>NC_142501.1:72638787-73263787 GCF_057876585.1 Rhinolophus sinicus | reverse complement strand
CGAGTAGCTAATTTAACTAGAGGTCACTGATGCACAGAAAAATTTAAATTCATGTGAAGATGACATAAAATATTTTTTCAACTCTGTAAGCTAGGATTGGGTTGGGATGGAAATAAGAAAGGGGGGAAGAATTCTAAAATTAAGGAGGCAAATCAGATAACAAGGAATTATGTGTTCTCATAATGCTCACGTTTTTTACCTTAGCAACAGAAAAAAGTTTTTAGTTCTATCAGCTCTCAGAACCACATATTGAGCATTTTTTCCTCCAGTAGATACTCCCTCTACTTTCAGCACTCTTATTCTGATATCCACATTGTTCATTCCTCATTTCCTTCAGGTCTATGCTCAAGAGATGCTTTATCAAAGAAGACTTCTCCTGTCACCTCATATCACACACACACACACACACACAAAACCTTTTTTCCCAGTCCCTCTGTAGCCTCTTCAGCCTGACTTTTCTTAGCATTTACATGGATTCACTTGTTTATTGTCATCTCTCCCCACTAGAATGTTAGCTCGATGAGGTCAGAGACTTTATTCTGCTTTATTCACTTATGTATCTCCAATGTTTGTACTTATCAAGCAGGAACATGGGGAGACAGGGTTGATGGCCTGAATTCAAATTTTGGAACTAGCACCTACTAGTCATGTGACGTTGGGTAAATTATTCATCTCTCTGAGCCTAACTGACTATAACACAGATATCAGAAGATTAGTAACAATATATACTCAACACATTGTAGTTTCTCATATAATATTATTGTCGATATGGAAATATGAAACTTTAAAGTTTAGTAACTCCACTGTTCATTCTCAAGTTTCTAGAGTGTGTAAGGGCAGACATGGGTTCACAATTGAGATACATGAAACTAACCTTTAAAAATAATTTTTCACACCCAGAAATATAACCAAAATGTCTTCATCAGATTCAAAGAAATTCTTAAGATTCGTAAGAACCGATTCATCATTTTATCTTTGAGAAAGATGATTTTTAAAACTATTAAATTAGCTCAAATTAAAAAGGGAATACAGTCATGCACTGCTTAATGACAGAGACACATTCTTAGAAATGCATCATTAGGCGATTTCATTGTTGTGCAAACATCACAGAGTGCACTTACAAAAACCTGGATGTATAGCCCACCGCACACCTCGGCTGTATGGTACAGCCCATTGCTCCTAGGCTACAAGCCTATACCGCATGTTACTGTACAAAACAATATGAGATTAAATCAAGCACAAGAGAAAACGATGCAATCAACAGACATAGTAAACACAAATGTATGTGCATAACACGGCATATTGTTTCACAGCAAACTGTTGTTATAAGTAGAAAGAGTACATCTAAAATAAGGATAAAAGGCATAGTATAGTAAATATGTAAGCCAGTAACAGTCATTTATCATTATCAAGTATTCTGTACTGTACACCATTGTATGTGCTGTACTTTTATACAACTGGCAGAGTAGTAGGTTTGACACTAGCTTCACCACAAACACCTGAGCAGTGCGTTGTGCTACAACATTAGGATGCTACGATGTCACCGGGCAATAGGGATTTTTCAGTTCCATTATAATTTTATGGGACCACAATCGTACACGCGTTCTGTTGTTGACCTAGACATCATTATGAGGCAAGTGACTATACTTAAAAACCAGGTAATGATATCTAAGGTCAGGGAGTGTAGTCACAACTCAGAAGGGTCTATCTGAGAATAAGAACTATCAAGAACCAAGGCACTGTCTCTCTCTTCTTCTCTATTCCTCCCTGCCTTTCTATCGTTCTTTACACCTCTCAATCTTTTTCTCCTGTCTCCTCTTCTCCCTCATGCCAACTTGTCTAAAGTTGGAGACTCACTTTTCTCTGCTTTTCTCTGCTTCCACAGGCAGACAATTGTTGCTATCGTCCAGCTCCGTGGGACATTTCACTTGCCCAACAACCAACCAGAGCCATGTCTCAAAGTGTGATCTGCACCAGAATCTCATGAAGGTGCTTGTTGAAATGGACATTTCTGGAACCCACCAGAAGTGAAGTACTGAATTCTTTCCTTTCCACAAGCTCTTCACGATCCTCAGCAGGAGGCAGAGTCACAGCATATGTGTGGCCAGAGGAGCTCACATCTGGATTAGGACACCATCCTCACAAATAGGAATGACTTTTGCAGAAGTTACAGATGCCACTAAACACCCAGGAAGCTGTAGAATGGACCCTGGAATGTTGCTATGAAAATGGTTTACACTTCAAGAACCTCACATGTCAGCAAGAATAGTCAAGAACCTACAGGAAGGCAGTTTCTAACTTCCTTCTACCTTTTAAATCTCTCCTGAATGCATTAATTGGCAGAATTAAATGAATATCCAGAACCCTAGCTGAAAGGGAATCTAGAAAATGTAGCTTTAACTTTGCAGGTGCTCCAACTAGAAAAAATGGAAGTCAAATGAGCTAATGTATAGTATCTAGTACAAATGGCTTCTTTATCATTTGCATAATTTTATAACATGATAAAAATTAATGCACCATATTGTCTTTAGATTTTCCCATTGAGATTTATCTTTAGATTATCCCCTATTTATAAGAGAAAAAATAAAAGATTTAAAAGCACTCTGATATCTTTTAGAAGCAGTAGAAGTACACCATTGGTATTCTTCAATTTGGCCAATTTGCTGTAAAGTCATCGGATTAAAGACATGCAATCTGAATGTCATCCACAAGCCTTCCAATCCCAGTGCCCAAGTAAAATTGGATCAAACCCCAATCCCAAATATCACAACCTGTGCAAGTGTAGGGCCTACTCCCAACTTTCTGTGAATTCCACATGGACTTGTTCCCAAAGTCAATTTGGCCTTGGTACTCCTGCTTCCACAGAGGCTCTTTCTGTTCTGCATCATTTTGATCCAGGTGAGAAATTTAACCCTTCTCTAATTTCCACAAGTTTCTATTCACAAAATATAAATAAGGTTAGTGGCTTTTACTGACAATGATACAACACTGCAAACAACTTTGAACAATAGGCACTGTAGTTCTTAAAAGATTCTCCGGCCGCTCTGGTCTCCTAAGTCTTAATTACCCCAGTCTATTCAGCTTCAGCCCTACTCCACCTCATCAGCTGAGTTGTCTGTTCTCTAGAGCAAGGGGAGAAGCTCTCTTTATCTAACCCAGAACTATTTAGTCCTCACTAACTGACAGGAATGTATTTGTCTGCAAGTAACAGAAATCAAACTCCAATGACAAATAGGGGTTTACTTTTCTGATATAGCAAGATGTACAGAGGTAAGCAATTCAGGGCTAATATAATGACTCAGTGATAACATGAGTTTCCCAGGCTCTGCCAGTCTTTCTGTTCCACTAATTCCAAATTTCGTGTTAAACTCCCAGAGGCATGGAGACTTCCTTCTGTTTTCCACCAAAATTCAAAGGCATCCAAGCCACAAGCCCTGAGGGCTTCCAAAGCATATTTGTGTACTGCAATTTTTCACCATACACCAAAGAAATGGAGTATACTTTATGAATGTTCTACTTTAAGATATTTTAGTGGTAGTGTGAGGGTTGTTACACTAGTCTTAAAATACATCTACAACATTTATTTATGATAAGGTAGGTTGTGGATCTATTCTTAGACTACCTTTCGGTGGCCCAGACATTACACCAGAATATATTGCTGCCTTCACTTGAAAATTGTCTGGAAAAAAAACGAGTTTAAGAAAAGTTCACAAATTATGCAAACGAACTGGCTGTGTGTGCAGCTGTGTGACCAAACTACCTTTCTATCTGGCTCTAAAGGTCTCCAGCCCAACTTAAAGAATGAAGTCAATCAAAGGCTAGACACAGTACATAGAATGTCATCTTCAGTACTCTTTCTGCACCCATCCTGCTTCCCCATCCTCATGGATTTCCTTCCTTTGTTTCAGATACAGTAAGTGTTCCAGTTCCCTTCACCATGTCACCCTACCAAAACAAGGAAGGATTTATGAAGTGGGTATATGCATTTGTTAAACGGTTGACTAATGACATTTTGCTGAAACATAGTCAAATTAAACATTACCTCATCTAGACATTTGCATTTTGTTTTTCACATCAAATTATAGAGTGAAAGATTGTTCCTAGTAAAGGAAATTGGCATGTGCAAGTACGTAAGGGAACAGGGAGGGAGAATGAGCACAGGAACCCATAAAGCGGATCTCTTTTGTTGAAGCTAAAGACACACCTAATTAAGTCCTCTTAAGGAGATTTGCCGATGAGAATGAGAACTGGTAACCTCCCCCTTCCCCCCTGCTTATGAGACCTATCCCAAAACAGAGGGTACCATAATATCAGCATCATCCTGGCATACTGCATCCCTTTAGCTATAATATCATCTGAGATCTGAGACTCCTCTCATTCTGTCATGACCTAGGTCTGTCTCTGTAACAAGAAACAGACAAGAGCTGCCATTTTTGCCCATCAGTCATGGGGCAGGACTGTGTCCAGGTTTTGTTTCACAGGCCTAATCTCCTCACCTCTCCTTAGGAGATAGAATTCAGTATTTCCCAAAGGGTTTCTGAGGACAGATTGCATCAGAATTACTTGTGGTATTTAAAATGCAGATTCCAGGACCCTGCCACAGTTTTATTAAATCACAACCTTCTGGAAATCTTATGCACACTAAATCTGGGGAACAACTAGATGCAATTTTTAGCCCTGTTTTACAGCTCAGCGGTATAGAGAGAGATTAAGTAACCCACCCGCAGTCACATCGCTAGTAAGGGGAAGTGGTCTGACGCTACCATGCTTGCCCCTAATCTCTAAGCAGTGCTGCATCTAATACGACGCGTGCAATACGGAAGATTCTCAGCATAGCAGGAGCTGTTCCAATAACTATCTCACCACACCCAGGGTCAAATTAGATGAGTGCTGCTATCACTCTGTCTGGGTTCAAATCTTGGCCCCACCCCTTTTCAGCTATGTGATCCTTTACTTAACGTGGTGTATCTCAGTTCTTCTATCTACAAAATGGGAATAACTGTACCTACGTCATAGGGTTGCTGTCAGGCTTAAATGAACTTACTACACAGAAAATGTTTAGAACAATGCTTGACATATTGTAAGTACTGAGGGTATAAGGTGTGGGCATTTCTTGCTTAAACTTAACCTTAACTTAAGTTTAGGTTAAACTTAAACTCACCTAATGAAACCCTGGCCAGAGAGCATCTCTAACTCAGAGCGTATTTTATATTTTGGGGTTCACTTGACAGTTTATATTTAATTTTTGTTTTTTTAATTCTGCAGCTCTAATCTACCTGATTACTTGAAGGTTTTTTTCTTACATTAATTCTACCCTTGTATTTCTGACTAAGGGGATTATTTGATATTTATAATCTTGGAAAAACAGCCACCTCAGTGTTATTTTAGAACATGGTATATATTAAAATTGATGGATAAAAGTCACCATTCAAAAATAAGTAATGCTCCCAAAAGCTTGCCCTTTATGCTAGCGTGTGCTAGAAATTTTGGAAGAGCTTGAAAACATCAAAGTATAAGGTAGCCCATTTATCACTTCCCACCAGTTACCTCAAAGCATTTCCAAAAAGGAAAAAAAAAGATTAAGTTCTCTGATGGAACATTTGAATGATGGATGTTCGTCTTTTTGTGTCTTTATTGCTCTACCCAACGCTTAGGCCGAATAAATTGATATAAACAAGATTAGATAGATTACTAAACTGTTTGGTTAAAGTTTGAGCATACAAAAATTCTCTTTCTGTTAAAGTATATTAATGCTTGTAGCCGGAAGCACATGAACTTTAAAAAACAAAAGAGTTTCGAAGTTAAATTTCAACTAAAAATTACTTTTGCTAGTTCCTCAAGCCTCCTGATTTTCCCACATTAGTAAAAGAGTTTTCCATGGGTATGGCAAGGCCACATGCTACCTCAAAAATCCAGTCATTCCTGCTACTTTTACAATTTTCCTGTAATTATTTACAGTAAAGTGCTTTCAAGCTTATGCCAACTTGAGCAACAGGGGTAGATTTGCCAGTCTTGTAACCAAAATATCATTTTCTCGTCTTCCCCAATTCATTTTTGTGAAATTTTGCTGGGGGTGAAGGCAAGCTTTCAAGCTGGCTGAGTCTAACTCAATGAATAAATATGAGTTTCATGAAGAGCCGCTGTCCTGCTGTTGGAGTTAGGAGTGCCACAGGATGGAACCCTCGCTAACTCTATGACAACCAAGAATAGCCCAAGGAGCCGTTCCATCCTGGAGAGGCGGGCCTCCAAAGCCAAGCCCTGCACTTCCTTGCAGATCTGTTTACTCTTTAAGCTCAAACCACTTCACCAACCATCAAGATGACTAATAATTGTTTTATATGAAGCAAAATGACATGAACAACACTTTCCTACTCTAAATCCTAAGAAGGCTACGCTTTTCTTACTGTGGTCACAGTGTTGACTCTCTACTATCTGTTTACCTCCTATGATCAGCATCAGCCAGTCAGGTAACTCATTTCTCATTGGTTTGGGAACAGGCCAATGAGAAGTGAGTAAATCTAGCCAATGAGGAGTGAGTAAATCTAGCCAATGAGAAGTGAGTAAATCTAGCCAATGAGAAGTGAGTAAATATCTGTGCTGAGTGGTGGCAGCAGGATTTCTGGTAAAGATTTATCCATACCTTAAAAAGAAAATTGGATGAGAAGATTCCTCTTCTTCTTCTGCATGTTGTCAAGTCATAAAAGTTTAAAGATGAAGCTAGCAGAATCAGCCAGAACTCAAAGGTCACAGAGAAGCAGAGAAAGTGGAGGATATAATGCACCTGGAGCTCTCTCTGTCTCTGGGCTTGTTATTATATGAGAAAATATCATTTACCATTGCTTTTGCTGGTTTGAATAATAGTTTACCATTCATCGAAGGTGAAATCATCCTATCACAAACTCCTTAGAACACAAATTGCTCCAGCTTTGGTTTACTTATACTCATCCTCTATCTCTATGCTGAGGCAGGGAAACCTGAAGAGTAAATGATGAATTTCTGGAGGCTTAGAGTGGACAAATAGGAGGGATTAAAAACTCAAGGGGCCCCAGTCATCAAGAGGTCCCTACACGTATGTGAGTTTTACCTCCTCGAGCCCTACCAGGTTCTCATAGTAAATATCAGAGAAAAATCCCAAAAAAGTTTCTGGTAGGAGGAGATTAAAAGGAACCATTTTAAACATACCAGAGCATTCTCTTTTTCTGAACAAGGTCTTCTCTCAGGGGAAACTATTTAACCAGAGCCTAACATGCTGGAGTTTATCAGAGCCTAACTGACGTGGAGATGTGGAAATACACCAAACCTCAGATCCAGGAAGCTCAGAGAAGTCAAGGCAGGAAAAAAAAATACACCTAGGCTTTAACTATAAAGACACATATAAATTAAAAGTAAATGGATGTGGAAAGATAAACCATATTAACACTAATCAAATGAGAGCAAGAGTAGCTATATTATTTCCAGACAGAGAGGAGACTTCAGAGCAAGGAAAGTTATCAGGGGCATTACATAAAGAGTGGCATTACATAATGACAAAGGGGCAAACTCCCCAAGAAAACATAACAATCCTTAACATGTATGCGCCTAAGAATAGAGCATAACATAAATGAGGCGATAATAGAACTGCAAGGAGAAATAGATTAATTCACTATTATAGTCACAGGCTACAACACCCCATTATCAGAAACAAACAGATCCAGCAGGAGGAAATTGGTAAGGACATAGTTGAACTGAAAAACAACATGAATCAACTGAATATAACGAGCATCTATAGACCGCTTCATCCGACAACAGTAAAATATACATTCTTCTCAAGCTCACATAGAACATTCACCAAGATAGACCACATTCTGGGCCATAAAACACACCTGAACAAATTTAAAAGAGTAGAAATCATATGATGTCTGCTCTCAGATCACAGTGAAATTCAATTAGAAATCAATAACAGAAAGATAGCTGGAAAATCCCAAAATAGTTGGGAATTAAACAATACACTTCCAAATAACATAGGTCAAAGAAGAAGTATCAAGAGAAATTGTAAAATATTTTCAACCAAAGGAAAATGTAAACACCAAATGCTGGTGGGGATATGGAGCAACAAATACGAGCCCTCATTATTGCTGGTGAGATGCAAAATGGTACAGCCTCTTTGGAAGGCAGTTTGGTAGTTTCTTACAAAACTAAACATATCCCTACCATATGATCCAGCAATCATGCTCGTTGGTAGTCACCCAAAGAAGTTGCAAACTCATGTTCACGAAAAAAAAAAAAGCCTGCACGTGAATGTTTATAGAAGCTCTATTCATAGTTGCCAAAATTTGGAAGCAACCAAAATGTCTTTCAGTAGATGAATGGATAAACCCACTGTGTTACATCCAGACAATGGAATATTATTCAGCACTAAAATAAATAAACTACCAAGCCATGGAAAGACATGGAGGAAACTTAAATGCATATTACTAAATGAAAGAAGCCAATCTAAAAAGGCCACATACTGTATGATTCCAATTATATAACATTCTGGAAAAGGCAAAACCATGGAGATAGTAAAAATATCAGTGGTTGCCAGGGATTAGGGGAAGCACAGGATAAATAAGTGGAACACAGAGGATTTTTAGGTCAGTGAAAATACATTGTATAATGGTGGATACATGTCATATATTTGTCCAAAACCATACAATGTATAACACCAGGAATGAACCATAATATGTACAATGGACTCTGGGTGATAATGATTTGTCAATTGGATTCATCAGGTGTAACAAATGTTTCACATTGATGACGGATGTTTATAATGGAGAGGTTATGCATGTGTGGGGACAGAAGGTAACTTCCACCTAATTTTGCTGTAAATCTAAAACTGCTCTAAAAAAATAAAATTTGTTTCTTTTTTAAAGAAACATAATGATGATGATGATGATAATAAAATAGGTTCATAATTCCTTATCCTTAAGTACCAAATCAAAAGAGCTCTAAAACCCAAAATTTTTAAATAGTTTTTCTGTAGCACAATCTGACCTCAATTAACATGAGACTGTCTACAATATACTTTGTGCACACATTCATGTGTTTCACTGCAAAAATATTAATACATTTGATTTGGGAGTGCTGGAGATATTGTACAAGATATAGTATGTCCACTTTATTTCTGTTTTAAAATCTAAAAAAATTCTGAGTTTCAAAATACATCTGACTCCAAGAGTTTCACAGAAGGAATTATTGGCCTATAACATCATTAGTACTGACTGAGGACTTAAATTGCTCTAGGAGCTATTCTAAGCACTTTGTAGTCATTAAATCATTTTTTTTTAAATTTTATTTTATTAAATTTATTGGGGTGACAATTGTTAGTAAAATGACATAGATTTCTGGTGTACATTTCTGTATTACATCATCTATAAATCCCATTGTGTGTTCATCACCCAGAGTCAGTTCTCCTTCCATCACCATATATTCGATCCCCCTTACCCTCACCTCCCACCCCCCACCCCCTCATTAAATCATTTGATCTAATTTGTATTATTGTTGCGCTACCAAATTTAGGGCATCTCTGAAAGGATATGTAATCCAAGAATGCTTGAAGGAGAGAGAAAATAAATATTTTGTGTACAACAGGCCTTTGGAGAATGTGGACCACTCTGTCACCTGGCAGATTCCGGGTGTCAAGGACCCACCTTCAGAGAAGACATGTTTCAGGTCCCCTGTTGTATGTGGGAACAAGTTTCAAAATCTTTAATCTACCCATTCATTGACGGAAGCTTAAAGAACAAAGGAAAGAGCTTTTGCTGTGCTAAGTCCTTTTTGTGTTGTTTGTTTGTTTTTGACAACACCAAGTTGTGGAAAAAAAATGAAAAAAAAAATGATGCAAACAGGAATAAAAATCTAAAATTATATTTCCATTTACAGTAGACTCATTAGATAAATTATACTCTATATAGGTCTGACCAGCTTATTCTTGAACAGAAATTATAGAGTAGGGCTATGAAAATCACTTATGGAAAATGAAAATTTTATCTGATGAGATTTCATTTTACCACAGAGCACTGAATTAGTATTTATTGGTTTCTAAGGATGAATGGCTAAGGAAAAACTATATTTAATTAATACTGTAATCCTTTTCTTTAGTTACCTACTTCCTGATGCACAGAACAAAATCAAATCAATGGGAAATTGATTTTCATGCTTGGCTTGAATAGTGAAATTTTGCTATTTAACTTAATAACCCATATTACTTACTATGGCTCCATTATGTAGAAAAGGAAGGCTAGATAGGCCTCAATTAGATGATATATCTTCATATTACATTGATTACAAGTTTACAAGCTTGATGACTACAACTCACATATGTCCTGTAATTTTAAGAGCTATGCAATAAAGATAAATTAAAAAGCAACAAAAAGAACAGCCACTCCCCTTGCTAACACAATATGCAAGATAAGGCAATTTATCATAACTGAGGGAAGAGGTGGTACTGCCCTACTCATTTAATTCTTTAGAACTAAAAAAATTCAAGGTGAAATGCATCTTTGCCCTTAACAGTTGTTTATAGAAAGAAGTAAAGCATCTTTTATCTGGGGATATCAGACTAATTTATCCACAGGAATTACAATGAGAGACACAAAATTTAGACTTAACACATCTAGATACAATCCCATATAAAATTACTGACTACTGACTCTATGTTCTCCATTTATTCACTAATTCAGCTCACTTAGTATAAAACTTATTTCCAGGTTCAATGAGGAACAAGTATCAGAATCAATCAGATTCCTGCCTGCCTTCAAAGAGCAAAGAGCTTTTAGCCTAATGCAGAAGGATATTGTGTTGTTGAATTCGATTCTGGAAAATCATTAAGAATCTTTAGAAAGCAATACTTGACCTAGTGTCTTAGTTAGATTCCCCAGAAGCAGACCCTGAGATGAGGATTTGTGTGCAAGGAAGTGCTCCCAGAAGCAAGAGGGAAAAGCACAACAAAGAAGAAATGAAACAAAGAAGGCTTTGATTTCAGCAAATTCCTGGGAAAGCAGTTTCAGCCTGATTCCACAGGGGATTTCTGCAGTATAAATTACAGCCTGTAGCTGTTGTACCCCAAGGCAAAGAACTGGACTTTTAACACTCAACATGATCCTTCATTAGCTAAGCATGACCCTGGGGTGTCATTAACACCCAGGGCCTTCCAGTTGTCTGTCTGTGGGGGGCAAAGCTGCCCCTGCAGTGTGAGGACAGTCCTTTGAGGACAAGTGGCAGCGCAGAGGTTGAAAGCAAAACCACATTAAGACTGGGAGAGGGGTGCACAGAAGACGTAAAAGAGAGTCTGAGTTATGTGACGTTTATAAGTTAGAGTTCAATTATAAACAGCAAAGCCACAATAGGGGTTTTTTCTTGGTTTTTGTTTTTGTTTTTTGCAGGAAGATATCTAATAGAGGGATTTAGGTGTCTACACCAAAATTGGAAGACCTAGAGGAGCAGACCTAGCTAGGTTGGACTTCCAAGAACGGTTCACCTTAGGAAGTACCCAGAGGGAAGGCAACAGAGCTTGTATCTCAGCCACAGTCGGGAAGCTGCCAATCAAAACTGCTGTGGCAGCTATTGCTCCAGGAACACACCTCAGCTGCAATCCAGCTCCAGAGCCACACTGCACCGGCTAGATCCACACCAGCAAAATACATGTAGGAATCAATCAATGAAAGCATTTTCTTTGATTTTTCTAATCGCTAACATGTAACATCTTGTATGATTTGTATGTTAAAATAGAATCACATACTGGGAAAATAATTAATGAACTGTCAAATATAGAAAAATACTTTGCTCTGTGTGGAAAATAAATAGGTAACATTGTTTTATGACAATCTCCTATTCTTTTTTTTTTAACCTCCTTCACCCAATTTTCCCACACCCCACACCCACTACCTCTGGCAACCACCAATCTGTTTTCTGTATCTATGAGCTTGTGGTTATTGTTTTTCAGATCCCACTTATAAGAAAGTTCATGTGGTTATTTGTCTTTTTTTGTCTGACTTATTTCACTTAGCATACTGCCCTCAAGGTCCATCCATGTTGTTGCAGATGGCAAGATTTCATTCTTTTTTATGACTGAATGATATTCTATTTTATACATAATTATATACATATGTATACACATATATGTGTATATATATACAATTTCTTTATGTATAGATGTATATATATGTGCATATATATATATATATATATATATATATATGCACATATATACACAAAATTTCTTTATCTGTTCATCCATAGATGGACACTTAGATTGTTTCCATATCTTGGCTATTATAAATAATGCTGCAATGAATATGGGGGTGCATAAATCTTTTCGAATTAGTGTTTTTGTTTGCTTTGGATAAATCCCCAGAAGTGGAATTGATGGATCATGTGGCAGTGCTTGCATCAATTTACATTCCCACAGACAGTGCACAAAGTTTCCCTTTTCTCCACATCCTTGACAACACTTGTTATGTCTTGTCTTTTTGCTAATAGCCATTCTAACAGGCAGGAGGTAATACCTCATTGTGGTTTTGATATTAAATTCTCTGATGATTTGTGATGTTAAGCATCTTCTCATGTACCTGTTGACGATCTATATGTCATCTTTGAAAAAAATGTCTATTCAGATCTTCTGCCATTTAAAAAAATCAGATTGTTTTTACTATTGAGCTGTATAAGCTCTTTACGTATGTTTGATATTAGCCACTTACCAGACATGTGACTTGCAAATATTTTCTCCCATTCAGTAGATTGCCTTTTCATTTTGTTGATGATTTCCTTTGCTGTGCATAAGCTTTTTAGTTTGATGGGTCCCACTTGTTTATTTCTGCTTTTGTTGCTTTTGCTTTTGGTGTCAGATTCAAAAAATCATTGCCAAGACCATGTCAGGGAGCTTATTGCCTATGCTTTCTTCTAAGAGTTTTATGGTATCAGATTCTTTGATTTTTTTTTTTTTTTATTAAAGTTTATTGGGGGTGACAATGGTTAGTAAAGTTACATAGGTTTCAGGTGTACCATTCTGTAATACATCATGTATATATCACATTGTGTGTTCACCACCCAGAGTCAGTTCTCCTGTCACCATATATTTGACCCCCTTTACCCTCATCTACCACCCCCTCCCCCCTTACCCTTACCCTCTGGTAACCACTGAACTATTGCCTGTGTCTATGAGTTTTTATTTCTTCATTTGTTCGTCTTATTCCTTTGTTGTTTCCAAGTGCTCTAAGAATACAGTTCTGAATGTATCATGGAATCCTCGTAGAATATGCATGTCTTTCATTGCCTTCATTACTGTAGTTAAGTTTTCTCAAGTAATATTTTTCAAACTTCTTAGTTCATGAGAATGTTCCTGGGTGCTTGTGCTAAAAGCGGAGTAGCAATTGTTTCAATCTTTACCTATAGAAGCCAGTCGATAAAAAGATTATCCATTGCTTTGCATTTAAAACTGTATAGTTCAAGAGCTTCCAAATATGCACATAATGTGCATGTGTAGCAATCAGTGGTGATCAGATGAGCAAGGCTATCGTGCACCCAAATGCTGTTCTCTCAGAAAAGGTTCAGTGCTGGGGATTTCCATCAGCCCCAATACCAGGGCCTCCACATGCTTTCAGGGTCTCCTCAGTTCATTGCTAGGTATCAAATGAGCAGGCTCTGAAACACCCATATAAGGGATTGTTTTCATGAGAAGGTACTAGAAGTTGAAAGATCTTTAGAATTCTAGGAATATTATTTTAAGAAACTCTGTCTTCTTCCAGATTAGGTTTAAATGACATGCTATATCATCGTGTTTAGACCATCTTCTAAATGGGTTTTAAATTTTTATTTTCATGAAGAAATTCTTTATATAATATTATTTCCAATTTTCTTCTTACATTAAACAAACTGATCTCAAATTGACTATAGTTATATTTGCTGCTATCAATAGGCCTAAATAGTATATTTTCTATTAGATTTCATTTCATTATAAGAAATTCATCTATGAATTTGTTTTTTTATTAAAATTTTACATATACACAATAGAAACTTAAAAACAAAAACAAAGAAAACTGCCCAGAAAAAATAAATTACCAAAATCCCATTATTATTCATTAATAACTACAGATAACATTTCAATGACTCTCTCTCTAAAGAGAAGGACCTAATTTTACACAAATGGAATCACGCTTAGAGCATTTTTCACTTGTTTTTTTTCTTCACTCAACACTATGTCACAAACATTATCCCATGTCAATAAATATTGAGCTACATCATATTTAATGGCTTAAGAATTTTATTGCATTAATGTGTAATAATTTACTTAATCAATCCCCTGTTGATAGATGCCTGAGATGTTTCCAATTTTTGTGCATTAAAAATAGATTTACAAGAAACATTCATGTGCCTCATCCTCTTATTCTTATGTGCTATCTCCTTGGGACACAGAATTGGGAGCACTGGACTAAAGAGTCTGATATTTTATTAGGTGCTAAACTACATTCCAGAATGGGTCATGGATTTACAGCATCCTTCCCCCCGTTCAATGCATAACCTTAAGTGTGACTTTAAGAAAATAGCTTTACTCCTTGAGGAATTTAGAAGCATTTTTCTTTACTTTCTCTGACACATTTCTCATTAAAATACAAGTGTCTCCAAGAACTGAAATAAATAATTCCCACAAAATGTGCTCTCAACAAGTTTTCATTCTGTGATTGTTACAAGATGATGTATTCAGGTTTCAAAAAAATAAAAAATAAAAATTGATTGCTCTTCCCCCTAACATTTAAGACTCTTGTTACCTAGGAAAGATTCAAAGCGTATTCACTCTGAGAACATCCATTTGTCTGTTATTGAAGAAACTGGAAAGTAAATGTAAAATATAGTAATATTAATTTTAGAAAAATGTACAAATCACTAGTTACTATTCAGGATAAAAGCTATTTTATCAAAGCCTAAAAAATAAGGAAGGAATTACCATTTTGAGTGACAAAATTGAAAGTGATTCTGTCATCAAATTTAGTTGAGATAGGAGGTTTGCTGTGCTTAAAGAAAGGCCCTGAAACTTCACATTTGTGCAAGTTAGATAGCCTAGTCCCAGAGGGTTTGGCATGGAAAGATCCAGTTTGTGGGAAAAGTAAATGAGAAAGCTTTATTTGCCCCCTTGATGTAAAAGGTAGATTAAGCCCACCACTTACAAGGCTGCCTTAGAGATACATTCAATGCTTGCTCCTCATCCCTGGACATCTACTATTCAGTGTCAACCAGTTCTGGTATTTGCTGTGGCTCAGGATCCATATTCTCTAGGAAAACTGATGACAGTCCGTGCTGGCAAGGTTTGTAATGTCTCCATTTTTTTTTTTTTTAATTAAAGTTAATTGGGGTGACAATGGTTAGTAAAGTTACATAGGTTTCAAATGTACGATTCTGTAACACATCATCTATATATCACATTGTGTGTTCTCCACCCAGAGTCAGTTCTCCTTCCATCACTATATATTTAATATCTCCATTTCTTTAGAAGGCCAAGAGTGAACACATATGCACTAATGATAATGTGAAGTTCATAGGAAGACAGCTGCTTTGTGAGAATAATTTTGAAAACAGGCATCAAAGCCTTCCATTACTCTTCCTTTGCCCTGTATATACATAGCTCATGCTACAGTTTTTACTCTTTATTTTCTTGTTTAAATTAAATCTGTTATTATTTATGTCGTTTCAACAAATATTTGTTGAATAGCTGTTATATGCCAGAAATGGTTCCAATCTCCAAGGACATAGCAGTCAATATAACAAATTCCCTTTCCTAAAGAAGCTTAAATTTTAGTTGGAGAGACAGACAATAATTAAATGAAAAAAATAAATATGTGGTAATGTCAGTTTCTCGTGGAAAAATAGAGTAGGTAAGGGGGCTAGAGAATAACAAGGAGGGGTGGCAGGGAGTGCTACATCAGATACTGTGGCCCAGGAGAGCCTCTCTGAAGGGGTGATATTTGAACACAGGCCAAGGAAACGAGGAGTGAGTCATGTAGTTATAAGGAGGAAGAGAGTAATGTTCCAGGCAAAGTGAACAGAAGGTAAGATGAGAAGCTGTAGGAGAATTTTTATGGAATTATTCTGACTGCTGTATAGAAGAACCATTTACCGATATGAAGAAAATTGTTCAATGGAAGAAGAAATCAAGAAATCAAGGGTTTGGGGTCGAATTTCAGACATCCAAGTGAGACAAGTAGGCAGTTTGATATACACGAATGAAGTCCAGAAGAGACATCTGAAGACGTGTATCACAAAACAAATCATAATATTTCAGTATCATCTATCCTAAACACCCATCAGATGCTTAAATCTCCCCTGTAATGTTCCTGCCCATTGATTATATAGCCTAACTCAAAACCTTCCAATTATGGGTAATTTATTCCCCCCACCACCATGAAGTAGCCCATTCCAAGCCAAGACCATTTTAACCAGTAGAAAATTCTTCTTGATTTAAAAAGAAAAGCAATCGGCCTCTCTGTAAATTTGATCCACCAGTCCTAGCTTCATCCGTTGGATTCCTACAAAAGGTGTCTATGCAAGCTAGCATCCAGACAGAGATAAAGAAAGGACGTTTTATCTCCTTGTGAGAAAGAACTATTCAACTTTTAGAGCTATCCTAAATTTGGATTTGGCATCTCCTAAGGAGAAGTCAGAGTGCAGTAATTTAGGGAGAAGTTGAATACAGATGCCAAAGGTTCGTGTATTGGCTGGATTTCTGAGATCTTTTCTGAGGTTAATGCTCTAATTCTGATAAAGCAAATTACCTGTTTACAGTATATTAAGTAAATGCATCATAACTTATATTTAATATTGGTTTGGGAGGATGGATCATTCTATATGAAAATGTTGTGTGTCTGCTCTGCGAAGCTCAGCTACATATGTTGACTACTAATTTTATCGTTAACATATTTTGAAGTCAGAAATATCAGCCGTCTGGCCCCCACCAGAAACATAATCTTTTTAAGAGCTGTGTTCCAGCAACAGACATCTGGTAGAAGGGATACATTCTTCAGCCTGGCTCCTATTTCAAAGTGATTATTCCCATAGAAAGTGGGGGGAAGTGTTCTCCCTCCTACTGGGGCAACTTAGGGCCCCAAAGCGTTAACTTAAGTCAAAAGTAAACACACTTCAAACTGGACAAATGTAAAAAAATTATACAGCAAGTTAGATATTGCGTGTTTGCACTGACTTATTTCAGCTTTATCTCTGTTTAAACCTCAAGAGGTTTATGGTTTATGCCAAAATAACCTGTTCGTTCTTCCATAAATTCAGTGGAATTAATGGGAATACAGTGGGAGAATTTATGTGTTTATCCAGAGTTTTAAAAGGTCACCAAACTCAGAAAATAGAATTCTATTTCAAAAGTACTGAAGTATTGGACTTCCAATAAATGCTTCAACCTGCTCATTTTCAGTGGACTGTGAAATGCCTACATTCATTTATTTATTCAGCAAACATTTCTAGAGTTTACTACGAGTCATTACAGGGCCAGGCACTGAGAAATTCATTTTCTACCTTTTGAAGGAAAAAATAGGCTGCAGAGGAAAGTGATAGTGTAAAAAAAAAAAAAAAAAAAAAAAAAAAACTAGAAGAAGAAGGAACTGGTGGCCCATAATTACTGGATATCAACTCAGAACCACAAAAATATCATTTCAGTAACTATGTCCTGTGCAAGACAATCCAGCCGTGGGAACAGAATACTCTATTATGAGATAACTTTTCAGTTACTACTCCAATAGATGAGATGTAAACAAACTTTCTCCAGTGTTTTATGATGAAATATGCTGAGATTTCTTTTTCCTAGTGTTACAATTTACGCAACATTTACTTGATACCTGTTGAGCTGGTTATTTTGAAATGTAAATAGGTATTTACACCCTTGCATCATTGCATTTAATTCTGGACTAATAAAATGCTCCATTTGAAAAATATTTAGCCTGGTGAGAAACTGATTTCAATTTTTTTTATCTGCACATCATTTCTTCCCCTTTAAAGACAGCTTTCACAGCTAAAGTGGGGATGGGAGAGAAGGCTTATGGGAATCCTAAGGTGAAGCTGCTCTCACAGTTTTGAAAGCACAGCAGCTGTTGCAGCAGAATTCCTCACCCCTTGTACCACCCTAAACCTACAAGTCCTGGCAGGACTTCAGAGTGAGCCACAATCCCTTCGGCAAATCAGAATTTCACGTGGCCCCAGTAACCACAGAACTGCTCTGTGGGGACGTACTGAGCCTTCTAAACTACCAATATCAGAAATAGCTGGAATTTTATTTTATTTTTTATTTTTATCCACAGAGGAAAGAGAAACAATCAAAGACAATAGAAAGAATTTAAAGGAGGGTTTTGTTTATCCTGGTACTTCAAAAGAGAAACCTGAAAAAAATATTTCAAAGGCATCCTTACCAGGAAGTCAACCTCTGTGCAGACGGCTCAGGGAATAGGGCTTCTGTGTTGGTCCTTGTCAAAATATACTATTCTTGTTGCCAAAATCCCCACGAGGCCATAGTCTGAATTATGTTCTCACTGGGCCCGAACATGCCCTACCAAAAAAAAAAAAAAAAGGGAAGAGGAAGAGGAAGGAACATCAATAATGGCTCCCTGGATTTGAGATTTTCTTTTTTTTTTTTTTTAACACCAGAATTTGTTCTACAAAGGACAGCATACTAGGAAGTCCAAAATGTAAAACAAATAAAATGACAAAAGTAGAGGTGCTTTCCACTTCAAATGGGGGTGGTGAGAGGGAGGGTCTCGGCAGCTGATTTCATACTCCTTCCTACCCTGACCGTGAGGTGTTTCTTAAAAGTGATCATCCTCCTTATCATTATTTTACTTGAGATCATGCAGACAGGCAAGCTCTCCCACATTTTGTTACATGTGGTACCAACTCTAATTATAATGACCAGGTGTTATCCAGTTAGTTTTGATTCTGATTTTAGCCCAGAGCCTGACAGATTTCACCCCTGGTGCAGTGAGTAAAAACTGAACAAAACTGCAGTTATATTTTTTAAATGAAAATTACATGAATACATTGTGCTTAAAACAACAAAATGGAGGCAGAAAGGGTTCTTTCCCACTTTAACCTAACATCATAGGTTGACCCTGGAGCCATTCATTTCATGACTTCTGGAATCATAATACCTTGGGTGGAATCTAGCTCTTTACGTGTTAGCTGTATATAAAATGCTTAACCGCTTTCCAAGACTCTGTTATGGCCTTTTATAAAATGTGGATCATAGCAGTGCCTACCTACCTAACAGATCTGTTATGAACCTTAAATGAGTAAAGTTCTTAGCATATAGTAACTGCTCCACAAATACTAGTTACTACTCTTAATGGATGGTGGTATTGCAGTCTGCCCTATGGGGATGGCACCAGTACAAGTAGCTTCCTCAGCTTTAGCATGGCAAACTAGTATGGAGCTGGTTTTGATGAATAATAGACAATGTTGGCACATCAGTGACTCCAGCAACCAAACCTCTGGCAGCCATCTGCCTACCACCCACCATCAGACCCTCTGGTTCCCACAGGGTCTGCACCACAGGATGCACAGCTGGATGGTGGACTCCAGTTGCAATAAAGAATTGCTTCACACAGACTTGAGGATGCTAGAGGCCTCTTTACTCAGGCAAAGCAAGGGCCCTGAGATACTCAAGAATTCAGCATGTTCAAAGAGATAGCGTGAAAAAGGGAAAATGGAAGAATGTGAAGCAAAGAGAGGCAACAGGACCAGATCATGGGGGTCTGACAGGCTGTTCTACAACTTTTGACTTTTATTCTGAATGAGATAGAAAGCTATTGCAGGAATCAGAGAAGTAAAACGTCATCCGCTTGGTTGAAGTAAATGTCTCAGATAAGACTGTAAGCCAAGTGGTCCATTAGCTGTTATGAAACTAAATATTTATACAAGGTCAAAGGAACAAACTGGGTATGCTTTCAACTTGGTGGACAAGCAAACTATATACAGGTCATTCACTGTGATCTGAGTAGATTTTGCAGGTATTGAGAGTATTCAAATTGTAGAAATCATTATAAGTTTCTGGATAATTGTCAAACATCCTTTAGACACTGTGTTGCTCCAGTATCATTTACTGAGTTATCGAGCTGTGAAATACAGGTCAGGTGTAATAACCACAGTCTAGTATAAATCTGAATCAATTAGCAGTTAGTGTTTTTACCATTCATGGGTCACTGAAAGTGCTAATCCACATTGGAATAGGACATATTTGATGAAACCAGAAATAAGGAAACCTTAGAAATGTTAGGAAACATTCAGAGACAACCATTCTCAAATCAGAGATTGTGTATGTGTACCTCAGTTTTACAACTGGTTCAAGCCCTCTGAAAGGCAGGGTGCCTTCTCACAGCAAATATTTGCTGAATCGGTTTAATTTTCATTTTAATGTAATGTGTCAGCATTTCCTACTCTGGATCTAAAGCCAATCCCATCAATCACCTTTGAGGCTAGCTCTGTCATAAGCACCCCAATGAGCTGAGGTAATATTTTCCAAGAACAGGTAGTTACCTGCCCCTTTATTCTCTTTGTTGTACAAATCTATTCCAATATCTGGTCACCCCTCCCAAGAGATGACCTACAGAGTGAATGCTCACTCAAGGATTAACATATCTGGTATATTCACAGCACCTTGTGTATTTAAACATCAAGTGAAACTTCTAGAGAAGTGCTTACTTTAATCAGAACGTTTATTTCTTCAGCGTAGTCCCTAACCAATAATAAGTTATCTGGCCTATTGCCTCCGCAGATAATGAAATTAAAGTTCAAAGAAGTTAGGGATTTCTTGTGGGTCTCAAAGCGAGTAAGTTGCAAAGCCACAACTGTAATGCATGCTCCACGACTCTTAGCTAAGGGTTTTTTCCACTTTGTGATGCATCCTTCCCAAGCTGTGTGAATCAGTTAAAGTTTTATGGGAGCAAGCAACAGAAACTGTCTTGGCAAACATAAACACAAAAGGAAGTATTAATTGAAAGGATGTGGGGGAACCACAAATTGGAAGGAAGAGATAAAAAAAACAGTCCTGAAATCGACAGAAGCAGGTGACTCCAGAAAGTCTTTGCAGCAAAAACTGCTGTCAACCTTCCCCAGATGTTACCATTGGCATTTAGGAGCTCTGATAATTTTCTCTAACCTTGTATTATTGAATGATTATGCCAGCTTACATGAGACTCTGACAATATCATGTGCTACATATTGGTGGTTCTTCAGTAACAAGGAAAAGGATCTGATAGGAGACTCCAGGAATTAAGTACAGCCCATAATGGCAGAGCAAATACCTGGGTTTACCAGCACACTGAGACTGCACACATGGAGAGAATTCGTTTCCTTAAATACAAAGTGCAGGTAGGAAGGGGTATTGATACTGAATGGTCAACAACTGACTAATGTCTACTACAAGATAAAATGCATACATGAGACCTTCCCCAACTTGAAGAAATAAACAAAACTAAACTTTAGAAAGAAGAAACCTAGATAAAATGTGATAGCTAAGCACTGTAGATAAAATTGTATAGCAGCTCTACAAGCGACACGAACAGTTAAGGATTGATTTATTGGCTTATACTGTGCTAAATTAGAAACATGGTTAGAACACTTACACTGCTTAATTTTCATAACTCTAGGGCATGGACAGGAAGAAATACTGGTAAATCGATAGCCTCCATTAACTATTTCAACTACTTTGGAGAATGAGGTCATTGCTAACACTGCAAGATGGTATCTGCTTTGAAGATTTACTGACAAAAATAGTAATAGATGGTAATCTAGAAGATAGTAGATGTGAAATTATGATTTTCTGTTGGATTAATTTGTAAAGCAAGTGGACTCGATCTCAGCAGTTGAGATATCTGTTTGATTGCTAAAAATACCATTAATAAATGTTCCCATAATTCAATTCAGTAAATATTTGAGACCCTAATATAACTTTGAATAAAGCCTGATCCTTGCCCTCAAAAATATTATGCATTTAAAATGAAGGTGAAAAAAATAAATAAATGATGGAAATGTATTTCACCACTTTCATGGGTAAGTGGGAGAGTTCAAGCTTTTATCTACCGTTACCACTGCTCCTTTGGGGGTTAGTGTTCTCTTCTCCACTATGGCACTTCCAAAGGTCTTGGGATTTTAATACATTGGTTGGCCCACTTGAGTCTGTTAATTGGGTACTGAACCAAGTCTTGTGCCTATGGATATCAGTCTGCCAGATGATAATAAGTGATGTGTTTGTTGCTGACTATTAGAGGGGAAAACCTCTTCCTCACTCCTGGTATTTCCATTAATGTCAGGAGAAGCATTACTAGTGTAATACTACTGGCTTTCTAGCTCAATTTTATCAGATAGGTAAGTACAGACATTTCCCTATCTGATAACATTGGGAAGACTACACTGGACATGCTCATATCATCTCCTTTTTCCTCTCAGGAGGAAATCTGCTGAGCAGAATGAGTAGTGGGAGCTGCCAACACCTCATGGGACACTCCATCATCTCCCAGAGGAAGATCCTGCCCTGTATCCAGCACTGCCTGTGGAGACAGGAAGTATATCTAGCCCATCGGGGGTTCTGTGATCTGATTCTACGTCTCCAACCTAGGATGTATTAATAAGAAGGGTGATAGTATGGCTCATTTACTACTTCTTGGTTTTATTTCTGAATTTGTTCAGAGCATGGGCATGTCCCACCATCTCAGATACCACCTGTCTCTACCTCCCACCAGGTTATATTCCCTCCAGCTCCACCCCGCTTAACAGATCCCAGCACTAATGAGAAGGACAGGTAAGGTGATATACAACCCACACGGGAATGTGACTGGACCACCTAAATTTGCTAACGTGGTTCTCACACGGTTCCTTGGTGCTGATGCCAAAGAACTCTCACTCTAGAACAGGGGTGTCCAAACTGCGGCCCGCAGGCCAACTGCAGCCCACAATCCATTTTTTATTGGCCAGCAGCAAATTCCAAAAATATATTTAGTTTACTCAAATAAACCAGGTGAGGCAATACGTACTTTACCTTGAGTGAGTGGCCTGGCTGTTTGTGTATTTTACCGCCTATGGCCCTTGGTAAAAAACATTGAAAAAAGTTTGGACACCCCTGCTCTAGAGGATGGTCAAGTGTGGGCAAGGTCTCTCTGGAGATGCTCTGAAGCTGTGTGTTTGAACCCTCCAGACCTGGTCCCTCATCTTAGATCCCACCTATCTCTGTCTCTCATTAAGCTATGTCCCTTTATTTCCCCTCTGTCCCTTATATCCCAGAATCCTGGCTATGAATTAGTTCTTCTCTAACGCACCACATCTTGTACCAAATCTATTATCTCTTCATGGGTTCTTCTTATTCCCATAATACCCAGGCTTTGGAACTCAAAGGTCAAGAATCAACTCCTTTTTTTTTGTCTCTGTATGTCTACCATATACTCCTTTCCTGAGGCAACAAATACAAAATGTTTAGAGGGTTGAATGGGGTAAAGGCTAAGGTTGAATTGGGTAAGAATAAATAAAAAGCTCATTTGAAAATATTATTCTACACCACAGTGACTAAGCAATTACAACGTGAGGTCAAAAGCAAGAGGAGTAAGCCCAGAGCACTGGTCAGTATAGATGAAGGCCCGAGAATCCAGTCTGAGGGCATCAAGAAAGGTTTCAGGGAAATGAGCACTCAGGGTACAGGATTGAAATAGTCAGAATAGAATCTGAGTCCTTACAAAGATGTGTGTTTTCATGCGTGTGTTAGTGTTGTGATGAAATTTTGCTTGCTTGTTTATTTTTGATTTTGGAAAACTTAAATGTAGAAAAAGGGTCCAATGAACCCCCACTACCAAGTATATTACCACCACATAACCAATCTCTTATTTCATTTAAACCATCCATCTTCCCCTGCCCAAATTAATTTGAAGCAAATTACACACAACTTAAAAGGTAGGGACTTCCAAAATATTATCTCAATACCATCAACACACATTAAAAAATCAGTGATAATTCTTTAGTATCATTAAATAACCAATTAGTCAGCATTCAGATTTCCCCAATTGTAGCCATTTAAAAAAAAAAAAAAGTTGGCTTGTTCAAATCAGATTCCAAACAAGGAGGTTCACACTTTTTGTTTTTTTTTTGGTTTAGTATTTATTGTCTCTTTTCAGCTATAGTTTACCACTCCTTTTTTTCCCTTGTAATTCATTTATCAAAGAAACCAGATTGTTTTTCCTATAGAGTTTCTCATATTCTGGATTTCCATGGTGCCTTTTTATATATTCCTCTTTCCCTTCTATTCGCTATAAACTCATAGTTAGACCTAAAGCTTGATCTGATAAAACTTTGATTTTTTTTAAAAAATACTTTCTAGGTGGTACTATAAACTTCCAAGAAGAGTCACATGATTTTTCTATTGCTCTTCTTTGAGGGGTAACCATTGAAGATGATTGCCTACATTCGTTATGTGATTAGGGATTTGTATTTGTATTTTAGAAG
This sequence comes from Rhinolophus sinicus, assembly GCF_057876585.1. Lineage (NCBI taxonomy): Eukaryota > Metazoa > Chordata > Mammalia > Chiroptera > Rhinolophidae > Rhinolophus > Rhinolophus sinicus. Next base: position 73,239,298 of record NC_142501.1, on the reverse strand, counting down.
CTTACAGCAAACCCCATAAAAAGAATTCATATTCCTCTGTGATTCAGGGGTGGGGCAAGTAGTATTTCTTATTCCCGTACATTTGCTAACACTGTGGGGTTTGAGTCAATAGAGCGAGGAAGGGAAGACCACAACAGCTTTTCCAGTTAGTCTGAAATAAGCTTCACAATGTTTCAAAACCCACTGATAAATCCCATTTACCAGCAGAACTGTCATAACTAAAGACCGGCGCCTATATTGAAACTAGAGAGATTAACTGTAGGTTCCAGAGTGGTTCTAAGGAATCTATGAAACAGAGCTTTCTGGAATTCCCATGTCATTTCCTTGGTGCTCACTATTCAATCACGTTCCCTTCGTTTCACTACATAAGAACAAGCAATTCATTCCATTTCTATCAATTCTCATTTTCTTCTTTATTCTCCCCTCAAGCTGAAATTTTTCTTGTCATAAATTCACGTATAGGCAGTTCTGTCAGGAATAAAATAATCGCTGGCCACAGAGTAAAGTCTGTACGATGCAGCAAAAGAAGCGTTTACATTGCTTCCCAGGACATCTGCAGGCAGATAAGGTGCTGTGACGGTTGTTTTCCTTTGCGCATCAATTGCTAAAGCCACTTGTTCCATTTTCAGTATATACCGCTCACTTCACAACACCAACTGAGAGTTTATACTACGTGAGAATTGCTCCCAAGACTAGCTCTTTTTAAAATAAGGCTTTGGCTATATTCACACATTATCTAACAAGCAGTAATGAAAAGCAACATTTACATCACATTTGTTTCATAGGTCCCAACTAAGTCCTACAAAAATAAAAGATTTCTTATTTTCTATGTACCTAATTGAAGGCAAAAATTCAAATGAGAGTATAACCATAATTGTCTAATCTTCCAAGGAATAGTACGGTGAGTGTTGGGGGAGGGGAGGGTGGCAATTGTGAACACAACAGATTTTCCCATCATACATATGAACACCATATGAGGTGCCTGAATTACATTACAAACCACCTGGAGATCTACAATGTGTCACATTTCAAGGAAGCCTAGATATGTCTGCAAGTGCAATCTTTAACACTTCCAATTATCTTTGATGTCACTTCTAGCTCAAATTTTGTGACTGTTTCTGAATATGCTTAGCTATTGAAAAACGCAAGTCATTACAGCTTCTCATTTCAGAAATGAGCATAGAAAATAGTGCCATGTTTGATCACTAACTACTTGTTTATCTACTTGCTGCCTTATTCATGACGTATTTAAGACAGCTTCTAAAGATACACAAAATGAGGTGAGAAAAAAATATACAGAAAACTACGAAGCCATAAGATAGAGGTGGGAACAAGGCTAGTGCACTAGAGATGGGTACGGCCTGTGCATGAAAAGATTTTTCTAAGATTCAAGGACGGCACTGAATAAAGCCAAGTGGGATGGACTTCGTGTGAGCAATGCAACTCGGGCCTTCACTTTGTAGCAACGTTCTCCCACTTTTTTATCTGTTCTATGACTTTAAGACTTTTAGATTAAAAACAAATTAAGTCGTTAAATGCAGTACACAATAGAAAGCCATAATTTTATCATTTTCCGGTCATTGACTTCTCCAGATTTCTTTAGAAATATTTTCCCTAATCCTGCATCTAATACAAGTATCATACAACCATCAAAGATCATAGTAGGCCCTTTGGACCTTCTGCATTGTTTCTAAAAATCAGGGTGTGACTTAGTGAAACCATTTTTTCCCTCATTTCAGCATGAAAAGTTCTCTGTACCACATTCTGACTCCAGTCTTACACAGAGTGAAGCCTTATGTGCCCTTGCCAGCTGAAAAATCATTCATCCATTCATTTGTTTTTTATTTACTCAGTTTGACAGATATTTATTGAGTATCTTCTATATTCCAGAAGTGGCACTAGGCTGTGAGGAAGGATTAAACAAGACATGTGTTCTGTCTTAAAGGAGTAGGGCGGATTCAAGGCCTACTCCCAGTTCCCTTCCTCTTATTCATATTCCCTATGGAACTCCTCCACTCTCAAGGCTCCCTAATGGTTGGTGTTGCCATTATGACATTGTCCAGGACCAGTGAGATATAAGAAAATATTTGCTTCAATTTCTGGAAAAGTTTTCTTGATGAAAGACTTAGCTAGAGCAGCGGCTTTGGCTCTGCAAAGAACTAGCTTCTGAACCAACACTAGCAACTGCTTTCTTCCATCATGACATTTTGTATGCAAGAAATATCCTCTTAAAAAAAAAGAAAAAGAAAAACGACATTTATTGAAGCCACCCTGAGTCAAATTTTCTGTTACTTGCAGCCTAAAGCATTCCAAACTAAATCAATTAACTCACAGTCTATTTGAAAAAATGGACCCAGATAACCACAGAATACAAGGCACAAAGAAGATAATGTTATTAGAGAGGCTCCAACTCAGAACTATCAGCTTTGAGGAAGGTGAAGCATTTCTGTCTGGGATTCATTGAAACAGAAGAGATGGATAGGGGAGAAAAGTGGAGAGTAAGGGGGAAAAAATGGGAAGATTTTTGCTGTTGCATGTATTTGTCCCAATAAATCTGCTTTAGAAGTAATTTGAGGGAAATCCTCCTTATCAAAGCTCAGAGAACAGAATGGTCATCCTGCACAGCCAGACAAAATGGCAGTGGAGTAGAGACATCAGGGAGAGAGAACAAGGAAGAACCAGTATTTTTAGACAGAGTTGGAGTAGCTGCATTATGAACCATAATTTGGGGGAGAAGAGAAATTTTAGGAAGTTTGATAATGTAGAATGGGATTGTTCCTTTCTTTATTAGACATTTTAATAATGATTTGTATTATTTCTTAGGGATTTTGGAAATGGGTGTATGTTGTATTGAATAAAATGCTGTACAACGCAGAAAGTTTAGGCAACTTAAGAAAGATCAGAATATTCAAGTTTCACATGCATTATCATATCTAATCATTACAACCATTCTATGAAAGACCCTTTTTGTTCTTCTTAATATGGGGAACTGGGGCTCAAAGGACTAAGGAATTTGTCTCAGCTCTTATCTTTAGAAAGTTGCATAGTGAAAATGGAATAGACTTTGCCCACTTCCAAAATCTTTTCTCTTCCTCCTATACTATGTGGCCTGGGGAAAAGGGGAGTGGAGAAAAATGAGGAAGAGGTGAATACAAACAGGGCTGAGAGAAAAAAATTCCTTAGACAGGAATTCCCCTGGAATTCCATAATATATAACCAGAAGCCCAAAAGGAAGTTTTGTTGCTCTGTATAGGAAAAGAATGCATCAATCAATCAATCAATCAATCAATGAAATCACAGTTTTTTTGTTAGGTGAAAAATAGCTGTACTACTAGTGACCTCTAAGAATGTACTTAACATCTCTGGGTCTCAGTTTTTTCATCCATAAGATGAGTTATATGAGCATTCAATGAGATAATGCATATAAACTATCTAGCTACAGTGTCTGGCATGTAAATTTCAAAACTGTTAACTATTGCTCTCATCATGATTACTCTAATTATTTCTCTTTCCCTACCCTGATCAGCACTCAACTATGAGTGAGAATTGGCTGTTACACTCTTCTTCTATTCCTTAAAAACATTAGTTTCCAAGAGGTCCAAAAAGGAAACAAGAGGTGCCTAAAGGCAATGGAAAAAAATACTATCAGGAGAACAGTCTGCAATGTGCATGATCTTGGACCATCACCAAAATCAACGGGAGTTCACTCCATGGCCAATAAATAACATTCACGCCACTCTTATATGGAGCAAGACTTCCGGAGAACCAAAGCAGCCAGCCTTCTGTGGCTGGAAGGGAAATTGTCATGCAGGGAGACTAAAAGCAAAACCAGAAGGTCACAAAGGAAAAGACCTCCCACTCTCTCGGAAAGACGAAATCAGATCATTTATTCCTTTACCTGTTGTTTGAAACACACTGAATGAATTCAATTTTTTAAAAAGCATATGGGCATGCCATGAATTTTTATTTTGCATGCTGCTACAACTGAAACATTGCCCTTAAAAAATGTCTAAGCTGATTTCCTAAAAATGTCTCAGACATTTTTTTCTAAAAATGCCTCAACTTGCAACAGTTGCAAATAAACATTTCTGTTGTAATCCTAGGAATTCATTCTTAAAGCTTACTATAATTGTAGTTAATGGTTTACAGACTGTTGAATAGCTAGACCAAAAATGTTCGTTAAGCAAGCACTGGGACCCAGGAGGGTAAACGATTGAGGGAAGTTGCATGGCTTCATCTATACCAGGCTGGGGAAAGGGCCCTAATAAGATAACTTAAGCCTGAAAGGAAATCCTCAGTGAGTGAAATATGAGATACAAAGGAATTTTGCAGTAGATTCCCTAAGAATAAGAACAGGCTCCTTTTGATAAGAGCCTCTGGTCTCCAAGTAAGACTTGTGAGGAGCAGACCACTCAGTGATGGGAGAAGTCACAACTGGGCCCTCGTTATAATCTGTTCCACCTCTGGACCATGTCTGGGCTTCCAATTTTCTTTCTCTCCCTTAATTTCAGTCTTGAGTCTGAGAACCCCATCTATGAACACAGCAATTTATTAATGTAGAAGTACTTTAGGTTTCAGATATATAATTTCAGATCTGGGAAGGGTTTGGGGAAGGTTGATCTGGCCCAGACTAGATCAACAGTCTCCTTACTTGGACAACACCAACACAGAAAGGCAAAAACCAGGAGTATCACCCAAAGCCTGTGGGACAGCTGGAGCATTGGGAAAACTGGCTGGAAAGGAAAGCAAGAGAAGCGGAAGACAGAGAAAGAACAATGTGTTTTATAGTGTGACAATTTGCTGCCACTTTTAAAGCCCTTAGAACAGGATAGCAATGCAGTGGGGAGTGGCAGCTATAATTGCCATAAGCCTTTCTCATAGCATCTATGACTCAAAGTCTGGTCTCCCCCTGGGCTAGATTTACCTAAGCCGTTCTGTATGTGGCTGGATGTCAGAGCTATAAAACATATAAAACACATGGGCATTTAGGAAGAGCTATAAAAGAAAAATGGTGGTTGGAGGGAACCTCAGTCTACCCTTTTGTGAGTCCTACATCCCCAGTCAGTGCTTTGGTAATAGACAGGGAATCAAATCCTCCCAGGTTCTCAGCTTAGGCAAGGGGGACATGTGCTCTTCCCATACAGAACCACTATCTCCCAAAGTAACACACAAGAATTATTATTTACTTAATAGTTTACAGTTTTCAAAGCAATAAAGCTGCATGGTTGAGGCTCTGGAATCAGACAACCTGAGATCAAATGTTACTTCTTATTAGTTGTGTGACACAGGGCAAGTTAGTTCATTTGTTTGGCACACATTTATCGAGCCATAATGTGTCTGACGCCAGAGCTCAGCAATGAACAATAGTCCCTCCCTATCTCATAGAGCTTAATGTGCTAGTGGGGGAGCTAGACAATGGACAGCTAAGTAAATATATGTACATTAAACCAAAGGTGCTAAAGAGAAAAAATATAAAGCCAGAAGGGAGATAAGTATGGGGCGAGTGGGACTGTAATGTTAGATAAGGTGGTTAGGGAAGACTTACTAAGAAGGTGCTTTTTGAGCAAAGCATGTGAAGGAAGGAGCCATGAAGATAAGTGAAAGCGGCCAGTGTGACGATCCTAAAGTGGCAGGAAAGGGAGGGTGCAAGGAGGCCAGTGAAACTGACTGGAGGAAGCAAGAGAAAGACTGGACTAAGGTGAGGACAGAGAGACAGGCCAGGCATAAAGACTTTGCTGAACACAGATGAATTTCGGCTTTTACTCTGGATAAGACGGGAAGCCACTGGAAGGGTGTGAGCGGGAGGAACAAGTCTGACTCAAATTTCAACAGGATCATTCTGCCTGTGGTGTCTCAAACAGACTGAACAGAGAGAAGCGGGGAGGTAGGGAGACCAGTCAGGAATCTATTGCAATAGTCCAGGCAAGAGAGATGACAGCTTATAGTCACCAATATCTCTGTGTGTCTTTTTCCTCATCTACAAAATGGAATAGAAATGCTCACTGTTTGGGGTCGTCAGTGAGACGTTGCATGAATAGAAGTAAAGCCCTTAGAACAGTGCCTGGCATATACCTAGCACTCAAATATTAGTTATTATATGGTCTTCTCGGAAACTCTCAATTAGCCCCATGTTATAGATACAGAAACTGGAGCTTAGAAAATTTAAATGACTGTTTAAAGTCACAATATCTTGACAGTGTTACAGGCAGGACTTTAACATGAAACGTAAGTCTGTGTGTTTTATAGTGTGACAATTTGCTGCCACTTTTAAGGGAGTAACTCACTCAAATGCTTTCTAGTCACTGATACGTAATCTGACTCTTCATCAGCTTAACCAGTCGTCAAACAAGGTTGTCCACAAACCCTGGGCTGCAGAACAAGTAGGTTTGCTGGATGGAAAGAGATGGGGAGAGGTTCAGCGTACAGGGTCATTCCTAGTTAGACTAGGCCCACTCAGAGTTTAGAGAAGATAAACAAGAGATGTTTTAGAAAGAAATGTGGAAAGAAGACAAAACGTATGGGCATTTAGGAAAAGCAAAAGAAGGAAAAGTAAAGTACAGAAAAAGATGAAATCCTAGAGGCACATTTTACCTTCTTCAAAATCCTGTTTCGGGCTGTCCCCATATGCCTTCTTATACCCTATAATTTTCATGAATGACTCTGCTTTTGACCTGCTCCAAATTTTCCACATCTCTCTTTAGCATCAATAAAATGCAGATGAGCAATAATATTGAGAAACCATTACGAGGGCAGATGAAACACAAAAGGAAGTGTACCAAAAATTAAGGCCAATTGAAGAGCATGATCTCTGTAATCAGGACCCAATTAAGAATGTGAGTGATTTCTCCTTGGAATGAGTTATTCATGTTAATTTTTTTTTTTTTTTTTTTTAACCAGGAAGAGGAGACATTCTTTTCCTTTCAAATCCCCCTTTCTTCTTAGAGATGTTGCTGACTTTTTTGCTTTATTTGTTCTGAAAAAAAAGAAAACTGGACTAACAAAGATATTCTTCATATAAATGAGCCCTCCTTGCCCTGCGAAGTATCACCATATAACCTTATTGTTTCCGACAGCACCTACTGTGTCATGCCTGCGCCCACGAGTGTACCTCCTCCTCATTAGAAAGCCTAAGCGTGTTTGTATTCATTAACAAAGGTAATCCTGGCTTGATTAGTGTCCAAATTTATATGTCCTCTCTTGTAGAGACAAGCCCTTGGCAATTAATGAAAATGTCTTCTAATTTATGCAAATCGCCATAATCAGATTTGTCATTAATTTTATGTGCATTAACTTTCTATTTAGAAATTGAAGAGAGGTTGGCTGAGGTCAGAGCATGCACGAATCCAAACCAGACAAAGAAATTCTCATTCCTAATAAAAATGTGGGGGGCCAGGGGGCTACACACAAGGATAAGACCTTTTATTAATTTGCTAGCATATGAAGCTAATGAGGCCATCTTCAAGTTATTTCATATCTTCTTCAGTTAAATTGAATCTGAAAGATAACATCAGACAGCTGGGGGTTGTAAAGACGTCAGAGGACAAGCCAAATAGCAAAGCCAGCTTTACTAGGGGCAAGCTTCTTTTCGATGGACTGAGAAAATTAAAATGGAACCCACCCCCACCCCCACCAAGGGAACCCTGACACCTAAAGAAGCGCAAGAATCATAGTAAGTGACATTTAGTCATTTTGCCTTCATCCTTAATGGATTGTTAGCTAATATCTTCCAAATATTTATCAATAAAGCAACAGTCATGTTTTTTTTGAAGTGATTTTCTTTGGTAAATGTAATTAGGGGATTTGAGCAGGGATCTCCTAACATCCAGCCTAACTTTAATTTTGGTAACACAGGCAATGGCTCCCCAAAGACCTTGTGTCTTAGCAGTTACATCTGCTCACCTAATTGACAATGCAGAAGGGAATAGCTGCAATTTGTCTTCTTTGGACGACATCAAAAATCCATAAAACATTCGTAACTGTATGGTGTCAGGAACAGCAACTGTATGTATCTGTACCAGTTATTCTGGTGAGAACTTATAATTTCACATAAACTACTGCCTTTTTCCATGGTACTTATAGTACACTAATATCTGTAAATCTGAAATATATTCTGCTATGGCACTTGTCTGAGCAGGTCTGGGAAATCACATCTGTGCTATAGGGGAGCCTGTAAACTTAAAGTGAGAATGAGCAGGGAAGAGGAGAAAACTACATTTTGTTTATTGAACCAGATAATGCATGTCAACCGTTCTATTTCTTGTTTTCAAAAAATTACCAACTATCTAAGAGTTATCAAGAATAAAAATGCTCTCATTTTCTTTTCCACTTGTCCAGTGAGTTTGTATTAACTTCATAGCCTACTCTACAAATCTGAAAAATAATTAAATTAGGTTAAATGATGTTTACAATTACTTGTACATTCAAATGTTAACTTTTTGATCCCCTGTTACTATGATCTGTTTCATATTTTAAAAACTAGAACAAAAATAATTCAAGTGGAGTTTGAGTAGTTTAAAGCATGTAGCTGGAAAACCTTACGTCTCTAAATTGTACTGAAAGAAATCAAGAAAGCTATTGCAACCAAATCCAATCAATTTTCCAGGACTGTTTCACTGAATAGCTCCCAGAGGGGTCATTCACATCATTAGCTGTAAAAATGGAACTCCCACTGAATTGTGCAGTGCACAGCCTGTGCAATCCTACGGGGTTGGGGCTCAAACATTGCTACTCACTACTTGTCAGAATGCAGACTTCACAAGCCAGTTCCTGAGTCTCCACTCTACACTGTGCAAAGCAAAACTTACACTCCTCATAGATTCCCTGCTATTACATAGTTAAATTAGTCACGTTCCATTTCACCAGACATTGTTTTATCTATTCCAGAGTTCCCATCTACAAATAGGAATAAATGAGGGTAAGGTGTTAACCTATTAATATTTATTGAGAAACTACTATGTTTCTAAGTAGTCTTATTTTGATTAATCTTCACAATGAATCTGAGCAATAATATTATCACCACCTTCATGGGATGAGTCAGTTAATAAATTAGAATACGGATCTAAATTCAGGTATATTTAATCCCAAAGCACATGCTATTTCCCCTACTTAATTTTACCACTACTAGTATCAGAGCAGGCTTTGATAAATGGCTATGGAAACTCCCCAAACTGTGATGCTCAACTGTCCTAAAGATGATGCTATGATGTAAAGGAAAGTTTTAAAGTACTGTCTAGACTTCCTACGGAAAATGATGAGGAAGTTAATATGAAGAAGTACATGGAAAATCCCCCAATAGAGACACTGCCGAGAGGATAGAGGCAACTGGCTGCAAGTGACCTGGTGCAGAGGAGCAGAGCGGTGACAGACCTGTGCAAAGTTATTGAGGACGTGTGTATAATGAGTCAGGGTGTGAGAAAACACAGATCAAAGGCACAGGCTATTAGATAAATCAGTGGCCAAGGGGAAGTGGGCCAACGCTACAGGAATCAATATCAGAGACTCAGAGGCAATAACATGAATGTTTAAAAAAAAAAATTTTAAACCTTAAAAATAAATAAATAAATAAAATGAATGTTTACCTGACTAAACGAAAATAGGATTTCAGGGGACCAGGGGGAGCATTCCAGAGGAATACCAGCTGATTGAATCAGGGCCTACAACCAGAGGTGAAAGGTTCAAGAGTTTATTTGAGCAGAAATCAATTCCAATGGGTCAGTGCCAAACTGGAAATAGGAGTGTCGCCAACAGGAGCCATGGAAAATACAGAGAAAATGCAGAAGGAAAGAGGAAATCCTTTGACTGGCTCTAGCTTAAAGCCTAGTTTGCGCTTTGTGACTGGTTGTCCTTAGCGTTTTGATTTCATAACCTTGAGGCATGTATAGGTTTCGATTTTAGTTTGTTTACATAGGCCACCATAGCAGTAGAGCCATCTCCGTCTAATGGCCGCCTTATTTAATTAATTTAACGGTGTTCACCAAATCCCACATCCGTTTCCCTTGGCTCACAGCTGGACGACTTTCCCCAGTCCCTATGGCAGTTACATGTGCCTGCATGGATGAATGTGGCCAACAGAATGAGAATGAGGTGATAGGTACCACTTCGTGGATGAAATGGTTAAAATACACACATGTCTTCTCCCCAGTTTCCTTCCCCATCTACTGAGTAAATGAAGAAAGCACCGAATTTCTAGAGGTAGGTAGAGCCACAGATGGAAGGAGCCTGGGTCTCTAAATGAGCACATGGAAGCCAACCAACCAGAAATTACACATAGCACTGTGACATGAGTGAGAAATAAACTTGTATTACCCTAAGCCACTGAGACTATGGAGTTTATCTCTTGCCGCTGGTAGCGTTACCCTAATACATACAGGCTCCTGCAAATGGCTTAGAATTAGAGCTTAGAGGAAGGTTGTGTAGACAGACAAATGAGTAATAAAAGTGTCCCTGAAACCATTCAATGCTTTAAAAGTTGGCTTAGCTCACAGAACGAAGTGAGCCTCCACTCTCTCCATTATCCTACTTTCACTCTGCACCAGGCACTGATTTAGGTGCTGGGATCAACGGTGAGAAGACAAAAGAGTACTTGCCTTCATGAGGCTTATATTCAACAAGTTCAGGTAGGAGGGTTGGCGATAGACATTAATAAGTTTCTAAGAAGTAATTAATTTCAGATAATGAAAAGTGTTATGAAGGAAAAAATTGAGAGATTTGACAAAGGCAACAGGAGAGCTAGCCACTTTGATAATGGTGGTCTGGAAGGCCTCTCTGTGAAGTATTTTAAGCTGAGAACTAAATGATGAAAAGAAGCCAGGCACATAAAGATCAGGGAAAGAGGAAACAGTGAGAACCAAAGCCGTGAGGTGAGAATGAGCTTCGTACGTTCCATGGACAGAAAGAAAGCCAGTATTGCTCCAGCACAGGGAAGAAGATGGGCAAGATGAGGAGGCAAAGGTGAACGTGATGAATCATGGAGGCCCATGGAGGCCATGCTTGGGAGTTATTGAGATTTTCTTTTTAAATTTATTCTAAATACAATAGGAAGTGATTAAAGGGTTTTTTTTAATATTATGGATTTTATACTCAGCATCAAGTGACTTAGTTTAGCTGTATGTAGTTATATGCATAAATGCCTCACATCCTACAGCAAAGTTTTGTACTTTGAACTGGATGAATGGGTAAGATGCAAGGAATTATCCCTGATTTTAAGAAAAACAAAAACATTATGACAGAGAACCCACACACATTTATCTTGGGTGGCAGCAATTTTTTTTTAATTGTTAGTTTCAGGTGTACAAAATAACGTAATGATTAGAAATTTATATACCTCACAAGGTGATAACCCTAACAAGTCTACTACCCATCTGGCACCATACAGAGCTATTATAATACCATTGACTATATTCCCTATATGTACTTTACATCTCGTGACTATATATATACATTTTTTTTTAAATTATAGTTGACAGTCGATATTATTTTATATTAGTTTTCTTGTATACAGTCCAGTGGTTAAACATTTATATAATTTATGAAGTGATCCTCCTAATAAGTCTAGTACCCACCTGACACCATATATAATTTACATTATTAACTGTATTCCCCATGTTGTATTTCACATCCCTGTGATGATTTTGTAACTACCAATGTGTACTTCCTAATCCCTTTACCTTTCTCACCATCCCCCAACCCCCTCCGTTTTAGCAACCATCAGTTTGTTCTCTGCATCTATGAGTCTGTTATTTCATTTTTGTTCATTTATTCTGTTCTTTAGATTCTACACGTAAGTGAGATCATATGGTATTTTTGTTTCTCAGTCTGACTTATTTCACTTGACATGATGTCCCCTAGGTCAATCCATGTTGCTGCAATGGTAAGATTTCATTGTTTGCTATGACAGAGTGATACTCCATTGTATAAATGTACCAGAATTTCTTGATCCAATTGTCTATTGATGGGCATTTTGGTTGTTTCCATATCGTGCCTATTATGAATAGCACTGCAGTAAACAGAAGCAATGTTTGACATGCAGTGTTGTCATGATGGAGGATGAAACCATTTGTCCATTTCATGTTAATGCAGTTGTGTTGTGATCCATGACTTACAGCACACTTTAAAACACACCTTCTCTCAACCCTAGCTCATACCCAACTGATTGCACTGATCAAGTTGAAACTTCTCACACGCTGTTACTAAGGTTCGACGCGTCGCTTCCCATATTGAAGATCCCTGCCCTTCTGTTGTATGGCACTTGGCAGCACCACTCACCATATTTCTTAATCACAATCGAAAGGCTCCATGTCACACATTGCTGCTGGTATGGAAATTTCTGTCAAATAAAAACATTACGGTGTGTCCTTATCCACCTTATTCATGGAATCTGGCACCGCATGACTTCTGGCTCTTCCCCAAAGTTAAAATGACCATGAAAGATAAATATTTTGAATTGATTCAGGACACTGAATTGAGGCAGCCATGACAGCACAACTAAAGACACTCATGAAAAAGGACTTCCAGAACTGCCTCAGAAAGTCACAAGAACTATGGGATAAGTGTGTTTGAAGGGAGGGGGAATATTTTGAAGGGGATTAATGGCAATATGTCTTTTACTGTAATAAATTTTTATTTATTTAAACATTTACTGTATGTTTTGATCACATCTCATATTTCCACTCTGATTTCATTTCCTTCCTTGTACTCACTCTGGGCTTTGTTTGCTACTCTTCTAGTTCCCTTAGATGTAAAGTTAGACTGTTTGAGATTTTTCTTGTTTCTTGTGGTAGGCCTGCAATGCTATGAATTTCCCTCTTAGGACTGCTTTCTCTGTGTCCCATAGATTTTGGGTCATTGTGTTTTCACTTTCATTTGTCTCAAGGTATCTTTATATTTATTCCTTGATTCCTTGATGACTTGTTGACCATTCATTATTTAGTAGCATGTTATTTAGCCTTCATGTGTTTGTGTGTTTTTCAGTTTTTTCTTGTAATTGATTTCTAATTTCATACCACTGTGGTCAGAGAAGACGCGTAATGGGATTTCAATCTTCTTAAATTTATTGAGACTTGTTTTGTGGCCTAGCATGTGGTCTATCTTGGGAAATGCTCCATGCGCACTTGAAAAAAAGTATATTCTGTTGTTTTGGGTGAAATGCTCTATAAATATCAATTAAATCCATCTGATCCAGTGTCTCATTTAAGGCCGCTGTTTCTGTGTTGATTTTCTGTCTGGAAGATCTGCCTTTTGGTGTCAGTAAATTGTTAAAATTCCCTATTACCGTGTTTCCCTGAAAATAAGACCTAGCCGGACAATCAGCTCTAATGTGTCTTTTGGAGCAAAAATTAACATGAGACCCAGTCTTATAGTAAAATAAGACCAGGTCTTACAATGTAATATAATATAATATAATATAATATAATATAATATAATATAATATAATATAATATAATACCAGTTCTTATATTAATTTTTGCTCCAAAAGACACATTAGAGTTGATTGTCTGGGTAGGTCTTATTTTCGGGGAAACACAGTATGACTGTTACTGTTACAGGTCTTTGCCTTTATGTCAGTATTTATTTTGTATATTTAGGTGCTCCTATGTTAGGTGCACAAATGTTTACTAGGGTGATGTCCTCTTGTTGGATTGATCCCTTAATACTATATAATGTCCTTTGACTCTTATTATAATCTTCATTTTAAAGTTTATTTTGTCTGCTATAAGTATTGCTACCACAGCTTTTATCTCATTTCTATTTGTATGAAATATCTTTTTCCATCCCTTTCAGTCTGTATATGTCTTTAATTCTGAGGTGGGTATTTGAAGACAGCATATGCATGGGTCTTGTTTTCTTATCCAGTCAGCTACTCTTCATCTTTTAATTGGCACAATTAATCTATTTATATTTAAAGTGATTACTGATAGGTATATAGTTATTGTCATTTTATTATTCATATTTTTGATCATTGTTTGTTTTCTCCTTTCTTCTGCTTAAAGAAGTCCTTTTAACATTTCTTGTAATATTGGCTTGGTGGTAATGAATTCCTTTAGCTTTTCTTGTCTTTATCTCTTCTTCAGTTTTAAATGATAGCCTTGCTGGGTAGAGTAGTCTTGGTTGTAGGGCCTTGGTTTTCATTACTTTGAATATTTCCTGACACTCCCTCTGGTCTGTAAAGTTTCTGTTCAGAAATCAGTCTTATGGGAGCTTCCTTGTAAGTAACTAGTTGCCTTTCTCTTGCTGCTTTTAGGATTCTCTCTTTGTCTTGAACCTTTGCAACTTTAATTATGTGTCTTTATGTGTGCCTATTTGGGTTCATCTTGTTAGGGACTCTCTGCACTTTCTGGGTTTGAATATCTATTTCCTTCGCCAGGTTAGGGAAGTTTTCAGTCACTATTTCTTTACATATGTTCTCAATTCCTTGCTCCCTCTCTTCTTCTTCTGGTACTTCTATGACATGAATGTTATGCTTGATGTTGTCCCAAAGGTCCCTTAAATTATCTTCTTTCTATTATTATTCTTTTTTCTTTTTGTTCTAATTGGGTGTTTTCTTTTAAATCACCAATTCAATCCTCTGCTTTATATAATATGCTGTTGATTCCTTCTAGTGTATACTTCATTTCAGTTATTGTATTCTTTATTTCTGACTGGTTCTTTCTATGTTTTTTTATGTCCTTTATGCTTACTATTTCTTTGGTTTAATTCTCACTAAGTTCCTTAAGCTTTCTTATAACCAGTATGTTAAATTCTGTCTCAAGTAAGTTGGTTCCCTCCATTTCATTTAGTTCTATTTCTGGAGATTTCTCCTGTTCCTTTATTTGGGACATATTTCTTTGTTTCCTCATTCTGGCTGCCACTTGGTGTTTGCTTCTATGTGTTAGATAGATCTCCTATGTCTCTCAGTCTTTTCTGGGTGTCTTAATGTAGTAGGTGTCCTGTGTGGTTGAATGGTGTAGTCTCCCTGATCTCCTATGCATGTGTTCCAGGAGTGTCCCTTGTGTGTGTTCTCCTATTGTAATTATTTCTTGATTGCTTTTAGTGCATCAGTGAGTGGGATTGTCTCCCAGGCGTGTTGGCATGGCCTCACTGTGAACCAAGGCCAGCTACCACCAGTATTGGGCCTGGGGCAGCTTAGAAAAAGGCCCAGGGATCCCTCGGGTTCTAGCAATTTTGAACCTGACTATTTCCACGTGTTGGCATGTTGACCCCACAGCAGCCTTTGAAGACATTGGCTATAATTTTCAATGCCTGTATTGTTCCCTGTGTTATTGAAAAAAAAAAAAATCATTAGTCAAGCACTGGAAAGTATGTACTAGGGTGGGGGATGTGGAGAATTTGTCCCCAGTCTTTCTCAGGCCACCTTACAATTTGTTTCATATCATTATACTTTCCTATGGAACATTATTTAAAAAAAGAAAAAAGAAAAGAAAAAAGAAAAAAGGGTTTCAGAAGCCCTGACATTTGTGTGGATGGAAATGAAATACCACAGTATATTTTAAATTGCAAATAAAGAAACAAGATATTTGAGTGGAAAGGACAAATATGTTAGTGCTACTCCCCTATCTGACAAGTCTGGTGATCTTGAATGCCAAGGTTATAAATTTCCCACAGATAGCTCTTAGGGCCAACTGTCTGCAGTATTCCTTCCTGCATGAGAATTGTGATGTAGAAATTTACATGCTGACTTATGATCCTGAATTACTTGTGCACCTGTTGAAATTGGTTGTCATTTTATTCAGTTGTAATCTAAGCATGGGGATGTTTGCTTCAAGGTTCTATGTTTGTTGTTGCTGTTGTTGTTTTTAACTCATAGACATAATTCTTGTATTAAAATTTGAATCAACAGCTATTTCTTCTCCTGCTAAATTAAAACAATGGTGAATAATCGAGTCTGCCTTCATAACCTAATATCTGTTTAGCATCCATAAAGTTTCTGTCATTATGAGGTGATGGAAAAGATTTTTCTCTTTAACTTGCGCGTTAAGAGTGAATGAGTGTGTGCATGAGTATGTAGGTGCACACACGTGTGAGTGTGTGAATGTGTATGTGGACTGTTAAGATACCTTGACAACTGAATATCTTGAAAAATTACCAGTGACACTAGCTGCCTGATAAACCTCCTGTTTCCCGGAGACACTAAGCCACAGTGAATAAGACGCTGCTAGCAGGAATGGAGAGTCTCCTTGTGTGCCAATGACTGCTCCCACAGCCTTGGTGGCTTTGAGTCAAGAAGCAAATTCAGCAACGGAGACCATCCACCTAACAAGCCCTGTTACACAGCCTGGAAACTTGGCTTGTTGCCACCAGCACCAGACGAAGCAGCCAGAGGTGGGTCTCAGACTGTCTAGAGCCCTGAGGATGATAACAGACATCTGAAATGGTTTTTCATATGCTAGGATTACATATTTATACAATGTGGTTTGTACATTTATAACTAAGATTTTAGTAGCAGCCCTATGTCTGGACTCCAACACACAAGAGATATCAAAATTATCACCAGAATGCCTTTGTTATAAATTTTCCTAGGACTAACCGAGGTCTGAGAGAGATGTGAATACACCCTTATCAAGAAAGGGGTACCTTGCCTGCCTTACTCCAATTTTCCAGACTGTTAATGCATTTTGAAGTACTGGCTCTCCCTGGAGACTTTAAAATGTATGTTTTGAAACAATGATAAAACCACAAGATTCTTCAAAGTATGGCCCAATAAACATCCTGCAGTACACTTTCCGCTTTGTTCTTTCCAAAAACGACTGAAACTCAGAAACTTCTTTCAGATTTTTCCAATATTTGCCATTTTTCCTGTTTTGTTCTCTTCAGAATTAAATCACCTCAAAGAAATCCTCAACAGTTTAATTCAATTTCCACAGTAAATTACCCTGTGAATCAGAGAGAAGTGCAAAACTATTTGAAAAGACATCATTATGCTTCCAAGATATTTATCCCTAATACAATTTATATTTCTGCAAAAATATGTATGGTGCCTACTGCTGCCTTTAGAAATGTAAGCAATTTGATTAATATAGAAGGCTTTGAAGGAATAAGTCTAGAAGTCTTGATTATTAATTATACCTATCACAAAGCAAATTCCCTCTAATGATTTATTAACTACTGCAGTTAACCCAAAATGAGTTTCTGCAGAAACTGGGTAAAATTACGTGGGAAATTACTATTCTGTATAAACTAGATAAATCATTCCTAGTTTATGTACATGCCCAAGTAAATTATACCCAGGAAATAGCAAAGAAAATAATGTAACTCATCACTCTTCCAACATGTGATTTTGATTTTCATATTTTAGTCTGAGGGAGGTGATCAACAAGAAATATTTTAAAAATTACACTGGGTTTTAATGTAAGCACATCTAATAATTTACTGTATTGAGGGTATGCATTGTTTTGTGTAACTTTTTAAACATTCTCTTCATTATCTGTGAATACCATTTTCCAGGATGAAAAAGAACCTTTTACTCAATTTTTTTCTAATTTTCTAACTAAAAGATGCAGTCTGATTCTATTGTTTATTAATTTTTAACAATGGTTTTAAAACATATGAAATATGGTATCTAAATTTTTATAGGGAACATTAAAGATATTTTACATGATTGTTTTCTTCTTTTATCAAAAAAAGATGAATGTACATGTAAAGTTTTAGGCCACGTTAGTGGAGTACATTGCACATGGCATTCATGGACTATGGAATTTCATATTGAAAAACATTGTCCAGTGACAGACAAAACAAGGCAGTGCTTTAGACCTGCTTCCTACACTTCAAATACCATCAGGATTTAATATGAAAAATATCTATAGATTTGGCTTGTCTACAAATTCATTTGATGATTACAAATACATTTTATAAAGAAGGAAATATTAGATTATTTAAAGGTATGAATAATAAGGTTCTAGAGTAACAATTAGATTTTAATCATTCCAAGGCTAGGGTTTACTGTGAAGATTTAATTAGATAAAATAAGTGAATTTGTTTTTATCAATGATAGAGTCTCTATAAATGTTTATTATTTTCTGCCTAACAAAATCATAGGATTCCTGGGAGGATTAAAAACATAATAAATATGACCATAATAAATATGACATAAACACTAGGAAGGTGCTATTTTAATATTAGTTGTCATTATATTATTTCCTTTCCAAATTACTACACCTTCCTTAAAGTGAAATGTTCCAGTTAAAGTTTGGTGGCACTGATTGACCATCTGAAAATCCACTCAAGCTCCCCTGTAGTCAGCTTCCCCGCAGTGGTAAGATGAGAACTATCATCTCTAGCAGCCTTGCAAATGTATTATCCCTCATCAAATAAGATCAGCTGAGCCCATTTCAAAAAATCAATATTAAAATAAAATGGATATGAATAAAATGATGGATTGAAATAAATTTGGTCCACAGCCTATTTTGTTTGGCCCACAAGGTATGAATAGTCTTCACATTTTTAAGGTGTTAAAAAAAAATAGAATAGAATAAAAACCATATGCTGCAGAAACTGCATGTGGCCTGCCTAAAATATATACTGCCTGGCTCTTTATAGAAAAAGTTGGCAACCTATGATCTAGATACTATTATTACAAGCAAAGTTGTTTCTTGTTTTCTCAGTTTAATAAATGTGCTAAATAAATGTTTGTAATGGATATTTGAAATCTCAATTTTTAATACATTACTGGGGTATACTTTACATGCAATAAACTGTACATACTTTAAGTAAATGATTTATGAGTTTTCCAGTGAAACTATCGTCCCAACCAACATGCTAAACATTTCTATCATCTCCAAATTTTCTTCCTGATTCTTTGAAATCTACCCCTCCCTGCACTTCTTTCCCCAGACTGATGATCTACTTTCTGTTTTCACAGGCTAGTTTGCGTTTTACAGAATTTTATATAAATAAAATCATACCACAGATACTCTTTGGTCTGGCTTCTTTCATTCAGCATGATTTTCAGATTCACCTATTTGTGGCATGTACTTGTGGTTTGTTCCATTGTATTTGCTGCGTAGGGTTCCACTGTATAGATACACCTGAGTTTGTTCACCCAATAACTTCCTGATGGACACTTCTTGGGTAAATATGTAGAAGCAAAATGTCTCAGTAAGATGGTAACTTATAATGCTTAACTTTACAAGAAACTCCCAAATTGTTTTCCAAAGTATTTGTACCACGTTACATGCCCTACAGCAATCCTTGCTCCACATCCTTAACACTTGCTATTGTCTTTTTTTTTTTTTTTAAAGTAATTCTCAGTGTGTAATGTTACCTCACTGTAGTTTTCCTGATGACTCATGACAAAGATGTTCTCCTTGACCAAACTCTAGCCAGGCGTCTCTGAGCTCTTTCTCAACTAGAACTCAACTTTGACTTATAAAAGCTTCACCTTCTTAGCCTAAATGGTTTTGTCCTCCCAAACTAAGAGACTTAAACAAACACTAGCATAGTTTCTAACAGCTCAAGGCGTCATCCCTAGGATGACCCCAGTTTCCCTTAAAATGGTAACAGGCAGATAGACCCCTGAATCTCCTCTGAGGAGCAGCGACTTCAGAAACTTCTCAATTATAAATCCTTTCTCTGCTCGTTGAGATATAAATCTACCACCCAAAACTGTTTCCTCAAGAACATGAGTGAGAGTCATCTCTTTGAAATGCAAGCACTGGGGGAGATAACTCTCATCTTGCTCCCACTTCTCTGGGAGGACAGGGACCCACCTTCACAGGACTCCTTGCCCTAATTTACATCACTGCCTCCTGTCACAAAGATTCAAGAAGTTTGTTTTTCTTCCTGATAAATGCTAACAAACCCAGAAGGTCTGGTCACAATAACTAACCCCTCTTCCCGCTTTTTATAAATTTCTACTTCCATGACTCTACTCAAGCACGCACTGTTCTCCCCTCCCTATTTCCTCAGTCTTCCATTAAAATACCTAATCACTTCTGCATAAATCAATGTTGAGCTCAGTTCACACTGGACTCTTTTCCCTATTGCAGTAGTATTACTGAATAAAATCTGTCCTTCCCACTTTAGCTAGTGTCCAGCGTTGTGTATATTTGACACTATTAATGTTGAGTATCTTGTTTTATGTGCCTATTAGCCATTTGCCGATCTTCTTTTTTGTGAAGTGCCTGTTCCTATCTTGGTCATGTATTATTGTATTATCGAGGTGTAAGATTCTTGATGTACAAGTCCTTTTTCGTATGTACATATCAAATGATTTCTGCCAGTCTGTCGCATGACATTCATTTTCTTTGTGGTGTCTTTAGAAGAGCAAAAGTTTTAAATTTTGATGAAATTTAATTTATACATTTTTCTTTTACGGTTTTATAGTAGTCATGTTTCTCCCAAGAAATAGAACCAACAGAATGTTTGTGTGTGTAGAAATAGATTGATATAGATAGATGATAGAACCAACAAACTGTATCCTATACCTATACATACATAAATCCTGTTGGTATTATAGCTCTCTATCTGTATCTCTATATAGCTATAGATATAGAGAAATATTTATTTTAAGGATTGCCACACACAATTGTGGAGACTTGATGAATCTAAAATCTGTAGTGTAGGAAGTAAAATAGAACATATCTTTAAAAAGCTTAATGAGTATACCAACTGAGGTCAAGGGGAATTAATTGGATAACAAACATATGTATTTATAATTAGCTTAACTCTATGAAGTGTGTTTTCCCAGAATCTAATAAATTAGCCTGTGCTCCCTTGTCACATGACCAAACTCACATTTACCAGAAGATTGACAGTGAAATTAAAGCACACGGAAGAAATAAAAGAGAGGGACCTCTGGGTCACATTTAATGGAGATGCTCTGGAGGCCTTGGGTAAAGCCAACAGAAACTTAACAGTGAGGGAATGAGGAGGGAGGAGCTTTCTGTCTCGTGGCATCCAGACCCCTTTTCATCACATAAACACCTCAAACACATTAAGTACTGGCACTACAAGAAAGCACTAGTTTCATTACTTCAAATAATTTGAGAATAGGAAAAGTGACTTCTGGGAAGAAATCCAAAAAGTACATTTCATAAGAGGGCTATTTTCTCAAATCATAATGTTAGATACTCCAGAAAAGGAAAATTAATCAAAGATACATCCTTTTAAAAATACTTTAAAAGATTTGAGCTGCATAAATATGGGTCATGTGGGAAGTTTACCTCATTGAATGGTAGTGAATGTTCAACATAGAGTTGTTCTGGGAGAAATGCAATTCAATGCGAATAAACTAATTCTCTCCCAATACATGTTTATTGACTGTCAGCACATACAGGTAAAACATCTCTGGACTAGGATACTTTGCATCAAAGTTTTAGCCCTAGTTGTGCTACAGACATAGAGCAAACTACTGAAGGACAAAGCATTTGAACCCATTCATAGCTAATCCCTCCACAAGTCACCTTCACATTTGCTATCTTAATAAATTGAGGATAAATTGATACAACCTTGGAGAGAGGTTTTTAATAAATAGTAGAAACAGAAAACCTTGAATGGTAGGTACTAGTAGCTCCACTTTACTGATGAGAAAATTCATTTCAGATAAATTAAGTGGTTTCCCAAAGTCACACGGCTAATGGTAAATCCAGTAGAAGAACACAGGTCAAATTTCCCAGCTGTACTTTGCACATTACATTATCTTAATAACTAATTTTCCATTCATTAAAACTTATTGAATACCTACTGTATTCCAAGCATTATGCCAGGGGCCAGACATAACAGGTGAATTAGACATAATTCTTGCCCCTGTAATCGTTGCACAATAATCCTTGACCCCCAGGGTGTTCACAGTCTATTTAGGAAGAAGAACCTGTGTGTCGCTGGTTCTTACCCACATCTGCAATTATAGAAACAAAGTGCTCTGCAAAGACACCTCCCAAGATCAAGTATTCCTAAGGCTCCCACAAGTCTCATGAATAAATTCTATTAGTTCCTGAAGATTTGAGAACTAGTGAACAATGATCTATAACGATGAAAGATATTGTGTGACTTACATAGTTATCTATTTTTTTAATTTGAATTAGTTTCTAACTATTTTACCTAAAAATTTCAATTGTGAGTTTGTTGAAAATGTAAAAGATAGAGGCCCCTCATTCCCACATAGCAGGAATAGGCTGGAACTGAGCAGTCATTTTTCCTTTATTCATAAAGGAAATTGCTCTCTGGTTTACCAATGGTCCACCTCTTGTTTCACTGACTTAATCTCCCTTATTCATTTACTTTACCACCTACACATCAGCCAAATTTTCCTTTCCTCCAGTCCTGACCTTCTCAACGGGTTACCATTGTATTAAACCCTAAAAACTCTTAGTGATTCCATGAGTCCAACAGGAGAATTCTACTGCCAAGGAATCTTAGAAAGATTCTATGGTCAAATGACGAGAATATGTTCATTTTTGTGCCATATTGTGTAAAAGGGATACAAAAATGATGCTGTTTTTGCAGAAAATTATATTTCAGTGTTTTACTGACATCCCATAAGATTCAGATATAAGTCCATGGAGAACTGAGTGGAAGGCGGTGTGTATCAGTCAGGGTCCAGCAGGAAAATAGCAGCCACATTAGTGATTTTAACAGAGAGAATTTAATGTAGGGAATTGGTTAAACAAGTATAGGAGGACCAAAAAAGCAAAAGAGGACATCAGGGGCATACAGAGAAAGTAACTGTAGGAAGCAGCCATTGTCCATAGGGTTTGGGGAGGAAGGGGGAAATTTGGAGATTTTTTTTTTGTAACCTAGAAGCTTGTAGAAGACAACATGCAAAGCTGGGGCTCTACCTTTGAGGAGGGGTACCACCCAGCTGTCCCTGGAAGCTCTGAGGGGGATTGGTAAGCACCTGTTCTACCCAGGTGAAGTGCTATCACTTAGACACACAGGGAACAAGTCTCTCCTCTCCCTGCATCCCCATCTCCCTCTAGTGCTTTCTATTGGCAGAGCAGAATTCCAGCACTAGCATCACAGAGAGAACAGAACACACAGATTTGGAGGGGAGGAAGAAGCTTACGAATCAGCACATGCACCAACTATGGTCCTCAAATTGCCCTGCTCTGTTCCAACTGAGGCTTTGTCACAGAACAACTTGTTATTCTTGGCTTATCTTCTCTCAAGATGAGTTTTCTCCTGGAATGGTCCTCGGTTCCTTATACAAACACATTCCTGGAAGCTCTGGCTTCCCCCATAGGATTATCAGATGCATCTGACCCTCCCACCCCGCCCCAAGTATAAACGTAGTCGAATCTCAGGTTGGTGACTTTCCTGCACAAATAATTATAATAATGTGTGATTAACAAAGGATGGATGGCATGCAGCAGTGAAGAATTCAAACACGGGACATTTGACCAGCATCTTAGAGGACAATTAGGAGTTACCCAGAGGAAGAAGGATAAATGAAGAGGAAGTGGACAAATGAAGTGACCTCGAGTCCTTCTACTTCTTCTTCCACTTCAGAGTACATGGCTGCGTTGCCTCCAGCTGTGTTGTCCTGCGCTGCCCTACCTTTGCACATACCTGGAATGTTCTCCCAGCTTCTTCCCTTATCTGCCTCCTGGTCCTCTTTTAAAACCCCACCTAGATGTCACCACCTTGAGGTATCAGTCCTGTTCCCACAAGTAGAACGAATTACTCCTCTTTGGAGCTGTTTTCTATGGTTTCCATTGTTACACTTTTACATATCATAAGCATTTGCTTTAATTCTACTTTCCCAGGTAGACAAACTTTTTTGAGGAAATAATGTATATTTTCATTTTTAATATCTCCTAGGCTTGATAATTGTTGGCCCTCAGTAGAGAGAGAATATTGTGAAGTGTCTTGTATGCCAAGATAAAAAGAACTTGTTGTGGGTTTCTTCCCCCCTACAGGGAAAAGGAAATTTCTCTCTCTCCCTCTCCCCTTTAGTCCAAATGGGATGATGTACACATAAAAACTTTCAGTAAGAAAAAAAAAGAATCAGTCTAAAATGCAAATGTTTATTCATGTCGCTTTTAGAGTCTTTAATAATTTATTTAATTCCTTCACTTGTTAAAATAAAGTTCTATTATGTGACTCTTTTCCAAAATCCTTCAGCATCCCAGCTTTAGTTCTCTTCTGCATAGTCCTCCCCAGTCTCACCATTAGTTCCTACCATCTTCTTTCAAAAGCCCCAGGTATTGTTCCTTTTCTTTCTCTAGAAAGTGATAGGAACCTCCCTGTTTTCCTTAAAGTCACAGGCCCGCCCACAGCCGCAGGGCTCTCCTTGGTCACTCTTACACAGTACAGAACACTTATCATAAGGGACAGAAATGCACATAAGACACCAGATCACAAAACCCTTGGTGAGCGACATCCTCTGTGTTGCACCTTTCAGGGCTAAGCCCTCCAGAAGGCTGCAGAACCATATTGCAAAGGGGTCACCAGCAGGAAATGCAAAAGGATGGGAAAATTTTGAAAATGGAGGTAAACGTGTGAAAAGATTTTTAAAACAGAATTTGCATTTAATGAGAAAGAGTTAGTGGTGCTCTCTTGTTAATGACCCAGATAAATCACCACTTCCAGAGGAGCTCATGGGGCACTTGAAGCACTAACATTTTCCAGGCTTTTAGTGATATGGAAAGGAAGGGAGGGAGGGAGGGAGGGAGGGAGGGAGGGAGGGAGGGAGGGAGGGAGGGAGGGAGGGAGGGACGGAGGGACGGAGGGAGGGGGAGGAAAGGAAAGAAAGGAAAGGAGAAAAAGGAAAGGAAAGGAGGAAAGGAGAGAGAGAGAGAGAGAGAGAGAGAGAGAGAGAGAGAGAGAGAGAGAGAGAGAGAGAGAGAGAGAATTAGGCAGGTAGAGATAATGGGCTCTCATCTAAGTGAAGATAACTCTAGAATCTCCATCTAGCCAGGAATTGATATATGTCATACTTACATTCGTTTGTAGGGTTCTTATTTCCAAAAAGGCTGACAATTAAATTCATTTAAACAGCACTTTTTCATTATGCCCAGCTGTCTGCTTAATTTTTGTCTTCTTCCCATATATGTTCGCTGAATGTCAGACTAGTATTTATTTTTTAAAAATAGTAACTACAGAGCAAATCATGGGTGCTATAACAAAACAAATCAGAAGTATATAAATAAAAAATGTAAAGTCTGCCTTTCACCCATTCTAACTCCTGAGGTAACTTGTGGTAACAGTCTGATGCATACCTTTCAACCCCTACAGTTACTGGGAGCAAAACTGGTGTGACCACTTTGGAAAGCAGTTTGGTAATAGCCCTAAAATCTGAAATGCACTCACTCTTTGATCCAGCAATTACAGATCTCAGAATTTGTCTTGCAGGTACATTTGAATACACAGGATGTTCTCTGTAGGATTGTTTATAGTAGCAACAGTTTAGACACAACCTACAGGTCTGCTTAATTATGGTGCATCCTTAGGACAGAATACTATATAGCTCTACAATATAATCGACTGATACAAAAGGAAAAACCAGTGGCCAGAATGATGGCAATGGCATGGTCCTCTTTGTGATTTTTTTATGACATATATTTTCATTGTATACTTGATATACAGAGAATATTTCTGGGAAGACACACAAGAAAATTTCATACTGGCTGCCCCGGGGGATAGAGTTTGAGGGACAAGTGATTTAGAATAAGAGGGAGGCTTGCTTCATTATACAGCTTGGTAGCATTTGACTTTTTTACCATATGGATTTAGTCATTTTTCAATAAAAGAAAAATCATGGGAAAACACTGGCCAATCTGATGGATGAAAATTATATCGTTTGGCTTTGAACTGACCAAAAGTGACGTTGAACAAGGTTTTCATGTTTTATGGTCATTTGCATTTCCTCTTCTATAAAACGCCTATTTATACCCTCTGCCCAGTCTTAAAAATTGGGTTAACCTCCTTATTAATTTTTAGTAGCTCTTTGAATATAAAACATATTAACTCTTTGTCTCTCATATATATTCAAATATTTTTCCTGGTCTATTATTTTTCTTTTGATATTGCCTATTACGACTTTTGCCAGAATTTGTTTTATATATACAATGTAAACTTGCTATATATATTTATTATTTAAATATATCTATATTATAATTTACGTATATATGAATATATATGTAAATAATTCCATTTTTTTATAGTTTCCCCTCTTGCTTAAGAAGTCCTGCCTCAACCAGAAGTCAGAAAAAACATTGTTTTTAACATTTAGATCTTTAATCCATCTAGAATGTATTTATTTTTTTATTTATGTGATTCAACAATTTTCTTCCAAGTGGATAGCCAGAGAAATTTTTTAAAGCCTTTTTTCCCTAATGACTTGAAATGCCAACTACCATATATTAACTTTCCATGTGTGCTAGATAGCCATACTTTACTCCCTCAGATTCATTCTCTGCCCAGCTCTGCATCCCAGGGAGCTGACCCCTAGGGCCTGCATTATTCAGGCCCTCTTGCTTCCTAATTTTAAATAGGTTTTGGCCAATGAGAGCCACTGGCAAGAGATCAGAGATCACAAAGAGAAAGAGGTTGGAATATCTTTCCCCCATCCTTCCTTGCTTTGTCGCCAAAGTTCCTTGGCCTGCTTATTCATCTTCTTATATGGCCTACACCTGTATAAACAGACACTCCTCAAATTCTGTTTCTAGTCTCATTTAAGTATACCTTCTGTTTTTAGGCACTGTCTTTTCTTGTGCCAATTTTATACAGTTTGATTATGGTAGTTGCAATATATTTTAACATGTACCCATTTTACTATCTGGTTGAGGTATTCTTCTATTCTCATTTTTCAATATTCTTCTACTATTTCAATATTTTCTTGGAACATTTAACAGGTTCATTCTTCCCCATGAAATCATTGATCTGAATGGTTTAAAAAATGGAACTTATGATTAAAATTGCACTGAATTTGGATGTCAATTGGATAGAGAGTGTCAATCTTCTGATGCAGGTTTTCCCCTTATTGAACAAGGTACTGCTCAGTATTTTCAAATGTCTATTACAAACCTCTAATCAGTATGCACAAAACAGATCAAACTAATTATTGCCCTTTCAAAATTTGTTTGTATTTTCACATTTCTTCTCACTTAATGGTATTCAAACAGTTGCACATGCTCAAAACCTAATGCCATTTTCACCTCCTCTTTCTCACTCCCCACATTCAAATGTTTGCCAAGTCCTGTGAATACTAACAGAAAAATATCTATCAAATTCTTTCTTCATCCATCTCAAAACTACACACTCATGTTCTCATATCCTGAATGAACTGTCATTTATGTCCCTTCATTGGCTTCCAGTTCCAACTCTCCTTAAATGTATTTTTCATACTGCCTCTAGAATTAGAATTTTAAAATACAGATGTGAAAATGTCATTCTGCTGAAAACTTTCAATGATTCCAATGTAATGAAGTCAAACATCTTTCATATTCTTACCCCAACCTACCTTTCTTCCATTTACTGCCTCCTCCCCCCCCCCCCACACACACACACATGTGTCCAGCTCTAACCACACAGGTTTGCTTATAGTTTCCCAGACATTCTGCTTCTTTTCTATCTTTGAAAGAGCTCTAGTCCTGCACTGTCCAAAATGGTGGCCACTTGGCCACCAGCCACACGTGGCTACTGAGCACTTGAAACACGGCTAGTCCAAATTGAGATGTATGTAAATGTAAAATACACGCTAGGTTTCAAACACTTTGTACCAAAAGTTAATGTCAAATATCTCAATGTTTTATTAATTATTACATGTTCACAATATAATGGATAATATAGTGGAAATGATAATGTAGTGGCTATACTGGGTTAAATAAAATGTATTATTAAAATTAATTTTATCTGTTTCTTTTTACTTTTTTTTAATGTGGCTCCTAGGAAATCTGAAATTTCCTAAGTGGTTTGCATTATATTTCTATCAAACAGCACTGTTCTCATCTGTTTTCCTCCTTCTAATAAAATCTCACTTGTGCTAAAAATCTTACTTCAGATGTCACCTCCTCTGTGAAACCTTCCCAGATTGCCCAGTCCAGGTAAAATTAATCATTTCTACCCATGTTCCCATAGCACTTTGTACATACCTCTATCAGAGCACTTAGTTTATTACCATGTAATTATTTGTTTATATGTCTTCCTTTACCATGTTTTCAAATCTTTGTATCATTTATTCCTTTTTCTCCAAACAGGCTTAACACTCAATTTGTGTGGGGAACTGAGAGGAAGAAATAGTTCTATTGACATCTGAGACTAAGGATAATCCCTAAAAACTATCACAAGATTTACCCCTAAACTCACGGTACACAAGACAGGAAAGGGAAAGTTCATTTTATAGAACTCTAATAAGAGAAAGCTTTCAGTTTGTCAGGAAACCAAACTTTTTCCTAGCTCTAATTCTAGGGGAAATTTATTGCATGAAACCTCATATGAGACATTGAACCACATAGTATATCAAGTCTTTAATCAGGGGTCTACAGATAATACAGAAAAATTCCTTATAAGGTCATTTCTTATATCAACCAACACTACAAGCAGACAGCATAATATTATAGCTCAGACGAAAGCAAGCATTTTATAGACTAGAATAAGACAGTTCAAACTGAGCTCTAGTGATCTCACTTGATAAAGAGAAAGAATCCAGATGGGTTTTTAAAAATCCACTTTGAGAATCTTTGTTTTTTAACTGAAATGTGAATTATAAGTTATTAAAATTATTGATATTGTTGGGTTCAACTCTTATCACACTATTTGTGTTCTGTGTGTTCTGTTTGTTCTTTGTTCCTTTATTTCTCAATTCTTTTCTTCTTTTGGATTAATCAAGCATTTTTTTAATTCCATTTTCTCCTCTGTTAGCTTTTTAGTTATATATTCTTTTATCTTTCTTTTAGTGATTTTCTTATTAATAGATACAATTTATCATTGTTTTAACATACAAATGCTTGACAAAGGAAAATATTTAAACCTAAGGACGTAGAAAAATTCAGAGAAAAGGGATTGGAAAAGATACAACAAATACATAATAATACAAAGAAAGCTGGTGTAGCTGTGTTAATATCATATAAATGTGATTTTAAGACAAACATATTACATAATGACAAGTAAACAATTTACCTGAAAGATGTAACAACCCTGAGCTTGTAGTTAGTTAGCAACATAGTGCTAGAAATATAGACAAAATTATAATAAGAAATTTACAAATCTATAATCATAGTGGATGATTTTAACATCCCACTCTCAGAAATTTATAGATAAAGCAAACCCAAAGTCATAGGACTATTAAGGACTTAAGCATATAATGAAGTTGAGCCAATGAAAATACATGTATACGTAAATTCTGAGCACAACAATTTTCCAAACACATAAAATATTCATAAAATGTGGCTTTATACTAAATCAGAGAAAAATCTCAATAACACCCTAAAAAAACCCAGAATATTCACCACATTGCCTATTCACAAGTCATTAAAAATAGAACATATTAACAAAAAGATATTTCCCAGAATACCCACATTTGGAAATTTTAAACTGTAATTGTAAGGAATTTGTGGTTCAAGAATCAAAATGGATATTGGAAAACATTATACAACTAAATCATATGAAAATATTATACATTAAAACCTATGGGATGCAGTTTAAGTAGTACTTAGAAAGCTATCTTACTGTTAAGTGAATATACTAGAAAAGATAAATGACTGAAAATTAGTGCTTTCAACACAGTAAGTGTAAAAAAGCACAAAAGAGCATAGCCAAGGAAAGCACAAGTAAGGAAATAATGAAAGTAAGAATTAAAATAGAGGGAAAAAGAAATGTTAGAGAATCACAAGAAACAAAAGCTGGTAATTTTTTTAAAGCTAAGAAAACAGAAACAAAAAAATTCTGGCCAGTTTTTAAGGGAACAAAAATATATTAGGAATAAAAAAGAATTTGGTAGACTTTTTTTAGTTGTATGTGTTAGTTTTAACTCTTTACGTCATAAAGGATCAAAAACAACATAAACTGATTTAAATATTGAATTTATTGGGTCAGATTACAGAAAAGGTTAGAGATAGGCATGCCTTTAAGTATAGACTCATGAGGGTTTAAATATTACCATGACCCAAATTCAACCCTATTTCTCTCAGTTCTATTCTCCTCCATGTTAATTTCATATTATCAAACAGACTGTCCATTTGGAGGGCAACACAACTGGAACCAGTATCCTCAGAACTATATTCTGCTCATAACTATATTCTGGAGCAAAAGGAAAAGGATCTCCTTCCCAGCATCTCAGATGTATTGTTGCATTTTATTGGCTCTAATTGTCTCATGAACCCATCCCTAGTCCAATAAGCATAGCCCAGGAAATGTGATGCTCTGGTTGGCTAAGCTCGCTGCTGGAATAGGCAACACAACTGATAGCACATTAACCAAAATCAAGGTGCAGTTAGAGAAGACTGGTGAATGATTGCTCTAGAGGGGGAAGAAGAAGAAGAAGGAAGAGGAGGGGGAGGGGAAGGAGGGAGAGGGAGGGAAGGGGAGAGGTGGGTGGGGGGAGAGGGAGGAGGGGGAAGAGGGGAAGGAGAAGAAGAAGGAAAAGGAGGAGGGGGAGGGGGAAGAGAGGGATGGGAGGAGGGGGAGGAGGGGGAGAAGAAGAACGTGTACTACACTACAATTTCAATTAAATGTTTTATTTTAACTAGAAGAACTCCAACCCTATGAGCTCACCAAGAGGAGTTAATTAGCAAATGTCCCTCTACGTACCAAAATAAATATTTTACCAAAATAAATTTGATCTACTGCATGAAATGGTCCAATACTATGCAGTCCACCTGAGTGCTACAGGCCATTTGCCAGTGACTATTGGGCTTTGGTCAAATCAGGTACTGAATTGTTCTTTTTGACAGATATTAGCCAACAGATTCAATTCCCAATGTCAATTCCTAAATCACTTTGCTCCCCCCAAGATATTCCTTTAACAAACTGAATGTCTTGACTTAAAAATACCACTCTAGATAAAGTTTGTTCTGTGTTCATTTATTCAAGAAACATTTAGTGAGTGCTTGACTATGTTCTAGGTATTTCATTTACTGCTGGGAAAACCAGAGCAAATAACAAAGACCCTCACCTCTGCCCTCACGGAATTGACAGTAGTGAGCCTAAGACTAGACACTTGGCTAACAAGAAAACAATATTTCAACTTCTACATTTAAAGTGTAATTCTTCAAAGTGCATGGGTTACTTCCATACGCTTTTTAAAGTGTTTTGCATTGCAGATTTCACAGGTCATTAATCTGGCCCAGAGAGGAGAACATTTTGTTCTTGTGGAAAAGTTCTCTGGGCACCGGGGAATGTGTCAGTACCATTTAGACAGGGCTTTTGGGGGAAGAACAAGTGGAACGGGAACAACCTGTCCAGCCTCTACTCTGGATCCTGTTTCCCCTCCCAACTGCAGTTTGGTGGACTTTTAACCGTGCGTGGCTTGGAGAAAGGGAGCAGAGTATGAGGAAAGAAGAAATGACCGGAAGCCTAAACAGAGGAATAGAAAGTTAGGAATGAGTAGATAGCTGATACAAAAGACTAGGTGACACAAGTTGAATTGTGGCTTCTGGGGCACGAATAAATATTTGTGCATTGTTTGTTGTCAGCACTTATTTCGAGTTCTGGGAGAGATGCCTGCTCCAAATGGTTCTGTGACTTCATTTCAAACAATCTTCAAAACTTTGAACAAAACACTATTGACTGAAGACTCGGAAAACTAATTTTATGCCATCCTGACTTAATTTTGGCAGAGAATAATTGACTCCATATAAAATGTCACGTTATATTCATGTCATATCTTTTAGCTAAAAACAATTTGGTTTAGATTTCACTTACATACTTGGCTAACAAGAAAACAATATTTCATTACTAAACAAAGGAAATAAAAATCAAAATGCACATTCAAATGGGTTGAAACTATGCATTTCAAACAATGAGAATAATTATGTCTACAACTTCATAAGCTAGACTTCCAAGAATGTAGGCAGCGATGGACGTAAAGTATTTCTACTAATAAATAGAAGGTCTCTTTTGAATAAAGAGAGTTGCATATGTAATTTACATTTCTTGTTGAATAAAAATAAATGTTTCAAAGAGCATTCTTAATCAAGAAATCAAAGTGTCATACCAACAGTAGGACTGAAGTTTAAACATTTTTCCAAATTAAAAAAAATTCATAAAGATCTACTTAGGATTATTTTAAAACCAGGAGAAAGGACTGGGAACACTGGTTGAGTTTGTGGTACCCAGTTAAGACAGTTTTCCATCTGCAAGGTTCTGTTGCATCTAGAAGTAAATCAGATCAAGTCACTCTTTTGCAGAAAATTTGTCAATGTTTCCCTTGTAAACACCAAAGTCCTGAGGGTATCCTTCATGGTCCTACTAGACTGGGCCTTGGTCTACCTCATCTACCATTCTGCCCTTGACCTCTGCCCTCCAGCCATGAAGACTCCCGGTTGCTTCCAGACCATTGTCAGACATCCTATCACCTCAGGGTTTTTGCAGTTATCTCTCTCTGTCTTTGATTCGAACCCTGAACCCTCTTCTCACAGGCTTCTACAAGGCTCCATCCATCCTTCGCATGAGGCCCATTCCTGACACCCTATTTAAAATCACAAACCTCCTTCCACATTCTCAACCTCTTCTCCGGCTTTGATTCTCTTTATAATACTTTGCATGTGAGCACCATAAAGTCAGGAGTTCTTGTGTTTTGTTTGTTATTATTTTGTGCCTGGCACAAAGTAATTGCTCAGTGACTGTTTGTTGAATGAATCAATGAATGGTGGTCTCTGAAAATGGGGCTGCTGGTAATGGTTAGAGGTTTAGTTAATCACCTGAGTCAAGTTAGCCCCCATCAAAAATCACACTTCCAAACACTGTGCTGTTAGAATCTGGTTTCTCTTGAAAGCAAGCCTGAGACAAAGGCATGCATTCAGGTAGTTTATTTGCAAAGTGATGCCAGGCATCAGGGACCAGAGAAAAGAGGAGTGAAGTAAACAAGAATTAGTGAAATAGGAAAGGAGGAAAGGCAATACGCAGGACTAACTGATAAAGGGGTGGTTGTGGGGGGCAATACTCTCAAAGCAAGCAGTGTTAGCAGGTAAGCAAGGGAAGCCCAATAAACGTAGTTGGGGCAGGTCTGGAGAAGAAAGGAGGTGGCGTTGATGTTGGACAGTGTCACACAGCTAGGCAGGACAATGGATGCTGATGAGTTCTAACTTTGTTGTGCAATCTGATTTCAGGGCGAGAGCACTTGCTCAGAAAAGCCTAATAGTCAGGGCTGGCTTCCGGGCCATGTAATCTGTGCATTTGCACAGGGCTGCACTTGGTTTGATGCTCTGTTCTGCTGCCTTAAAATTTTTAACATTTAATTTTTGAACTTGTATTTTGGAACAATGAAGCATGGGCCTGAACAGATGACAAACCTCGGTGGCCATGTGTGCCAGCAGCTGTGGTGACCGCACACAAGGGCTCAGGTCCATGGACACATCTGGCGCAGGCAGTCAGAGTAGTCTTGGGCAGTCTGGCGTGCCACAGGGGCCAAGGGGGCAGCCGGACTGGGACCTGGGCGTAGATTGGCAGTGGTAACAACAACAGCAGCAGAAATGGCAGCAGCAGTAGCACCAGCCACAGGAAAGAGGAGGGGCTTTGGATGGAGGCAGCACCAGGCCGGGCAGCAAAGGCCAACTTGCCTGTCTGTCCCCAGAGCCTGACCTTGCCATATCTGCACAAATATTAACTCTCTCCCTGGCTGGAGTGCCGGGATAATTGCCAGCACTCAGGCGATAAACTTTGTCAGTAAATTATTACAAAATAAAAGTGTACACATGGACACGGAAATAAAGCATACCAGGGAATTAAAATTCTTCAAAAAGTTTAAAAACTATGGTGTTGAAAACTGCTGCAATACTGCAAAGCAAATCTCTTCAGGCTTAGAAATGGAAATAAGATTTAAAAATTGTCACATTCAAGGAGAAAGATCACTATTTTCTTATGAAGATTTGGCTAAACCAAATTATTAACAAGGAAAACAAATTACTCTTGTTCTTGGCATTGAAGATACCCAATAGAATTAGTAAATGAGTGGTTTCAATAATATAAAAATAAGGCCTCCTTTGGTTTCTTATACGACCTCCACAAATTATAGGAAAAGCCAAAGGAAAAATTGTATAAATTTACAATTGTATAAATTTAAAATTCAATTCAGACTTATACAAAACTGTGTAAATTTAACATTCTTTTTAGAAAACTCATTCCAAGAATCACCTGCTCTAGATGTATTTTTATATCAAAATAATTTATCAGAAATTTATCCCGTTGTTGTCACATTCTATAAAATACTCTTAACAGCTACAGTAACAGTTACATTAGCAGAAATGTTTTCTCAAAATTACAAATAATCAAAAATTATTTGCAAGCTTGCATTTGCCAAGAGTGACTGACATCACTTTTAAATACATTGATGGAATAGGATAAATTTTAATGAACTAATAAATGAGTTTGCAGAAAATTAAGCCAGAAAAATTGTATGATCAATCAAAATATCACAGTAATATAGTATTTTAGTATATAAAATTATGACACACAAAATGTTTTTTTTTGCAATTTATAAGTTTATGTTGTTACTTGTGCATCACTTTTACCCAGATTATCTTTTATAAATGAAATATTTTTAAAGTAGAGAGCTTCATATTTTAGTATACTTTTAATGGCTCTTTTCTCTCCTTTTTGAACATTTTCATATTGCACTGAACCCCACGAATTATGCAGCCGACCCTGAAAATAGTCACTTGAAGCTTTACCATTTGAATCTGGATAATTTGAAACAAAAGGATATCCTTTCACTAGGAAGAAAATTTTAAATGTGGTATATGAAAATAAACCAGCTTCTGGCAGTGGTCCTTTCTGATTATCTTTCCCGTAGGAGACGATGACTAACTGATGAGAAAGAGGAGGGCGGGGAGGGGGTGTGCGGATATCTTCCCTTTAATCCCTACCTTCCACAGCCAAACTCAAGACTTGAAGAAAAAATAAAACAGGTAGTTGAATTCAAGAATTCACATGGAAAGATTTGTCAGTCCCTGCCTATAAAAACCTCGTTATATTGGCAGGGTTAAGTACATGAAATATTAAAAGAAAACATGAAATGGCATACTAGAAAGCTAAATTAAATATCAACAAAGTGGCCGCATACATACGTGTATTACAGATAATGAGAGAACTCTGACAAGAGAGTAGCCAATATTTTAAATGAAAGGAGCTCCTAAGATTTAAGATTCAAGGATTTTTTTTTTGATTTTTTTTTTAAAGCTAGAAAGTAGCTGGCAAAGAAGGAAGGGATGCAAATTGTTATTTTTCTCAGACATTAAAATGCTAACTGATTGGCTACAATCAGTGCTCTTGTTATGTCAACATGTAGAAAGCGTGGTCAAAGGCTAACTGGTAGTTAGGGTTTTTGTTCTGCCAGGGTTCTTGGTTTACCACCAATCATCTACACAACACTGGGCAAATTTAGACTTTCTTTTTCCTAATATGAAAACTAAAGAAATTGTACTTAATCTTCTCACTCATCAGATTTTCTGGAGATAACATATGTGGAAGTGCTTTGGAAAAATAAAAAGTAGTAGTCAGAGAGAGCCTTAAACTATACTTTCCAACCCTAGAAAAGTTGTTTTGTGTAAAAAAAAATTTCCTGTGATTTAAGAAAGACCACAATTTCAGTGGAATGTTCATCAGTAGCATTGTCTCCTTAAATATTCCTGAAAAATAATCTATCAAATGCTGACTAGCAAAACACCAATAATTACGGAGTGTCCTCCTCAAATCTCTCCTAAACGGATCATAGTCATGATAAACAGCTAACGATGTAGAAGTAGCTGACCAATGGGAAACTACAGTAGTGAACAAAATCTGGATTCGAGTCCAAAATAAATACCAAATCGTTTAAAAATAGCTGCATGATTTCGTAAACAGTAAAACACAAACATACAAAACTCTTGAAGTTACTTGAGTAAATTGTGATAAACATGATAGAAGTAGCCCAAATTTTAAAATCAGACATGTACTTTCCCCAAGTTTTTAACAAAGTGCCCTTCTAGAGAATCTAGAGTATCTAAATGGAACCATGGAAACTGTTTCTGGGTCACAGTCATGTAACCTTGTATATGCTTCTATACCTTCAGAGATTCAGTTTAATCATTTGTAAAATAGGATAATAATTTCTACCCTGCCTATTGCTTTTTTCTTTAAGAAGACCAAATGTGAAACTGTCTTAAACTATGAGGATCTTTACAATGAGGCATATTTCTACCAGTTTTCTATAGGTTTCCCAGGTTCTGGAACTAGGTCTGGAAAGAGCTAGAGGTGGTGAGAAGGAAGGAATCTAAAAAATTCCTTATTTAAGGCCATAATCAATAATAAAAGACAGAATCATGTTTAGTGGACTTTGTTAGAAATGAGGTAAAAAGGAAGTAAAATTAATGAATCTCTAAGCAACTAACTCCTAGTCTCCAGGAATCTGTATCTGTTTAGCTGGAAATTAAGAAGTGTTACCTTGCATAAATGAAAAAGACTCAGCAAGTGTATCAAGATGTTTAGTCAAGTAAAATGTCTCCCTCAAAGTAACCACACTTACTGTCTTTTTCAAAATAGACACATGTATTCCAACACCCCCCTTCCTACTTTGAAACATTTTTAGATTTGCTTCATATTTTGTTTGTAAACTAAACTGATATTCAGGATTGATCCCCAAATATTTTTGGTTCCTGCCCAAAATCAAATTTGTCTTTAAAGACTGTCTTTTTGCTGTTATTGGGGATTACTCAGAAGAAAGTATCACAGGTCTTCAATCAGAGGCAGTCACAAAAGAGAATCTTCAAACTACTTTAGCAATGGCAGCTTTAAGGTAATTAATACTTGTATAACTTTACCTTGAAGAGATTAAGTTTTGGTTTTGTTCTATTGTTAATCAGTCCTGTTACATCATAGTTGCACTTCATGCATTCATATTTGCATGCTCAGGTGTGTATCTATATCTGTGCGAATACGTCTGTCAATCATGGCATGCCTTCTTTAGTATCGTTAGGCAACTGTTGCTTTACCTGGAGTGGCTGATAAAAATTTGACTAGGTTCTCATCCCTTTGCTCACTCTTACACCCTGTCTCTCAACACTTTTTCTATCTCGAAGCCACTGTTACCACCATTTCATGAGACCTTCCATAACCATGGATTAGTCTTAATTCACGAATTCTTTATTGATCAATGTTGTTATTAATGTATATTAGCTATGCAGAACATACAAAAACAGTATTCCAGTCAATTAAACTAATACAGAATTATTCAGTCTTATAATAGTTTCCTGATCGTAATACCAAACAGTAATGTTTCAGAAAATGTGTGTTCTGTCATGCTCTGATGTAGTTCACGTAAGTAATCTTCATTTTTAGTACTAATGTCCAGGAGCCAATGATCTTACCTCTAGAGTTAAAAAACAAACAAACAAACCACCCCCCCAAAGAAAAAAAAGAATTGCACCATCTACTATCATTCAAAGATCCATTCTAATGATAGATCCAAAGCTGGATTCCAAGGAAATTCACTTGAGGATGCTTCTCCCTATATATCCACCATTCCCTGCACTTAAAACTTTGCAAATAGGGGACCTGTAGGCTGAGTCCAAAGCACAGGTATGTTTTGTTTGCATAACAGTGTTTTAAAATTTTTTGAGCAGACATTAAAAAATACATAGACACTGAAAAAGAAAAGGCCTGATTTGGCTTCTCTTTAAAACTTGGGAGATCTGTCAACAATAGACACCCTAGATCCTCTGTTCTCTCTCTCCCCCCCACCCCTTCTACCTTCCTTCCTCCCTCCCATTCTCTCCGTTACAACACTAGTCCATTTCATTTATTTGTATTTCCTGCCTGGGCCCACTGGGACAGGAGTTTTCTACCCCAGATCACAAGTCTGGTAGTGTCTTTGTTTGGATTTCCTTTATTTACAGTACATGTTAAAAGTTTTCCTGCTTCTGAGTTTTTCTTAATGTCAATGTAACGAACGCCTTAATAGTACAAGACCAGAAAGATACTTTCTTTAAATATGTATCAATGATATAAAGAGAGGAGGTACAGATAGTGAAGGCATCAGAAGAATTGTGAATGGAAAAAACATGCAAATTAAAGAAGTTAGAAAACTTCACCAACAGACTCTGAAATCCAAGGTTCATTAAAATGAATCTGTAATTTAACAGAACTTGAATCTAATTAAGCTTCTAATCTTGAGGAACTCATTTTATGATGAACCCTCAAAATAAACTAGTTAAAAAAAAAAAAGCGTGCTCATGTAACTGAATGCGTACCATAAACTAGCTTAATGCTGGGGATGTAACGACTACAGTGAAGTTCCTGGTTTCAGATCAGAAATTCCTAAACTTGGAATCACCTTGGAAGCTTAAAAAAATAAAATGTCTAAATCCACTCATAGAGTTTAGGATTTAATTGGTGTGCAGTGTGGCCTGGACGTTGGGATTTTAAAAGTTCCCCAGGTGCTTCTAAAATGTGACAAAATTTTAGAAGCACTGCTGTAGACATTACTTTGACTATAATAAATAGTAGGGCTATTGCCTCTTAAAGCCACTGGTAGTTCTTGAGAGTAAAGCAAATCCTCCATATATCCCTGTAGCCGGAGGGAGAAGGTCTGCATACAACTCCTCCAAAAAGATGCATTATGTCCTTAAACTAAGGATTTGAGAAAAGAGGAGACCAGAAAGGCAAATCTTTTTACTGCAAAGGAAAGTGTTATCTGATCCATCAAGGCAACTTCTACAGTTCTACTTGAACTTGGACAATTCCTGAATTGAGCCTTAACAACCTCCTTTGTAAAATAGAGACAATAAGTCTTCCCTCTGAAGGTTGTTCAGAAAGTTCAATGACAAAATGTATGTAAAGCAATAGTTAGTTCTTAATAAATGGTAACTATCTTTTTTAATTCAATACTCAGCGATTATAGTTTTCCCTCAAAGCCCTAGCCAATAAATCTTAATATTAATCTCTGTCCTCTTTTACATTACACAGCACTCCAGTTTCAAATGCTTTATTTTGTATCGTTCTATAATTGTTCAATGAATGAGATCTTACTGGACAGACAAGATTTGAAGGAAAAGGAAATCAAACAAAGCATTTATCAGCAATGATAAAATCGGCTGCTTCTCACACAATTTAATGCAATATGTTGAGAGAATTGACCCCAAAATTGTCAGAAGAAACGGGCCATGAATTTTAGAATGATATCCAGAAAAATCAATGGGTCAGCTGTTGGGGAAGGGGGCTGTGGAATAGCATTTTTCCTTTTCAAAGGTTAAAATAACCCATATTTTGTGTATTACTTTTCCATTGCAGCTGTAACAAATTACCACAAACTTGGTGGCTTAAACAACACAAACTTATGACCTTACAGTTCTGTATGTTATGAAAGATAATAGAATATGCGTCCTCAAAATATGCCACTTTGGTATGTTAGTTTGAGCTGTACACAGTTGAAAAACAGCAAATGCAGCAAGAACCTTTCTCGGAACTCCCCTCATCTGTCTAAAGAAAGAATCTCCGAAAGGAACTGAATTGTCATAAATTCCCTCTCAGGAGTTTCATTAACCAGGGAAGATTGTTAACGCTGGGTAGGAAATTAGAAGTCGGCATGACACCCAGCCATACATTGTCACAAACTACCATACCTCCTATCTATTCTTCTAAGGGCCCATTCATCATTTATAAAAATCATTTACTCTCCCCTAAGACGTATATATCCCTTTTCCCCTTTCTCTATTAAGATGGTATTTAATTCTAAATTCTAAAGCACCCTCTTTGAGTTACTCATTTTTTCTGTGTATCTCCCATGGATAATTGAGGCATAGGTGTTAATAAAACTTCTGTTTTTCTCTTATTAATCTATCTTTCATTACAGGGGTGTCTCAGTGAAGAACTGAGAAAAGTAGAGGAAAAATTATTTTTCCTCCCCTACAGTTAGACATAGAACATGTCTCACTGGGCTAAGAGCAAGGTGCTGGCAGGTACATTACTTTCTGGGAACTTGAGGGGAGAATTCCTTACCTTGCCCTTTCCAGCTTCTAGGGTCCCCCCTCCTCCATCTTCAAAGCCAGCGAGGCGAAGTAGAGTCCGTCTTCATTCTGCCAACTCTCTGGTTGCCTTTTCCATACTCACATCTCCCTCTGACTCTCTCTCCTGCTTCTCTCTTCTTCTCTTCTGCTTTTAAGGATGTTTATGATTAAAATGGGCCCACCTGGGTAATCCAGGGTACCCTCTCTAGTTTATGGTTAGTTGATTAGCAATTTATTCCATCTGCTCGCTAATTCCATTTTGCCATGTGGCATAACATATTCACACAGCAGCGAACTATGGAAAGGGAAGTCAAACTACACAGCCAGTTAGGTTGCAATCTTATCTCTCAGCTCACAGTCAAAACTGACTATTACCCCAATTCCAGGGATTAGGATGTGGACAACTTTGGGCGCAGTTATTCTGCCTACCCATTTAAACTCACCCTGTGAAACTAATTAGAACCAAGAGTTTGTAAAGAAGTAGGGCCTGACGCAGACAGATTGAGATAATAATAACTAACCACTTCGGGCAAACACGAGGCAATCCTACCTCCTCTCCTCTATGCCATGGCAGACATTTCTAATCAACCAGGCATCACTGTAACCTTAGGGTCCTGCTCTGTACAACATGCTAGGTAATCGCTAGTACTGTCAATCAGACTTAGCGCACAAACTGAAATTTATTTTCCATCCTAAATCTAAACAATTGTAATGTCAAGAGACTTTCTCTCAGGGTCTTTTTTGGCATTAGGTGGTGATCTGATGTTTTTAAATTGGCAGACAAAAGGAACTCTGCTGAGCTAAATAAAGAGATCATAATAAGACAGTAAAATAAGTGAAATAATTAATTCAAGCTTGACAGAAATCTGTGTTTCTATGATTTGTAGGTAATCCATATAGTAACTAAGAAAACCTGCATTTATTACTGGCCCTGCCCACACAACACAAAGCCTTTTCTTGAGATTTGGTATAATGCATTGTTTTTCCCTACGAGGATATTTTGCTTAGAAAACTATTTGAATATATGTCTATATGTTGGTATTTTAAAGCTTTTATTATTTTAAAATAAAACACTATCATCTTTTACAAGTATAGTATACAAGTAATCCATGATCATGGTAGAGAACTTGGAGAAATCGAAGAAGAAACAAAATAAACCACACATAATTCTATCCACCAGAAATACATTCTGGTGCTTATGCTGCCAGATAATATATGTTTACATTCATTCATTCATTCAACATATTTTTATTGAGCCTCTGTGCAAGGAGGCTCAACTATTCTAGGCTTTGAGGGTACTGCATGAATAAAACAGACAAAAATCTATGCTCTCAGTGAGCTTAGCTACATACAGAAAAAAAAATTAAAACATTTTTTGAAACCAAAATGATACTATTATTGTTTGCAATTGGCTTTTTCTACAGGCTACTTTAAGTATCCCCTTCATTTCATCAGGCTTTTGTGGTTTTCCCTGTAGTCTTGACTGACCTGAAAGATGAGTACAGATTGCTACTTAGTTGGCAGTCCAGTCTGACTTCTGGTTCTATAGTCTGATGCAATGATCAGAACACTGTGAATTCTTTAGACTACAAAAGTTTACTCGGGGACTTGATGAGGACATTCTATCTTGTTCCAATGATCTATTGCTGCATAATGGGTCCCCCTAAAACTTAGTGGCTTAAAACAACAATTATTTTATTATTATTAACTCTTTTCACAATTGGAAGGCTTTCTTGGCTCAAGGGATTCAAGTCCCCCTTGGAGTCTTTTTCTCAAGCAGTCTGACAGTTTGGGGTACTGGAGTCATCTTGAAGGTGTCTTTATTCACATGGCCCATTGATTCTGGCTATTGGCTGGAATGTCAGCTGAAGTTATGGCCAGAAACATCTAGACGCAGCCTCCCACATGGTGGTTGAGTTTTAAGATCAAACGTCCCACAAATCAGAAGCTGTATCACCTTTTATGATCTAGCCTTGGAAGTCACATAGGGTCACTTCCACCATAGTAACAGCCTCCTCCGATTCCAGGAGAGGAAACATAGGTACCACTTGATAGGAGGATTATCAACATCATATTGCAAGGGTGAGATACATTGTGGTGACCATCTTTGGAGAATGCAGTCAGCATTCCTTATGCCTTTAATCTGTATGGTTTAATCAGCCTCCTTATACTTTTAATCTGTATGGTTAAAATCAGGGATAGCCAACTTCTGGGGCCACCGTAAGTTTAAAGGAAAAGTTCTGTTATTATCAATCCTCTCTAAAAATAATATGCCTCAATGATGCAGTTTAGTAAAAAAGAACTGCTGACTGAATAATTTCCCCTAGGTTTATTCTGTGGACTACATTCAAAGGATCAGTTGATGATAAAACAGCTTGATCAGGTTTTTTCCTCTTTAATTTGTACCACTCTCTCGGAGAAAGTGACACATACAAACTCTTTCCTATGTATGAAGCATGGGAAGACTCATTGTGACTAATTCTGGCCTCTAATGCTATTAAAATTATAATGTAAGTTAATCAGTGTTTAAATGTAATATTAAGAAGGTTGTTAAATGGGTTCCAGACATTTGTGGGATCTCTATGTACGTCCTTGGGAAGAAGTAAACACATTAAATTATATCAGGTTACTCTTACCAAAAAAGCCAGATAATAATTTAGAAGAATTATTTAATAAATACTTCCTAAAAGTATAGGATAAAACAAATCAATAGTTTATCCTTTTATTTCAACACTTAATGAGCACTTATGATATATCTGGTACAAATGAATACTAAGTACTCAAGGTACACGAGCTATTTAGGATACATATAAAGTAATATTAAAATGATTGGTACTACATCATTTTAATAGCACAAATAAAATTGCATTATAATAAATACCATTACAAAGAAGGATTCTATATAGCAGATATATAAATATCACAGCAGAATGCCCACAACATCAGAATGCTTTTGATCTGATCACAATACCTCTACCTGTTGTACAGTAAATACTTTTTCATGTCTCTCTTTAAAAAAAAAAAATTACAGGTTCATAATTATTTCCTGTAGAAGAGAGAGTCAAGCTGGATGGTAGCTGAAAGCCACACATTTATTTTGTCCTGATGTTAAAGAATCACTCACTTCTTCCTCAGTTGAATAAATTCTCCAATCCACAGTCTAGACGTTAATGTAAAGAAGGAAATGTTTCTCTCTTTCTGAGTTCAATCCTTTCTCCTTGTAAAATTCACCACAATGTGAAGGTGTTCGTGGTTTCTTTCAGACCTGTTTTCTAATCATGAGTTCATTAAAACTAAAGTTTTAAAATTTTGTATATTCTCTAAAGCTCATTATAATGGAAGTTGGCTACCACAATT
This sequence comes from Rhinolophus sinicus, assembly GCF_057876585.1. Taxonomy (NCBI): domain Eukaryota; kingdom Metazoa; phylum Chordata; class Mammalia; order Chiroptera; family Rhinolophidae; genus Rhinolophus; species Rhinolophus sinicus. The sequence continues at coordinate 73,195,871 of NC_142501.1, read as the reverse complement.
TCCAACAACAGTGTGCATTAATTAATTGATAAAATCAACCTAAGAAATCTGAGATTCCTGTGCATGCGGTGCTCAACTCTGTGACCTTAATGGATCATTTCACTTCGGAGAGGTAAAAAAATGTGGAACGTGTTTTCAGATAGCAGACTGTCATAAACTAGCAAAGGGAAGTCCTGTTTGTTCTCTGTTTGTTTGTTTGTTGTTTCTGAAGTTTTGGTTGGTCTTGCTGGAGAAAAGGAGATCTTCCCGTCATATCAGAAGCCTGCTCGCCAGTACTGCACTGACAAAAAAAGATGGCTCTGGCAAAGCCCCATTTTCCTGAAATTACAGCTTTTGCTCCCCACTACTAAAGATGGATTAGGGAACTCACACCATCCAGGTCTTTTCCAGAAAATTCAATTTTCTTGGTTGTATCTTATGTAACACTTAAAAAGGGAGAGGAAATGATGAAAATGTTTTCTTCTTGTTCTCAGGATAGACTCAGTTCTTCCACGGGTCCATGAATGGGGATTAGACTCATTCGTGAGCTTTTTAGGGTATTTATAGATATATTTGTTTTTGTCCTTTTTAAGTTGGAATTTTAAATAATCTAGAAATATAGCTCATATAACTTGAATTTTTGCCTTAACTTTTGAGATGGTAACTACCAAAGTGTTTCAACTGTTTTTCTCCAAATACTGCAAATATATAAACTGTATAACGATACGTGAACCACTACTCTTTTTTTTTTAAGTCTTATACATTTTAGTTGTTCTTAGGTCAAACAAGCATAAGAGTCTAATAATACAAGGTTATCGTCCCTTTTGGTGATATAAAAAATTATGGAGAAGAAAGTAGTTATAATTGATTCATTCCAGTTTTCCAAATCTGTCATGAGAACTGAGGTTTCATTTCATAGGCACTGAGTACATGTATCTGGGAAATCAATTTACAAAAACCGAGTTAATGGGCCTTTTCATGATGGGCACTGGTTCGATTTCATATGTGTTCCTCTATTTGTTCATTCATTCTGCCAACATTTATGAGACTCCTATTATATTCCAAGTCTTGTGCATTAGGCTGGGAGCTCAAGATGACTGAGTCAAGAAAAAAAAAAAAAAAAATCCTGGCCCCGAGAGAGCTTAAAATCTAGCAGAGAAACAAGTCACAAAACAATAACCAGTCACAAAGCAATGTGTTTATACAGGATGCATTTACTCATTTATCCAAAAAGTATTCCAGGCACTGCACAAAGTGGTGGGGATACAGTAGAGAACCAAAAGACACCAGCTTCTTCTTACAAAATTTACTCATAGAGCTAGGCCTTAATCAAATGTAACACAGATATAAATTGAATGCTGCATAATTTAGAACTCTTTCAATTCCAAGTGACCAAAAACCCAATTCACACTGGCCTAAGCAATAAACGAAAAAAGAAAAAGGGTACTGATTGGCTCACATAGTTAAAAAGCTGATGGCTCACTGAGGCCTGGGTTGGGGGGGTTGGGGGGGGTCACCGGCACCTGCTGCCTCTCCTTACTTCAGCCCTGCTGACCTATGTTTTGGTTTTATTTCCATGTTCAAATCCAGCAATACAAGAACAGTGTTTCTCTTCTCCCCATATCCTGGGCTGACTCTGATTCATCCAAAAGAGATCACATGAACATTCCCCAAACTAATCACTCATGCGGCGAGGCAGTGGGGTGGGGAAGCGCAGGAGAATGTGGCGTTCTGATTGGCCAAGCAAGTCACATGCTCATCCTTAGAGTTGGGGGTACAGCCAATCCCAGGAGGAAACTGTGAATTGGGAGTGGGGACGAGGGGGGTCCCCAGAAGAAATTGGGGGTGTCTTGCGGTTTGGTAAGGAGGGGGAACGGACGTTGGCAGCCAAAACGCTGTAGCCACCATATCCACGGCAGTGCTCCGTGTGGTCCAGTCTCTCTGTGCCCTCCTATTCCGGGAGATAAATATACCAACCAAAATGCCACTAACAGCAAATCCTTAATGGTGCCTCTCAAACATTGTCAAAGGGGGTCCAAGTCACAGCCTACAGACACACACCTTGTTATTCTCTTTTCCCTGTCCTCTCACTCTCAATCTCTCTCGTGTCCCATGTTGCCCCAGTGCTTCTCTGCACCCCCTGTTATCCAGCCCCCATCAAAATTCCTCCACTCTTCCTCACATCCCTGCTGTCCTGCCTTCACTTATTGTACCTCAAATCCCTTTGTCTAGGTCCACTTTTCCATTACCTCTAGTATTTTTCTTCTCCAGTATGGATCTTCTAGGCTTACCTGTTTCTCAAGTTTTCCCTCCCCTGATTACCCCAAACTGCACAATCAAGTTCAGAAATTCCCTTAAGATGTGGGGGTGGGAGGAACCAAATGGCTACAGAAGATTGGAGTGTTGTAATCCGAACAGGTGAAAAACACGGTACAAATACTAACAATGTCTTTCTCCACAGCATATAATTTTAAAATGTAATAAGAATCTGGGGTGGGGGTCAGGAGAACAGTGGTGGACTTTTGAATTCAGATCTGAAGGATGAAGAAGACGGAACTAAGTGAATGGGTTTGGCAGGTGAGGAAATGTTCGGGACATTTGGACATTGGACAAGACCCTGAGCCAGGAGGAAGGTAGAAACGGTAAAGACGCAAGTGTCTTCAGAATGAAGGGAGCGTGACACAGGATGAGGCTGAGGTAATCCTCGAGCGGCGGACTGCAAAAAAGCAGATACCAATGGCCAAATAAGAGAGTTTGGCCCAAAAGGTTTGCAGCGTTTCTTTGAGTCTCAGGGGGACAAAGGAAAGTCATTTTAATAGTGTTCCTAGGCCTCAGCCTTGTAAAAGAAGAATCTCTTTAGAACATGCCATGCCTGGGTTGTTCCACTACAGCAATGTGAGTTATGTAAGTTCTCTGTGAAGAAAGCAATGAAAAGTGCGCTCAGCACAGTGTCTCTTGGCTGAACTTGTTAGACATCTTTCTGTGTGTGATACGCTCAAGTTAGAAGAGGAATCACTGCCAAGATCATTTTGCTGTTATAATCATGATTAGTTCAAGTTTCTCATCTTTCACTGCACAACTTTTTGAGAGAAATTCAGTGCTGAGAGGAGATCAAAGTTGACTTGTTTATTTGCCTAAAAATATGAGCCAAAAATACCTTGTTTATTTGTCCAAGTGTTTACTGATATGGTTGGGTTTAAATCCATCATCTCACAATTTGTTTTCTGTTTCATACATCTGTTTTTCGTTGCCTTTTTTGATATTTTTCTGTGGCTTTTTTTGGTTTTTTTTTCAGTTCAGTGTTTTTATGATTCCATTGTATTTCCTCTGATGGCTTGTTAGCTATAACCGTTTTGTTTTGTTTTAGTGGTTGATTTAGGGTTTGCGACAGACATCCTTAATCTATCATAGTCAACTTTCAAGTGATAATATACCACCATATGTAATGTAAAAACCTTGCACTAGGACACTTCTTTTTCCCACCTCCAGGCTTTTGTGCTGTTATTGTCAAATATTTTATTTCTGCAGTAGCCCCCCCCAATCCGTGAGTGATACATCCAAGACCCCCAGTGGATGCCTAAAACCACAGATAGTACTGAGCCCTGTATGTATTTTTTCCTTTACACATATGCCTATGATAAAGTCTAATTTATAAATTAGACACAATAAAAGATGAACAATAACTAAAAATAAAATAGAACGATTCTCTCAATGTACTATAATACAGGTTATGTGAATGTGGCATTGTTAAGTAAAATAAGTTACTTGAAAGTAAGCGCTGTGATACCAGGACAACCGATCTGATAACCGCAAAGGCCACTAAGGGACTAACAGGTGGGGAGTGTCTACATGGTGGAGATGCTGGACAAAGAGATGATTCACATTCTGGGTGGGACAAAGCAGAACAGCACAAGATTTCATCATGCTATTCAGAACGGCATGCAATTTAAAACTTACGAATTTTTATTTTCTGGGATTTTCCATTTAATATTTTCGGACCAAAGCTGACCGCAGGTAACTGAAACTACAGAAAGGCAAAACTGCAGATAAGTGGAAACTACGGTGCACACGTTATAAACCCTACAATACGTTGTATATGTTGCATTTTTTTTCCTGGTTAAACAACTATCTTTTACCAGATTTTAAAAGTAATGAAAGAAAAGTATTTTGTATTTATCATACCTCTCTATGTACAATTTATAGTGCTCTTTATTCCTTTAAGTAGCTCCAGATTTCTTTCTGGCATCTGCCTGAAAGACGTCTTTTTAAAATTTATTTTGGTTCAAGTATGCTATGACGAATACTTTCAGCTTTTATATGCCTGAAAGAAACTTTATTTAATTTTCATTTTTGAAAGATATTGTTCACTTGTTTTGAATTCTAGGTTGACATATATTTTTCAGTAGTTTAAAGATATTGTGCCACTGTCTTGCAGCTTGCATCATTTCCCACCAGAAATCTGCTGTCATTTTTACTCTCCCCCGTGGGCTCCCACCTCTGCCTACACTATGGTATTTTTCCCTCTGTTTTTTAGATTTTTTTCATTATCACTGTTTTAAGCAATTTGATTATGATATGCCTTGGTATATTTTTCGTGTTTCTTGTTCTGAGAGCTTGTTGACTTTCTTGGATTCGTAGTTATAGTTTTCATGAAATTTGGAGAATTTCTAGTCATTAGTTCTTGAAATACTCTTTCTCTCTCTTTCTTTCAGAGACTGTTAGCACATGTATTAGGTCATTTGAAGTTGCCCTGCATCTTGCTAATGCTGTACTTATTATTTTGTTTTTTTCAGTCTCTTTTTCTCTGAGTTTCATTTTGGATAGTTTCTATTGCTATGTCTTTAATTTATTTAATCTTTTATCCTGTTGAGTCTAACAGATTGCAGTTTTCACCTTAGACACTATATCTTTTATCTCTAAAAGTTCACTTTGGGCCTTTTAAATATTTTCCTTGTCTCTGCTCAACATGTTCAAGCATTTCTTTACTGTATCATATGAACTCATGGAATACAGTTATAACTGGTTTACTGTTCTTATGTAGTAATTTTATTATCTGTGTCATTTCTGGATCTGTTCTATTGATTGACTTTTTTTTCTCCCCGTTATGGATTGTATATCCCTGCTTCCTTGCATACCAAGTCATTGTGAATTTTCCTGTCAATATCCTAGAGCTTTGTTCTAGAATTCAGTTTTGTTATTTGAAAATAGTTTGATCCTCTCAAGGCTTGCTTTTAAGTTTTCTTTGTCAGGAGAGAGCAGCCTGTAATTGAGGGGTAAATTTGCCCCACTACAAAGGTAATATCCCCTGAGGATTCTACCCATGCTCTGTGAATTAGAAGGTTCTTCCTCTCTGGCTGGTGGAACACAGCCATGCCTAGTGGGCCCTGTGTTTGCTGTAGGGATTGTTTCCTCTGCTGCCTTCGGGCAGATCTTTCCATTGCCTCAGGTAGTTTCTTCACACTCATGCTGATCAGCATTCCACTGAAGATTTGAAGGGGACCCTCTGTAGCTCTCTGGATCTTCCTCTATGTAGCTTTCTATTACCTGGTACTCAGCCCTAAAAATTCTCAGCACCTTGGTCTCTTTGAACTCCCAACTCCATCTTCTTAACTGGCCTGGCCCTGGTTTGGATCCCTCCCCCTTACTTCAACCTGGAAACTATCTCTAGGCAGTAAACTGGAACAGCCATAGGGGTTGTTTCATTTGTTTTCCACTTCTCGGGATGACTGTCCTGAGCTGCCTCATGTCTAGTGTCTGAGAACCATTGTTTGATAGATTTTGTCTAGTTTTTCAGTTGTTTCAGGTAGGAGAATAAATCTGGTCTCTGTTAACACATCTGAGCTGAAAGCAGAAGTCTTAAACTGTGTTAAACAGGTGCTTCTTAAAGTTTAGTGTGCACCAGAATTAATTGGGAGGCTTGTTCAAATCCAGATAGCTGGACACTCCCCCAGAATTTCTAAGTAGGTATGGGACCTGAAAATTTGCATTTCTAACAAGTTCTGAGATGATGCTAAAGCCACTAATCCAGGAACCACACATTGAGAACCACTGTATTAAACTATTCAATTAAGAATATTCCTTAATTGAATTAAGAATATTTCTTAATTCTTGCATGATGTTCATCTGCAAATCAGCAATACAGTGTGAACCACACTGATAATTAAGACCAAACCTGTCAGTCATAGAAATACAATCATAAGCACTTACATATTGTTGTTTGTATCCACTGGGAGACACATACAACAAGAACTCAAAAGCTGCTCATGCCTTCTTATCTGATACATTGAGGAAGTAAACTCCATAGAAATTATGTTGACAAAACTTTCCCAAATGATATTCCTTAGAACAGTAGTACTCTATGAGTTCTTAATCGGTGCTTTGATGAAAGAAATTAAAAGAAGAAAAAAGAGTTAGAGGTGGAGATGGAAGTGATATTTAAAAGGAGGCTCTTAGCAAGAAAATAGAAGTTTGGGGATACATTTTAAAGGTGGTCTCCTAGTTTGGCAGGGACTTGGAATCCTCAGGCAAATAAATTCATCCTGTAATCTGCATAAAAAAGTGATTCATGAACTGTTTAGTGAGAAGTAAAACTTAGCAAAATCAAACATTACTCATGCAGTTGCTGATTGAAATTAACTCGAGAGAACGCCAAAAGGCTGGGCGGGTGTTTCTGTAAAGCCACAGAAGGTGAAGACACTCATACAGTAAATAAAGTTTGCTTCTAGAATTGAAAGAGGAACTTTTCTTTGCATATCATGAGGTTAACAAGGGAGGTGTGGCCTTATCAGACCACATTCCAAGGAAATAAAATATGTTTCATCCTAACCTAAAGACCTCACAGAAGAAAGTATCTGAGAAATAAATTTCATGTCTCTGGACGTGCAGAAAGTTGTAGAGTAAAAAATGTGCTGCTACTCACAATGATTCTTTTATAAGAACCTAAACTCAAGTTCTCCTATTATCCCTTTCACACTCTTCTTAGGGATTTTCCCCCACAATTAAATCAGTGTTACCCATCATCTACTAAGTGCCAGGTGGTATGACAGTTCGGGGAGTTTTAAATGTAAGAAGACCGGTGCCCTCCCTACCTGTAAGGAGCTCATAGCACTCACCTGATTCACCTCCTATTCTCCCAAGTGTGGAGGTCTGCTGAACAACTGCAACCTTACTGATCTGTACCCATGTTTCAATGCTCCCTAATAAAATGTCAACACCACACGGGCAGGTGTTTGATCTGTTTTGCTCATTGTCGTGCGGGGGACCTTGCTCGCTGCGCCATTTGTCGTGCAGGGCAGCCTGCAGGGTCTCTGGTCCCGCTCCCCACATAAGAACACAGGACATGGCTAGGCCAAAAAGGAACACCCATGGAGCCATAGGTAGGGGAGTCATACCACTGTACTCTCACAGGTAGCTGGATCCACACGACCCGCAACCTGCCGTCTGCTTCTCTGCCTGCCAACCAACCGACTCTCTAAGCAACACAGCTGCGGCAGTTATATCAGGGGCTAATTGGCTAACTGGTAACAGCTGATGGTCAATTAGCCACAGCTGATGGCCATCTACTACCCGAGCCAGCACCTTTCCACATGAGGCCAAGAGCCTGGAAACTGCTCTCTGAGACTCTGTCCCCACACTCATCTTTGTATTGTAGAATACACATTTACTGATTAAATGAATATTACTTATAAAAGTTTGAAAACAATCTAGACATTTAAAAATAGGGGAATAGCTAAGCAAAGAGGATGCAATGAAATATTAGGCAGCAATAAAAATAAAAATAAACTTATTAAATGCACAAGCTGGCCACTGACAAAAATGACCCCTATTTGTATGACTTCACTGAGACTCATTACCTGAATGAGCAGGCGAAATCCACCAAAGAATTAGGTGATCACGTAACCAACTTGTGCAAGTTGGGGGTTCCTGAATCTGGCACAATGATCTGGCAGAGTATCTCCTTGACAAGCACACGCTAGGAGACAGTGATAATGAAAGCTAAGCCTTAGGCTGGCTTTCCATAGCTATGGGTGTGACTTCCGTGGTTATTTAAAGCAGTGCATGCATGCTGGGGTTACCTTTACCTTTTCTATTAATTATGCCAAAAGATCTGCTAAAATTCTTTCTTTTGTATCTGTGAGGACAGAGCCAGGAGTGCAGTTTCCAGGCTCTCTCCCTCACAAGGAAAGGTGCTGACTCAGGTAGTAAATGGCCATCAGCTGTGACTGGATGGCCATCAGCTGTGGCTAGTTGGCCATCAGCTGTAACCAGTGAGCCATTGGCCACTAATATAACTGCTGTGGCTATGCTAGCAGAAAAATGGGGGCTAGCAAGAAGGTGGTGGCTGAGCTAGCAAGGGCGGATTGCAGCTAGCAAGTGAGGTCGGTTGCCAGGGAGAAGTGGATGGCAGATTTCAGATAGTGTGGCTCCTGCTTCCTGTGTTTCCAACTGTCACGTGGGGCGGCCTGCGGTGTCTCAGCTCCCACTCCCCACATGAGAACGCAGGATATGGCTAGGCCAAAAAGGAACACCCACGGAGCCATAGGTAGGGGAGTCATACCACTATAGTCTCACTGGAGGCTGGATTCACATGACATGCGACCTGCTGTCCGCTTTTCTGCCTGCCAACCGACCGACTCCACTCGACTCACTCACCAGCACAGCCGCGACAGTTATATCAGTGGCCAATTGGCTAACCGGCTACAGCCGATGGCCATCTACTACCTGAGCCAGCACCTTTCCACGTGAGGCCGAGAGCCTGGAAACTGCTCTCTGGGGCTCTGTCCCCACACCAACCCAGCTGCCAGTGAGAATATAGTGGTATGACTCCCCTATCTATGGCTCCTGGGGTGTTCCTTTTTGGCCTCACCGTGTCATGCGTTCTTATGTGGGGAGCAGGACCAGAGACCCCGCCTGACACCCTACATGACAGTATCATTCTTTCAAATAAAGTATTTTGGTACCCACTACCTCCCACCAAAAAAAAAAAAAAAAAAAAAAAAGGATTAAATTATGTCAAGAAGGAAAAACTAATAAAATTGAATTATACCAAATGTATTAGTTATCTAAGGCATCCTGAACTTTACCTTCTCCAGGTCTGTGCTCCAACTATCCCCTATGTTTGGAGTGGCTTTTCTTTGCCTGTATCTGTTGATGTCTTACCTCTTTAAGGCTCAGTTGTAGCATCACACCCTCCATGAAGTATCAAGACTTCCACATCCTTCCATCCTCTGAAATGACCGCCTAGAAAATGCTGATAATTCTCACCCACATGGCTCTAGCTTTATCTTCACGTTTGCAGGTGAACTTCCAAATGCTAGTAGCAGCATGTCTTTGGTTGAGAACGTCCTCCAAACCCGGTGAAGGCTGCTCTGCCCACTTGCTTGGCAGGCCGGCGTGCTGGAGCAGTAACCCCTCCAGAAAAGCCCCTGCTCCACGATGGAGGCAAGTTGGTTGTTTTAGTCTGCTCAGGCTGCCGTAATAAAATATCATAGACTGGGGGGCTTAAACCACAGAAATTCACTTCTCATAGTTCTGGAGACGAGGAAGCCCAAAATCAAGGTGCAGGCTGCTTCAGTTCTTGGTCAGCTCTCTCCCTGGTTTGCAGACAGTACTGTAGTCTTCTTGCTGTGTCCTTATATGAGGGAGAGACAGAGAAAGCTCCCAGGTGTCTTTTCTTATAAGGGAACTCATCCTATCATGAGGACCCCACCTTCATGACCACATCTAAACCTAATTATCTTCCGAAGGCCCTATGTCCCAATACCATCCATGAAGTCTTGATACTTCATGGAGGGTGTGAAGGCCCTATGTCCCAATACCATCACATTGGGGGTGAAGACTTCAATATATGAATTTTGCAGGGACACAACATTCAGTCCATGACATTGGTGAATAGTCAGCTCCTCTGCTCCTTGGGTGGAGTACCTCTGAGGTTGTATCCATAGCATTTCCCTGTTTCCCCAGAGTCTTAAGCTTCCATTGCCCACAGTGGTGACTGGCTTGATAATGCATCTTATGTCACCCACCTTCTTTCATGTTTTACTTCTTCACTCACCTTGCTTCCTACACCTTCTGAAGAACACTCCCTGTTCTTGCATCCTTGTATCAGGGTATGCTCCCCATCTGGGCTCCTGGGTTTCTGTACTGTAACATGTCTCACTTTATGCTCTTTATTGCAGAGTTTTATGAATGCCTTGGCTCTCGTAACTAAACTGTAAACTCTTTGAGAACAGAAACCTCTTTAAATGCTATATCCCCCAAAGCCTAACAAAGTACCTTGCATATAGCAGGTGCCTTTAAAAAACTAGATTAATTAACAGTATTAATCAAACTGAGGGTTTTTAAAAGAAAGGCACTATAGAAATCTAACACCTAATCAGTTCATAGCATTCTCTGGGGCACTAAGTAAATCAAATTATTTAAGCAATGTGTTCATGAATCACAATTATTGATTTAGAAATCTCATAAGCTGTTTGAAGTTCAAAGTGAGTCTTCAAATTTAAGCAACAGATTGAGTATTTTACTATTTCCTGGTTAAAAAAAGTCAGCACCATCAAGGGAATTAGAGAGGACATGATTTGAATTGAGTCCCTATTTTTTAACATAGCATTCAAAACCCCACATTGTTTGGCTCTCACCTCTTTCCAGATTTACCTTTCATTCTGTTTCACCACTGCTGTATATAAGTTGTGTGATTTTCATGCACATGATGTGTGGTTTAAATTTACTTTTGCTTGTTAACAAAATTGCATAATACCACAGATCTCACTTCATAAGAAAAATTTTCATTGTTTTAAAATGGGTAATGAGAGACATATGAGGACGAAAAGAAAACAACTCCTCCAGACAATGCTTCTTCAGACCCCACTTTTGCTTCCCTGTCATTATTATATTGTCTATGAGTCTTCATTAAGAAATTGATTCAAATACGTAGAAATTTGATAACACTATCTAAATTGGAATAATGATTTAAATGCCCTTCAAAGTTATTTCCAAGGTGAATTCTGTGGCCTGTATCTTGAAGACAGATACCGTGTTTCCCCGAAAATAAGACCTAGGCTGACCATCAGCTCTAATGTGTCTTTTGGAGCAAACAATAATATAAGACCTGGTCTTATATTACAATAAAAGGGCTAGGTCTTATTTTAAGGGAAACAGGGTAGCAACAAGACACAAAATGGCAGACACTATCTATATGTCACACAGAATTATAGAAACATAAACAGTAAGCATCATTCTTTTAAGAAATTATACAAGTCATACTTGTTCATGGTAGAAATATCAATCAATACAGAGAAACAAAAAGCATATAATTCCAATCAAAGCAAAACACTACTAAAATTTTAGTGTATACCCTTTTAGACTTTTTTGTGTAGCATTTTACATACATATATATGAAAGGGCTCATGGTGTGCATATGTTTCCCCCCCCTCTTTTTGCACTCAGCAATGTAACAAAATGTGGCATACACTACACACAGGCTCACTTCACACCCACTCACACTTCTGACATGGCTTCCTATCTTCCAGAGGCTAGAAAGCTAAACACTTCCAGGACTCCCTCACAGCTTGGGTTCTACATGTTACCGAGTTTCCACTAAGCTCTGATGAAGATCTGGAAGGCAAGTGAGTAACGTGAGTTGATGGCGATGATTAGGGACAGCAGATCTTCTGGTAGCTGAAGTAGAAAGTCCTCTGTTGGGGTCTCACATAGTAGATGTGGAGAGTCAGGCATGGGCAGCAGTGCGGTCTCCTGTAAAACTGTGCCATACTTGGGTCAGGCATTAATCCTGGCTTTATAACAGTATTTGCTTCCCTGCTCCCCTCGGAAATTCTGTTATCTGCAACTGAACACCCTAATGAATACATGCGAATACCTTTCCATATCAAAAAATATATGATTATAATATCATATAATTTTAGAGCTAAATGGGACCTAGGCAATCAGCTGGACTTAGGAAAATTAAGCTCAAAGAAGTTAAATAACTCACCAGTCTTCAGATGGGTAGTGGTGGGGCAAGACCACATGCAAGTCTCCTCATTCTCACTCTGTATAAGGAATTTACTCCATCCTTGACTCCCAATGAGTAGATGGAACAAAAATGGCTGTCCCTAGTTAAACTTGTAGTGTTTTCTCTGTTGCATAATGTGCTCATCCATCATCTGGCAGGCTTTAGCCCAAAGAGAATAGTTAGAGTGTGATGCCTTTTCAATGTGTTTGCTTTCTCGTTATATCTACCTCCCCCAGCACAGGCCCCATCCCGACCTGCTCCCCTGGTTGAATACCAGCTAGGCTTACTCGCGATACCACTTCTCATCATAGCCTTCCCTCCAGTCAGTGATGGTGTGGTTTTATGCAAAGGTTTATGTTTGGTTTGCCTTACTGAAGACTTGCTCCCAAGGGGCCAGCAGCCTTTAGTCCTGTCAAGCAAAGGTACTTTTTTTGATCTTCTAGCATGACAGGAAAGAGTCACTGTTGAAAGGCCCCATTCAGTAATTAAAGACTGTGAGGTTTGAAACCTGACTGGATCTGAAGCCCCGTTCTGCCACATACTAGCTATGTGGCTGTGGGCCAAGTTACTTGATTTCCATGAGTCTCACTTTGCTCATCTGTAAAATGGAAAAAAAGATAATGACCTTACAAGGCTGTTGTTTGGACCAGAAGAAATATTCCTATAATGTCTGACACGCAAGGAACACTCACTGAATACTTATTGTTATTGGGTTGCAATATATGCTGTTGGCTTGAAGAATTGCCAATGGTGTGAACTTTGGCTCTTCCCCATTTATAATTTTATAGCTGAATGTGGACAGGAGAGTAAGATCATTCCAGAGTAGCCAATGCCCTTTCACAGAGGACTCAGATGGTTTTGCAAGCCCGTATATATTTGAGCTCATACCCAGCCATTAACAAGTCAGTGGAGTTTGGCTCTGCTGTAGCACTTCAAGTCTTCTATTGAAGTGAACATAGGGACAAATAAATCAAAGGCTTGAGTCTTTTAACACATGACATTATTTAAGAATTAGGAATGGGAATTAGGTATTCCCACAATCTTTTTGGAACAGTGTAAGTCAATAAAGTTTAAAGTAAAATCTAAGTCAGCTGTCTTTATAAACATATAAATATAGAATTTATAGGAGCTATTATTTTTTTAAAAGTATTAACGTTTTTTCTGTAGCTCAACACTTTTCTTATGAGGTGAGAGCTGCAGAAAATGACAGTTTTTATTTTTTTTACAAGAAAAGGTTCATTTTACAAATGAATTTAATCCCATCTGTGAGGATTACACAAAATCCTGGCAGGCATATGCCATCAATAATTAAGGGCCTATCAATTATAACATTGTACATTGTTTCCAAAATCCTGTTAACCTGCCTTACATCATTTTTTGGGAGAGCATTTTATATGTATAGTGTTTTAATTGGAAATTTTTGTGAAGGTTTCTCTGGAGCTTTGTTCAACCCAAATGCTAATTTTTAAATCCCAAATTAGACTCGTTTTCTAGTCTTTTTCTGAACAGGGGGAAAATAAAAATTGTTTGATAAGCCCTAATACAAATTCAAAAATTTTTCTTGATATTTGATGGATAAATTTATACATATTTTTATATAATCCATAGCAAGAAAAAAATTCTATGTAAAAATTAGAATATATGTATTTTATTTTCTTGGAAGTGTCTTGTATTTATCATGAGTGAGAGAATAAAAATTATTTAATGTACCCTCTAGTATGCTCTGTTCTTCATATTACAGTTTTTTGGGGAAAGAAATAAGTTTCCTAGTGGTTGTGGCTTTGAAAATCTATTTCCATTGTCACCCCAATAAATTTAATAAATAAAAAAAAGAAAAGAAAATCTATTTCCATTTCTCAGCAGAATTTCTTAAGACAAAAGTTAACCTTTCTTACAAAATTCCATTCTGTGCATGTACATACAATTATATACCTATTTATTCAATGTTGTCCCATAACCAAGAAGCCAAGTTAGGGAAAAGACTGAAAAATGGAAACTGGTTTGGGAATTAGGGGCTCTCTGATGACCACAGTGAGAGGCTCAGGATCTCTTACAAGGTTGTAGCCAAGGTGTCAGCCAGAGCTGGAGTCTCTTTTCAAGGCTTGACCGGACAGTAGACTCTCCTTCCAGGCTCGCTCAGGTTTTTGTTGGCGGAAGGCTTCAACTCCCCTGGGGCTGTTGGCTGGAGGCCCCAGTTTCTCATCATATGAGCCTCCACAGATGGCTTGAGTATACTTCTGACATGGCAGCTGGCTTCCCTAGAGCAAGTGATGGGGGTTGGGGAAGAGAGAGAGAAAGAGAGGAGTAGGTATGGGGAAGAACCAGGAGGAAGTCACAATGCCTGTTTTGACTTAGTCTTAAAATCATACGCTTCATTCTGTCTTCTAGAAATGAGGCACTAAACCCAGCACACAGTCAAGGGGAGGGGACTTAAAGTCCCCTGATGAAGAAACAAGTATCAAAGACTCTGTGGACATAGTTTTTATACCACCCCAGTCAATTGGGAATCTTAACTGTAAGGGACAGAAGAATCCATCTCAAAATGGAATAAACAAGAATGGGAATTCATTTGCTTCCAAATGAAAAGCTCCTACAGGTAGACAGACTTTGTGAGGAGTTTGTTCAGAGCTCTGGCTGCATTTTTCTGTCCTCTCTGTGTTGAATCATCCTCAGGCTGTCTTCCTACCAGCAAAAATGACTGTAGCAACTCCAGCCTGATATATGCACACAGCACCTTCCAGAGCAAGTGAGCATGGCTCTGCCTCAGCACCCCAGCAGAGTTCAGAGAGTCACTCTGATTGGATGGGTTCAGGTCACATGACCCCACCACCCAATCCAAACCAGGGGTCGGAAGGCCTTGATTGGTTCCAGGGCTCCGGCCCTGAACCAGGGCTATGGAACCTCTGAAACCAAATGGAGGAGTACCTCCACAGCCCTGCTTCAGGGCCGGAGCACTGGAACCAACCAAGGCCTTCCAACCCCAAACAGAAACCTGGTCCTCTAGGAAAGGAGGAATGGATGCTGGAGAGGCAACCACAAATGCCTACTACAAAAGTCAGTGAAGTTTTCTCAGCTTTTTTTTAATATGGGATTGGCAGCATTTTTTTAACTGGAAAGGAAGGAAGAATTAGAGACAGAGAAATAGAAGAGCAAGGGCATGTAACTAGGAATGCCAAAGAAGTGGATCAAAGCACAAGCAGAGTGGGTATTCTGGGTTGCAGATACCCAGTGGATATTCCCAGAGCTGGAGAACCACCCATTCCACTGAGATCAAGGACAGCAAGTGTAAACACAGGAGACAATAGAGATGCTTACAGGCAAAGTGGAGGAAGGTGGAGGAAAAGTTGGTTGGTGGTTGTGAATGCAAATGAAGGAGAAAGTGATGTTACCAACTGCAAATAAGGGAGAAAAGTGAAATAGGTCATTTAAGAGATTGAGTAAGATGGATGGGATAGACTATCTTGGAGTTTCAAATTTTTTCATACTAGTGGAGCTGGAAAAATTGCTGTAAGAAGAAAGCATAAGCAGAGCTAGAAAAGCTAGGAAGCTCTAGTAGAAACAAATAATGCTGTAACAAGGTCACACTAAAGGCAATAGTAATCATTGGAGAAAAGGGTTAAGAAAAGAAATGATGCAATTTATAAGGAAGTGAGAGTTTAAACAAGTTGAAAAAAAAAACTATGGCAAATATCAAGAATAAAATACTTTAATCCACCTTTCAAATTTTAAGCATATATAACTTAACATTATTCTTTTCTGTGCCAGAAAATGTATCACAGAGTATTAGCGTAGAGTATGAGCAATTTTTAATTCCTACCACTGCTACTAAATCTTGGCTAAGAAATAAGTTGGAACAGCTGCTTGTTTTATTATTATTATTATATAAACTGTGTAGATTAGCAAAGTGAGAATTAATTTTTTTTCCTTTATTTAACATATACTAAAAAATTCCTCTCCACCATATCCTCACTGGCTTCTAGGCAGGATTTCTTGCCCTAAAATAAAATAAAGAGGCCCTATGTTTATATTCATACTCATCTGGTTCAGGGTTTGGTTAAGACAAAGTAGCATGCAATAAAAATATTAAAAATATTTGAAAAATCTGAACTTGGAACATAAGGTCATGAAGAAAGGCAACCTTGGTTCACCTTGCCTTAGGACAGTGACCTTGAGAAGACTGATTCGAAATTGGTTAATGGATTCCAGAGAATGAAGGCGTTGTTATAAGTATAATGGGGATTTTGGGGGAAAAAGAAATTGGTGGACACATTTAACTTTTAATTTTGCCTTTTATAAGGTTGAAGTCAAACAGATGAGGACCACATGGAATTAAGAAGGGCTTATTCTTCTCCAAGAAGGCAAATTTCTCCCACTAGTTCTTCCCTAGGCACACAATTTACTTTCTACTGGAAGGTTCTTAATTATTTTGGAAAACACTTAATACCCTGTAAATCCCCAAGCCTTTAGCAGGCAACATAAGATGAATGCTGGGAAAAACAGTTTCTATTTATTTCTCAAGGCAGAAAAGGACATCAAGATATCCTTGCTTAACAGAACAACCATCATCTACTAAGTATTTACCATGTGTCAGGTAAATGCTTGGCATTTTACAGACACCATCTGATTTAATCCTCTTAACAATCCTACAGGGTGTGTACTATCTTCTAGTAAAGAAACATGTGCAAAAAAAGTCAAGTATTGGCTAAACTCACAGAGCTAGTAGGTGGCAGAGTTGTGTGTTGAAACCATGTCTGTTTGATTACAAAGCCCACACTCTTTCTTTTGCACCACTCTGTCTAAATAAACGAAAAGAATTTCTTAACATTTATAACAAAGAGAATCAACAGTTTAAAGAAATGTTTACAGAAAAGGGAAATAGAATACTTTTTAAAATATTGACAACTAAATACAAATACAGATTTATTTAAAATCAAATGTACGTTATTCCCAGACTCCCTGTAAGATATAGTAAGACAAATACAGATAGGGACAGATAGCAGAAATACTTTTAGGTCAGAAGTAAGCCCAACTTCAAATGATAGGACATGGCTATGGAATGTAGAAACAACGTGGGCTTGAGAGAAAGCAAACAGGTCAGGTCCTGGAGGCATGAAGAACCCAAGGGCAGGAGAGAAAGGACAATGGTTTGCCGAAAACCAGTCTGGCAGTGACATTCACTGATACAGTTTCGTTCAGTAGAAATACTACATAAACCTAAGCAAGAAAAAAATAAGTACTGTAAGCAGCAAAGCTGAAGTGAATGTAGAATCTGAAGGACGGACTTTTCATGTCAGCCCCAGGAGTCAAATCATTTTTACATGAGCTGATACCGTATCATGAAAATACAGATTGCCCATATTTAGAAAAGCTCACAGCAGGAAGGAATATTTCCAGACTCCTGCCACAATATCAGGAGATGTCAATCACCACTGTGTGATTTTGCACAGTACTTGGGAGACAGAGAATAATGCTGCTATTATAATGAGTTTATCCTGGACTGGCCCCAACATATGAAATAAAACAATACTATTATAAGCTTGTTCTACACTTTGTCATGCAGATATATACCAGGGCGGTGGTTCTCAACCACTGCCCTCCGCCCCCTCCATAAGAGGACATTTGGCATGTCTGAGAGCTTTTGATTGTTTCAAGGGGAGCGAGGGGGTGCTACTGGCAGCTAGTGAGTGGAGGCATCCTACAATGCAGGGAAGAGGCTCCCACAACAAAGAATTACCAAGCCCCAAACGTCAATAGTGTGGAGATTGGGAAGCAAGCTCTGGACCAGAGGAGGCTATTGCATTTGTGGCCTGAGGGATAGTTTTGCTCCCCCTCTTTTTTGAGCTCCCCACTCACCCAAACATCAATTCTCAGGGAGCATCGCTTGTGGCACAAAGGTCATCCATAGGCCTAGAGCGTGAACCAGATAGAGATGGCATTGTTTAGTATTCTTTTCATTTAAAACAACAATTATCGTGTATCTCAGGTCCCTTAATGTCACTGGCATCCCCGGACTTTTCTGACATCAACAAACCTAAACCTACGCGCACTTTGGCGCCGGGTTTTCTGGCTGGGTTTAGGTTTCTTCCCCCACAGCAACATGTGCAGCCGTGCCCTCGTGGTGGGAAAAGCAAAACACTTGGGGAATGAGGCGTTTTCGTAACGTCATTTATTTAGTCTAGATGAGAAATTTTGCTCTTTAAGAACAGGAAGGTTTCAGATTCCCAGAAGCTGGAAATCGAACCAGAGAATATTTGTCTACTGGGGAAGTTAATCACGTTTTTACTTACAAGGATAAGGCAAGGGAGAGGGTGGTGGAAAGCCCCGATTTGGCAGATTTTCTGTTGCGGGAGCCTTTTAGACCTTGCATGGTTCCCTCCTGAAGGAGAACTGGCGCCGGCCGTGGAAAGGGTACGTCGCAGGGCGGCGGGGGCTACTTCCCGACGGCACCGTCCCCGCGGCCCGCCTTCTGCACGGCAAGGAAGTCTCCTTTTCTAACTCCTACTTACTACTGGAAACTGTCGGGTCCCCACGGGGGGAGAGGGGTAAGGCCGGCGGGAGCGGTCCCTGGACGTGGGAAGTGGTCGGGTGGGCGGGAAGCAGCAGGAAGAGGCGGGATTCCTGCCTTTTGTCTCTGGGTCTTCAAACTGTAAGCAGGGGGGCCCAGACGCCCACCCTCCTGCCAGATGCCCCCAGCACTCCAGAGCCGGTCCCGGAATTCGCCGGGCGCGCGGGGGGGGAGGGGGTACGACAGGGTGGGGGCGGGGCTCGCGCAGGCCACGCCCACCCGAGGCTCTTTTTAAGGTGCCGGCACTGTCCCGGCCCCGGCTCCCGGACTCACAGCGCGCTCCGTCCGAGTCGGCTTCGCTAGCTCTGCTGGCGGTGCTTGGTCCTGCCTGGGATTCGAGTGAGTAGCGGCGCTGGGGGTGTCTCCGCCAACCCCGTGGGAGGGAAGGTCCCCACAATCTCCCAGGAGCTTCAGGCCACCCTGCTGGCGCCCCCAACATCTCCCCTGACATCCCGATCACCGACCCTATGTCAGCCTCCAGCCTCTTCAGCCCTGCTCCCCGGTTCGCCCCCACTCCCGGGACTCCGCCTAGCTGCCCGGCTCCCCGCGGCCGCCCCGGCTTTGTCTTCGGATCCTGGGCCCGCGGGACAGATAAATAATTGTGCGTGACCTCCACACCAGTTGTTGAAATCCTACGGGTTTTCTGGGAGGGAGGCGGGGTCGAGAGTTTCGCGTGGCTGCTATTTCTCCTTTTAGTAGCCTTGGGCCCCCTCCTCCAGAGGCCGGTTCCCTCTCCGCGGAGGGGAGGGCGGGATCCGAGTCTCCAGGTCTCCTCTGCCCGGAGTGTGGTCCGCGCTGAGGGCGACCTTCCCAGTGGCGGGTTCGGAGCCCTGGGGGGAGGTGGCGGCTCCTACAGCCCGCACACCTCAGAATCCTTCCCCTGCTGCTGTAGAGAGCTCCTGGCATCCCCATTGTTTGGTGGTCTCTGCCCACCAAGCACCGAACCTTAAATGTTGAAGCAGTGAAACGTCAGGTCGATCACTCTCCCAGCTTTTTCCGGAACTTTCTACTATTCAGCTACAAATGAGGGAAGCAGGAATGCTTGGTTGTGAAATCCTGCAACAGGTCCTGAAAATCACACCGTGGGTTCCTAAGCTCCACGTAGGCAACCGCAGTGGGAGGGAGGGTTTCTAAGTCGCGAGGCACCCACCTCAGCCCCTCCACACTAGGACGTTTGTTTAAATGGTTACCCAAAATGTTTAACCTGTTTTATTTGCAGTCTGCAGACCAAGCACATTTTCATTGTACAAATGCCTTTTATTTGGGGTAATTTTTATACTCAGTAAGAATGGTCTTAACTTTTCTGATTAACCTGTTTTAAAGCGCTACCTTTAAAACGCCAACAATTCAAGTAGGACAACCAGAAAATTGGCTAATGTGACGCAAATTTTTCAGGAAAGAGATGGGCAATAGATTCTAAAAGGGTGAATTTCACGTAATATCGAAACTGCATCGCAAACTAGAATCAATTTTATCAAATCCTCCATGGTCTCCCCCCATTGTCTTCTTGGTCATTACTCTTTTGGGTTGATTGCCACTGATACGTTATCAGTAGTTCTCAAGGTTCTTTTTACTCTGTATTCTAGTTTCTTTTGCTCTGTCAGAGTGAAATTGGGTAGAGACAGGATCTGCGTCCCATGAATCCTTGCTTGCTTGGTGCCTTAAATATTGTTGGGCCAGAGCCTACATTGGTTAATTGAATGAATGAAGGAATGAGTGAGGTTGCATTTGAAGTGAACAAAGATTACATTGGACTCAAGCAATATATACACATTTGATCTCAGATTTCTATCATGTTTTTAATGGATTCCTCCAAATGTATTTAACAAATATTGACATTGGTATCTGCTAAATACTGTGCTGAAAGCAGTACTCATTGGAGTTCTGTCCTGATTAAATTGGCAAATCATGGCATGGTGAGAAGGGAAGGACTGAAGCCAGTTGGGTCCAAATTCACATCTCAGCTCCAGCACACTTGGTTTGATGACCTTGGGCAAGTTACTCTCTGACCTCAGTTACCTTATCTTGTAAACTAGGTATGATATCACAGACCTTGCAGAGTTGTCGTAAGGCATATATTGGTATATACAAAGGCCAGCCCAGCCTGGAGAGGTTCCTTGTAATTAGAGATTGTTCTGTGCTTTGCTCGGTTAGTGAAAGCCTCTTCCAGGAGAGCGGTGACTCAGACGACTCCTCAGATGGGAACTCTATCTCCTAAGGCTTACAGGAGGCCAGCTCTCTTCCCGTTGCAGATAGTCACGGGTTTCCTGGGGCACCTCATCATTTCCTGGGCTGGTATTTGCTGCATTATATTTGTGTTCTGTTGGGTGGGGATCCCTGGATTCCCTGGGGTCCGTGATCACCTACGTTAGTGTTCCTTAACTGTTTTTGTGTTGTGGACCTTCCTGGTCAAGCCTCTGGACCCCTTCTCAAAATGTTCCTAAGTGCATAAAGGAAACCATACGGTACCAAGTTCACTGATCCCTAGAATTTCCAGGGATCTGTGGACCCTTGGATTCCGAACCCTAATGTAGGGAACTTTTCTCAAACTGAATTGTGCAGGAGCTGGGCACAAGTTCTGATTATTAAAACTTTTAAGCATTGGTATAAGTCATAGAGGGAGAACCAATAAATGTATATTGTGAATCACTTGTAAAGGATATCATCAGGTTGTTTGCTTTTTTTCTTACCATCTCATTGTGCCAACAGTACTACTAATTGTCCTTGACTCATACCATGTGATACATTAGGGCCAAAGGACTTCTCAGTTCACTATAGGAAAAAGGGTTTCATGGTGGCTTCTCTCCCAAAAGAGAAAAGTGAAGAGAGAATTGAACCCCCATTCAGCACACGACAGTACAGGAAATACCCAATTTAAAAAGAACCTGTGCCAGAGACATAGAAGCCTGTACTGTATTTGTGTTGCTAGCAGTGGTTTAGTTTTAGTGAAATATCAGTCAAATAAACTCAGTGTAGCTCATTTGAATTTTATTGGTATTAATTTTTAAGCTGAATTGATAATTTTGTTTTGATTTTAGTTATAAGCCACTTACTATCTCTATGCCTCAGCTTCCCCACCCATAAAATGGGGATGATGAAAATGCCTACCTCAGTTTTTATGAGGATTAAATAAGTTACTATCAGTAAACTACTTAGCAAGCTTTATGTGATTAAATAATAATGTTACAATAAGTAAATAACAATGTAGCAATTATTTTTATGTATCATATGCAGGCAGTATTCTAACTGCTTTACATATATTTAATCTCAGAACTGACTTATGATATAAATAAGCATATCTCCATTTTTAAAATGAGAAAACTACCAGATCAAATAACCAACCTAAGATCATTGGGCAAATAAACAGTAGTCTTGGCATGTAAATCTTGGTCTGACTCCATGTAAAAATCACACAAACATTGTTTGGATAATTAAATACCTTGTAGTTGACACCGATTGTGAATTGCTATGGCAGATGTTGGAGATCAGAGTGACTGAGTTTATAGCATAGTTGCATTCTAATTACAATATGTGATTTGGCAGGTAGTATCCAAATCGCTGTCAAGGATTTTGCTGTAATCCAAGTGGAAGATGTGAGTGGTAGCAGGATACAGAATTAGTAATTAATGGTGAGGCTGGGGTGAACACAGGAGAGCTTACTAGGTGGAAGGGAGGTTTCCCTCTGGAATGAGGATAGTTTAGGTTAGAGAGGAGTGGTAGAGAGCATTTCGGTTGAAAGTAAGTTTGGGTGTGAGATTGGCACATAGAACACACTTACTACCTACTAGTCGGATGGATGAAGACTGGGCAAAAGGGCGGGTGTTCCTGTATGCAAGTAATTTGGTAACTCAGAGACTGATAATTCTCAGGTGACTTAAATGGTCTCAACCCTTAAATCAGATACGGAAGTTTTGGGAACAGCTTGTGGATCTGGAGTCAAATATTCGTGTGGGTTGAGCCTGGATTTGCTTTGGAGGTCAGTGACCTTAGCAGGTCACCTAATGACTGAATTTTTGGTAGCCATTCAGACCCAGTAGCGCTCCTGAAGGAAAAGGAAACCAACATTTGTGGAGCACAGACTCTTTGCCAGGTACTTTACGAACATTAGCTCATTAGATCCTTACAACCACGCTATGAGAGAGTTCTCGTTCATTTCCAAGTTATAGCTAAACAAGTGGAGGCTCAGAGGTGAAGGAGCTTGGCCAAGATCACAGAGCTGATAACTGACTTTTAAACGTTGTCTGTCTGATTCTAAGTTCCATGCTCTTTCTCGTCTACCAGGAATGTCTTCGAGGTAGCATAGGTAGTGCAATTTCCACGGCAGACATTAGTTAACCACAATAATCTTTCATGTGGAACCTTGATTGAACTTCAGAATCTTTGTCAACATAGTTCCAGGAACCCACTATCAGTGGATCTACAAGATGAAATCGTTCTGCCATCGCTGTATAAGCAGACCATGCAGTCCTCTCTACACGCCTCTACGTCATTAGTGGTGTTGGACTACTGTTGTTTGTTTACATATTTCTACCACCACAGTAGAACTCCCACACAGAAACAGACACCTGTCTTTATAACCCTTTTATCCTCAGCTCCTAACCCAGGATATGGCTCATAAAAGGTTGAGTTACTACCTTTATATGAGAGCTTCATAAACAGTAAAACATTGTACATTGTTTCTTAGCTGTCCTTACGCTAGAAAAATTACTTGAGATACAGAAAAGAAGTCAGGAGTGAGCTGGATGAGGGAGGGAGATAAGTCAGTTGCCCTGATGGGAGAGATTAGGGACTGTAGGGACAGAGCCCCAGAAAGTAGTTTCCAGGCTCTCAGCCTCACATAGACAGGTGCTGGCTCAGGTAGTAAATGGCCATCAACTGTGACTGGATGGCCATCAGTTGTGGCTAGTTGGCCGTCAGCTGTAACCAGTGAGCCATTGGCCACTAATATAACTGCTGTGGCTATGCTAGCGGAAAAATGGGGGCTAGCAAGAAGATGGTGGCTGAGCCTGCAAGCGGAGCAATGAGGGTTGAGAATTGTGTGGCTCCTGTTTCCTGTGTCTCTAACCCAGCCGCCAGCGAGACTATAGTGGTGTGACTCCCCTACCTATGGCTCCGTGGGTGTTCCTTTTTGGCCTCACCATACCCTGCGTTCTCTTGTGGGGAGCGGGAGCAGAGAACCCACATGACACCTTGCACGACAGGGACACAAGAAGGAATGGGTGTATGAGATGGGCAAGGGAAGGTGAGTGTTGATAACAAAAATTGAACATTGCTAAATATTGATGATAAAGGCTACCAATAAGTGAGTGCCTATGTCATGCGGGGTGGCATGTGGAGTCTCTGGTCCCGCTCCCCACATAAGAATGCAGGACATGGTGAGGCCAAAAGGAACACCCACTCAGCCATAGATAGGGGAGCCATACTAATACACTCTCGCTGGCGGCTGGGTTAGAAACACAGGAAGCAGGAGCCACAGAATCCACAACCTGCTGTTCACTTCTCTCTGCCAACCAACCTCACTTGCTAACTGCAATCCACTCTTGCTAGCTCAGGCACCATCTTCTTGCCAGCCCCCATTTTCCTACTAGCGTAGCCACGGCAGTTATATTAGTGGCCAATGTCTCGCTGGTTACAGCTGACGGCCAACTAGCCACAGCTGATGGCCATCCAATCACAGTTGATGGACATTTACTACCTGAGCCAACACCTTTCTATGTGCGGCCGAGAGCCTGGAAACTGCACTCCTGGCTCTGTCCCCACAGCCTACTATAAACATTTTCTCATCTCATTTTCTTAACAACTTTATAAGAAAAGTACTGTTATCTTCATTGTACATATGAGGGAGATGAGATTCTGTTGACTCCAGAATCCATGCTCTTAATTCACTCTTAGCCTGAGCTGTCTTATAGGCCAGCTTGACTATTTGGCTTTGGTAGAAGGAGCGAAATGGAACATTGAATCCATCCTAAGCAGGTATCTAGACTAAGCAAGTGGTAAGGGTAGCAGAAGGAAAAAAAAAATTAGAATGGGCATTGAGTGAAGCTTAATTTCCAATTAATGACAGCTCTCAAACTCTGGCCTTGTTAAAAATCACTCCAATTGGAGACAATGCTACTAACCTACATATTCATTAATAAGTGACCCCTCTGGATGGGTGGGGCTCACGATAAAACTGGTTTATAATAAATTCTCCCTTTCGGGAAATTGGATTATAACCAGGTTCTAGTGTAATAAGAAAGCCCAGTATGCAGTAATAAAATGCCAAAGCTTCTGGAAGCACTTAGCATCTGGGATTAGAGACGGATTCACTCCAAACCTTTGGTATTACAATGAATCATTTAAACTGCAAGTCGCGACATGTAGACTCAAAATCATGGATTCAAGTCATTGAGATTCTAAAATAAAACAGTGACTGCAGCACAGGTGGTATGAGAATGATTCATGCGCTCATTTTGCGGCTCGTTGATTATCTAGAGAATGAGGTAAGTTTACCACAAGGTGACTCAGAGTTAGACGATAGTAATTTTCTTGTAAGTATAGGTCTTACGCAGTTGGGGTGGTGTCTTTGACTAGGGAGAAGCCGCAAAGAGAAATTTGGCACGTAGGTGTTCCGATGTAAACCAGCCTTTTAATCTAACGCAATGGATACAGCCTCGTGCTGGAACTCTTTCAGACATCGAACACCAAAGATCAAGACTGAGAAGGAATAAGCCTGGGTTTGGCCCCTTTTGCGAGATGTGTGTAAAGTGGGATTCGATTACTCCTCTTACCATTCTGTAAATTAATGCACGGGATTGGGGAGAAGCATGCAGCCCAGACTGCTCAGTGCGAACCCAGTCTGCTGTGATTAATGTCAGCTGTTGGGAAGTTGTACAGCCAAATGCGTGTATGAAAAATGAAGCTTTGGGCTTTTTTTTTTGCATAGCAATGCCAAGAGTGACAGAAATAGAAGCTCATCACACTTTCCCCTGCCAAACGCAGGAAATGTCCATAGGAGTTCACCCTAAAAGTATAATTTTGAACTTCATTTCTTATTCACAAGTGGAACTATCATTATACGTGCAATGTGTTTCAATGTCCCAAGAAAAGAAGGTTTATGAGTGACTAATCAGATAAGTTTTTTCTTTACCCTCTTTGTTGCTCTGAGCTTTGCACCATAGGTGCTAGTCAATGGGTTTTCCTCCTGGAATACTGACAGCAGGGTTGGCAGTGGGAGATGCCCCCTCCATCTTCAAGCTAAGTGACCGGATGTCTGCCAAGGCATTTGTTTATCTTGTTTTTTCTTCACAATATCTAAGAGGTAGAGAGAGCTTCCTTTCCCTATTTTATAGGTGAGAAGTACAGAGAAGACCAAGGTTGTACAACCATTGTAATAGGCGAGTTAACCCAGGTCTATCTAAACCAATCAATCAACTCTCTCCCTCCCTTCCTCCTCCTTTCCATTGTGAAATATTTCAGACACACAAAACAGGGAATATAAGGAACACTCAACTACCCACTATCCCGCTTAAAACATAAGACACAAATCCAGCTGAAGCTTTCTGAGGATGCTCTTTCTATTACGCCATTTGCCGGGACCGCAGAGAGGGTCATTCATAAAGCCTTAGGAAAGCTTTTAAACTGAGTGGAACTTTTAAAAAGTTAATGACTTAGAAATTTTACTTAGAATCCAAAAATGTGACAAAGAGAAGTAGGACAGTGCTACCTTTGTCTTGAGAAGCGTTAGATCGAATTGGGAATTGTACTAACAGGTCGAAAAGGGAAAGATTCCATAAAACAATAGAAATGAAGTAGTTTGAAACGTGCCAAGTACTCTGATGGGTGGGGAATGCAGAGATGCGGTCCCCTCCCCCGAGGGGAAGAAACTTGTAACACAGTAAGCTGAGTGATGTACACAGACCTTTGATAGGTATTTCCTGAAAAGGGGACGCATTCACATCTGGCTGGGGTCGGTGTACAATAGAAATTAAACTAGACTTACAAGAAGTAAATTTAAGTAACCTTGAGTTACATAGAGAAAGGGCAGATACTTTCTTTTAAAAAGTCCAAGCTGCTCGTTCAATAGAGAATAACGAAGTGATAAGTTGTGTGTTTTTTTTTAAATGTATTTTTAAATGTCATTCAGAGACAGCGTAAGTCTTGATAGAAATCTGATGCCTTATTGGTGATTGCTCCGAAGTAAATATGTGTGAAAATGTAAGCTACCAGGTTGATATTAAGCAGTATATTTTCGGATATGATGAAAAATGCCTAAACAATAACAAAATATTTTAAAAGCCAGCTGGGCTACTAATTCTTGGAATCCAGTTTTAAGTAATTGTAATGTCATTACCTGCATGCCTGGATTCGGTTTTTGGTTTCCTTGGGAATCAGGAGGGTACTTCCAGCAGATGTCTGTTGCATACATCAGCGTTCGCTCCAGATCACGGGTAACTCGGAGCCATGGGGCACAATCAGTATCACTAAACGCACTCCCAACTCAAGCCGTGCAGGCTGCTGGAGCCAAGGCTTTGTGTCAGGTTTTACAGTCAGGCTCAGGTTTCACTGTGGATTTGAACAATGGAGCACCTGTCTCCAGGGAAGGGAATAAGAGATTTATGCAACTACTAAAGGAAAGCTTGCAAATACATTCTGTTGTTGCTAGACACGGATATTGTGTGGATGCCTTCACAGTAGCCTGGTAACACTTGTGAACCCTTGGAATTACTTTGTTCCAGTCTGAATAAGGGAAGTAGGCTTCTTGCAAGTTGAAACTGATAGGTTAGTGATAACTAGTCATGTCAGTTAGGTCTCTGTGCGTGTATGTGTGTGTGATTGTTGTTGTTTGTTTCCAGAAACAGGAGCTCCCTTTCCAAATGACTTAAAAAGGGGATTTACTGGCTCACATAGATGAGTGTAGGATAAGATGAGGCACAACTAAAAATGTCTACACCTCGTCTTTCCATCTTTCTGTTTCCCGCTGTGCTGGCTTCATTCCTAGGTCCTCATGGTGGCTAAGACGGCTGCTAGCAACTCCATCCTCCATTCCCATAGTTCTAAACCAAAGCCCCGGGTTTAACCTCCATTGAACTGGCTTGGGGCTCGTGCCTGTTCCCAGCCCAGTCACTCTGGTCGGCCCAGAATGCAGTGTGAACTGGTTGCCATGACTGCGTCACGCCCAGCCCTGGAGTTGAAGGTAGAGTCAATCCCGTTTAAACCAATGCTTTTCAAACTGTCTGTGGTAAAGGACCATTTTCTGTGCTAATTTCCAAGTACAGATTGGTTCTCTGACTCTACACTCTTCAACCAGAGGAGTTCATTGGTCATGCTCTTGATTGTTGTGGCATAAAATTGTATAAAAGTTTCTAAATGCTTACCTGACTTTTATCTTGAATTGGTAATAAGCGTGGTGGACCACCCCCAGGAGACCACCTTTATTAATACTAAGTACCTCTCTAAACCACATGGACCGAGAAAGAGATGGTTGCTTCCCTAAAGAAAACCTGGGAAAGCGTTAACCAGAAGAGGGACAAGAGAATGACCGCTGTGTGCCAGAAAGATGCCCAACATAGTGATTCACTCTATGACTCTTTCTTCTGGAAAGGTCTCATTCCATGTTCAGGAAGTCGTCGGGTTCTGGAAGCCTTAGTGATGTACAATGGGAACTTACTATCCTCCTGTTTAAGGACTGAAGATTCCTCAGTTTTAGCTTAGCAGCCCTCCTTTTCTCTTCTCTTTCTAGCCAGCTTTGAGTTAGTGAGGAGGTCTCAGCTTTCTTAACCAGCTATTTCCTAGAAAGGCAAACCACTCATCCGAGGAGGTGTCACAGGCAGGGGCTGCAAATACCACTCACAGAAGGGAAGCCTGAAAATGATGGTGGGGTAAAAAGGAATTCTTCTGCTGTGTTTTTACATTCCACTCAGGGCAGGGCAGACGGGACACACTGCCCTTGCTGGAGAGCCTCCTGTTCCACCAAGGGCACTTGAGTCCGTGGGCCATTCTGACCTAAGTATTTAAACTGGGTCCAGGCAGACCAACTCGTTGAGGAGATTAGAACATGTTGTCTGTACCTCACAGCAAGATGGCCGGGGATTTCAACTTCCAGCTGCCTCACTGCTCAGAGGTCATTCTGACACACTCCACAAACAAGTCACTTTGCCGGGAATGGTTCTTGGTAGCATGTTCTGTATGGACTGACAGCCCCGTCCAAGAGGGAAAGCCAACTGTTGGCTGGATGAGAGGACCTTGGGGTTAGTGAAGCACAGAAACCATCTGGATGGGTGTTTGTTGTGGTTACAGTGAGGCTCCATGCGTGCAGGCGTGCTAGTCACAGATACTATTTATGCTATAATCTCACATAAGTAGGCAAATATAAAACTTGTTCTTACAGAGCAATGCAACACGTTTTACCTCCCTAGGAAGTGTGTCCTAGTTTGTGTATGCTCAATGGTAAGAACTGGGTGGTGGTAACAATAAATTCAACGTAATAAAAATCTCCACCCAAGTGTGAGTTCTTCAGCTGAGTCTTGTTAGGCCGTTCGTTTTACCTGGGGGTGGGTGTGGGGCTGTTTTTGCTTTTCCGCTCTCCACTCTCCTCTCCTAACTCCTGTGCATTCTAGTGGCGTAGTTTGTTTTGTGGCTGGTAACCTGTACCGTTGTACTGAATGTAGGTCCTTTGTCCTGTAGGGAAAAAAAACTTGAGCATGAAAGCCAGAGTTTCCTCACGAGAGACCTGTAATTTAGGAGAGGAGATGAGGTTATTTTGGAGGAACGCAGGCCTTTTAAATGTGTGGGTAGAGTGGTTCATGAAGAAACAAAATCTGCAGCTGTCCCCTGGGTGTAAGCAGCGCTGGGGGAAGCCTGGAAGACATATCGAAGGCAATGGGGACATTCTCATGAGTACTTCATTCCTTCAGAATGCCCGTCTGGGGAGGTGGAAACAAGTGCGGGGCCTGCGGGAGGACCGTGTACCATGCAGAAGAGGTGCAGTGTGATGGGAGAAGCTTCCACCGCTGCTGCTTCCTGTGCAGTAAGTATCTCCCAGTGCTCGGCCGGTGACAGAACTTACGTGTAAGGAGTTTCCATTTACTTATTTAAGGAAAAAATGATGGTTTTTGTTAATGAAGATGATTTTAGAAGCACAAATGGTTTTTACTTGTCTGTTATCCTAGACATTGTAAGTGCTCAGCGTAGCAAGGGCAGCCGGGTGACCCAAGACACTTGGCCTTCTGTGTCCCCATAGCTCTTAGCCTCCGTTTGGCATTTACTTTATTTATTATCACGCGTGTCTCCCCTGCCTCATCCACTGAGAGCTCAGTGCCGTCTGTAGTCTGGCACCCAGCAGTTTCTGGCTTGTGGTGTGGATGGGCTTGGCTCTGATTTCTGTGACAGGATGGTTCCCCATCCACCCCAGCTTTCTCCTCCTGGCTGGGCTCCTCTTTGAAACTGTCTTGCTTGTTTCTCGGCACATTTTTAGTTCAAATTCAGAAGTCTAGAAGCTCAATTTCTCTAGAAGCTCAAATTCTGTCTTCTCTGGTAGTGACTCTTCAGAGTTGTTTCTGGTTATTGATATCCTAAGTTTGAGGGAAAGGAATTTAGGCTATGAAAATCCCATTGAGGCAAGTTGGGAACTACGATTGTTCATAGATGGAAAATTCATCAGAGGGTCTGACACAGACGGGAAATAGGACATAAAACAACACATGCCTATATGCTCGGAAGACAGTAAATACCTGATAATGAGAGAAACAGAACACGAGAAAAGCCCCCTCACCCCTGCAAATTTCCTCTAATGACAACGAAGTCTTCAGTTTTAAAACAGGAGAGTAGCCACTTCAGAAGGGTCTTCATTAATCATCTTCTGATTCAAATGACAAAATTTTCTTTAATGAAGGTTTTGTTATGAAGAACCCACCCATACATGCAGTTATTTGCTATATCTATAGTTCTGTACAGTGAAAGTTAGCTAGAAACTGCCAAGGTTAAAAATAAATTTGGTTACACGATGAAATAATATTCAGAAAAAAATTCTGCAACTGCTTCACAGAGAACTAGTAAGAGACAACAGCAAATCACAGCTACAAAGAATAAAAATACAACATATGAATGTTTGCTATGTATGCCTTCCATGATAGCTACCATTTCTCAGATTTGGTTTAACCCTTTCTTCTAAGTTATTATTATTATTATTATTTTGAGGAATCTATTTTTTCAGTAGGTTTGTCCCCAAGAGTATGTGAACACAGAGCAAATGCAAATACTTTAGAAATTGTTCTTAAGTTTCATCTAGGTGGGGGTAAAATCCCTTTTGCTACCACTCTAATCTTGGATTTCCAGCTGCCTGATTGTGCTACTAATGAGCTCCCTCACAATTTCTTTTATTCTCAAGCTTAATTGAAGTTTTAGAGAGTGAAATAATGTCTGGATAAAACATGATGCCATTTGGCAATTTTATGAAGTGGGCTACGTGGAGATGTCCTGTGGTAAGAAATCCATCAAGAAAGAATGTGTTCTCCTTTGGGACGAAGGGAAAACAAAGCAGACTTTAAACCACTTGATGATTTTCAGACATACTTATCACTCCTGGAGAAGCTGGTGGCGAGATGAAAGAATAATAGTTTTTCTCTTCTAAGACTAGTGATGAAAACTAGAATTCTGGTTTCAAAATGCATGGGTACTTTTGGGGAGATGGGGCTACAGAGACAACTCTCCCAAGGCACTCAGCCACCCTTTTCTTAGGTTGTGACAACAATATTTGGTATGAGGAGGCTGAGAAGATTTGAGTGTTGTGAGTTTGGGAGCAAAGTGTTAGTTTTGTTCCTTTTGTGTGTAATTACAGCCATCTCAAACTTCTCTCCCTCCTGCCAGAGGCAAATCATATTGAAAAGTCTGAGACTTCAGGATGTTAAAATTCTGCTATATTTCTGAAACAACTGTCATATCCGTGGAGGAAGGTAAATAGTTGTCAAATGTAGCTGACCAGTCCAGACGCTGTCTCATGGCTTTTGGGAAACCGCAGAATAAACTAGGCACTGGAGACAGCGTGTGCCTTTACTGTTTGTAGACCATGTGCCACCACGGTTCTCAGGAAAATGGTATCTTTGCCTCGTTTTTAAATTCTAACTATTTCCCCCTCAGTGGTTTGCAGGAAAAATTTAGATAGCACCACTGTGGCAATTCATGATGAAGAGATCTACTGCAAATCCTGCTACGGAAAGAAATATGGGCCAAAAGGGTACGGTTATGGCCAGGGCGCTGGCACGCTCAACATGGACCGGGGTGAGAGGCTGGGCATCAAGCCCGAGAGGTGAGTTAGGACCGTATCTGTCACCTTCAGAAATGACTTATAACAGTTTATGTTGCTTGGTGAACAGGAATCTGGGAGTTTTCAGATTTTTAGCTGAAATTAAATAAACTAAAAGACTCAGATTTTCTGGTGTAAACTAGTGACTATTCTTTAAGCTCAAAATATTGACAGTTTTGGACCTAACAAAGTGAGTTTGCCAGTGATTTCTAGTCCTGGTTTGAGAGCGTTCCAAGGTATAACAAGCAGTCATGATGTTCTCAAAATTAAGTGGCTTAAACTTACTTCCATTTCCCAGCACTTTGGAGACGAGATGTCATGAAGTCAAATGACAAAGTAATGTGGTATCTGAATCATGAAATGCATTTCTCATGTGCAACTAAGTGATCAGCGAAAATTCCTCAGTCATTCCTTTCATGTAAGAATAGTTCCTCATCAGGAAATTACTTTTCTCTAACTTAAAATTACTTAAAAATTGAATTTTCCCCCATTTTTGATTCTTTGAGACATTAGTGCTAAACTTGAAAGGATTCAATGCAAAAGCAGCAAAGTGCTAAGTCTGCTGAACTTCACTTAGTAGTTCACGATCAGACTACGTTATGTCTTCATTGGGAATTTCCTCTTAATTTCTGTTTTTGACCCAATAATTCCCTCATTTGAACTTCACATTTTTTCACATCCATTTTATATTGAAGAGGCCAAAACGGGTGTAATACTCCAGTAAGATGGCCTTCCCCTGGACGAGACCATTATCATGCCCTTTCTGTGGGCTGGGTACCATGTAGTATTAACATACATTAGCTCATGGAGACTTCACAATAACCCTACACAGTATGGTTTCCCATCTCACTCAAGAACAAATTGAGACGGTGAGAATTAAGTGATTTGCCCAAAGTCACACTGCTAGTTAATTGTAGAGCCCGGAACTTAAACCTAGTGTAACTCCAAAGCTTATGATCTTAAGCATGGTACATTATGGCATGACTGAAATAATAATTATTGATTGCCTATTGTCTGCCGAATATTTATGTTCGTTATATATAATCCTCAGTTACTCTGAGTTTAGGTACTTTGTGCTGATTTTATAGATAGGACCCTAAGGTTCAGGGTCCCACACAGATAAGTGGCAAAGCCAGGATTTGAACCTATGTCAATTTGGCTCCCAAACCTGTCCTCATTCCATTGCAGTGTGAACTACACTGAGGCCCACCGTTCTCTCTTGTTTTTTTTTTCCACACTCGGGGTTTCTGAGCCATGGTGCCTTATTGTGACCAGTTGTGCAAGGGCCAACTCAGTCACTGCTGCATGCCATCACTGGCAGCAGCCAGCTCACCTTTGTCTTAGTTCAAGTTCATTGTTCTTGTTCGCTCTCCTTTTTCAAATGATTAAAATTCACTCATTTCTTAAGACTGTGTTGCCCTGAAAATAAGACCTAGCCAGACAATCAGCTCTAATATGTCTTTTGGAGCAAAAATTAATATAAGACCCGGTCTTATTTTAATATAAGACCGGGTCATATATAAATATATGATATAATATAATGATATGATATGATATAATATAAATATAACACCCAGTCTTATTTTACTATAAGACCTGGTCTTTATAATATAATACCCAGTCTTATATTAATTTTTGCACCAAAAGACGCATTAGAGTTGATTGTCAGGCTAGGTCTTATTTTCGGGGAAACACGGGATCTTATTTCAAACCTTTCAAAACATATATTTGTATACCCTCCCCCAAACAAAACCAAATTCATCCATGACCCCAAAAGTAGGGTTAGGGTTTGTGGCCATAGTTTTCAAGTCACAAAGACCAGTGGACCTTCCACTTTTCTCCTCCTTCAACACTAACGGGCAAGCCTTCGGTGCTGGCCTGTCTCAACCAGTGCCCTCGCCCCTTCCCCTCCTTAGCCTGGCCACAGGCTGCTTATCCTTCAGGAGCAGGTGTGGGGACGTCCTGTGCCAAGAAGCCGTTCTTAATGACTAAACTCTGGGAGCACCTGTGGTCTGGACCACCCTTGTGGCACAGTTATGGGGACCAAGCCCTTTCCCAAGGATCTCCTGGAAAGGCACCCTGGATGGGCTGGAACATTGTCATTGAGGCTGACCTGCGTTTTTCAGTTCAGGCTCACCAATTTCCTGAGTCTCTAGCCCTTCAGCAGATTAACATTTCTCCAAGTGTTACCTCCACATGAGGTAACACTTATCCTTACACTACCAAGTTGTTAGAATGCGGGTGGGAGATAATGTGTATGACCTTATTAACATAATCAGTGACAGATTTGGAAATTTTTGTTGGGAAACTCCGAACTGGAAGTGTTGGATATCACTGTGACTAACTTTTAAAAATCACTTGTAACAGTAAGTATATAGAGTAGGTTGTGGAAACATTTTTTAAAAATATGCCTACACTAGGGACAGTTGGAAAAACCAATACTGTGAATTAGTACAGTGAACTGGAATTTGTTGCTTAGAATAAAATTTCCAGTGGCCACATCAAACACGGTTTAAAAAATGCTGTATAATTTTTTCCAGTAGGAAAAATTGATAATGAGCTACCATTTGCTGAGTGCCAACTGTTGTTGTGTCTCATCTACTCAACTAACTTACAAAGTTCTAGAAGGGCCTTTAAGTCTTCTGAAAGCCCAGAATGGTGTTCTGCCTAGTAGGTGGTGCACCTACATACTGAATAGTGACCTGTACTAGTGACAAAAATGCCACTCAATCCAGAGAGAAAGTAAAGATAAATAGATCACATAGTAATAGGTAAGTTTTCTAAAACATTTTCCCACAAAGTGGTATATTCACCCTTTCCCCTACTGAAGATATATTGCAAAATTAATTTGTAAAACATGCTTGACTTCCTTGATTGTAGACTATCTAAATCAACTGACCGCTATGCAAAAACTGCTGAAGTTAACACTGATTATTCAGTCTCATGTGAAGTAAAAAGCTAGATGTGATTCTCGTGGTACTAATATGACTCTGGGTTAAAATTAAGTGCTGTGATAGGTTTTTATAAAGCATAGCGTAATAGTTTGGTGGAGAGGCTAGCCCTGGGGATTAAATGAATTTTGATGATTTCAGATTTAGGACAGATATTTAACTTTGGGTCTTTTTGTAACAAGAATGCGCCCATAAATAGATTAAAGTAATAACTCTGGCTGGCACCTGGGATTAATTTCTTTCTTCCTCCCCTTCTGCTGGCCTGTGAAGGCCTCCAGCCATGAGACGGTAGAGCAGTAAGCCCCCGAGTTCCCTTATGCCTGCCTTGTGGACTTATAAGGGCTCATTGGAATAGCTAATTTTTTTTTTCTCCTTTCCACAAGTGTTCAACCTCACAGGCCTACAACAAATCCAAACACTTCTAAATTTGCTCAGAAATATGGAGGTGCTGAGAAGTGTTCCAGATGTGGGGATTCCGTTTATGCTGCCGAGAAGATAATTGGCGCAGGAAAGGTAGAGTGCTGTTTTTCATTAATGACAGTGAATGTCCACTCTCTGCTCCGTTTCTCCCTTTCACCCTCCACATCCCGCTCAGGCATTCTGTCTTATAAATAAATGCCTTGGATTAAATTTTTTCTTAATTGCATTTCCATGTGAATCATTACTCTTTTGAAGTGCTACCCTTATTTGACAAATCACATCTCTGTCTAAAAGAAAGTTGGTTTCATAGGAGGCGCTCCCAAAGGCTGTTAATTCAAAGGGCCAGGCTGTTAAAAAATTTGGACTCTGCAGGTTATTTAATGTAGTGGGGACAAAAGCCAGGACAGCTGGTGCTGATTTGGTGGGTGGATTTGGAAGTTACTTCCATGTCACCTGAGCTGTGGTGTTCTCGGCCGTAAGGAGATGGACTTTTCAAGGTCACACCAGGACTGTGAACAGGTCTCAGACTGCTCTTAGAAAAACGACCCTTAATGGTACAGCTTCTGAATGAAGTCAGAACTCAGCCCTTTTGTGGGTGACCAAGAATGTAGACACTGGGAGGTCAGGTCCACAGAAGTGGGGAGCTCACTTTGGGTTGACCTTCCTGAGCATCTAAATGGTGCTGTCGGAAACAAGCCTCTCAAACTTACGCATTTGTGTCTTCCAGCCCTGGCACAAAAACTGTTTCCGATGTGCCAAGTGTGGGAAGAGTCTGGAATCAACAACTCTGACTGAGAAAGAAGGTGAAATCTATTGTAAAGGTAAAATTAATATCAGTTATTGCTATCCATAGGAATATCCCGCCCTTGGTTAATGAGATGTCACCAGCATTAAAAAGAAAAGAACAAAGTAGTACTCTGAAAATGGGGGAAAGGAGGGATAGCGTCACTGGCTATTTGAAAATAAAAGATCTAGAGATGCTTACAGATGACAGAAAACCATACCCTGGTTCCCCAAAAATAAGACCTAGCTGGATAATCAGCTCTAGTGCATCTTTTGGAGCAAAAATTAATATAAAATCCAGTCTTATATTAAAATAAGACCAGGTCTTTAACACAATACATTACAATACAATATAAAATACCGGGTCTTATGTAAGACTGGGTCTTATATTAATTTTTGCTCCAAAAGACACATTAGAGCTGATGGTCCGGCTAGGTCTTATTTTCGGGGAAACACGGTAGAACAATCTTAAATGATACAATAAAGCTGCTGATCACTTAAAACTCCCTTACCAATAAAAACAAATAAAAACCCCATGACAAATAGTCTTTTCAACTTTAAGCAAAGCCTATGAGTATATGCCTTATATTTACAGTATATAAGGTAATAGACAAATATATAACTTGCCTGGCCTGATCTTCATGCTGGTAACTCTGGGACCATGAGCTGAACACCAAGGAGCCGGAATGCTCGGATGTGGCCCTCACAGCTAATGGCCCTCACATTTACTGCGTTGGCACATTTGACATCTTAAATAAGTTGAACTCTTTTTGGCGTTGCCAACAGTATGTGTTTTACTTTGTGGGGGTCTGTGGTTGCCTGGGTCTTAAGCAATGCTAGCAAGTGGACGTGCACTAACTCTCCCTTTTCTTTTGTAGGATGCTATGCGAAGAACTTTGGGCCCAAGGGATTTGGCTATGGCCAAGGCGCAGGGGCCCTGGTTCACGCTCAGTAATGGTGTCAACCCACAAGCCAGATCACACACTGAGGATCTCTACATAACCCAGGCACAGATAATCTAGCACTAAATTACTGTGAAATTCTGCCAGCACTTACGTACTGTATATTGCCCTGTACTTGGATAGGCTCGCTGACTAGTAGGAAGAGAGCATGGTATCCTTTTGCTTTATTCATCAGCATTTTCAAGAACCATTTTCTTTTACATTTGAAATAAATCTGCAGCTTGATTTGGGTGTTCAGTGTCTTGCAGTTAACCTTTTGGAAGAGCTACTGTGATTTCAGTTAGTGGACAATCCTGACCCGAGTTTTATTCGTTAAAGAGAGTCCATCCGGTTACCCAGCTGACTCACTAGGTTAATGTCTGCATTACAGCTGTTGGAAAAGATCTCTTTTTAGATGGCACGTATGCCTCAAGAGTAAAGGTTACTAGGCAACAGGCCTCAGCGTTCAGACTCCTCAGAGCAGGCACCTCCTGAAGCGGGGTGGTTACTCCTCTCTCTGCAGCAGTTTCCTTAAACATGGCTCCTAGACAGCCTGCATTAGAATCACCGAAGTGGAATCTGTAGGGCCAAGGCCACGACCCTTCCAAAAGCTCCTCAGAAAGGCGCACTGACCTGGGGGGGCCGCACTGTGAAACAAAACACTTAAACATTCCTTTGATTTCTCTCTACCTAAAGATTATTACAAACCGCTGCCTAACGACAATGATAGAATCTGAGGCTCTAGGTGACTTTTTAGACTCCACTCTACTACTAAATCCTGGAAATGAGTGCTTTTCTCACACATTTTAATTCTGCATAAGTAGCAAGGAATGCGGCATTGACCTGGCACATTCAGCTGGCTCAGAGCAGAAAATGAGCATTAGACTACTTAAGGAGTGTTTTCATTATTTCCCCAGAAAATTTTAGTTCTTTACCAGAGACTCAATCCCATCTTTTATTTTTCCAGGGGCAGGGTGTGAAATCTGTCTGTGTTTCAGTAAAACTGAACCAGCCTGATCTGGGAACACATCTTAATCTTTTCCCAAACCTGTCTTCACATACTATATTGCTTATTTTGAAAAGCGAAAGGGAAGTGTGTTACACCAAAAAATAAAAAAGCACAAACGTAGTGGGAAGAAGCCGATTGAGGGTGTATATATACCTGGGGAAAGAACTCAGTTTTATTTACATAATAGCCTTGAGCATTTCCCATGTTCTACAGGGCCTATCAGTTCCATTGTGGGAGAGGTGGGCCTTTTCCTTAAGCAGGCGGGGCAAGTTAATCGGCAATAAAGGAGATAATCATGGAAAAACTTCTAATATGTGGTGATTTTAAAAACATGTCCATAAATTCTCTGACATTCCCATCAAAAGACGGAGCCTAATTTCCTTTCCTTTCAATGAAGGCAACCTTGGTGACTGACTTTTAACTAACAGAATCTGATGGACCAGCCTAGGTTAAAAAAAAGACAATACAGATTCTGCCTACCTTTCTCTTAGGATGCTTAGTCTTAGAACTCAGTCGCCATGCTCCGAGGAAGCCCAGACTGCACAGGCAAGCCACATGTGGTATTACAGCCATAGCCTCAGCTGAGATCTCCCCCAACAGCCTATATCAACCATCAGACAGACATGTGAGTGAGTGAACCTTCAATTATTCTAGTCCCCCGATTTTGAACCATCCCAGCCAACACCAAGTAGAGCAACATGAGCTATTCCTGTTGAGTCTTGACCAAATCGCAGAACTGAACAAAAATACCATTTTAAGCCACTAAATTTGGGGGCGGTTTGAGGCAGCAATAGATAACCAGAATGTTATATATATTAAACTGTTCCCCACACAGGGCCAACATTTCCCACACTTACTGTGCCTCCCATGTTGTATCAGAGATGCTAGTAGATGTCCTAGAGGAAAATACTCTGAAGTTGCCACGTGCCTGGTAATTTGAGATTTCTGCCTGATGAACAATTTAGACATCCATTCATAATTAAAATTATTCTTAATTTGGGAGCCATGGCAAAACAGCTACTCCAAAATTGTCAGGTTTCCAGTGGTTTCAGGAGTGAAGGGAATTTGGCTTTGGGCAGATGCTTCTGGGAGGAATTACTTTCATTTGGATGTAAATTGACAGGGTAGCCTCAAAGTAACCCAAATGTGATATTAAACTGCTGCATGGTAAATAAATACATATTTTTATTTCTAAAAACGACCCATTTGGGATATTTTCACCCCTTGTGATTTTGGTGTATTTATGGAGGACTGCTAGCAAGTCTAGTTCCAAATGCCTTCGATTGAGTGGAGGGAGTGCTGCAGCTGTCATCCCGCTGTCTACATTCCTGTAGATTCACAGTGTGCTCGAGCATGTTGAAGGCCTTGAGACCCTGTGGTTGGGGAGTCTGCTTTAATTTGAAAGACTTACACTAAATCAGTTGTCCATGGAACCAGTAACATCTTAAGGAATGCTGGGAAATGTTGGTCTGGACCACTGGTTCTCAAACTTTTTGATCTCAGGACCCCTTAACTTTCTTAAATTATTGAGGATGCCAAAGAGCTTTAGTTTATGAGTTGTATCTACCAATATTTTCTATATTAGAAATTAAACTAATTTAAATATATATACATACACACACACACACACACACTCTCAGACTTCTACTTATAGCCAAGCTGAACAGGGACTAGATTTATCCTCTCACTCGACATGAAAAAATAAGGTTTTTGTGACACTGGACAAGACAGGAGTTATGGGGAAAATGAGGTGTTTTAGGATGAGCAGTTTACTGCTCTGAGTTTCCACACTACAGCGCAAGGAGGGAGAACACAGGTGGGACTAGAAAGCACCCTGAGTTTAAGGAGATAAAGCTGCAAGTCCAGAGGGACTAAGGTGGCCAGAGCTAAGGGACTAGAGAGAGCTGCACAGAGAAAGAACTCAAGAAATATGCAGAGCACCGCCCAACCCCCACTTTGCACGTCTTCAGCTGAGTTCTGACAACACACACACACGTGAGGTGACTACCCAAGACCATGGAAGAAACCCATCTAAAAGACAGGGACATGGAGCTGGGAAGAGTGCCTGTTCTCATCAGTGAGACTGGGAAACGTTTCATGGGGCTCCGATGGAGTACACATCTTCAGTGATGGGGAATAATTACCCCTACACTGACCACTGCTCTGGTCCTACCTAACAAATCTTGGTTAACAGCAAAACCTGAAAGGATCAGTTTCGAAATAAATGCATCCTAGATTAAAGCTCTGGAATTTTTATAGGAATACAAAAATATCCAGCACTCAGTTCATAGTGTCTGGCATCATTCTGTCACCAAAAATTACCAGGTATGCAAAGAAGCAGGAATACGATCCGTAATGAGGAAGGAAAAAAATCTATCCAAACCAACCAAGACCTGACAGAAATATGAAAATCAGCAGGTAAGGATATTAAAACAGTTCATTATAACTGTACTCCATATTTTCAAGAAGTGCAAATATGGAAGATATAAAAATGGCCCAAATCAAATGCTGCAGGTGAAAACTATAATGTTAGAGATAAAAACTAAACTGAATGGTATTAACACCACTGTACAGAAAAAATTTAAGTGAACTTAAAAGCATAAAAGCTATCCAAAATAAACACGGGGGGAAAAATTTTGAAAAAATTGAAAAAATTATTAGTGAGCTGTCGGACAATCTCAAGTGGCCTAACATGTGTAACTGGCGTTTCTTGAAAGGGGGAAGGAAAAATATTTGAAGAAATATAACTGAAAACATTTACAAATTTGATGAAAACTATAAATATACAGATCCAAGCAGCAGCAGTAGCAATGAGGCTTTCTGATGCTTTGAAAGGAAATAGTCCCTCTCTCAGTACTAGAAACATTGCTGTCTATTTAAAAAGGATTTTTCCATCCAAGTAAAGGTCTGATGACAGATATTCTGGTAAAATTTGAACAAAACATTCACGCTCCAAAGGCAAAGAATTTTCTGAGATATGGCTGTTTTCCTTATTTGTACCTAGCTGACCATGATCAATGTTCCACTTGGGATTACAGATTTTCCTATTTTAATAGTCACATAAAGGTATTTAATAGGAAACTCTTATACCAAGAACTTTAAGGTTTTGAAACTGAAGGCTTACTTTCTGAGAAGAAGCTAAGATTTCTAGTTCTGGTATGTAACACTCGTTCCCAATTATCTCTACAAACTCTTAGAACCAGACGTCCATATCACAGGTACACTCTATCAATCTGGGAAGGATTTGGGGTGGGGAGTGGGGGACACATAAACAAGTAGATAATGAAGGAAAGTACCTAAATGGAATGAAAACTGATGGCTTGCTGTGGAATTTGCTTTACTTTGCATACTTGTTCAAACTATTATTACTTGAGCTCTACATAGCTCTGGAGGCATTACTTTGAATAGTAAAATTATGAGTATTAATTATGAAATAATTAATCCACTATGAAGATATTTAATACTACTGGGTTCTCAATTAAACCATAAACAACCATGTGAATAATAGGAAAGTGTTCATACGTAAGTATTCCTTTGTAAAATTTCCAAATAAAGAAGCTTTCTTTGTCATGCATAGCTTCTCAGGTAACTAATATCAATGTTTGGTAGGTTTCATTTTCCAGTACTTTACTAGTGTCTTTAGACATATTAACATTTAAGACTTGGAGATTCATACAGTCCTTGAGGATCCTAATTAACTCCATGGAATCCAAAACTCTTACAGAAAAATGTATTCTCTTTATTTAAAAAATATTAATTACATACACACACACAAATACACACAATATTGGAACTGTTTTAGAATTCCCCCATCTTTTACTTTTGCAAATTTCTACAGTTTTGTAACTTGAATCCTAGTTGACCCAGATATAAATATATAGAATAAGCTTTTTGTATCATAGGTACCACTACGAATGTTTCATCAATTTCTTGAAGTGACTCGAGCGAAATAACAAACAAGCACACATTTAAGAGTCAATATTTATTCTGATTAATATTTTACAAAATTTTGACAGGTTTAATTTATGTAAGGAGAGCTAATTTATTAAACACTTTACAGGTTTTCCTTTCCACAGAGTAACACGGTAAGTAGCAAAATAATACTTGGCACAGTTATAAATAAAATATAAAATAAAAATATCCATAGCTTAAGTATAATGATGCTGTTTTACGCGTATTAATTTGAAATAAATTCCCAGGGACAACAAAAATATAAGGGGAAGAAAACAAACAAACAAAAAAAACCTCCAAAGAAGAAAATCATTGTTCAGAGCTGAGAAATAAGTTCCTATTTACTAAATGTATCCAATTAAGCCGATGTGAACTATTCCCCAAAAGATCACCTTCATACACAACTTAAGAACTGGGTTAAGCTGATTCCACACACAAAACCTACAAAATAATTAAACAGAGGGTGCACTGCTGCATAGCTGGCTCCTGACCACCTGACCATTTCTGAGTTATACATTTCACTGGTACTATGGATGGTTAGTACTAAAGCATTACCATTGCTAATATTTTCCATGTAATTATACATCTAGAGGTTTTTATTTTCTATTTAACTGAAAGACTTATCTTTTGCACTGAAAAGAATATTGTACCACAAAGAAAGAACATGGTAACAATACTCTTATTGAAACTGAGAAAACCACCATTGTATTTGCCTGTTAATAAAAATGTATTCAATAAAAATTGCAACAGAGTCTTCATGTGAAGTGGCTCAAAATACAAAAAAATTAAAAGAAATGTTTAGCCTTTTATAAATAACTTTGAATTTAAAAATTATCTAAAATTTCCCCCAATTAGTAGTCAAAACTAGCAGAGACATTTGTAAAGTTAACCAGTTTTTTACACTCTATGACAAAATGGCACAATGCTATATTGCCACCCCACACCCAATTCTTCCCTTTTCAAAAATAAAGTACGTATGCCAATTTTCTAATATTAAAACACTCACATATACTACAGGTAATCTTTTTGATGTGTGACTTACGGTCAAAGAAACTACTATATAAAAATGGTACTTGGAAATACTGAACATCAACTATATACATTTTCACTGCTCCTCTTACTAAGGCAAGGGGCGGTATACCACTAGATTGCTTTTATACCTGTAATCTGCCTTTTACAGGGAATACTAATTTTACCAAGCATCAGACATGCAGTGAACTTGCAGGGTATAATGCCTATTAACAGCAATATTGAACATCACTAGAAGCTCATTAGTTATCTCCCCTTTTTTTTTTTTGGTTGGATAAAATGAAATGAGCAGCTTTAAACACACTAACACATACAGACACAAAGAGAAAACTATTTGATAAATTATTTATATACAGATACACAATCTTTACACTGGTCTAGGATCTGTCATTGTCTGACCACCCTTTTCCCACCCTCCCCCAGCCCATCCTTCTCATAGGTTTCTCACAGGTTGCTCGAACCACAGTTTGCTACAGCACTTAAGAGGACTAAACCAAGTCTCAGTCTGTAAACAATATTTATGGAAGCAGTGACTAATAGTTCACCATGAGTATGAAAATGCTGCAACAAAAATTCATCAGTGCATCACGTTTAACAAAATCTTTCTGACATTGTTTCAAACAGCATTAACAAATTTCAAAACATTCAAAATTGAGAATATTAAAATAATCTAGGGATTAAATTCATTCTGATAGATCATATTTTTAAAACCAGAATATACCATTAGCTTTTCTTTTACTCACATGTGCTATGTACAGAGATCATGCTCCATCTTTAGCCAAATTCCATTATTTTGTCTACAATTTATTTTGCTCAGAATTTTAAAAGTATATCCATTTATCTCTATTACTGAGAATTTTGCAATAACTTATTTGTTCTGCCTTTTCTTGAAAATACCTCAACTCTTAAAAATTGGACTGTTTGCACATCAAATTAAATTCTAATTTATGCTTTACTGGATAGTGTGTGCTAGCATACATTCTATGAGGTGTATCATGCACTTAGTAGGGCTTTAAAGTTTGAAGAAAATAACATGACTTACTATACTCATGCAAGTACTTTATTATCAGACCATAAAACCTCAGAGCAAGGTTGCTAATTATTTCACAGAACTAGCAATGTATCAGCACTGCAACAGCTGATAGTAATAAAATATTGTTAGCACATTTTTTGTGAACATTATTTTCTCGTGCCTTTGAGGACACATAGGATCCCTAAGAAAACCACGATTTTCATTACAGTATTTACATGTACATTCTAAAATGTACATAATGCTAGTCTGAATCAATTTAAGACAACCGTCGTGGAATTAAATGCAATACTATTAGTAGATTGCATCATAAAATTTAGCCATGTACCATAAATTTAGCTTTAGCTAGACCCTAACATTTCTGATTAGTATACCATGTCCATCAACAGAATAAGTTCACTCTTCTCGTGAAAAATGTTATGAGAACAAAACCAAAAAGTTGAGTATGTTGTGAATTCCCACATTAAGAACCATTAAAATTCT
The DNA here is from genome assembly GCF_057876585.1 of Rhinolophus sinicus. NCBI lineage: Eukaryota > Metazoa > Chordata > Mammalia > Chiroptera > Rhinolophidae > Rhinolophus > Rhinolophus sinicus. The sequence goes on along the minus strand of NC_142501.1, from coordinate 73,151,438 downwards.
TTTTAAGATCTTTACCTTTCTCAGAAGTGGCAGTGTGTTCTGTCCATGTTCACTTTTGTTAATAAAAGTGTTGGAAAAAAGACTGTAAAATTCACTGTTAGCCCTACATATAGCATGCTGTAGTTCAAATGATGTGGATTCGAGTGTGAGAGAGACACGGACAGACACAATTTTCAGGCACCACTCAGCAATATGCTTCATAAGATAAAGATGTTGCTACACGAGCTGGTACCCGGATCCTGATATTTGGTCATATTCTATTGTATACTGCCTGGTCCAGTCCACAATAACAGGACGAAAGAGGCCACAGCATCGAAATTCAAAGAAGTCTATAATATTCCTTATACATCCATGGCTAAAAACCCCACCAAAAAAAAAAAAAAGAGAGAGAAAAAGAGAAAGTTTATTAGGACAATGATTTAATATATCAGTTTAATATAATTTTGGTGTTATATATTTTTTCTAAACTTAAAAACTCGGGTTACTCGCTAGAAAGAACTTGTTTATAACTCTACAAAATATATATGCATTCATGTTTCTTCACTGCTTGGCCAACCCTGGTTTTTCTTTTCTCTTGCTAATTTAATCAATTACGCAATTACATTTTACAGTTATTCAAATTTGTATTTCATTCCTGTGTCATATGTACTTTTTGATAAAAACTTCCCTGATTGATGGCTCTTTGGAAAGGTAACAAACTACATTCAAAATTGAGAAAGTAAATGACAAAATAATTCCAAATAACGTGAATCTGGCAGTGTAGTGTACCTGAGAGTAACAACTTAAAAAAGGAAATGTCCAGGATAAGTTCAGGGAATTTTAGGACTTCAAGAACACCTTTGGAAAAGTAATCAGTTTATATCTTATGTAATTATTATGCCTATGGGAGAATCCTCAAAACTACCCTATTGACTCTTATTTTTGCTTTCTGTTAAAGGTTTGCTTGCTTTCCACAAGCACACAATAATTGATAGTACTGCAAAAGCTTGAAGGTGGTAGGCAAGTAGCTTGAGTAAAACTCCAAGTTTTAAGTATTTCATATAATTAGGAAACCACTATTTCTTAGCATCAAACTGAATTCAAATTTTCAAAATGTATAAAGAATAGGACAGTCTCTCAATAAATGGTGTTGGGGAAACTGGACAGCCACATACAAAAGAATGAAACCCCATACACAAAAATCAACTCAAAGTGGATTAAAGTCTTGAATATAAGACCTGAAAACATAAAACTCCTAGAAGAAAGCATAGACAGGAAGCTCCCTGACATGGTCTTGGTGATGATGTTTTGAATCTAACATCAAAAGCAAAAGCAACAAAAGCAAAAATAAACAAGTGGAACACATCAAACTAAAAAGCTTCTGCACACAGGCGGCCGGATGGCTCAGTTGGTTAGAGCGCGAGCTCTGAACAACAGGGTTGCCGGTTTGATTCCCACATGGTCCAGTGAGCTGTGCCCTCCACAACTGTACTCAAGACAATTAGATTCAAGACAACAAGCTGCCTCTGAGCTTCCGGAGGGTCAGCCAGATGGCTCAGTTGGTTAGAGCATGAGCTCTAAACAACAAGGTTGCCAGTTTAATTCCCTCCATGGGATGGTAGGATGTGCCCCCTGCAACTAAAGATTGAAAACGGCAACTGGACCTGGAGCTGAGCTGCGCCCTCCACAACCAGACTGCAGGACAATGACTTGGAAGTGATGGGCCCTGGAAAAATACAATGGCCCCCAATATTCCCCAATACAATTTAAAAAAAAACCAAAAAACGAAAAATAAAAAGCTTCTGCACTGCAAAGGACCATCAACAAAATGAAAAGGCAACCTACTGAATGGGAAAAAATATTTGAAAATCATATATCTGATAAGGGACTAATGTCCAAAATATATAAAGAACTCTTACAACTCAATAGCAAAAAATAAATAAATAAAAAACACCCCACAAACAATCCGAGTAAAAAATGGGCAGAAGAGCTGAACAGATATTTTCCCAAAGACATACGAATGACCATCAGGTACATGAAAAGATGATGAAGATCACTAATCATCTGAGAAATGCAAATCAAAACCACAGTGAAATATCACCTCACACCTTTTAGAATGACTATTATCAAAAACGCTAGGTGAAAAGGTGAAGGGATTAAGAAGAACAAATTGGTAGTTTCACAGTAGACATGGGGATGTAGGGTATAGAATAAGGAATATAGTCAATTATACTGTGTCAGATGGGTACTAAATTTGTGGGGGTGATCACTTTGTAAGTTATACAAATGTCCAATGACTATGTTGTACAGCTGAAACTAATATAATATGGTATGTCAACTGTGATTGAAAAATTTTTAAAAATTTTTTAAATGTGAAATAAACAGAATCAAAGAGAGGAATGCAGCTTGATAACAGCTAGGCCAAACAATCACAAGGGAAGTTAAAACAGTTCCAGAACAAAATTCTTGATTCAATAAATGACCCTTAAGAAAGGAGTGGAAGTATATCAACTCCAATTGAATAAATTATTTTAAAAATTAAAGAAAAAAGACTAGAAATAACAAGTGTTGGTGAGGATGTGGTAAAAAGGGAACCTTCATGCACTGTTAGTAGGATTGTACATTAGTACAGTCACTATGGAAAACATCATGGAGGTTCTGCAAAAGATTAAAAATACAACTACTATATGATCCAGCAATTCCACTCCTGGGTATTTATCCAAAGAAAACAAAAATACTAACTCAAAAAGATAAGTGTACCACCATGTTCACTGCAATATTATTTACAATAGCCAAGATATGGAGACCACCTAAGTGTCCATTGATGAATGAATGGATAAAGATGTAGTATGTATACACACCACACATACACACATACTGGAATATTAAGTCATAAAAAAGAAGGAAATCTTGCTATTTGTGACAACATGGATGGACACTGAGGGCATTAGGCTAAGTGAAATAAGTCAGAGGAAAACAAACACCATATGATCTCATTTATATGTGGAATCTAAAAACAAAAACGAAGCTCATAGATAGAGAACATAGTATGGTGGTTGCCAGAGGTAGGGGGTGTGAGGTGGGCGAAATGGGTGATGGGGGTCAAAAGGTACAGACTTCCAGTTATAAAATAAATAAGTCATGGGTATGTAATATACAACATCATGACTATAGTTAATAATGTGTTGAATATTTGAAAGCTGCTAGGGAGATCTTAAAAGTTCTTAGCACAAGAAACAAATTTTCTTTATGTATGGTGACAGATGTTAACTAGACTTATTGCGGTGATCATTTTGCAATGTATACACAAATATCGAATCATTATGTTGTACACCTGATATTAATATGTTATATGTCAATTACACCTCAATTTAAAAAATATAAAACTAAGTGTGTTGGAATTTTTGTGTCATTCAGAGGGGAAATAAAATAATCTGCACTGAAAAGTAGCTGCCCTAGGTCTGGAAATTTCTCTAAATATGAATTTCAACTGAATGTAATTTTAAAAATCTTATTTCACTTTTCTGGATACATTCTTTTTTTAATGAAAATTTGTAAATTGATGGAAAGGTTAAAGAACAAATACTAAATGTCAGGTCAATAAAGTTTGAATTGTGCAATTAAGAAAGAAAAAGTATCACAAATTTATCAATAGTTAATGTGATGAATTCTAAACTTATGGTAAACTAACCAATGCTACATCTGGCAGAAATCTAGAATTCAGTAGAATTTATAAGCTATTTTACATATTATTAAGTAAAAGAAATATTTCCTGTTTAATATTCTATTGCCATACCTAAAGAAAACACTTCTTTTTGATGTAGTCACTGGATAATTGCTGAGTTTGGTTTAGTAAGGAAATTTACACGCCAAGGGAAAACATTAAATTTATAAATATGTACATACTTGAATGGGCTTTCAATAGATGTTGTTGTGACTTTAAAGTGCTTGTATCTTCTGGCATTCATTCTTTCATTTGTAGTAATACCTAAACATGATATCTAGGAGACAAGGGAAAGCAAACCATTAAATCTCTGAATATTTTATGTAAAAGTTAATTCTCAAGAGGACCAGGATGGAGAGAAAAATTATGAAGCCTGTTTTCCATCAGGAGATCATGAAACCAGTTTACATGATATTTTGAATCCACAAAAAGTAGCGAGTTAAATGGGGGAAAATATCTAAAAACAAGTAACTTGGCATTGTGCATGTGGGGAGGTGGACACGATATACACAGGACACCTCTCCATCAGCTCCTGTAAGAATGAGCTTTTTAAAAAAAATCCTTAAATTGAAAGACTCAAATCGGTATTTGTGGGTAATAAAACATTAATATTAAAAAGAAAAGAAAATTAATGGCATCATCAATCTAAGCTCACGATTATATCCAATTGGATGTATTTGAATCAGGAAAACCAGAAATAAAAAGTTCTGTCAAGAATAGTATTCAAAGCCAAAATTTCGTAATGTAAGAAGGAGGAGGAGAGGAAGCAGGAAAGAGAAAGGTAGGAAGGAAAGGTAAATTAAAAATTTAATCCATGAAAAGTAAGAGAAGTTAGAAAGGGAACAGATTATCTTTTAAGCAAGGAGCGCATTTTATAAGTTTTCAATTAGCACACCAAAGAATGAGTAATGCACTTGCGCATACCTGGTACATCTGACACATGAGTAATACAGCCACCCACATGAAATGAAAAACACTGTTCAGGAACATCCAAAACATCCAAGGTGAACAAGTGGCAATTTGAGTAATATATGTCCAAAATCCATCCTTGGTGTAAGTGGTCTCACAGTGGAGTCCCCAGTCTAAAATCAGAACAGAAGTGCTCACATTGACTCAGTAATCATCCAAGTGCCCCATGTAGGTATTTGTGGTAGGCACCAGTTAAAAGAACAGCATCCAAGAGGTTAGCTTTAATAAATGACATTCAATGCAAATTTTTTTATACTCTGAGATAATCTCATTATATATTAGTGGGAAGTACATATCAAAGATAGCAATGGAAAAAGCAGCCAATCTTAACAAAAAATTGTACTATAACAATATATAGTTTTTATTTGATGGGTATTGCATACATAAATTTGATGATGTAGCCTCCTTTTTCATTAGAGCAATAACAGAGATTATTCTTAATATCTGTGGGAGTAGGAGGACCAGGAAATCATCCTTCCAAGACTTATTTTTAAGCTAGGATAATACATCTTTATGCTAAGTACCACCAAGTCCTAAAGCACAGTAACTAACATATTCATTTAAACTCTTTCTGAATTATGATCTCAATGCAATAAAAACCCATCATTTCATCTAAGATACTAAACCCATATGATCAAATGAATGACAACTTATTTTTAAAAGAGTAACTTCTAATACCTTTTAATGTTCACTAATAGGCAATACTTATTATAGCTGAGTCTTCAAAATGTTTCAAGTTCTGTGCAAACTAAAGTGCAACTATATTTTCCCAAGTGTTTGGTAAGAAAAAGCAACTAGCACAATCATAAAAATGTAGAAACTATCAGAGTAAAGCAAGCAAGTGATGTGAAAAATGTTGGTGTATTTTACCCAGAAGCTTTTCACAGTCTATAAAGTCAACACATTTTTCAGGGGACACATGTATTAAAAGGTACAGTGGTACCTTGGTTTTCGAACGTAATCCATGTGTTCTGAAATGTTCGAAAACAGCCGACAGCTAGGCCTCAGGATCTTGCACTCAGCGGAAGCTGTGTGACATGTTTGACTTCTGAGTCGTGTTTGAAAACCGAAGCATTTATTTCCAGGTTTATGGCGTTCATAAACCAAAATGATCGTCAATGGAGACGTTTGAAAATTGAGGTACTACTGTACTTAACTGATCCTTCTGTTGCTCATACTATATGTTGAACATATTTGATAGTTCTATTATCTATTTTCTTTATGCTTCATTGCAGTGAGGTGCCCCAAACCATAATTTTTAGTTAAGACTTCTGTCATATTTTTTGTCAATATGGTAAGCATGAGTACGCAAATGTTTGTTTTAAGAATAGAAAAAAACTAATTGTACTTACAAGAAATACAACCATAAATCATCCAGCAGATCATAAAAAGCAGGAAGAATAAGTAGCCCATAAAGTATCTATGGTTGCCTGCACCTAAAGAACAATACAGAAGCAAATTTTTTCAGCTATGAAAAAAAACAACAACTGGAAATCCACCGGGAAGGGTTGGGTGCAGTTGGGGGGACTGTCATGAAAGGTGTAATAGAACTTGGACAGTATCACATACATTAATTATTTTAGAAAATGTTCAAGAAAATAAATGTTTTAATAACAGTCGTAAAATAAGAATTCTTACAAATTATACATACACGTGATGAGACTGCAATGATATTCATTCCAAAGACAAAAGATTCCCAGTGAATCAAATAAATCAGTATTCTGAGCTTTAATCCTACTGTTTGCCTTGTGATGTTTAAAATAACCCTATTTTAGCTTTACTTTTATAAACGTTATAATCCAATTTTCCAAAGGCTTCTGCCCAACAGAGTCACACAATCTTTGTAATGTTTCCCTGCTGTCACCTCTTAAAAGTCCCAGGGCCATCTCTCAGATCACTTAGTTCATCTCAGACTACAGCATTCTTGAATGCAGAGGTATGTGCAGTTCTTAGCTGTCATTCCTCTCTGACTCTGTACATAACATTCTTTCAAGTATTTTTTACTTTCTCTAGTTTAACTAAAAAGCAATACTATCTGCCTCCTTATCAATTCCACTATTATGCAATGGAGAAAATAGGAAAGAGTAGGTATGAGAAATTATATCAATCTTTTCTGAACACTGACTTTGTACCTTTTTCCACTCTCACTTAACTGAGTTGCTGCTTTGTCAACAGGACGATAATTAGGGGAATGGAGAGGGTGTGGTAGGTTACAAGAATGAATTTTCTACTCTCTGCTTTAATACTGTACCTTATGAATTACCTAGAATCAGTTAAATGAACAATATATTTAGAAACTACTAATAAAACTTACCTACACAGTTACCAACCCACGGGCAATGATGATCAAACTTCGCTATACAGCGGTTGCACACACCACAATGTTTGGACCTCACTGGTTTCCGTATCTGTTAATAGGCAGGTAAAAGATTATGAAAGGCACTATACCTAAGAGAGGAAAGCTGAACAATTATTTTCTCAAAATACAGTTATGAAAAAAAAATCTATATTTTTTGGAAAGATTTATACCAAGGTTTCCAAAGGGAAAAACAAACAAACAAACAACAATCACTATTGTTTTATTGAACGAAATTTCAACTGCAACAACAAAGAAGAAAAGGATAAGGTTACTCTACTCTAGAATATAAGCTCTTAAGAATGGAGTAGAACTGGCAATTTGCAAAAATGATTAAGAATCAAATTTGCTGTTTCAATGAATGGTACTATATTTAATTCACATCCCTCAAATTTCTGAATAATAAAAACATCAGTCTCCAGGCTTCTAAATGAAAATTTATTGTGATTAACGGTCATGATATTAATTGTTCTTTGATAAAATGAAACTGTTCCTTACTAAAAGGAAGGTGAAGTCAGAAGTGAACAAAAAAGGCTTTTAAAATTCAAAATCATTTAATATATGAGCCTTCCCAAAGTGACACACCCAGCATAACGCTGACACACATTTTTCTTTTTCAGTGCCTCCTGTGAACTCAAATTAAGTCAAGCATGTACCCTGCTGAAATGCATGGCCATTCAGAAAGTACAACATGCTTAGAAAATTTAGGTAGTTCCTATTTCTTGCAAAAAAAAACAACACAAAAAAAAAACCCCAAAACATAAAATACATTATCGAGCTGCTGACAAGCAATAACGAATTCATGTTTATGATGTCTTAATATTTTAAGTGTTGTGAAACATTTTACTTTACACTACTCTAAACAAGTAAATACAAGAACTCATTAGTGATCTTCAAAGAACTGGTAGGTCCCAATGCTGGATGCATGACAAGAGCTAGAATTATTAACCCAGGCCAGAAAAGAAATTTATAATACCCTTCATTGGTGTTTCCACAAAAGCACTGCCATCTCTCTAATAGTTTGCATAAGGTTATACACTATTTTGCAGTAGTAAGAAAAAGTCACAGGTGGACTATGTAGTTCTCACATGTACTAAAATGATCTGTGGACTGAAGAAAAGGGTAAGTTATTCTTCACTACAGATATGAGACTAAATCTACTTAGGAGAAAGAAAGCAGCCGGGTGTATCAAACAAATTCTACGCCCACTTCCAACCCTCAGCTACATCCTCCCTTTGGGAATTCATTTGTCAGTGAATTCGGAACTAAAGACTGACACAAGACTCCTGAATATAAGTCTCCTCAGTTCACTTAACAGAGTAATTAACTTTTAGGAAATTCTAATCTCCACGTGTCTTCTTAGGGACTTGTGTATTTATCAAAATGAAGAATACCCATATGATGACAAATATTTCTGTCTATTTGAATCATTTTATAATAGGATATGTTCTTTACAACACTAAATTATCCAGAAATACACAGCTTACAATAACATAGCATATAAGAAAATGTTTACACTACGATGACAAAAATAGTCTTGTTCTTGCCATTAAATATTTACTTAACAATGAAACTGTATTGGGTGACTATAAAGAATTTGTCATATGACAAATACATCAGCAATGCATTCTTGACTTTACGGTACAGAATAATATTTCCACAGAATACCAGAGTACAAAAACGTTCTAAATGTTAAGAATGCCAATCATGTAAAGTATGCACTGTAAAGCATAGAAACAAAAACCTTTTTAAAGAATACTTAAAAAATGCAAAAGGATTTAGTCAGCACACTAAAGTTGCTACCAAAAGTAAAGCAGTATATATTTTGAATATTCAAAATCATGACTGTTTAGTTAAATGTTAAGTGAAACAAAGGATCTGTAGCACTGGAACTCAGTTTCAAAAACTCATTCCATAACCCTGAACTTAGTTATTTTATTACTCAAATGTTAAGACACTAGTTCAGGTGAAATGTGTAACAAAGGTATAAAAAAAATTTAGTTTCAAGTATGATTTGAGGATATTTCAATTTCTATGTATTAAAAACATGGTGTAACCACTGTGGTAGTTTATACATTTTTCACAAGAACTAATTAGAAAAATTAAGCAGAAAATAATGAAAATACTAAACAGTATTATTCTACAGAAATTCGATGTCTGTAATCACAAAACGTCACTATTACTATACCTAATTCCTTAAATAAATGCAATTTTATTTCATGTATACCTTTATCTATGATCTGGTTGAAGATAATATCCATGATGAAATAGTGCTCAAACTTGCATAAACACTCTTAAATACAGATTGGACCAGTTTAGAGGCCATGTTGTCTTAAAAGTTGTGCATTGAATTTTCCCACTATGACCTTTAAGTATAATAAATTTTCTTAAAATGCAATCAGAAAAACTATTAGGGAATCATACTAAATCTTTGATTTTAAACACTTTATTACTTAGTTTTTTTTATTTGTTGAATTACATTTTAAGAGAGAAAGAGTAAGAATAAATACAAATGCATGGCATCTTCTGAATCAGAACTGTAGTCAAGTTCTACCATTGGTGGAGAATAAGTCCATTGGGAAGGAGACACTGTTTTACCATCTTTCCTCCTGGACCATGGTCTATCCCTTTTTTGGCAGGCATGAAATATGCTCAGCAAAAGAAACAGTTCTCCTTGTTCCCCACACCCTCTGTGCTATGCCACTGCTAGGGGAAGAGGAGAGAGGGAAGAATAAAGAAAAAAATACTACCAAACAGGTACTGCAGAATATACTGAGGTCCAGACTTCCTGTCTCTGCAAGTTCAACTATTGTCTGTGAATTAAAAAAATATATATATATTTTATTCAAAATTGAACAATGTTCACCTATTACTGTGTCGTCAATATCAATCAATAAACATGATGTTCATCTTTAATTAACCAATGTTTTCAGCTCAAAATTTGTTCATTTACTTCCGCTACTTCATTACAGTATGAATATAGGAATTTTATTTCTTAGATATATGAAAAGGCAAACTTAAGTTACGTAAACTTAGTTACGGAAATATTCCTGAGAATAAAACTAAGTTACCTACTCTAGACACTGAATAGGTTTTGATAATTAAGACAAAAATAAAACTAAGTCCAATAAAGAACTGAATCTTCAGAACTGGATTATGACTAAGAAAACCCGCAAACCAATTAGCAGACATGTCTGAAGAATACTGTAACATAAGAGCAACAATCTCTATGTAGCCGAGAAAAGGAGGATTAGACCATAAGAACATGCCAGTTGTTTTCGTCTACTGTAGACAGAAATAATTCACCAGGATTTGTTTTGCTTTCAGAAACTGGATAAAATAGCTCTTAAAATAATCTAACTGCCTCTAGTCCAATTCTCTACTGACTTGACATCTTTGTATTATAAATTTGGTTTCCTACGTACCTGTGTTACAGGTGAGGGATGCCCTGGATCATATATACAAGTATTTCAGTTACTGGAGCAATATATCTGCACTATTAAACAATTTACTGGCCTTCCAATTTACACAATCATTCAAGAAACATTTACTAAATGCGTATTATTTGCTGAGGGTTTACAGAGATGTTTCAAACACTGGATTCATCCCATAAAGCGATCACACAGCCTTATAAATAAGAGAAACATAAAACTGTAAAATGCCACGGAAGTGTAAGGCATCACAAGAGACCAAGTGCAAGCACCAACTATACATAATCTGCTTGGTTGGAAACTTCTTTAAATTCTTCCTTTGTATTCTAATATCTGCTATAAATACTGGTAATTTGGCAGTGAAACACGCGACTAGTTAGATTGTATCTTGCTACCTTTTTCTTTTGTTCTTCTGTAGCTTTAATTATCCCTGGATCTGATTTCCAAGATTTCCCAAAATTGTAGAAAAGTGCAACACTATTGGCAAGGAATGGAAGATGGATAAATAAAAAGTTGAGATGTGCCTAAAGTTAAGGAATCTAAAGAAGCAATGATAAATGTACTCTTATAGGTAAGGTTATAATTCATAAACTGTTACCATAAGAAAAAAAAAAGAACCGACCTACCAATCAAAAAATACAAGTTGGTTTATTTATTAAATCAAAATGGATTGCATCTACTATACAAGCTGGTTTACTATTACATTGAACTAAATTACATCTACTACATAGACTAGTTTATTTATTACATCAAAATAGATAAGCTGATCTATTATGTTCATAACTAAATGTAAAAAGTAAAAATGTGATTTCTTTATAAACTTTAAATCATGTAGGCTTATCTCATTTTTTAAAAGTCAGTGAATACGTTAAAAATTCATGGAATACATCATTTAAAAATGATCACTATTTCTTTTGACAAAAATTAAGGGAATTCTCATGTTCAAAGTTATTAACATATTATTTTATTTACTTGCATTAAAATCTTTATATATCTACCAAACATTTCAGATATCAAACCCAATTATTAATATTCAAAAGGTTGCTTTTAAATTCTTTCCATTGCCTTTTTTGAACACGTTCAAGTTGACCTTAATTTTAGAAGATATTTATAAAGTTGCTTAAAACAGAAGTAGTCTCTACGGTCACATTTTTCTATCTAACAAAAATAGAGGAAATGTACTAGGCATTTATAAATACAAGTGTAAAATCAGAGATTATTTTAAATAATACTAGGAAAAATAAGGCGTGTTGCTAGAACAGTACATTTCTGAGACACAATATCTAGAATACTTAGAATTCATTTTCAAGATTTTATGTAGGTACAAGTATCATAAAATAATTTTGTAAGAATTTTAGACATTATCATATATACACAGTTTACATTTCTTATGAAGCACAGAAAAAGAACAGCTTCTGGAATAAAATGATCCTATATTTGTTTGGTAAATACCAAAACACTAAATAACTACTTAAAATACAGGAGAAAAAAAGGAAGAAGAAAAAGAGTAATTAATCACCTGCATATATACAAAAGTGATCTTTCTCCATCCCCTATCTCTCTCAACTTTCACCATCCTTATTTCAGAAAATGCACTGGTATAGAGAGCAGAGAGTAAATAGGAAGTCAAATTTCCAGCTGTTTCAATAGCTAAAAATATTTTGAGAATAAAGCTGGAATAAATGTGTGTGCAAAGAATGCTGAACCCTGGCATTTTTTCAGGGGCAGTCCCTTTACTAATTATACACTTTCAAAAAGTTACTAACATGCGAATAAATAGGTCAGGTTCTTCTAGTCTGGACGAAATTTGCAGGGGACTAACTACTAGCTCAATAAATGACTACAAATTTAAAAGGGATGTTCAGGAAATACCAAAAAATGAACTTCAAGAATTTCTTTGCTTGTTCTTTTAAAGGTAAAGAGATTAGATATCTTCAAATGATGGTTTGAACTTATTACAGCTTTAGCAATAGGTCAGAGCAGCTAATTTTTAAAATTTAACTGAATCAGGCATTCTATAAATGACATGGTTATTTTTCGTAAAGGTTTAAAACAACCCTTATTCCGAAAACACTAAGAAGTATAAAGACAAAAACAGTAATTCCACAACCCAGAAATAACTTTTTTTTGGGTGGGGGCACTGTGCATGTTTTATCAAAATTGGGACCACAGTGTAATTATTAACATTAATAAAATAAATATTAATTATCAACTATGTGCCATTTAAGCTGCACAGGAGCTTTATGATAAATCCTGCTATCCCCATTTTACAGATGATTAAACTGAGGCAGAAGTTAATTTGGTAGTCCAAGGTTACATTGTAAATTAGAGGTAGAGCAAGTATTAAAACCCAGGCTCTTAATATCTACATTATTCTGACTCCCCAATGCTCAGCAGAATGTCCTAGGTCATTAAATATTATGGAAACAATATCTTTAGGTATGAATATTTTTAAGGCTTGATATATATTTTATATTGTCAGATTATTTCCAGAAAGATAAACCAATGTATAACCCCACTAGCAATACATTATTTCTTGATTACTACATTTGCATTAGCACTAAGTGAAAAAAAAAATGTTGCCATTTTAGAAGCAAAAGTGTTATTATATTGTCTTAATTTCCATTTATGCTTAAACAGCCTTCCAATCAGAGATAAAACAAATATTTATCATGAATATTTTCATTTAAATATTTACAGAATCTTTTTTACATTTAACTTTGATCTACTTGAATGTTATTCTGATGCCCACTGTTAATTGCAGGTCTAATTTACCATAATACCCAACAAAATGAACCAAAAAAAGCAAATCAAATCCACCAACTGCCCCACAAAATACCAGAACAACTCTAGAAAGGGAACAAGCCACATTATACCATAAAGTTCAAACTAGACTTCAAGGACAGAAGATTCTGGTGAGGCAGGCTGCCCGGGGAAGTTCTTAACCCCATCTTCACCTGTAATTAAGTAGCATGAAAAATGTAGACAAGACAAGTAGAATTCTCAACTACCCCTAAGCCAGATTCCTATGTTGTAGCCCTAACCTCTAATGTGACTATATCTGGAAATCTTGTCTTCAGGAGGTTATTACGATTAAATGAGGCCCTAAAGGTGAGACCCTAATATGACAGAACTGAGGCCATAAAAGAGGAAGAGAGAGAGAGAGATCTCTCTTGTTCTCTTCCTGCCATGTGAGGATGTAGGAGAAGGTGGCCGCTTTGGGTAAACCAGGAATACAAAGGTCGATACTGCCACTGAGTGAGGCTAGGGTGTGCTGGGGCAATGACTTCTCTATAAGCAAAAAGGAAGAGACCAACCCCTCCTCTCACAACATTCATTATACAAAGTAGTTAAATACACACGAGAACTTAAATTTAAAAAATCTTCAACGACTTCAGAGAAACTTTTGCACATGTTCACAAAAGAAAAGATATACTAGAACATCTGCAGCAATATTGTTGGAATTCACAGAAGTTGGTGATTAGATATCTGAAGGTATAGGTATTAAAAAACTTAGAGGATATTAAAAGGAAACTAGCCTAGATAAACAGAAAACTGAAGAAGTCTTAAGAGTAAATTATAGAAAAAAAATGCTTAAGAGGAAAATGCATAGAAGAAAATAGTAAAAATGGTAATTCTGCACTCTGTTCATTTTTACATGTGTAATCATCCGGGCTCTAGAAGTTCTTCATATCTAGCTTTACTTTAAAAACTTAATTGAACTTAAAACCTGACTGAAAAATTTTTACACACAAAATTTCCAATAATGTATATCAATATTTCAAAAGTGGTACCAACCACAGTTGACTGTACTGGCTATGACAGTGAATTTTAGAGCTGATTATTATAAAAGCAACATGGTCAAGGAACAAAATTTTAAATAAATAAAGGGACAAGAAACAAAATAAAATCACTCATGAATCAACACCCAAAGATAACCACTGCTAAAATTACATATATCCTCTTCCAATTCATAACCTTTGTACACATTTTAAAATTAGAATCACTCTGTAAATACAATTTAGTGATTTTTCACTTATTATATCCTAAGTATCAGCGCATATCATTATGTCTTAGACAAGCACTTTAATGGCTATTTTATCCCAACAATATATAGTGTAACTGATAAAAGCATTCCTGTATTCAGGTTGGATATTTAGGGTGTTTCCATTTTTCCCTATTATAATAATACTATAATATAATAAACATTCTAGTAAATAAATCTTTGATCTTAATGATCTTATCTCTGATCACTTACTTATGAATAATTAAGAGATCAAAGGGTATTTTTAAAATTCTTTCTAGAGGATGCCAAATTGTTTTACAGGAAAGTTCATAAACTTAAAATTATGTTCAGAGTATAACATAAGGATACTGGAAGATACACTATATCAGGTCAAACTCTTGATAATCACCTACCTATGTGACTTTGAGCAAGACGCACAACTTCTCTGAATCTTAACTTTTCCATCAGTTAGAAAACAGTATTACAATTGTACAATGTATTTTTATAATCTCAAAGAATTGGTCTGAGAACCAAGTAAACTACATCAAAGAGCTATAAACCAAAAAGCACTGAATAAATGTAAGGTGCACAATAGGGAGATAATTATTTAATGAATAGTAAAAAAGAATAAGAACTTATTTATTAGAATAGTTTACATCAAACATAAAATTCATTATCACCATAAAAACACTTAAGTTGCGTATCATATTATAAAAGACATAATATAAAGGTGACCGTCATGCCTACTCACCACAAACCTATTTGCAGCCCCCCGTCAATACTCGGTGTCTGTGCAGCCACTTGTAGATGTGCACCAGGTGGCACAGACTAACATGAGTCTGCCTATGCACACGGGCCCAGCTGAGTGGAACAAGGTGACACTCTGCCTTCTTGTTTCACTTCTCATACTCTAAACAAGTGTCCTTGCATGGTCTATTTAATGCCATACTTTTCTATTTGTGTGCTTTTTGTTGATGGTTTTGCCTGTTAAAATGGCCTCCAAGTGTACTGCTGAAGTGCCTGGTAATGTTCCTAAGTGCAAGAAGGCTGTGAAGGGCCTTACAGAGAAAACACGTGTGTGAGATATGTCTTATTCAGGCCTGGGTTAGAGTGCTGTTGGCTATGAGTTCAAGGTTAATGAATCAACAATAATTAACTGTGGTGTTTAAACAGAAACACATGTAAAACAAGATTATGTACTGATTAGTTGAAAAACAAAAACGTTACAGGAATCTAGCCTTCTTTTTCCTGTAGGAGCAACAGAGACTTTACAGGACAACTACCATGAATCATGAGAACGGACTAATTCTATTTTTAAAACTAGTCTAATCAGCTTTAGTGACATACGTAGTCATTAGTTCCGTGAGGAAAGTGGTAGAAACAACAGCAAGGAGACTGAAGTCAGCAAAAGAGGTAGTCCCTGACAGCACTATTTTATCTCTGTACCCGAATCATTCCCTTATATCATGAACCTCATGGCTCTTTCCTGTCTCACATCCTTTGTGTGCCCTTCATAAATTAATCTGGACTCTACTATTCCCTTCCTAAAGGTTTCTTGAGTATCTCTCTCTGGCCTCAGAAATATAATACTGAAAAATAAAAAATGTAGCTCTTAAATCATATTGGACCTAGAGATATGGTTCTTCGATAACACAGAGAAGTGTAAAAAGATTTTTTTCATAATCGGAATTTAAAGTTATTTGTGATTTCATTCCACATTCCATGAGTATCATATGCATATACACAAACATTCAAATATGTAAATACACATTTAAAAGCCCATTGGGACACACACTTAGATTTTAAAAGTCATATATAAATAATAACAGGTATTTATTTAGTACTTTTTACATGTCAGGTATGTCTTAAATTATATCAATCTTTTCAAGAATTCTCAGAGTCAATACTACGATCATCTGTCCTTTACAGACGAGTATGAAGCTTAGTATTCTCATACTACAATTTTATTTGCAAAATTAACATGTCTGATTTATTCAGTGTATTTAAAAATTAATTATATACCAATCTATTTTAAAGACAGAATTATTCAAATAGGACAGTTAAACACACTTGATAGCTCTGGCTGTCCCTTTAAAAGCTACTACCTCTCACAGTCTCAACACCCCAGCTCTGGAAACTTGCATAGTTTTTTTTTTTTTAACTATATCCAAAAAAAGAAAAGAAAAAATAAATTCAAATTATACTATATAAAACTGTCTGGCACAAAGTTTTCATTATTTGGTAATTTACTAGTTTTCCTGCTTTTTTCCACTTACATGCATAACAGATTAAGAATTCAGCAACAGTCTAAAATTATTTTGGGATGAGAATCTAAATTTTTTTCTTGAACAAAATTTACTGTCCAATTTAGGAAATAAAGTTAGAAAATATGCCTGGAATAATAAAGTCATTTCAGAGGTCAGTGATTTTTTCATAAATTTAAAATAGATGAGGTAATGAAAACAAGCAAATCTGTTATACTAAATGTCCCAATAAGACAATTCTAATGCGTAATCTTTGAAGAACAATTTTTATGTCAAAGTATAAATACGAGGCCAGAATAAGCTAGTGAAAACTGTCACATGGAAAAATTCCAGCAGATACCTACACTAAGGAAGTATTTAAAAAGTACCATACTTTCTGCAAGTAATCACATACGCTATAAAAATATAAGAAGTACAAGTATAGCTACAATTGTGCCTTATTCTCAAAAATAAGCATATTTTGTTTTTCAACTAAAATACAAGACAACTTAACAAGAACACAGTATTATAACATGCAAGACTGTGAAGTAAAACCAAGTAATAATTAAAATCATTCAGGATAGTTACAAGTCACGGAAAACTGAACTCATTTAAAACATATCTTATATACTTTATGGTCATGTTTTGAAAATGATTTATTAACAGACACTTATGAAACATGTGCCTTTATTATAATAAATCAGACGATCTTACTGACTGAACTTCTCTATGTAAAAATATTAAAAGTTGACATTGGCCTTACTTCTTTGATACATACACATGCACACACACTTTTACAATTTGAAATTATATTACTTTTTAAAAGCATACTACATTGAAATAATTTGCTTAAGTTAGTAAATATTTGAAGACGCAGGATTATATGCTTTTTATGAAGCAAAAGAGAAAATTGACTGTTACCTACCACAGCAAAATGAGTTGCAAAATTAAGAAAATATTTAGAGGAAATAGTTTGATACTAAAACATAAAAATCAGTTTAAAAGGAAGATTTAGGATATGTGTTATAAACTCAGACAAGTAGTTATTTCGATCCCAACTTTACCAGATTAGCTGTGTCACGCTGGGAAAGGATAAAAGCCTAACCTATTTAAGCCTAAATTTTCTCATCTTCAAAATGGAGACAACAATACTAACATATAAAATGTGTATTAAATCAGTACAAAATATTTAAGGAAACACCCTTTAAACACTCAATAAATGGCAGGTATTATTACTATTTATGTTGTTAATTAAAAGCAGCTTTCAAAAGCAACCTAGTCAATATAAAATATTTTAAAAACAGTACTCCATTAGTTCATACTTATTTTTCTAGAAATACTGTTTTACTGTAGCTAATCAAGAGTAGTTCAGTCCTAATGTTAAATTATTATTAAACATTTGTTTAAATAACAAACAAAAATCGCTTTAGATACGACCTTTATAACCAAAGGATATCATTCCAAAACCAGAAGAACCACGTCACATACATCCAGAATTTGGTTGCCAAATATATTCCAAGGGGCAATGCACTATGCATTGAATGATCAAAAAAGGATCTGTAAAAACACAAGTTTTACAAAATCTGAACTCTATTATTTCACTGTAAAGGTGAGTATTTACATATTAAAATGAAAATTACACACATTTTGTATAGTAAAGGCTGGTTTAAACAAATTCAGAAGTCTGGATGCTTAAATACCAAGACTGTTTTCATAGTAATCAATAATAAATGAGTTTACAGCTGAATGACTCAGTAAGGTTTTGAAGGTCCTTTTAATTCACCAAAAGTTAAAATCACATTCCACTAACTTTTCAATTTCAAAATTTCAGTGTACTCCTATGCTCTTAAATCAAAAATTCAACTTTAGTATAATAACTCTATCATTCAGCATATTATATTCTCCGAAGATGTATTATAGTTTTGACAAATAAGTACAAAATAATCCTCGTTTGTCTATGTTTCATCATTACCCTTTACCTACATATCCCTGTCAAGCTTTTGGTACATCTGTTCAACTGCTACTTCAGTAAAATTGCAAATCATTATTTACAGTATTTAGAATTCAGGAAAATAAATATTAATAAATTTTATCAAACAGAAACAGGATAAACCATCCATGTAAACTAACCAGAAAGTCTTGGTGAATACCTATCTGTAATAGTTCTCAAAGCTCCTTGAAACACTAAAATTAGATTAATTCCCTAGAACTAAACCCCTTCCGGAGAGCTAACACATAGTGTGTTACTAGTCATTCTCATCTCTGTGCGAATTATTTTCAAAACACTTTTTTTGAAATTCGGGTAAAGACCAAGTATTAAAGGAGTAGAAGTTAGGTGGAAGTTCTGGACCTTAGACACCCGACTAGGTTTGCTGATGGGCAACATTAGGGCAATGGAACAGAAGAAAAAGGAATGGTCACAATGTTTAAGGAAAAAAGAGGGAGGAGAAAATTTTTTTAAAAAGTAAATAAACTGAACCTACTTTATATGCTTAGCCTTTACCTTGCTACTAAAATCAAATCTCTTTCTGTATACTGCCTATGACCAAAGAAAATGTCATTTCTATGGAAAAGTAAGCTCCAGCATAATTTCCTAGAAATAATAAGCAACACATATATTACAGTTAGAGCTCAACAAACTCAAGTCCACTTTTATTGAAATATTCTAGAACTGTGTTTTTGCCTTAAAAATTAGATGGTAGACTGTCACTGAAAGCACCTTTACAATCAGTTTAACAGTGTTAACATTTTAAAATATTTCACGTATAAATTTGCCAAAATTATTTAACATTAAATTAAGATCAAACATGTTACATAAAGGCATTGTTCTAAACATACAAAACATTAATTTTATATAGCAGGATCCAAATTATATTCTTTCATGTTCAGTTAAAAATACAGTTAAAAACAATACACTTACTTTGAAAGAAATTGTACTGTAGCCCAAACACCACCATACATTAGCCCTTTAATGAGCCAAGAATCAATATTTAGGTCTGCTATAAACCCAACCAGCCAAATAACTAGGAAAGGCGTTCCTAGCATTACTTTCTGTCGAAATTCCTGTACAGAAAAAAACAATTAGTAAGTTTTGCTTGTTTCAAATAACCTAATATGAACCATTTTCAAGTTACCTTTGTGAAAACATGCAACGGAGAATGAAATTTATTCATTCAAATATGCTTACTATATGCAGGTATTATTCAAGATGCTGACCTCTGTCTTCTGGAGACAGGTAATAAATAAATTAATAATTTTAAAGTACTTGGTTAAAATTGTGGAAAATGAGAACAGAAGTTATAGAACTGGGTCTAAATAGTCACCTTATAGAAAAGGGCAGTGCCACCGGCTAACACACGGACAGGCTAGAAAATAGTTTATGATGAATACCATCCCACTTTACCAAGGACATTGGTAACTAGAGGTAAGGACAACCAGAACGACTGATGGTCTAAGAACTCTATCAGATAAGGATGCTTAGCCTGAAGAAGACATTTTGAATGACACGTATAAACAGTGCATCAAAACCATAAAATGAGATAGAAAATAAAATCAATCTATGGGGTACCAGACTTCATAGAATGGAGAGTATGTGCCTTTGAACACATACCAAAGCAGAGCACTTAAAACTACAGAGGTAGTTCCACTTCACTTTTATACTGGTCTGGTTGTTAGGAAGTCCATACTTCTAAGTATTGAAACCCTATCTACTTTCTTACAACATCTACCACAACTGTATTTTCAGAGCAACACAAAGTACTCATAAATCTTTGCTTCTTCCATATAACAGTCCTTCACAAACTTATAAGCAGTTATCAAGTTTCTTGAGTTATCTTAGGTAACAAAACTATGTAAGATATTCCAGCTGTGATTTAACAAAGCTCAGAGTGTAAATGAATATCACTTTTCTCCTTGAATACTTACCTTTCTGAAAGCTAAGGTTATATTACTCTTTTTGTTAGCACCCCTTTTATACTGTTGGCTTCTAGTGAAATAAATACTTTTTCATATAAATGGCCATGTCTTTCTCAATTCAATCATTGTAATTCATTTTCTGAACTAAATGTGTAATTTTAACTTACACTAATAATTAAACATATCAACTTCAGGGTTTAATTTCATGCTGTAGTAAAATAACTAATCCTTCCAATTTGTTTTTGCACCTCTAGTACATGTGAATTTTATATCAAGACGTAAGAGAAAATTTGTAACTGGGAGGAAAAAGTGTATGGGTAAGGGTGGGTGTTGGCAGGAGAGAAGGTGGACATGTGTTACTTGGAAAAGTATTTTCTAAATTATCTGTAATTGAGCTTGTTTTTAGTCAAGATACTTGTTTCCCTCAGCAATAACCACATTTTTCCATTATTAAAAAGATACAATTTACATATAGTAAAATTCACCATTTTTTGTGTACAGTTTTCTCTGAGTTTTAATTAACAGCCACAGTTAGGTAACTAGCACAGAAATCAAGACAGAACAGTTCTATCAAGCCTGGAAATAACCCTGTGCCCTCAGTCCCAGCCCCCGGCAAATACTAATCTGGTTTCTGTCCCTATACTTTTGCCTTTATAGGAATGTCGTATAAATGGAATGATTCTGAATGCAGTCTTCTAAGTCTGGCTTCTTTCACACAGAGAAGCCATCTGATGTTCATTCGTGTTGCTGTGTGTATCAGTAGTTCGTTCCTTTTTAATGCTGAGTAGTATTCCATTATAAGATGCATCACAGTTTTTTATCCATTCCCCAGCTGAGGGATTTAGGGTTGTTTCCAGTTTCTGATGATTGTGAACAGAGCCACTATAAATATTTACAACACAGGTTTTTGTGTAACATACGTTCATTTCACTTGGATAAATACCTATGTGAGGGACTTGTAGGTGTTTTTTTTCAAACTGTCATTGAACATACATATTGTAATATTATAAAGGTCTAATTGTGATGCACTGCTTTTGTAGATACGAGAAATATATTTTCTCTTATATTTTATGATGGAAATGTTCGAATATATAGTACATTTGAAAGAATTTTATACTGAATACTTGTATATCCACCACCTACCTTCTATAGTTCAGTATCTATTTATTAAACTTTTTATTTCGAAATAACTGTAGATTCACATGCACTTGTAAATAACACAGACAGATCCCAAGTACCCTTGAACCAGGTTCTCCCAGTGACTAACATCTTGCAAAACAATATACAATACCACCACCAGGATACTGACAGGATACAGCTAAGATCAAGACTGTTTCCACGGCTAGAGGAGTCCTCATGTAGTCCTTTTACAGCAACTGGCCTCCTACCCTACTCTCACTCCCATATTCGCCTCTGGCAACCACTCATCTGTTCTACATTACTGTAATTTTCCCACTTCAAGAATCTTATGTAAATGGAATTATACAGTATGTAACTTTATAGGATTGGGTTTTTCACTCAAAATTCTCTGGAGATTCCTCTAGGTTATTACATGTCCCATTAGTTTATTTATTTTTACTGCTGAGGAATATGCCATGGTATGAATGTACCAGTTTGTTTAACCACTTACCCACTGAAGGACTTTTGGGGTTGTTTCAAGTTTGGGGCTATTATGAATAAAACTGCTTTAAACATTCACATACAGGTTTTTGTACGGATGTAAGTTTTCATTTCTCTGGGATAAATGCCTAAGAGCACAGTTTCTGGGTTGTATACTAATTACATGTTAAGTTATATGTGTGTGTGTGTGTGTGTTTTAAACTGCCTAACTGTTCTCCAGGGTGCTGTATTACCGTGTTTCCCCGAAAATAAGACCTAGCCGGACAATCAGCTCTAATGCGTCTTTTGGAGCAAAAATTAATGTAACAGCTGGTCTTATTTTACTATAAGACTGGGTATAATATAACATAATATAATATTTGCAATACCGGGTCTTATATTAATTTTTGCTCCAAAAGACGCTTTAGAGATGATTGTCTAGCTAGGTCTTATTTTCAGGGAAACATGGTAGTTTACATTCCCACCAGCAACGTATGAGGAATCCAGTCTCTGCATCCTTACCCAAGTTTTCACAACTTTTTAGTGTAGTTATTCTGATAGGTGCATGAAAGTAAGTCACCATGGTTTTAATTTGCATTTCTCTAATGACTAATGATGTTGAAAATCTTTTCATATGCTTATCTGCCATTTTTGTATCTTCTTCAGTAAAATATCTCTTCATGTCTTTAGCCCATTTTCTAATTGGATTGTTTGATTTTTCACTTTTGAGTTTTGAAAGTTCTTTATATATTTTGAAAACAAGTCCTTTATTGGCTATGTGGCAAATACTTTCTCTTAGTCTGTGGATTGTCTTTTCTTCCTAACTGGGTCTTTCATAAACTGAAGTTTTTAATTTTGATGAGTACAATTGATATATTTTACTTTCACGGATCATGCTTTTTGTGTCAAGTCTAACACTTTGCCTAGACCTAGATTCTGATGATTTTCTGTATTTTTTCCTGAAACTTTTATTGTTTTATGGTTTACATTTAAGTCTGTGAAGCATTTTGAGTTTTTTTAATACGGTGTGAGATTTGAGTATGGTTTTATTTTTTTGCCTATGCATGTTCAAATGCTCCAGCATCATTTGTTGAAAAGGCTATCTTTCCTCAATTGAATTGCTTCTGCACTTCTGTCAAGTCAGTGGACATATCTCTGCAGTTCTATTTTTGGGTTCTCTAGACTGTTCCATCCATCTGTGAGTTTATTCTTCCAGCAGTATCACACAGTCTTGATTACTATAGCTAAATAACAAGTCTTGAAATTATATAGAGTGATTTTTCTTTCTTCAAAAGTGTTTTAGCTATTCTAGGTTATTGCCTTTCCATATAAATTTCAGAACCTTGGTTACATAAACAAAACATTTGCTGGAATTTTTATTTAATTGTATCAAATCTGTGTATCAATTTTGGGACAACTGACATTTACTATGTTCACTCTTCCAATTCATGAACACAGTATGTCTCTCCACTTACATACATCATGTTTGATTTCTTTCACTAACATTTTAAAAATTTCAAAATACAAGTACTTTACATATTTGGTTAAATGTACACCTAAGTCTTTAAACATTTTTTTTTTAGCAATTATAAGTAGTATTTTTTTAAATTTTGGTGCCCACGTTCATTGCAAGTATATAGAAATAAAATAGATTATTATATATTTATCTTATATCCTATGACTTAGCTGAATTCATTTATTAGTTCTAAGAGTTTATTTTACAGATTCCTTGGGATTTTCTATATAGACAATATGTCAACCAAAAACAGGGAAATTTTTAATTTTTTCCTTTCTGATCTACATGCCTTTTAATTTCCTTTTCTTTATTTCACTAGCTAGAACTTCCAGCATTATGTTGAATAAGGGCAGTAAGAGGGATATCCTTGCCTTTTTCTTGATCTTAGGGGGAAAGCATTCAGTCTTCCACCATTAAATATAATGTTAAAGGTTTTATACATGCTCTTTATAAAGTTCAGGAAATTCTCCTCCATTCCTATGGACTTCGATCTGTATCAAATGCTTTTTGACTGATATAATTATGAAATTTTTCTTTTTTGTTAGTATGATAACTTATATTAAATAAGTTTTTAATATTAAGTGGGCCTTGCATACCTGGAATAAACCCTATTTGATCATGGTGCAAAATTCCTCTTATATATGCTGACTTTTATTTGTTACTATTTTGTTAAGGATTTTAGAGTCTATATTCATGAGGGATGTTAGATAAGCTTTCTTTTTTGTACTGTCTGTCTGGTTTTGGTATCAGGGAAACATACTGTTTCCTTTCTGTTTCTTACCCATATATGCAACTTGACATTCTTGTATGTGAAGTGAGTTGCTTACAGATAACATATAATGTGGTCATACTTTATAATCCACACTGCCAATATGTCTTTTAATTGGTATATTTAGACCACTCAAATGTAATGTAATTATTGTTATATTAGGGTTCAAGTTTATAATTTTATTTTTTGTTTTCTGTTTGTTCTCTGTTTTCGTTTTCCTGCCTTCCTATGGGTTACTAGAAAGCTTTCTATAGTTCTATTTTCATTTATCTAGTTATTTTTGAATATATCTCTTTGTATAGCTTTTGTAGAGGTTACTCTAAATATTACATTATATAAACATAACTTATCACAATGTACTGGTGTCTTCATTTACCAATTCTAGTGAAGTGTGAAAAACTTACCTCCCTTTATGTCCCTCTACCCTCCCTATTTATGTTATAAATTGTCTCAAATATAGTCTCTACATACATTTAGAGCCACATCAGATAGTGTTATAATTTTTGCTTCAACTGTCAAGCAAAATTTGAAGACATAATATGAAAAGGAAAATCTACTGTATTTACTCATAATTTTGCTTACCATGATTTTATGTTCCAAGATTCTTTCTTTTATCATTTCTTTTCTGTTTAGAGAACTTCGTTTAGCCATTGTTTTAAGATAGGTCTGCTAGTGACAAATTTTCTTAGTTCTCCTGTGTCTGAGAATGTGTTGATTTCTCCTTCATTCCTGAAAGATGTTTTACTAGGTATGGGATTCTGGGTTGACAGTTCTTTCCATTCAGCACTTGGAAAATGTGCCAGTTCCTTCTGGGCTCTTTGGTTTCTCGTGAGAAATCCATTGTTATTTGAATTGTTTTACCCCTGTTAGTAAGCCGATTTCAAGATTTTTATTTTTTCTAAAAGTTTGACTGTGAGGTGTTTGGTGAGGATTGCTTTTAGTTTATTCTGTTCAGGGTCCATTCTGCTTCTAATCTGTAGTTTCGTCTTCTTCCAAATTTGGGGATTTTTTTTGGCCATTGTATCTTTGAGTACTTTTTCAGCCTCACCCGCTTTCTCTTCTTCTGGGACTCCAATTATATTAATGATAGACATTCTTTTATAACCATAGGTCCCTGAAGCTCCATTCATTTTTTTTTTCCAGTTTATTTCCTTTTGTTGTTCAAAATGGGTAATTTTTATTGTTCCATCTCCAAGGTCATTGATTCTTTCCTCTGTCCCCTCTATTATGCTGTTGAACCCATTCACTGTGATTTTTATTTTAGTTACTGTAATTTTCAGTTTCAAAATTTCCTTTTGGTTCTTTTTTTATATTCTATTTCTATAGTCCTATTTCTTTGCTGAGACTCTACTGTTCATTCATAATTACTCGGTGAAGACTTTTTATGATGGCTGCTTTAAAATATTTTCCCAGATAATTCTAACATCTGTGCCATATTGTTGGCATCTATTGATTCTCTTTTCATTGTTTCAGATCTTCTTGGTTCTTTGAATCATGAGTGATTTTTATTTGAAACCTGGATGTTTGAGGTATTGTGAGACACAGGATCTTATTTAAACCTTTTTTTTTTTTAGACAGATTCCTCTTATGTAGCTTGGCAGGGGGAAGGGAGTAAGGCATCTTCTCATTACTACCATGTGGGGTGAAGTCCAGGATCCCAACTTAGCATCCACTAACACCTGAAAATGGGGTTCCTCATTACTATTGGGCAAAGGTGGGACTTCCACTATACCTCTACTGATACCTCCCTGGCTCAGGGGGGTTAGGAGTGCCTCCTTACTGTTTTCTATGTGGTCTCCACTGATACAGCAGGGGATGGAATCTCATTAACAGCCAGTGGAGATGAAAGTCCCAACTCTACTAGGCCTTCTCTGACACCATGCCTGGGGGAAGGTGAAACTCCTCATAAGGGTAGAAGTCTAGGCTGGTGTGAATCAGGGTGGGGATGCAGTTTTTTCTACAGTGTTTGGCTATAGCAGAATGTTATTTTCTAAAAGTTTCTATTTTGCTAAGCTGCTTTTTTTGTGGTCCTTTGGCTAGAGAGCAGGCTTTTGTTGCGGACTTTTTCTTTCTGCACCCATTTCTGATTCTGGGTTGTTGGCTTTGTCAGCTCCTCTTCTGGGATATACAAGGCAAAAAAAAAAAAAAAAGAAAAAAGAAGAAGAAGAAAACACAGGAAACTCAACATCATGTCATTCTTTGGGTCCTGAGCTCCCTAGCCATTCTGCTGCCTTCTTCTCTCCATCTTCCAGAGTCTTCTTACATTTGTTTTGTATGTAATGTCCAGGTTTTTTAGTTGTACTTAGCGGGGAGGAATAAAGAAAAATGCATCCACTCTATCTTCCCAGATTTATTTTCAGATAATCAATAAGGAAGATACGTGAGATTTCCACTGTTAACAAAAGGGATCGTGGGTTTTTAAATGTGGAGAAATACTAACTTAAGAGATTTCCATCTCACTTCTTATTAAGCAAGTAACACTTATTTAACCATAAATCTGCCTGTCTAAAATCTTCTCACCTTAAAAATCCAAGATCTTTTAACAGTTTTCTGAAATCAAGATTCCCCCCATATCTAATTGTCTTATTAGCACTGTCCAAAAAATTTGTTTTTCCTTTTGGGACGACTTGTTTATAGCAAATACTATTGAGTCTTAGGTGTCACTGTTTTGTTTTGTTTTAAATCTAGAACATACTTCACAGACTAGCAAATCAAGTCACGGTCATGATTTAAATTTTTCCAATGTGAGACGGAAAGAGAAAAACAGTCTACAAAATTACAAATACTTGATTTCACAAAGCCCCCAACCATCAAATATTTTTATCTACTAACCAAAAAAACAGACAAAACAAAAAACACAACACTCGACTTCTGAACTGATCACAATATACAAATGCTAATAAAACTGTTCTAAACTTTTTAATGAAGCTCTTTTGAAAGCCAGTCATATCCAAACACATAAATCTGATATGTAGTTCATTATTGCTACAAGAAAATAACTTTATACGTTAATGAACATCTAGAATTTACAAAGTCATTTTTATCTGACAATATATTTTTTAAAAACTTTAGAATATTCACACTAAACAAAATGAAAGCATAAAGATTATGGGACTTTTATTACGAGCCTAATTAGTATGAGAGATTAGCCATTTTTCACTCCGTGGAGTAAAACTGCTCTAAATCCTGGAGGATAGAGCAACATCAAGGTAAATAAGTAATAAAACATTTTTATATCATATATGTTTCCTCTCTAAAAAGAGTTACAACATATCACAAAAGAATGGAAAGCTTAAATTAATTAGAGCTAGATTTGTGAGTAGTTTTAAAATATATGTATTAGGACTAAGATTTTTCACAATTGATTACCATATTAACAAATGCATTTAAACAGGAAAAACTTTAATTTTCTATTACTTAACAAAGGCCAGCTGAATCAATGACCTAAATTGTATGTTAGCCGACTATGGCGATTTAAACAATTTCACACATACCCTTCTTAATTATCAGATAACACAAATAGGCCATTGACCAAATAAGCAGGGCCCCAAGAAACTTTGCTTTCTACCTTCATTTTATCCTGGGTGAAATATATTTTTAAAATGACACTGGCCAATGCCAAAATTATAGGCTGTAAATACTCACAAGAAAGTATGCTTATGGATCTTACTTAAAAAGACTATGTATTTGAAAATCTTACGTCATGAATTTACCTTATCAGCTTTCAGCTTTCTAAGGAAAGATGGATTATCATATCCCTTTGCTTGCCTTGCCTCTTGCAAATGGTTGATCATCCACACATTTTTTCTCTGCTTTGCTAAATCAAGTGCCGACTCACCCTGATGATATATAAATAGAAATTCACATTAAAATTAAAGTAAAAAGTAGAATATTTTAGTTACTAACTTTTAAAGCACATCCATAAAAATAAATTGACTGCACTGTTGTTAGTTTATTAATACTGTTTTTATGCTGGGCAAAGTCAATTACTAAAATAATCTAAATCATGACATGTTATTTATTATGGTTTTCCATTCAAGGTACAATCAGAAAATGTATTTACTCATATAGATTATATTATTGCTTCCATTTTGACTTATATTAGAGAGTAAATCAAAAAGTAGGTATTTTAGCACCTGCTGGATCAGAGACTATCACGAAGTTTATCAGTTATTTCATATTATATATAAGGGTTTCATTAGTAATAGTTATGGCTACATAATGTCCATCTATAACACCAAATTACCAGAAATCTTTCAGTTTAATTTCAGCGATGGTGAAAGTCTGAATTAGAGAATAGGGAAGGAAAAAAAAAGTCAACTTCTACTTCTACTGTTGTCCTGGCATTTTTGATCAACTTAAATTCATTCACCCATCCAGAAATTTCCAAACAGAATAAGAGCAGTTACAAACAAACAAACAAACAAAAAAAGTGAAAATCAAGTTATGGACTTGTAGCTCCCTTTTATCTCAAGAAAAAGAATGCCAAAGAATATAAGTGAACAGAACTAAAAAATTTTCAAAGGAAGTAAGAAACAAGAAAGAGTATCCCTAATTCTAGATTTATGCTTCTTTTTGCCTTTATTAATTTACAGTCCTTTGTCTCATTTAAATTAATCAGGCACCTACATATCTATTCTATTTAATATTCTCCACTGTTTATCTATTTCTTTAAAGAGAAAATAACAGTTTCCCCAAAATTACAAGAATATATGAATGAATATTCCAATTACTTAAAAAAAACACTGAAATTTTATTTTAAAACACTGGATGAAAATAAAGGAATAGAGTCTTGGGGTGCCTTACTTAGAGGGATGATGTATCAAGTATGGAGTACAGTTTATTTTTTTAAAAAACTGAAAAATAAAAAGCAAACAAAATAAAAACAAAACACACCACTACCATCAATAGCAACAACTATTAAATTGGCACAAAAGTAATCGCGGTTTCTGCAATTATTTTTAACCTTTTAAACCACAATTAGTTTTGCACCAACCTAATATTAACAACACAACAATTAACAGCAAATAGCCCAACCAATCCTTTAATAAAAGGTCAATAGTATTTAATAAGAATGGGATAATCTAGATAGGAGGGTCTTCTACAAATAGGAATATTTACTTCAAAATATCTCTTACCTATTCAAAGATTCTATCACCTAAGATGTCTGAACCAACTAATTAATCCAAACTATAAAGATTACCTGAATAAAAGCAATCCCTTGAGTAACAACTCCCAGAGAATATCCTGCAGTTGCCTCGGTCCAGCTGAGCATCCCTTCCACTAGAGGGCCATGTGACACCTAAGGATTGCCTAGACAAAAAGATGGAGGGAGCTTTAAGAAATCTTTCAACTACTCCTCTAGTCATCTGACTATACTTTTGTATAGTTCTTTTATTCAGCTGGTAAAATAAACAAGCAATTAATTTAAAGAACTGTACTAAAAATCGGGGTTCTGAATCAAGTCTATATTTGATTACTCCATGTGTAGCCAAAATAGTACATGATAATGACAACAGGAATAACAATAAGCATCATGGAGTATTTATGGACTATGTAACTGGTAATAAAAGAAATCCTTCAAGAATTTTGGTGAGATAAACATTATGGAAGGTGGAGGATGGAAGATCATATTTTGCCTAAGTAAGGTGGAATTCTATTTTTAAAACTACGGAAAATTCTTCCTTGGAGACCATCTAGGTCAGGTGCTTAAGAGGTAATGAAAACTATTTTCTGAAAACAGTTTCTTACCTCATTTTAAGAAACTATATAAGACATTTCCAATATGTTAATTAACAAAGCTCCGTAATTTTACCGTCTGCACAAGCTAAAAATTATGTCCTTTGATAATTGTAGAAAGAAAAAATTACAAATGGTTGGGTATCACTCAGAGATTAACTGTTCCCACAAAACTAAATTCATCTATTTATCTGTACAACTGAAAACTTGTGCAAGAAGGTAAAATATTTTTTTAAAATTCACAAATGAGATGCTACCATAAAAAGCATAACTATATACATCATTTAAAAAAAAAATTCTTAGTATCCCAAATTATGCCCTCCCACCAATGTTATTACTTAAAATTCAAATTTATTCTATGTAACTATTATCTAGGTCCACGGTTCTTAAATTCTTTTGATTCATATCTGATGAAAGCCATTGACCCTCTTCCTTAAAAAGTGCTGAAACATGAAAATTTTTAATATCAATTTCAGAGGTCCATGGACCCACCCCTTAACCAAAATCCACTGGTGGGTTCCAGACTAAGAACCTCTAATCTAGGGTAGATAGCCCTTCCTTATTCTTTTAAGGATCAAGATAGCCATTTTAAAGTTACCTACCATTTAATATCGTCTCCAAAATAACTTGTCTTATTTTGATAAAAGAGTCATTTGTTTATACATTAAAAGAATTGAATTTCTTACTCAAATAACTAATTTACAAGGGTAAATAGTTCATATAAAGACAGATTTCTAAGAAAATTAAGCTTCACCCTATTTAGAAAATAGCCATTTTAGAAGAACTATGATCAACTAATAGTTATATAATTATTATAACAAAGTACAATTTTTCATATTCTTTGAAGAATGTAACTTTTCCTAGCTATTAATGCCATATCCAGAGTTGTAGGCTACATATTTTTGTTATAATTCATGATTAGCACCAGACTCTCTTAAGACTTTTTTGAATGAAAAAATATACAGGTATAAATCTACTTTAAATTTGTCAAATTCCCGGACAAAGAATCTCGGCTGGGTTTTTTTTTTGGTGGTTTTTTTAATTAATAAATTTTTTCCTTTCAAAATTTGCAGCAATTTAAGTTTATTTAAGTAGCTTGGCATTCCCCATACCTAAAAGGCACCACCTCAAATTACATATGACCAAAACGGAAACAATTCCTATCACCTTCACCCCAAAAAAGTCCTTTTCCTTCGGTCTTCACAACCTCAATATACGTCACAAGATTTTCAGTTTTTTCAAACCAAAACCTAAGTCATCAATGTTGTTTTCTTTCACCCGCATATATAATCTACCTTTTCATTTCTGCTCTAACCTATCCTTTCCAATCTATTCATTTCGCACCATCTCTACTCCCACAATCATCTACTAAACTAAATCGTCACTTGCCTGACTTACAGCAATAGCCTAGCTGACCTTCATCCATCCCCTCCATTTTCTTAATTTTTTAATGTATTCTCCATGCAACAACGAAAGTAATCTTTTAAAAAGATTTAAAACACATAGATTATATTATATAAGCAGCCTAGCTCCTTATCGTGGCCTTGCGTTATCTGGCACCTGCTTCTTTCAATTGACTTCACTCACCTCTTGCTACCTGCTCTCAGTCCAAGTGTTATTTCTGCCCATCTAATATGGCAAGCTTATTCCTGGCCTTTTCCTTATCCCTGGGCCTGGCACTTGCAGGTTTCTCTACACGGCAAGTTTTTCCCCACATGTCACTGCATAATTGATCCCTTCTCATCAGACAAGTCTCAAAGCAAATGTCATCACCTCAAAGGTATTCACAAACCACTCTTACAGCCCTCGCCACTCTACCACATTTGACTGTGTGTGTTTAATTTCCTAGTGTATATTTCCTTAATACAATGTAAATTCCGAGAGAATAGGTACTTATCTGTCTTAAATACTGTGAATTCTCAGCACTGAACATTATTTAATGAATGAATAAATGATTTTCATTAGAATGTGGTGACTATACTTTAGCATCTTAGGAATGCCAGAATCCAGGAGAAAAAGGCATCTGATACTTATGTTGTTCTTTTAATTACAGAAAAAGTACATTTTAAAACAAAACTCTATTTTTTCACCAGTGTGGATAAAAAGATTATTTTTACTCTGAAAGTATAAGTGTTCCCTGAGCAACTGAAGCAACTCTTTTAGACTTTATTTTCTTTAAAAATAATGTCATTGCAGAAGCTACCAGGGAATTACATTTAAAATAACTTATTTTTTTTGTCGATAGATAACCCTGATTATATGTGTCACATAAAATTAAAACATTCATAAAAAGAGACAGAAAAAAACCATTAATTTAAATAAAAGTTTTACAGGCACAATAGATATTCACATGAACTGTACTTGTTAAGAGGGCTGCATTCCAGTGTATCCTATCTTGGTACCAAACAATTAACATGTCTGAACCCACAAAACATTAAAGATATAAGGTTCAAACCACTTAAGTCATTTCAAATATCTCTACTCTTACCATTACCTTCCTGTTGAAATTCATTATAGATTATTTTTTTTACTAAGACTAATCAAAAGTTTATGCAATGGTTAATTTGAAGTGCAAGTGTTCACTACTATTTGAAAAAAAAAACATTAAATTTACAAACTGCACCTCAAATACTTAAAGATCACGATCAAAGAGCAGTTATCTAAAATTTTATATGAATACAAAAGATGTTTTCAAATGCTCAAAAAGTATACACTATTAGTTTCAAACTCCAATACTGTGTAGTCATCTTGTCATAATTCTTAGATATTACTGCAATTTTAATACCGTGTTTCCCCGAAAATAAGACCTAGCCAGACAATCAGCTCTAATGTGTCTTTTGGAGCAAAAATGAATATAAGACCCGGTATTATATTATATTATATTATATTATATTATATTATATTATATTATATTATATTATATTATATTATTATATTATATTAGACCCTGTCTTATATTATAGTAAAATAAAACCGGGTCCTGTATTAATTTTTGTTCCAAAAGACGCATTAGAGCTGATGGTCCGGCTAGGTCTTATTTTCGGGGAAACACGGTATACTGATATGGCTCTTGGCAGTCTATGGAGACACACTATTTGCCATAGTGAAACTGGTTCTATCTTTTCAATACTATAACACTAAATATCTTGAAATGTATTCCTGGAGCATGATCATTTTAGGAATGGCTGGTAGCAAAAAACAATAACAACAAAAAAACAAAACAAAAAAAACACTCTAAAGCAATTCAGGTTATAAAATGTAGGTATTCCCACTAACTTTTTCATATGGAAATATTGGTCAGATTTACTGAAACTCCTCCTTCCTTATCCTTTAGGCCTTAGGCCCTAATTTACTAATTACAGTGTTATGAATTTTTCAGAGCTTCCTATTTAAAGACACTTGGAAAAACAAAAATGTCTCTCTATAATTTCAGAAGCAGAGAGGTATACTACTACCAGAGTCATAAAAACTAACACTGTTAAAGCTCAAGACTACACACATCTTCATTCAGTCAGTCAACAAACACTTAAGAGTGTCCATCATGTGCCAGGCACGACGGCCATTCTGATCATTTTGGGTAAGGATACGACTTGAAATGAAAAAGAGAAAGAGAGAGAAAATACATGGTTTTCTCAATTTCTTAAGTTTCAGAAAGATGTATGATATTTACTTTCAACTAAATAGTTTTAATTAGACTCACTTCTAAATATTGTTTATAATCTTAACTAAATTTAAGGCTTCTTACAACTAGTCTAAGCTATTTATTTTAGTAGTTTTACCTTTGCTTTTTAGAGAAAGAACTTTTCGTTGAAACATAAACAGATGCCCTGATCCAGCAGGAGATAACCAACTTTTTGATTACCATTTCAGATTATTATTTGCCTTGAACCCTTTTCATATTTAATTAGCATTTATCCCTTAGAAATTAAAAAAAAAAAATAACATGACTCAGAAAATCCTATGGTTCATAGTCAAAATTAAAGAACATTTGTCATTGGCACAAAGTCATTTAAGAATGTATATTAGTAAAAGATGATGTTTAAAATTTTAAAGTCATTTCACAGAAAGAATCTGTTGTGAAAGATATGGTAGATCCTTAAGCTTTGAAAATGAGAATGCTTACCCAAATTTTAAGACTACCAATAGAATATTCTTGTAGGTATTCATAAAATATCTACAAATTTCTACATGTTCAGAGTGTAAATATTAATTGTGCTTTGCTCTTAGATAATTTTGCATGGTTTTCCTGGATTAGTCCAGCATTTAGAGGATAGGGGTTCTCCTAAAACATCATGGAAGTATTTATCAAATTTAAAAGTCATGACATTTTAAAAAAAAGACAATAAACGACATCGTCGAAAAATGACTAAAAGTTATTATGCATAATATGGTTTAACTACAAATTTGTGATTCTCTGTAATAGCCTTCTTAAAGAAACCAGAAAACTATTTCCTTCAGGCATAAAAATACAGATTACACCATTTAATTTCCAAAAGTAAAAATTCACTAATGAAAAGGTCACCAAAACCTGAAAATTACTTCAGTACTAAAAGTTGAAAGCAAATAAACCAGAGACTTTCAAAACAAATTCTTTCATAGAAGCAAAAGGTTGAGCTTAGATAAGTAGTTTCCTTCCATCGTTGATAGTCTATGGAAAAAAACAAAACAAAACCCTACGTTTTATTGAGCTATTCACATCTTAGTAACCACATTTCACACAGTATAATCAATATAGTATATTTTTACCTTGATGTTCTGGGCATCGACGTTAGCTCCAGCTTCCAGAAGAAGACTAATGACTGTGGTATTCCCTGCTAGCACTGCCCAATGCAAAGCAGTGTTTTTGTGATACTTGTCACCAAGGTTAACTGAAACATTGAATGTTAAAAGCAATCTAGTTGGATCCACACTGAAAAGGAAAAAAAAAAACACAACAACAACAACCCTAATTTCAATTATAGAAATCATTACAGATACTAAACTGATTGTGGTTATATTTGCATTCCAGCTTGGAACACTTCTATTCTAACCTATACTCAACAACTTTATAAACACTAATGAGACAACTTTTTAATATGAAGTATTAAGCATGTGCAACACCATATAAAGTAATAGTGTTCCAAAAGAAAGCATACTTGTTCCTGATATTTGCTTTTTTTGATCTTGTGATAAATGTTATTAGTATCTATATAATTAAATAATTATATTTTTAAATTTAAATCTGTATTGTTCCAGAAGTAATTAAGGCAACATACTAATATATTAAACTTGTCAATATGCAAATCACATGACAAAATTAGCTGCTTTTTAAAAAAAGATAACATCTTCTTCCATTTTTGGAAAGTGTTGAATGAAAATAGGTTAAGGAAACTACAATTAACAAGGTCTTTTAAAGGTAAGCATAGAGACTCAAACAACCAAAAAGGTAATTTATGTTATATACTATGTACTCATAACAAAATTTTAAATATCAGTAAGTATAACATTAACTGTTTTTTCATCACTTATTTTACATTTTATTATGTTGCAAATGATATGAATTATTTTATAATGATTACCTACCTATGTGTTCTATAAGCTGCCCACATTAAAGGTGTCATTCCATTCTGATCCATCATATCTACATCCTGACAGAGGAAAAAAAAAAAAGCCAAACAGTAAAAATTTCTAAGTTCCTACCAAATTTACTTGAAAAACATCTAATTTACACATCAAAGTAGAAGCCAATATAATACTACTCAATCACAGGTAATTTATGAAACTTTTTCTTGCTTAGCTTTAAAATAAAACTATTGTCACTAAATATTTTAATTAATGAGTACATAAATATTTAATTGACATATGCATTAGATATTTAATTAACATATCTTTAGTTTTTCCTTTTAAGATACATCAATCAGCCTTTCCATGTTTTGCATTTGAAGACCTTGACCTGTTCTTCATCTTTCAGCCACAAAGCATACATGAAATGATTTGAGTCTCTGAAAAACTTATCGATGATAGTAATTCATGATAGGAGGGAATAATGAAACCCTGTTTATTCCTGGGCATTTCAATACACAGAACAAAAGACCTGTATTTCTAACAAACTCAAAAGAGTTTAGTGTTTGCTTTTCATTTTATCATTAGCATGGACATTTTTTGAGTTAAATATTCTGCAGTTTGTGGTGAAAAAGAAATGTGATAAAGCAATTCTCTGCCTTACTCCCCATTATTTTCACCTTTTTAGTTCATTACTTTGGTATTTACTTCCACGTCTTAAAAATAAGATGCTCGAATTGCTACTTTTTTGATTTTTCAATTTTAGGCATTGTCTTCTGAGACTCCTCAGTACGCAGAATGAGAATTTCTCTTTTCCTTCCCTGCCACATCACAAGTATGCACCTTTCCTAGTCTTTCCTCTCAACTGATCTATTGTAATTGGGATTCTAAAATATCTGACACTTACATTACTATAAATATGAATACTATTCCCAGGAAAATCATGTAGTAAACCATGGCTACTTTTCTTCTCCTACCCAACTTTTTGCCTCCCTTCACACTCATTTTTCCCCGTTTTGCTTAGGCGTTTTTTTTGTTTTGGTTTGGTTTTTTAGCAAATTAGAATTAAAACTACCACTTACTCAACCAAAACTCTTCCCCAGTTATTTACATCTACTTTCAAGACCTTCTGATGTACAAGGATTCTATCAGTTTCACTTCCCTAAAATCCTCTCTCCTAATGCACTCCCATCTGGACTGACTAGCCTACATGCCTGAGGCATCTGTTTCATTAACTACAACAGGAGTTCTTTGGGGATCAAAACTATATTATTAATAAATTCATATATTCTCAGTACCCA
Source organism: Rhinolophus sinicus (assembly GCF_057876585.1). Taxonomy (NCBI): domain Eukaryota; kingdom Metazoa; phylum Chordata; class Mammalia; order Chiroptera; family Rhinolophidae; genus Rhinolophus; species Rhinolophus sinicus. The sequence continues at coordinate 73,114,350 of NC_142501.1, read as the reverse complement.
GCAGAGTGGGTGATCAAAACCCATTCGTTAAAGCATAAGACATGTTTATCCATCTATTCTTCTAGGCTTGGGAAAGGTACAGGCTTTAGAAAAAGACAGACGTGGTTTTGAATTCCTAGCTCCATCACTTAATAGCTATTAAGACTGGCAAAATGACTTTAATTCTGAGCTTCATGTTCATCAGCTAAAAATATAAATACAAATAATGGCTCCTTCATATAAGACGCCTGTGATAATTAAATGGAATAATGTGTGTAAAGCACCGAGTCCAAAGCCTAGAACATAGCATTCAATAAATATTAAGTTTTTGCATCTTCTCTCCCCAGTTCCTGGATTACAGTAAACTAGCAGTTCTAATCCAAGTTGTGTTATCTAATCAGTCAGTGGTGAGAGGACAGAGTTATAGTGAGTACACTGTAAATAAAACACTCCATATCTCTGCAGCAGTTTTCTGTGAGCCACTATTACTATGGCAATATGTCTCAAATGTGAACATTATCCATGTGTATTGTGGCAGAAAAAAAGCTGAGCACACATTAGCCAAACCAGAACACACATCTAGACATCATTAGCCCCTCCTCATGAATACTGTATTTGAATGTTATGCCTTATCCATTACAAATTTCTGGATTTACTTTAAGTGTTGTTCAGAACTTCTTAAGTAACCTCACAATATTTCCAATATTATACATGTTGATTTTTTTTCAATAAAAATCTTTTTTAAAAAAATCTTCTGAAATAAAATGACAAGCTTCCTTGTTTCTTACTCGAGAGTTTAGTACTGTACCTTACTTTACTTCCTTCACTGTCCTGTTTTCAAGACAGCTGAACTAAATCTGATGCCCAGTTAAAACAAATATGTAAATTCTTATGTTGAAGTTTATTCTTCCTTCTTAGCTGTTTTTTCATATCCTTTTTAAAAGTGACGGTATTAAAAATATCAATAAATAAAATTAAAAAGGTAAAATTATGCCACATCACTAGAGTACTAAAAGAAAAATGAAACTCAACCTTTTCCCTCTTTGGGTAGGGATTTAAAACTTGGTACTTCTTTTCCACGTTCAGCCTGGACGTATGGGTGTTCTCTACTAGAAAGAATTAACAAGCCCAGATCAAAACCTTACAGGAATTCCATGATCAACAGGGCTCCATAACTCAGCATTTCCCCCTTTCTCCTGAAAATCGTCCAAAAGAATTGGTAGTGAACACTAAATTATTTAATAGTATAACTAAAATGAAACAATTGTGAAGAATAGAATGACAAACTGAATGGAAATGTTATATGCCCTAAGAATGTAAAATTGATGCAATTAACAAAAAATGGAGGGGGGGTTGTAAAAAAAATATGATGAGTGCCTAATCTGTAATCGTTGTAAGTCAAAGGATGTTAGAGTTGAAAAATCAAGTAACAGAAATGTAGTTCTATTTATCAGAACAAAGTAAATACTATAAAAAATATTATTGACTAAAGTCAGTATTGGTGAAAAGACAGGGAAGAGAAAGAATAAATAAAAATATACTTATTTTATTATTGCTTATAGTTGGGAACTGATCAGAATAAGATTTGACTGAACATCTGACTGAAATGAGAGAACTGAGTGACTATCTGAGGAAAGGATTTACCAAGCAAAAGAAACAGCAAGCAAAAAGGCCCTAGACAATAGCTTATCACAGCTGCTCAAGAAATAGCCAGACCAGCGAGGTTAAAGCAGAGTATGTGAGGGGCGATGACAGAAGATAAGCTGGAGAGGTATATCTAGGGCTAGAGCACACACAGTTCTATAGGCCAGAGGACTTTGAACTTCATTCGAAGTATGATGTAATGCACATGAGAGGGATGTGTTTTACAATACAGTAGAGTATACATGGAAAAAATTCTGGAAAAATATATACTAAACTGTTAAAGGAAGTAACCTCACTGGGGGAAGGGAGTAAGGGGAGAAGTTAGGATTTCATTTTCTAAGTCATACTCTTCTATTATATTTGAATATTTTACAGTAAGCATGTGTTACTTTTGTAAGCAGAAAAAAAATTACTCATGAAAAAGAATAATTATTTGTCAAACATTTATTATCAGTACCACTCATTTATTATACAAAAGGTACTGTGATGGGTAGAAATCTGTCCTTTAAGAATTTTATAGTTTACACGTAAGCCAGTTACAAAGATTACTAAAATCATCCAAACTCCAAAATCAATAAGGTAACAAAAAGACCATGAAGACTCAAAAATTTATATCATTTCTTCTACCTAGTTAAAAACGGACAGGAAAAAAGTAAATACATATTGTAAACTTATATCTGCAATACAGAAGGCCACTAAAGATGCTGTCAAGTGCTACAGCACCATCTACAGCTTCAGCCACCAGTCTAGAAGGAACTGCGGGAGAACAAGGATAATAATCCCCTGTGGTAGTTGGTTTCCAAGATTGCCACTAATAAACCTCAACTCCTGGTATCCAAGCCCTTGTGTTCTCACGGTGAACATGGTCAGGCACTGTTACTTCCTTTAACTGAAAGAATGGGGAAATGCTGCTGTGCCAGTTCAAGACCTAAGACTTAAAAGAAGGCAGAACAGCTTCTGCTTTTGTTCTTTTGGGAGCTGAGCGCCCGTGTAAGAAGTCCTCTCCCCCTACTGGAGAGACTACATGGAGGGGTATTGTGAAGAAGTTCTGAGACTGCATGGAGAAAAAGAGGTCAAGCTGTCCCAGCATCCCAGTTGAGCTCAAGCTTTTACTCATTCCCACAAGGGTACAAATGTATGCGAGCTATCTTCTAGTCCCCATATACCTGCAGCCCCCCGCCATTATTACAAACAGAAGAACCACCCAGCCAAGGCTACTCAAACCACAGAATTATGAAATATAATAAATGCGTGGTGTTGTTCTTAAGCCATTCAATTTTGGGGGGTAGTTTGTTAACACAGTAATAGATAATAAACTCCCCTTTCCAGCAATTAACTTAATTTTTATGCCTCTTTTCCTAATGTACAACACACCACTGTCGTTGCTTGACACTGCCAATAAATACCTTAAAGGATTCATAAAATACTATTCAAAGTCTAAATCAGCATAGAATTTTAAATGAAAATAACAAATATGTTAATAGCAATGAATTAAAATCATCTGTCTTACTCTTATGATGAGATCCTTAGCTATAAAACTAATGTTTAAGTATAACCAGAGAAAAAACATGAAAGAAAAACTGACTGACATTACTTTTAACACAATACATTTATTACAAAAACATGGTATATATAAACTGGTAATATGTAACATGATTATATTAACTGCACATTCAGGAAAAATCAGGAAGAACTACTTAAATCACAAGAAGTTTCCTGACCTATAAGAAGCAGCATTATTTATATAGCAGAAACTGAAAAACTTATCTTAAAGAATTTATCCCCCTCAAGAGACAATTTATATGGAAAACAGCCAGTAATATGTTCAAAGAAGTTTAAATGAATTCAGATGACATATTCAAAAACTATCTAAATTTTCTCCCTTACTTTGTGGAATTCATCTCTATCATTCTCATAAATAAAAAAAGCCCAACTTAATATTTTTATGTTAACTACATTAATATTAAACAGTTCAATATCGAACTACAATATTGAATAGTTCAATATCGTAATAATTTATTCTCTTCATCCATCAGAAAGTACTATTTAAATACCACCAGGTCGTTACACTTGTAACACCAACGATATCAGGCATTTAAACCATGAAGAACATCCACACCACTGTGATCTTTTTACCTGTCCTTTTGCTATGAGATAAGCAACAATTGAGGTATGTCCGAACTGAGCAGCCAGATGAATACAGCTACATCCTTCTCCATCAATTAATGAAGGATCTGCACCATATTTCATTAGTTGCACAACCATAGATAGATGGCCTTGTCTAAAAAAAAGAACAAATACTTAGATATATAGTTATTTCAAATAGTATCCTCCAGAAACATCTTTTTTTTTTAAAAAATAGGGTAATGGCGGAAAAGATTATACAAATATCTTTTTAAGTTATTTTAAAAATAGGTACATGTCAAGACCCCTTTAGGGTTTTACGGTCCATAACTGGAATAACAGTCCTTGAAAATTTAGAGATACTCGTAACTTCTATAAATATGTAATAAGTGGTTACTATATTCTAATAATCCTATTCCAATATGATCTTAATCATCCCACAAACGGGGCAACTTCTTTAACTATAAATATACATAGGCTGCAAAACTATTATATTTACAAATCCAAAATTTAACCCAATCTTATAATAAGATTAATATAAGCACGATTAATTCCCTAAGGACACTGTACAATAAACTTTGATTCTAATGCAGGTAACACGGACAGCAATACAGTTGTATATTAATGATAGTAACTATTGGCTTGGGAAGTTCTCCCATTTATTTTAGAATATCATTTAAAAAAAAGTTGTTAGTTATAGGCTAATAAAGAAACCAAAGGAAAAACAATCCAGAAACAAATTTAAACCTTGTGGCCCAGTGCAGTGGAGTTGAATTTAGGTCTCCTCCAAGTTGATCCACAATAGCACCTTTCGAAATATAGTATCTATAAGACAAAATTTTAAATAATTTAAACAACTTTCATTTTCGTTTTAATAAATTCTGTGAAAAATAAAGAAAAAGAATTTCCACTTTAGATCTCATGCTAGTTTATGCCTTTGAAGATAAACAATCTTTAGTGATAGTTAAAAAAACGTATTTCGCAGAATTTTATATCAAACACATCACTCTCTTTCATTCTAGAAGTAAAAGGAAAATAATTTTCTAAAGTTACAAAACAAAAAAAACCCAGCAATGCCAAATACAGTCATATAAAAAAGAAGGCAGTCAGAACCCCAGATTTGGGTCAGAAAGCAGCAGCAGATAGAAGCTTGGAATTAGAATAGTTGCAGAATAAGCCACTTACTCTATCATGGGTAGAAGCTCAGCTTTTTAAGCTTCACTTAAAAAGATTACTGTAGATTAAACGATATATGTAAAAGAGTTTTATAAATTGTAACGTATAACATAAACGTTCTTTATGATGCCTTATTTGTTATGCCTTTAAAGCTCTGTTGCTTTAAAAATGAGCAACCTCACTGTTTAACGTATTAATGTCATAACATCTTGAGATCCTCTGAAATGAACAGGTCCTCACTGCTTCTTATAATGCTTCCTTTGAAAATAACCAATACAGTGACTCTCGAGTAGAAATGATTTTAAGACATTTGATGTCAAATTCTTGATGTATGTATATTACGAAGGCTCTTAAACTGTGCTAAGTGATTACTGATTTAGATCACTAATGCATTCACTCTTAATGTGCATAGTTCTAAACATTTAATATACGTACTCATACTTACACACTATATTCAGAAATGTTCTGCTTTATATAAATATTTGTTAAATTGGTGCTTTTAAAGCACTATGCAATGAAGAACCCAAATCTATCGTGTAAAATAGTTTGAAGTATCTTAAAATATTTCCAGTCTACCGTACAATATTTTCAGTCCAAAACATAAGACAATTTTGAATTCTGTATATTTTGAACAAAAATACAGAATGTAGTCTGAATGCAAATATTTAACTAGTCCAAAATTGTTTCTTAAGGTACCTAGTAGATATTACATAATAGTTGAAAATGTTTTTTTGAGCCCAAAGAGAAATACAGCTCAGCCAAAGAACAGCTTTGATAGGAAATACTTTCTTAAAAATTCCAATTTGTATATAGTCAACATATCTGCTCCGGAAAGTTATATTTACTCACAATTCAAATACAACCTAGGGCTTTGACAACGAGTGATTGCCAACCTGGTTCTAAAGTACAACTTTTTTTTCACAAAGATAGAGGAACTTTTTTCTGCATGTTAAAAAAAAAAAAAAAAATCCCTTATAACATGTTATTCTTTGTAGCTTTAAGCTCCTAGCTCAAAACTACAAACTCCTGACAAGATCATATAATTCTTCTTTTTAAACCCAAGCCTCCCTGCAATATGACAAGGTTATTATCAAGGAATGCTCTTGCAGGTACTAATGATCCCCAGCTTTGGAGATGGGACCATCAATGAACAAGAGATATCAACAAGCATTTGAAAGATGAAAAGCAAATAGCTAAAACTCAAGTCTCCAGGGGGTATACCAATAAGAAGCAAACCAGAATATGTTACAAAACCCTAAAAAAGCTAACGGATTAAACTCAGTTATTACCTCTGAAGAAAGTATTAAGAAGCTGGGCTGTAAATAGAAACACTGGTTGAAAGTCAATATAAGTTGCTGAAAAATTGTTGTTTGCTACCTTGTATTTTCACTGAAAGTTAGCATTTATTTAGTATCACAAATAAGCATTTTAGTGATATGGAAACAATCAAGCAACTGGCAGTGATAGAAAAGTATTCTTTGTACACTTTGTGTACTGTAATGTTAAATCTTAAAATGTGACTACTCCAATTCTGAATATTATTGTAGTAATAATTCAAACTCTTAAAGTTCAGATTCATTCTTGCATACTTAAACTTCATTGTAAGACGGTGATTGGGCTTCAGCCTCCGCTCATGTTGATTTTAATATTTAACCATTCAGCATTTGCCAAAAAGTGTGTTCCGTGCACCTTTACCAGAGAAGTTTGAGACTCAAGTAATTAATCAGAGAACCACAAGAAACAATTCTGTAGCCATTCAATGAAAGTTTACATATGAATAAGAACCCCAGGACATTTTCCTTGCTCCGGTCAGCAGGCAGGCAGACAGATGCTCAGCCCCTCCCCACAAAGAGATTACAAAGTTCTTCTCTAAGAGAAACTGAACAATCCCAGAGAAAATCCTTCAGACATGGACATTTGGGAGGTTCCTGCTGTGAACTGTCTCAGTCTCCTAACTTCCAGTCAACTTTACATCTCTCCTCAGTATGAATGGTCAAATATGACCAGATAATTTTGTAAAGCTTCAAATATGGGAGGAGACCAAAATAAAGCAGAAGTCTAAAATAAACAGACAATATAGAGAAAACTTTAAAAACAAACAGAAATTACAACTAATATCCTCCAGAAATTAAGAGAAGGTAATATACCCATCATATAAGAACAAAATACCTAAAAGAAAAAGGGAACAGAGAACAGAGATCAAGAAGGAATGCTTGAAAATTGAAAATGTTAGGTAAAATTAGAAATTCAAATGAAAGATTAGAAGATAAATTGAGGAAATCTCCCCAAAGTACAATTGCTATACTGGGAGATAAAAGGTAGTTGGAATAAAGCTAAGAAAAAGAGAGAACCAATTTGGTTAGTTCCAATATCTGACAAATAAGAATTCCTGAGGAAAAACAAAAAAACAAATAAACAAAAAAAAACAGAAAATAAAAATGAGGCACTCTTGAGAGCACAATGCAAGAATACTTCCCTGAACTAAAAAGGCACGTTTCAAGACTAAAAGTAGCAACTTAAAGGCCATAAACTCAATTAAAAAAAATAAATAAATAGAAAGAACACTATCAATGCACAATAAACTTTCACAAAGTTGAGGATAAAGAAAAAAACTTACATGTTGCCAAAAGAATAAGCCACACACGCAATATGTTCTCAGAAAATTATAACTCCATATTTTTTAATAAAGGCCATATTCTTTAATAAAGCCTTGACTTGAAATCAAACTGAAATCAGAGACTACATGCATTCTTAGCTTTTGTTAATGAAGAATCTCAAGGTAACAGGAGACTGCTGAAGACAAGAGACTGAGCTAATCCTTTCTATTTTATTATATTAGGGTAAAAGCTGAGAAATAGTTGAAAGACTTTCACTTGAATATAAATCTAATCCAGGCTGAAGGCCTCCTCCTTTCTAAATTATACTTACTTTGTATCTTATTATATAAGTGACCCAGCTACTGTATTTTGCTGTGTATAATGTGCTCCCGTGTATAATGCACACCCACGTTTTGGGCCCAAACTTTCAGAGAAAAAAATCTTTCGTTTTAATTTTTTAATTCAAATTTTTATTTGTTTACATGTACTTTTTTTTGTATCATAAAGGAATTTTAATATTTATTTTTTAACATGGTACAATAAATTTTATGTAACAAATAATTACAAAACACAAGAAGAGATACAAGGTACAAGAAATTTTATGTACCAGTAACAAATTTACGATATTTAACACATCACAGAAGGCCAAGAACTCTTCGTTGTTGTAAGTTCATCGTAAATTCAACAAAACAGATTATTGTATTCCAGGGTATTATTTTGCATACGAATATCGTTATTGATTTCTAGAGTCACACTTTTATCTTATAAGTATAAATAAAAGAATTAAAAACATTTATATTGTAGATATAAATGTTACTTGACTATAGTAGATACAGAATAAGTACTACCCATGTATAATGTGCATCCTTATTTTTCCCTCACAAATTTCGGCAAAATAGTGTGCATTATACACAGCAAAATACGGTACTTTGCTTGCAGTAAGATGCTTTAATACATCTTGATGGAATATAACTATTAGAAGAAATACTTCTCCAAGGGTCTCGTGTGCTCCCATATGTCTTGCTGGGTATATCAAAATTGTAAGTCCCTGACCACTCTTTACACAGGCCTTTTCTCAGAGTTGTTTGTATCAAGCAACTTTGAGAGATGAGGTAATGTCTTCCTCTGGGACAAAGAGCCAGCTTACTTACCATTTACTATAAAAGAACTGAATTCCCCAAGCTGCAACAAAAAACCCACTGTGTGTGCTGTATCCACCTGGACCATATTAAGCCACTCCCATAACACCTAGGGAACAAGAGGGTCCTATGCAAATATGATGTTCATGCCATTTGCTACGCTCAGGATAATCAAGTCCTTTGTCTCTACCTGAGTCATGTACCTTCTACCAGCATCCATAAAATAGTAATACGTTGTAGGGTGTAATTCCAGACCCAATAGTAAAAATTAATCTTGAAGCTATGAATACCAGCTGTTACTGAAAAGTGTATTTACTCACCACATGTTTGTTTTAGGAAAGTAACTTACTTGACTATGTACTGTAAGAAATTAAGTTTACTCACCTGAAGATATAATATATACAGACACTATGATTACCAACTCACTCTATAGTTTACTGACTTTACTCTGCAATCTCACTAGTTCATGAGTGGCTTGACACAATTTATAAAGCAGGCAGCATCAACACTTTTTGTCTATATATCTCATTTTAGATTTTCTTATTTTTAAACACAAGACAAGTGTGAATTTTTGATCAATAGAATGAGATAAAACACATCTCAACTATAAGACTTGAAGCAAGAAAATAACAAAGTAATGCTTTAAAATCCTGAGACAACTATTTTTAATCTACAAGTTTATGCTCAGCCAAATAAAAAGTTGTGAGAGCAGAACAGATTGTAACTTCAAAACATTAACCTCCCAAGTACTTTCTCTTAAGAAAGCTATCAGAAAATGTGCTCTACTAAAACCAGAAAGCAAACCAATAGAAATAAAAACCTGAGATCCAGGAAACTGAGACCAACACTGGAACAAAGGGATTTCCCAGGATGATGGTGAAGGAAAGTCCCACCACAATGGTTGTATAGCAGCTCTAAAGACCAAACAGTCTAGGCTGGAACAGAAAGGTGGAGACATCCAGGAACAATTTCATAGACCTTCCTCCACCAAAAAAGAACTGATAAATTATCTGCTACTGTTTGCATACAAAGGGGTTTTACAATTCTAAGATTATGGGAAGAATTAGTTACAATATATAAAAAATGAAATGAAAAAAGAAAAAATAAAACAACTTTTACTTCAAACAAAAATCAGAATTCTTCAGGAAAGAACAGATAATCATAGAACACATCTGGGCTCAGCAGTTCTGAGCTTAGCAGTGAGAATTTACATACTAACAATTTAAACTCTGCATAGTGATTGAACTAAAACCATAATAAAGGATGGAGAAAGAAGCATTAGTGGTGAGGTGATCTAGGACATTTAGTTATCCCAAAATAGAAAGTCAAAATATAATAACTGATTAATCAAGAAATAACAGCATAGAAGTTGGCAATATTTATTAAAATTCAAAATTCATCTTTCTAACTCCTACTCCTAAGAATTCTACAGATATATATGAACATAAGCAAAATGATACAGCACTGTCTGTAATAGTAACAGCACCAAAACCAATCTAAATGTCTATCAATAAAGAAACCATTAAAAAAACAATAAATTAAATCCATATAGTTGAATATTATACAGTCTTTTAAAAAGAATGATGCAGCTCTAATTGTAGTGATATGAAAAAGCTGAAGATATATAAATTAAATGAAAAGCAGAAAAGTATCTGCTATCATTTGTGTAAGAAAAATAACTTTCTAGGTAAAAGTAGCAATACAAATATGTAAAATCAAGAGTAAATACTGAAACCGCTGAAGTATTGAAAATAGTTACTTTTGAGACATAGGACCCAAAGAGTGGGGATGGTTTGCTGTTTTCCATTGTAAACTTTTAAGTGCTATTTGATTTTTCAAATTGTTTATGTACTATTTTGATTAAAATAACGTTAATTGAAAAACTAGAGGCTGTGGAAGGCTAGATCATTTGAGCCAACCCTCCCATTAAAGACAACTAAAAAAGCTCAATGAAACATAAGAAACATTTCCTAAAAAGCAAAGCCTAAGAAGAGTAAGGGCATTTACCAGGCCAAGACTCAGGATAATGTTAAAACCCAGACAAGTTAGAAATCCACGTGGGCACCATGTGCCCTAGAGACATTTTGTTGATGCAGAAGAACTGGCCAAGAGGCAAGCTAAGCAGACAAAAGCAAAAGAGGGGCTGAGACCCAAAAAAACTGCACTGCAATAGTAATTACGAACCAGAAGCAAAATTGGTTCCAACGTGGTCTTCAGCCACCTGAGTGATCCAAAAAAATCTAAGCCTTAAAATTAAAGTTGGATCAAATCCAACTTATGCCTCAACTTATTCAATAACAAATAATTTTTCAAACAATAGCTGGTACATATTCAAAGATAATCAGGCACACAAAGAGCAACATAACAGACACAAACCCACACTGACTCCAACTGCTATAGTCTCAGAAACAGATTATAAAATAACTGTATTTACTATGTTCAAGTATACAAGACTGATAACTTCAGCAACAAATAATGTTACTTCATGTTTAAAAAAACAATAAAAATTCCAGAACTGAAAAATAAAATTAGAAACACACTGAATAACTTTAACAAATTATACATAGAGAATAAATGAACGCCAGAAGGAATTTCCAGAATGAAACAGAAACAAAAGGATAGAACAACACAGAAGAGAGGATAAACGATACAGTATGCAATGAAAAGGTCAAACATACGTTTAACTGAAGTTCCAGAAGGAGAGCAAAAAGAGAATAGGGCAAAAGTAATATTTGAAGAAATAATGGCTGAGATTTTTCCAGAACTGATGAAAACATCAATCCACAGAATCAAGAATTCCTTGCAATCTCATTCAGGTAAATAAAAAGAAATCCACCCCTAGCTACATCATCATGAAACTGCAGAAAACCAGAATCAAAGAGAAAATCATAAAAGCAGCCGGGGAGGGGGAAACCTTCAAAAGCACAATACTTAAATTGATCTCTCAAAACTAAAAGAAGTCAGAAAACAGTGGAATGATATTTTCAATTGGTGAAAAACAACAGTAAAACAAATACAAACTGCGAACCTAGATTTCTATACCATGTGAAAATTTCATTCACTAATGAAGATGAAATAAAAAAACATTTTCCAAAAAGCAAAACAGAATTAGACATCAGGAGACCCACACTGAAGGCTGGGGAAAGGCCAGAGATAAATGAAGGAAAAAAGGAATAAATGAAATGGAAATACGCTCTCTGGAAGAAAGTAATTCATGGAGTTCAATGCTTTAGCTATTACTTGCTTAAACTTTAGAACTCTAAGGGCAAATTCTTTTACCTGGCATTAATATCCTAATTTCCTGTCAACTCTGTGTGCTGTGTACTTACCTGCACATCTGCAAGCAGTTCATTTCAGATTCTTGTCTTTATCTAAATATCTTGTGTCCAAATTATCAGAGACTAGTAAACTAGATTTACTAAGAAATACTTCTACCATCTGATTCTTACTTATCTAACTACCTCTCACTAATAATAAATAAGCAGATTAACCGTAAGTACTAAAAATCATTTTACATTTAGTATGTAAAGTATTCATCACTTATGCTGGTACGAATAGTTAATCGGATTATTATTACCTATTATCTTTTCAACTCCTTTCTTTCCTTTTGTAGCTTTCCCCCATAGAACTCATATTTAGAAGGTGGGCTGCAAATTAGATTGCTAGAATTCACGTCCTGCTCCCAACCTTTATTAGCCGTATGCCATCGGTAGCCTATTTGACCTCTTTGGGCTTCAGTTTCCACGTCAGCAGGACCACAGGAATTGTCCTTTTTCACATAGGGCTACTTCAGGAGTTAAGATTAAAGGAAATACACATGAGAAAGCACTCAGCGCAGTACCTGGCACATAATAACCATTCAGTATGTTAAAAACAATTTTTTTAAGAAAAAAAGGTACACCAAATCTATATTTTAAAAGCTACTAGAAATTGCTAATTTTTATATCTAAATACTTAACAATACAGAAAACACATACTTGACTAAATCTATTCTGTTATTGATGGCAGCCCAGTGGAGGAGTGTCACGTTTTCTTTGTCTGGTTGCCGTACATCATAACCTGCTTCCACCAATTCTCGGCAGCGTTCATATATTCCATATCTTGAAAATAAAATAAAATAGAGATTGTTACTACTATTGGACAAGCAATTTAAAGCTGAAAATAACATTTTCAGAAGAAAATAATGCTCCATTTTGATACCTGGAAATTAAAAGAAATGTTTCAACATAAAATGTTACTTTTAATGTATCAATATTCTAACAGCTTTTACTAATCCATTTTACATTTTAAATGTGTCATCTGTAAGAATGCAACATCTCATTAGGTGGAAGAGGATACCAGAAATAAAATATTTATCAGTTGTTTGCTTTTATTTGTATCACTACTTATTCCACAAAACACTTGAGGCCGCTTATAAAAAATACATAAAATTATTTTTAAAATAATTAAATACATAAAAAGCAGTAACAAAGAATATATCCATGATTTATAAGAACATCAAGAAGAAAGGATGCTTTACAAGCCCCAGGATTCTTTTTGACAAATTTAGCTTTGATATTCATGAAGGCCAATAAAAAAGTACGTGTGGAGGTAGGAAGTCTGGTGGGAAGGGGACGAGTCCTATGAGTTCAAGTGAGACGTAAGGAAGTCTCCTGGGAGAGTTCTAGGAACGATGTTCATTTGATGAAGAAGAAGGGCACGTGTGAAGAGCCTGATCCTTTGCCTTTCTTCTTTTGGTCATTGTGAGGCAGCATAAAATATTTTTAAATTATTATGGAAATTTTCAAGCATAAGCAAAACTAGAATAGTACAATAAACCACCAAGAATCCATCATCAAGCGTCAAGAACCATCAACGTTATCCTAAACAAAATATTTGCTCCTGAAAGATATGAGACACAAAAACAAATTTAAATGAGCTTTGGTTATAATTATAATTTCTTAATCAGAATGGTCCCCAAAATGGGGAAGGCACACCGGAGAGTGAGGCTAGGGCAGAAGTGGCACATTAATGGAGCACTAGAAGCAAATATTAAAACTTCTACCTATATTCACGTCTTAGTTAATAAAGAAATTAAGCTTTCCTAATACTTATACAGCCTTCACACTGCTGTCCTCACTAGTACTGTAGTACAAGTGTACATACATACACACACACACACACGTAACCAATCTAAGGGAAGAACAAGAGTTCCACAATGCATAGGAGATGACAGTGGTACCTTCAATTCTTGTTCTTTTTCAGAAAATTGTTTACATGCGCCCAGTTAACTACGCATATTACGTTATAAAGAGCAGAATGTACCTCATACTTTGAATGAGCAGGTAAGTGACCACAACAATCTTTTTAACCATACAGAAAATCATTGGCTATTCTTCTAACACTTAAAAGTAAGTATGCATTTTCCCTTTAATAAAAAAGACAAGTGTTTCAAATTTGCTAGCTTTTTGGGCAGGGAGAAGGGTAGTGATGACAAATCACTGTGAGCAATACATTATCAACCATATATTCTTAAGAAAGGTAAAGATATTTACTTTGCTCCCCTTCAAGACAAAGGGAATATTTTAAACAATAGTGAGAAAGTTAACTATTTTTATTCCAGAAAACACCTGCTATAGAGAACATTTTTTAAAAAAAACTGTGTGTTTGGAAATATTTCTATCATGATATAATATAGTTTCTGAAAGACCTAAATATTAATATGTCACCTATAAAAACTTTCTCATGTAAACACACTAAAAACATTTCATACAATTTTCTAACGTGTAAACCCATTTGTTGTAATTATAAAAATGCCAAAACCTGATTAGTTTGCAAGAACTGTCATCAGAAAATGGATATTTACAAGGAAAAGTTCAGTAAAATCTTTACTTAGTGAACAATACTGAAAAAGTAATTGCTGTGACTTAGTAAATGCAGCATACATTGTAATTCTTCCATTAGGGAATTACATGTCTTTGTGAGGCTATCCTTCCTTCAGCAAAAATAATTATTAGAGCCAAGTATCCAAATAAAACCAATTTAGGATCAGATTTCCATATCATTGCAACATAAAATATTAAACCACCTAAAATAATCATGAGGAAGCATATTTAATTACACTACTCTCACTGTAAATAAGATTAACCAAAGACATTAAAGTATGTATTTAATATATACATAAAATACATACACCAATTTCCCCCAAGTTACTCTACAAATTCAATGAAATTCTAATTAAAATCCTAAGTGAAAATGCCATGAACTTCCCAAGCAGAACCCTAAAATTCACTTGTGAGAGTAAAAGGCCAAATACAGCTGAGAAAATTCTGAAGACTACGAAATGGTTAAAACAATGTGGAATTACACAAGATGAAACAAATGGAAGAGAAAAGAGCATTTAGAAATGGACCACAGAGTGACATCAGCATGACGGGTGCATTAGCCATCACTCATTTTGTCCTTCCTCCAACAATATAATTCAGCAGATATCAACAGACAAAAGTGCCTATGGGAGCTGTGGGTTCCAGCACCGTATGCCAAGGGAGCTGGGAGGAGTCTCGCCCATGCTTGTGCTGGGTAATAGGCATACAGACCTCAATCCCAGCTGTGGACCCTGCAATGGTCCATGAACTGGCTCCAGTCCCTCTTGGCTGTGGTCTGGTAGCTCTGGAAACATTGTCTTAGACAATCACCGTCACATGAGAGAGTCTCTGTGGAAGTCCAGGTTTCCAGAGAAGTTCCAGAACGTCATTGCAGAAAAAATAGATAAATTTGAACACACCTAGAGAGGAGTACTGAATTGTGAGTCTGGGAGAGTAGCACATAGGACTCTCAGAGGGCATTAAAGGGACACAGATCCCACTGCATCTAAATACATAAAGAACTTTTACAAGTCAATTACAAAAAGACAAAAGAACTCAAAATGGGTAAAGGATTTTAAAAGGCAATTCACAAAGGAAGAAACTCAAGTGGTTAATAAACATAAAAAATATATTCAACACCATTTGTAATCAGAGAAAGGCCAATCAAAACAGGGAAAAACCATTTTACAACCATCAAACTGACAATTTAATTAAGTGTGACAAAACTAGGATTTAGCAAGAATGTAGTGAAAGAATTCTATTCCTGCAGTGGAAGTATAAACTGACACAGCCACTGTGGAAATCAATTTGGAATAATTGCTAAACTTGAAAAAGAGCATACTGAACAAACCAGAAATTCCACTTGAGTTGTCTACCCTAGAAAAACTCTTTTTTATGTGCACGGGGATACAGGTGAAAAGGACATTCGCTGACACAATGTTTCTAATAATTAAAAAGTAGAACCGATTTTAAGTGTCCCTTAGGAAGGAATGATAGAATACAGTAGCCCCTCCTCCCACCACCACTTATCCCTGGGGGATACATTCCAAGACTCCCAGTGGATGCTTAAAACTGCCCATAGTACCAAACCCTATATATACTGTGTGTGTGTGTGTGTGTGTGTGTGTATATATATATATATGTATATGTACATGTATATGTATATGTATACATATATATATCTATGATAAAGTTTAATCTATAAATTATGCACAGTAAGAGATTAATAATAACTAATAACATAGAAAAATTGTAATATAATGTACTGTAATAAGTTCCATGAATGTGGTCTCTCTCACTCTCAAAATATTTTATTGTACTGTACTTATCCTTCTTGTGATGAAATGATAAAAGGATTGATTAAGTTAAGAATCTTTCCACTTAAAGGAAGCACTTTACAGCTTCTCTTTGGCATATCCAAATTGCCAGCATCACTAATCTTGCTCTTTGGGGCCGTTAAGTAAAATAAAGGTTATTTGAACACAAGCACTGCGATACCTAGACAGTCAATCTGATAACCAAACAGCAACTACACAGCATGAATACGCTGGACAAAGGAATGATTCATGTCCCAGGTGGGACAGCACGAAATTTCACCACACTGCTCAGAATGGCATACAATTTAAAACTTATGAATTGTTTATTTCTGTAATTTTCCATTTAACAGTTTTGGATTGTTAGATGACCAAAGGTACCTAAAACCTGGAAAGTGAAACTGTGGATTAGGAGGGACTACTTAATACAGAGCAGTTATACGGAATAAAGGTCTATATTAACAATGATAAATCACAAAAGCTATATAGTTTTTTAAATACAACATACATTACAATAGCATACTTTTATCGATATTTGCAGAAATGTACAAGAAGGTTCATGAGAATGATCCACAGCAATTTCAAGAGGTTGCCTTGGGGGAGATACGGGAAAGAACAGGCTGAGCAACCCGTAGCAATTACAGCAAAATGTTAGCATCTGCTTAATCTAAGAGTTATCTTTCTCCGTACTTTTCTGCAGGATTGAAATGCTTCAAAATTTAAATACATGTTTTTAAAGGTACAAAATATTGACAGCATACTTAGACACTTTTCAAGAAATAGGAAAGTTATAAGAATAGGTGAGGGAGAAAGAAAGGTGGTTGTTTTTTTCTTAAAATGAAAGATGCTGGAATACATTTGCTAATGGCAATGATGCATTAGTTAGGGTGAAAGAGGTTAATGACAAAGGAGAGAAAGGAGATATCAAAAGGAGCAAAGTTTCAAAAAGAAAAAAAATGAATGTATATGGTGATGGAAGGAGAACTGACTCTGGGTGGTGAACACAATGGGATTTATAGATGATGTAATACAGAATTGTACACCTGAAATCTATTAACTTTACTAACAATTGTCACCCCAATAAACTGTAATTTAAAAAAAAGGAAAAATGAATGTAGATTAGAAAATTTATTTGCTAAATACAGTTGACACAATGTGCTTTGATTTTTGATACATTGACAGTCAAGAAAGCAGGGTGACATCAGTAGCCTAAGGACCTTCGAAAGTTTTCCTCGCCACAAAAGTAATGAAAAATCTAGCAAAAATATCAGAATCAACTTTTTCAGAACTCCAGAAATTAACAAAAGGCTTTCAGCAATCCAAAGAACATTTATTCAAGAAAAATAACTAAACTTCAGTAGAACAGAGAACTTGGTGGCATTTTAACATTTTGTGGTCCCATCAGCCTTGAAAAATAAGTCTGTATTCCTGGTACTGGTACTGCAGTGAGCGTGCCAGGGATGGCGTTCTTTCAACACTTCATTCCCAAAGAGGAGTCATTATTTGACCTGTACGGACATTCTCTGGAAGAGTCTAGCTGAAAGGCTTACCTATTAGACCTCACCCAAACTCATTAACAGCTTCTCCCTGGGGGGTGTTTGTCAAATGTTTTAACATCACAGTTGCTTGAGAGGATGGGTAACAGCTGGGACAAACAACAGGTAAATCAAAAAGCTTCAAAGCAAAACCTGAGGAATGAGACGACCATAGGGGCTTTGAAAGCTTGGACATAACTCTTTCTTGGGAATCTAGAAGGCCTTGCACAAGCACAAGGTTGTGTGCACATGTTCAACAAAAACCTGAGAAGGCCCCAGGCTCTCTCACCTCTGATGACCTTGAGGTTTTGTGTAAGCAGAAAGTGAAGGCTAAGTCAGAGTTGGAAGCTGCCTGGCTAAGAACCGCGTCTTCCAACATGCACAGAGAACCCCTCAACAAAGATCAAGACTTAAAGGTTCCAGGGATTTAAGGAGTCATTAGCTCACTACTAACTAAGCAAGTAAAAACTTCAGTGGCCACACAAGACAAACACACAGACTTTACAAAATTAGTTTAAAAATGTGACAAACAACAACCCTGGAAGAACCTGTTATCTAGAATTGACACATTATATTATTTGTATTGTCCAATTTTCAACAAAATATTGTAAGACATCCAAAGAAACAAGAAAGTAAAACTCATACAAAGTTGGTGGGGAGCAAGAAACAGAAACTGTCCCTGAGGAATCCTAGACGTTGGACTAGAGAAAGACTTTAAATGAGCCATTTTAAATTTGTACCAAGAACTAAAGGAAACCACGTCTAAAGAACTAAAGGAAAGTATGAAAACGTCTCGCCAAATAAAGAATTATCAATAAAGACAAAAAAATATGTGTTCATATTTCACTTAAAACACAGCTGCCAAAGAAGAAATCAACTACAACAAAAACTTACTGTGTAGCCTTGACTATGTCCCAGGTGCTGTAATCATCAATGTGAGTTTTCCGACCCAGCGGTTCACCATACCCGTGGCTATAATGGCTTTGGGGTTTGATTTCCTGTTAAAGAGACAATCACAGAGGTAAGAACTGAGAAAAGGTACAGAAAACATTTCAATATTTTTCTACTGTTTTTGCACTATTTGAATACTCATTACTGAAATGATTAAGTTTTACCTTTTTCTCAAGTCTGTACTCTTTAGAGAAAAAGCATGTTCAAATAGATCTACCCTTTATACATACTCTCAAAACAGAAAAACTGCAAGACTAGAAATTAGTAACAAACTAGTAACTGAAATTCATTTTTAGCTCCATAAAACTCTTATCTCCTTATCAAATCAACTCTCATTCTCTCAGACCAATTTTTCTATGATTCTAGCATTACCCCTAGCTCTAACATCCCACTTTAAAGCTTCATTATATGCCAAATAAATTCTAAGGTCCTCAAAACAGGAACACAGGGATATTATTCTTTTATTATTCTCAGGTATTACCTTTTCTTATTCTCCTTCAAGCTGAGAACTTCTTAAGCATCTACATTAGGTGAATAAGGAACAATGGGGCAGCTCTGATACAATGTAAATCCACTTGAATAGTTCTAAAAACAGCAACACTCTTAAAGTAACTTTTTACATAAAAATTCAATTAAACAACAGTTTCATAGACTATTACATCCATTCAAAGCTTATACGCTATGTGCAATTTTCTATTTAAAATTACAAAATTTACTATGCATACTCAGCTTCCTCAATACAACGTAGCACTAAGACACAATTATATTTTTATATGCAAACAGAAAAATTGAGCATGTTCAGCTCTAATATCATCTGTTCAAATTTCTGTGATTCTGGTGTCTCTCTCTCTCTCTCTCTCTCTCTCACACAAATGTAAATATAAATAAAAGGATAAGGCATAACAAGGTATTTGGAAAGAAATCGTTAAAAGAATTCATGCTCTGTTGGCCACTAATACTTAATAAGCCAAATTTAATGGCATTTTATTGGAGGAAAAAGGCTATTATTTTTAGATTACTCTAGCCATTCAATTTGAGTGGGATAGTCCTAAATTAATTTGTTTGAGCCATAAATTTAGAAGACTATTAATCTGAATATTTTCAAGGACGTGGAATTAAAAAGTTTCACAAAAGCAAATTCTGCTTAGTATATAACCTTTCAACGGATAAATGCTTAGTTCCTTATGAAAATGCTATAGCCACTATTAAAATACCACATTAATAATCATAAATCCACGTTATCAGAATAAAACAGATGTTAGTCTTAAGCTAACATTCACAACATACATACTGCATATAGTTTATCGAGTGATTTGAGAGATTATTCTTGGACTCCATTAAAGTAGAACTAGTTAAATTTGAACCTGGGAAAGTATAGTATTTTGGGTATGTGCGACATTCTAAATAACTGATGAAGCAAACCGATACATAAGACCCATTTAATACTTTTAAACCTTTTCTATCTAATTTTTCCACTGAATTACAGTTCTCAACTTCTCTATGTTCTATATTCAGTGGAGCTAAGTGAAGACGCTTCTTGGGCCAGTAACACTTCCTTCTTTCTAAATTTTCTTTTCTGATTTTCTTCTCCCCTACCAGTGGGAAAATAATTTTTTAAACTTTCGATTCTGACTTCTGTAATGCTGTAAGAAATCTGAAGGAAAATAAAAACAGGTCATAGTTTACAAGCAGAATGGAATACCGTATAAAATAAATGTTGAGAGCCCACTATTCATAACTCTCTCTCCTATGTACTGGGACCCCAGGCCAAGGCAGTACAAGACCAGTACAAAGTTTAAAAGGTGCCAAAAAACTCAGTAATCAAGATTTTAGGATATTTTAATGGGTTATCTTTTAAAAATCAAAACCAAAGCTAAAAAGAAAAATCCCAAACATCCACATTTTAAATAAAGACAGCATCAGTATTGCCGATTTTTCCATTTCCTTTTGCTTTTGTTCATCTGTGAGCTCCTTTGGGACCATTTTTGCACACACCTTTCTCATGTCAAGATTTTTAATTAAGATTTTCCTAACTGTTTCTCTATCAATGTTTACTTAGTCTGCTTTCCTTCTCACAGTCAGACGACGATTTTGATACACAATTGTATGAATTTTTGCAAAGTTTTCATCAGTTCTGCTCATTACTGGTCACCCTAACCTGTCTTCATCAGTGGTGCCTTCTCTCCCCTCAGAAAAACGTTTAATCCATTTTTACAGTGTTGTTTCCTTCATGGCACTATCCTCATAAACTTGGACCAACATGTTCCTGACTTCACTTCCATTCTTGCCAATTTTAACCAGAAATTTAGTGTTTGTCCATTGCCCTAATTCAAGCTCAGTCATTCTTGCAACGGCACACAAAACACACAACAATAATGAACACCACTCAGCAAGACATCGCCACATGTCGACGCAAACACAGTTATGACACCGATATACCAAGGTTATGAAACCTTATTGAGCTGTGTGTACAGTGCTGCCAATGGAAGCACATGGTGGCAAGTTCGCTAACTTAATTGCCAGAACTCACATATTGCTATTACAGACAAATAACAAATATTCATAAACAAACAATGAATTTATATTTAAGGTTTATACTGTAATGTTTTCTTGAGCTTTAATTTCATTTTTATCCCGAGATCTCACCAATTGCACATGCTTAAGTTGTATTCTCAGTTTTTCTACAGTCCATTTTGTCTCACTGACGTTGCCAAATGTAATCTTCCAAATATACTAAAAATAACTATTTTTCCTAGTAACTTTTTATATTAAACCTATACCAGTACCTGTTTTATCCTATCTGTAAGGTTTTTATTTGTGTTTTCACTTTTTAGTAAAAGAAACGATTTTTTAAAAGCTGGCCATAGACCTATCCCTATAGTAATTCCAGAGGTAGAGTTATGGCCTCTATAAAGTAGAAGAAATGGTGTTTAATCAAATCTCGAACCTGCTTTATTATTAAAAAGAATTTTACAATAGAGAACTTACATTATTTTTCTCACTTTTAAACAGATTGAAAACTGGTTCATCTCTAGAACTAGTACCCTGTCAATATGATAAATGCCAACACTGTCCAGCAACATGACCAGCACTATCACTAGGCCTAGGAATAACAATGGTAATTTTTAAACTTTAAAAACATAAAACAATGCTGTGTTCATGTAAATAAGTATCTTATAAATGCATAGATCATAATATTAATCTTTCAAATTACAAATTTGCTACTATACAGAGAGTGCCAAGACAACGTATACACATTTTAAGAAAGGAAAAAACGGTATTAAAATTGTAATATGATGAATGACTAGCAATCATTTGATTAATGCCATCTTTTGAGCGAAAGTCATACTACACATTGCTACCGTAACTCAACTTCGAAAAGTAATACATAGATAACATCTCTTAAAATATGTACAATTTTTTTGGCACCCCCGGTATTTAATGACACTCTTTAAAATTCTATAATTTTTCCTTGATTTTAATGGGAACGAAGATTTAATTGATAGTTCTGCGAAGAAAAGAATAATTTTAAAATACATATGTAGGGTATTATAATTTTTAAAAATGCAGTAATTCCATTAGAAATAGCTTGGCATAATAGAAAATGTTCTTGATCAAGAGTCTACTGAATTGAAAGTCTGCCACTCTTTTATCTCGGCTGCAATCCAGCAAGGCAATTAATTAACTACTACAGGATTCAGGTCCCTCATTTGTAAAAAGAGGAGGATGAATAAGATCTGCATAGAGTATCTGAGTTGCTTCAAGGATCAATACCAAGGCATCAAAGAGCTGGAAGGTTTCAAGCCCCACTTAATTCATTCCCTTCTTAAATAAAGCACTGTTATTTATCCTGTTTTTAGATACTGTAGCTTTCTATCAGATTTAATTTTTAAAAAAATATTTAGATGCTTTTTAAAGTTCAAAAACCACTATTTGATTTGAAGTCCTCCAAGAGCCTTTCTAAGGTTAACACAATATATGTTGCAGTACAGAAATTACAGCCACTAGGAAGTGCCTTAAAGTACCTAGGCAACAGCAAAAGGTTTTTACAGCCCTGGCTGTTGTTGAAGAGAATTGTAAGGACAGAAAACACCTCCAAAATCTGCTGCTGAAGTAGTAGTAGGCAGGAATAAGAGGAGCTGGGATAAGCTCAGCTGCTATACACTGCTGCTAGGAGAAATCAACCTGTCCGAACTCAAACTTATACAGCAGCTTAGGCAAATGCTGGCTTGTATGTCAAGATGACAAGATACCACGATACATTTATTCACAATCCCGGGAAGAATTATAAAACCAATCAACTAGTTACCAAGTGTCTGTGTGCAATCTAGTTAACTTTTTAAAAATGCTAGACATATTAAATCTTTAGTTTAATACATAATATTTAAAAAAAAAGAGGGAGGCAGAGTTCACCAAAGAATCCACTGTTGACCTAGTGCTTCTAAGTTTACTACCAACCAAATACAGGTGTTTAATAAGTGCTCTATCAGAAAAAGGTTCTCCAAGAATAGGTTCTATGGTAGAACACATCTGAAAACAAATATACAAGATGGGTAAGTTCAGGAATATTCAGAAAGAAGGATAAGGGAAGGGACTTGAGCACCAGCAATTACAATATATTAGAAAGCAAACTAATGTGAAAATAGGGGCAGTGCAGTTATAAACAGAGCAATGGAATAGAGCTTGAAGGAGGAGAATTAGAATCAGGAGGGAAAGATATATTATTCGATAAATGGTATAAACAGACAATTAGCTAACTATTTGAGATTTAAAAAAAAATTCAACAGGCTTCCACATCAAAGGGTGATATGCTTGATGCAAAGATGACAACAAATACAGCCAAGGCTATAGGTTCTTTAATGGCAGAATATACTGAAATGAATGTGAAAATAGCAGGGCCATACAAAGCAGAATTCAGGGCAGGATGAGCCCAGGTGGAAGATTCCCAGGTCGGCCCCATTCCCCACGAGAACATACAGATGCCTATACCGTTCCCTGGTGAGAGAAGCATGCACATCCTCCTGTTCTTGGGGAGTCTTAGTGCCCCCTGGATTCAAGACTGTTCTGGAGACTCTGGCCATATGCCTGATGTTCATCAGGTCTAAGTGACTTGTCCAAGCCCACTCCAGGGCTTTTTCTCAATGTTTACTGCAAGACAGGGTAAACTGAAGATCAATTTCCCAGGCTTCCCAGAGACCTAACTATACTCTGGCAGGACCGGGCCACAGTCTGCCTAAGGACTCTTCCTATAGATCCCACCTCACTCCTTATAGCAGATAACTTTCAGCCAGACCAAAGATTTAAGTATAAGAACACTGGCAAAAAGAGTCCTAATGGAAAAAGGAAAAACAAAACAAAACATAAAAAAAACCTTTGAAAAAACCATAAATAACAACACATTTGAAAAATGGGCAAAGGATTTGAAGACAATCCAAAGAGGACAAAATACAATGGTAAATGAGATGCCATAATCCTAAATTAATTAAATGTATTTCCAAACTAAAAAAAAAAAAGGTTGGGGGGAAGAAATCAATAAAATTCTAGGGCACATACATGTTACCTACAAAACACATGTTACCTGCCTGCCTTTGGTGCATAGCCCATATAACAGGTGAATTAGCAAACATTAGGGCTTAAACATATACTTATGACTTGCATTGCAAACGTCTGCTGTTGGGTATCATTCTAACAGGGTGGACTCTGATTTTAAAAAAGCTAAATATACTTAATTATATAATTTTGAACTGCTGAAATTTAATTCCATTAAATGTGTAAGATTAAAGTAGAGTACTATATAGGGTTGCTAACAAGAAGATAGGAAAGGAAAACAGGTCTCAGTAGATGACTCATTTCTAAGTCCTAACTAAAATCAATGAGCCAAATATGAGACCTTCTTAAAACCTGAGGGAGTGGTTAATTAAATTCTAGGAATACCACAAGGATTTTTAAAAATGAATATTGATTACATACAATGAAAAGACAGAATAAGTATAAAACATATAACCAAGTGAACAATGAAAACAAGGAAAACCACTAGCCACCCAAAATTATAAAACTTTCTTTAAAAATGTATTTAGTTAAAAGTGCCAGCAGATGGCACTACACTAAAGATAGAATCCTTTACGAACTGATTCAATGCACCTTCTTTAAGGGAAGATTGGACAAAAATGATGTAGTTATGTAACGAAAAAATTTCAAATAATTTTTTTCAATAAGCAACTGATGTCTTCAAGTTATGTACTCTGCTGTGGCCCCTGATCCCAGGCGAACAGTATATGAGTGTTGCTTCTAATAAAGAGTCCAACTTGAAGCACACATTCTTTTAATGGCGTGGTACTGTTTCCCCGAAAATAAGACCTAGCTGGACCATCAGCTCTAATGCATCTTTTGGAGCAAAAATTAATATAAGACCCGGTCTTACATTAAAATAAGACCGGGAAGACCCGATCTCACATTAAAATAAGACCGGGTCTCATATAAGACCAGGTATAATATAATATTAATATAATACCGGGTATAATAAATATAATACCAGATCTTATATTAATTTTTGCTCCAAAAGACGCATTAGAGCTGATGGTCTGGCTAGGTCTTATTTTCGGGGAAACACGGTATCACCACTGCCTCAATTCAAACTATCAAATTAACACTGCTTTCCAACAAATTTTAGGCTAGGAAAATGTTCATTATCTTTTAGCATCTTTAAAAACTGGTTTTCACTTGACTTCCTTCTGGCATTAATCCATATGTACACACGTATTTGTAACAATATGCATATAAGTTTGGCACACATTTTTTCTTTCCACAGACATTTGATGAACAAATGCCTACATGTATATTTTCTCCCTCTCCTATCTTTTTAAAAATGAACTTCATTTTTTAGGATAGTTTAAGATTTACAAAAACAAGGCAGAGTTCCGACATTCCACACATCCAGTTTCCTGTTATTAACATTGAACATTAATATGTTACATTTGTTACAATTAATGAGCCAATATTGATGTTATTCTTAACTAAAGTCTATACTTTATTCAGATTTCCTTAGTTTTTACATAATGATTTTTTCAGTTCCAGGATCCCTTCTAGGATGTCACATTACATTTAAATTATCATGGTTCCCCAGGCTCCTCTTGGCTATGACAATTCTCAGACTTTCCTTGTTTGTGATAAACTTGACAGTTTTGAGAACTAATCAGGTATTTTGTAGAATGCCCCTCAACTGGGATTTGCCTGATTTTTTTTTTCATTAATAGACTGGAATTATGTGGAACATTGTTTTTTAATGTACCTAATTTTGCAAATTTCTTTCAACGCTGCTATTCAATCTTTATTTGCCAAATGTTTATATATTTTATGTAATCTGTAATCATAGTGCTCATATATTTTATATTCTTCCCTTTCATATTTCCTAATGCCATTACACATAATTTTTATAAGTACTACATTGCTTTTAACCACTGCAAAATATTTAATTAAACTGATATATTGAAACATACTAAAACATTTCCCAATCACTGAACATTCATATTATTTTTATATTTCCTAACTAAACTCATGTTACTTCTCAAGGCACATTCTTCTTTGTCTTGCGCTAACATTCTCTTCACCACTAGACCATACGCTATGGCAGGGCAAGAATCCTGTTTTAATCATCTGTGTATCCCAGTGCTTAGAACACACAGAGCATGGCATAATATTAGTGACCTTAAATGAAATGAAAGAATAAATGGATGGATTATTCTTCACTAAAAAATACTTTAATATTTCTTTTTTTTTAACTGCAGTAAACTTCCTGGACAGGAACTCTTAAAGGATATGAATATTTTTATGGTTCTTGATACAATATCTAAATTGTTTTTTGCAAAGGGATTATGTTTATAATCCCACCAATATGTGATTAACCATTTTTCCATAAATTCACCAGCACTAGGTATTTTTAAATTGTCCCCTAATTTAAACAGAAATTTCAACTTTAAATATATTTTCCTATTCTTTTTTTTTTTTTTTTTTTGAGAATTTCCTGTTCCTATTTTTTGGCCATTTTATTCTGAGTCCTGAAATCGGTTTAATAATTTTGAATCAGACTTTTATGTATATAGAAGAAGCTCAGATATTAATCTTTTTCATATTCATCTAAATAAAGATTTCTGTTCCATTTTTAGAAGTATTTTAGCTTGCAATATGCTTCAAGGAACATACGTTCTATAATAACATACATTAATCTTCTTCTTGGACTTTTTTGATCTTAACTTTTATATTTAAATACTACTGTAATCATTAGTGCGACCCATCAAATATTTCCAGCTCTCTTCCCAAGCACATGGTAGAAATGTATGTCCATGGTCCCTTGAAAGTTCAGTGTGTCCAAGTGATTGATTGACTTTTGTTTTTAACCAGTAGAGACATGATGCTTTCAGAGAATAGGTTTTAAAAGCCAGTATGCAATTCCTCACTCTCACTCCGCCATGGAAACTGGCAATGTTCCAGACAGTAGATGTCCAGTCCAGGTCCGAGAGCAGCCACTATCCAACCTACAATGCAAGTGTGCTGAACTACTAACATTTAAACTACTAAGATTATAGGGTTGCTACTGCAGCAAAACGTAGTTAATGGCGATTTATACAACTCTGAGAGTTATTCTGATATGTTGTATGCAGACAGGGATCTACATAAACCATTTTCATTGTATTTGGAGATGGTTATAACTAGTATAGCAGAGTACTGCTAATGTTCAGATTTATCTTGTATCTGGACACAAGGTAAAATAGAATCTCTTTGATTTTTTTGATGATCTCTTTGAACAGTCTAAGAATAAAATCAAATCTGCAAATAAGTGTAGTCTTTCATTTCCATGGCATTGGCAAAAACATCAAACACAATATTGGTAAAAACAATAATAATAATAATGACAGTACATCCTTAGTCCTTTATATTTTTGTCCATTTTAAAAAGGCAATGCTTTTATTATTTCTCCACTACTTATAAAGTTGTTCAATTGTCCTTATTCAAACACATCCCAAAGAATGAATCACTGCATTTGGATGTAAATGCCCACTTGACCACCACAACCCTTGCATTAGAGAATATGTCCAATTTCATATTTCACAAGATTAATTCCCATTTTTATCCTCCAACTATAGAATTCTGACTAGCATTCTTTTAATATATTTCCTAGTTGGACTGATAATGGAAGTCACCTTCGCTCCCTCCGACCCTTCCCACACACAGCCAACTCTTCATACCAGCAGCCCTAACTCAAGGACTGGCCACATTTCCAACTAGGCTCAGAAAGCAGACACAGAATGCCCCATGTCTGGAACATTCTGAAGAAGTACCTTTTAGAAGTTGCAAGTTGTTTTACTTTTTTTAACCATATAGATCAAGTGCACATGCAAATTACTTAATTTAATTACCAAAATGCAAATATAAATGGCAAAGAAACACTGAAAATCCTAAAAGAAATGTACAAATCCCATCTTGAGATCCAATTGAGAATAAACAAAGGCACTTTTGGCATCTAGTCCAGTGGGCAACAGAGAATCAAGCAGGAAGTTTTGTTTGAGCAAGAAAGTAACGTCAGATATGCAATTTTAAAAGATAATCTAATAATGTTTTCCTCTTCACCACTTCAATATATTCTTCCTCCTTCCTGTACTATTTACTAAACGCATTTCCAACCAGCAAACGTCCAACCCATTCAACCTTGACTCAGGGTCCCAAAATCTCAGGTGTAACTAATTAGTTACCAAGTCTTAATACTTTTCTCAAAACAAATCCTTATCAGTCCCCTTTTCTGTTTTGACTCTATAATATTCTCTCAACACATTGCAGTCCACATTGCTGTTCCAATCACTCCCCTGCTTAAAATCCTTAAAATCATGCAGATAGGGTAAAATGAGAAAATTTCAGCAATTCTACAAAATCATATGAACTGGCCCCAATTTACTTTTTCCAGCTTTAGTATCCACTGTTCCCTTCTAAGCATCTGATGTGTATACCAGCCATTCCAAGAAGTCATGTACTTTAAAAAATCTCAGTATCTTTTTGCTCATGTTAGCTATTCTATTCAGAAGGCACACTCCATCTCAGGTTTGGAAAACTTTTACAGATCCTTCAATTTACAATTCAAATGTCACCATAGCCATCCTTGTTTCCCCTCAGGCAGAGTTAACTGTCCTGCTCTGTGTTCCCACTGCCATGCAAACAAATTATTACAGTACATGTGTTAGTTTCCTTGTGCTGCTATAATAGATTACCACAAACAACAGGAATTTATCATCTTATAGCTCTGGAGGTCAGAGTCCAAAATCAAGTGTCAAAGTCACAAAGTGGAGCAGGGCCACACTCCCTCAGGAAGCTCTATGGGAGAAGCCACTCCTTGCCTCTTCCAGCTCTGGTGGGCTTCTGGTATTCATTCCCTGGCTTGTGGCGACCTCACTCCGATACTCAAGGCCAGCATCTTCAAATCCCTCTGGTTTGTTTCACACGGCCTTCTCTTCTGTGTGTTCAAATCTCCCTCTGCCTGCCTCTTATAAGAATACAGTGGTACCTCGGTTTTCGAACGTAATCCTTTCCGGAAAAGGAAGAACGTTTGAGTTCTGAAACATTTGAAAACAGCCAACAGCTAGGCCTCAGGGTCTTGCACTCAGCGGAAGCTGCGCGACATGTTGGACTTCCGAAGCATTTACTTCCAGGTTTACGGCGTTCATAAACTGAAATGCTCATCAACGGAGATGTTCGAAAACCGAGGTACCTGTGATTGCATTTAGGGTCCACCTGGATATTCAGCATAATCTTCCCAAGACCCTTAATTTTATCATCCCTCATAAAATCTTTTTCCCTTGTAACATGTAAAATTTCCAGGTATTAAGACTTGATATCTGGGGTTGTGTGTGTGTGTGTGGGGGGGGGGCAGTATTCTGCCTACCATAGGATGGGAATAAAGTTGGAAAAGTGAGAAGTAAAGGGACCAAGTTCATAAGGTTGTAATTTTCTCTCGGCTATCAAAATCTCAATCACTGGCAATATTAACTGTTGGCTCTCTCATAGAAAGCATTTTGAGAATTCTGAAATTCATCCCATGGGAATAAAGACTCTCTTATGACCAAACTTTAGTCCAATTCCTCTGAGCTCTCTTTCCAAATAGGCCTCCACCTTGGTCCCCATCCTTACTGGGACTGCACAGTCCAGCTTTAACAAGAAACCTGCTAGTAAGCCAGTTTAGAGAGAATTTCCCATCCTTGATATGTGATCACCCTGGCCTGCCTTCAATTCTGGTAAGATTGGTTTAGCAAGAATCCCCTATCCTTGATGTCTCCTCTTAGTATTTTCCATCCATTGACCTTCACTCTGCTTGTTTATTTAAATCCCCAATTGTCCTTGTTATGTTTGGAATTGAGCTCAGTTCCCTATTGTAAAAATATCTAAATGAAATCCATTTTGACCACTTTATCTACTGTCCAGCTCAGGTTTTCTTTGACAGATCCTCCCTCTCTAACATTCTCAGGTGCAGAAGAGATACTCTCCAGATCACTTCCAAAAATTCCTCAGCCCCTGTGCCAGTGGTATAACCCTGGGGCTGCTTGTGCAAAGCAGACGACTCTCTGTTAAGTTTCTTTCAAGGTGGTTCAAGCCCATCTAACCTCTAAAGTGTGTGGCCCATGGAAACACTGTTAATTCAGTATCACTGGACACACAGAGGAAGCTCTTGTTTCTGGCTCCTCCATTGCAACGTTATTTTATATCTCTTACCTTTATCCTTCCCCAGTAAAGCAGCAGCCCCAGGCTTTGGGCCTTCAATAACTCTAAGGGACCCTTATCACACTTTTCCAAGGATTCTCTAACGCTCCACTCAGTATGCCAGGGAGGCCTAACTATTTTCTTGCGACTTAGCAGGCATCTAACCAAAGAAACATCTTCTGTCTTGAAAAGTCCCAGTGTTCCTGAGGAATCGTTTGCAACCCACATGGAGGACAATATAAACACTACAGCATTCCCTCTTGGGATGACAATTTCTTAAAGAATACTTCCTCCCATTAAAGTCTCTCTTTTTTCTTGTATAGGCTGGAAGTAACAGAGTTCCAGGGCAAATCATGGCCATTTCCCAGCAAGTTCAGCACCACTATTTATACTGCAGGAATCCTCTGTCAGCTACTGTCCTCAGCTATGAGCTCCAGGAAAAATGCCTAGATGACAAGAAAAGTCCCATTTAATATCCTATTATACACGAATACATCATAAAGTACTTATCCTTTCATACCTAGTATTTTTCACTTAACATGTTTTGGAGATTTATCTGTGCTCATACATATAAAGTTCTAGTTTATTCAACGCAATTGCTGGATGACATTCCATTATGTAAACCACACACATTTCCCTTCTAAGAGACTTTTTGTTACTATAAACCATACTACAATGAACAATCTTAATGAAAGTATCATTTGCAGAAGTTTCTCTAGGGTAATCACCTAGTAGCGGAACTTCTGGATAAAAACACCTGAGTATCTTCAACTTTACTACCACTAAACAGCTTTCTAAGGTGATTGTACCAACTTATATTCTCACTAGAAATGCATGAGTTTTCCTTTTACTATACTTGGATTTACCAGACTTCTTAATTTGGGAGGAATCTGATAGATACCAAATTATATCTTGTTTTGATACGCAATTCCATGATGCAAAATGAAAAAAGCTATTAAGACAGATGATCATCTATATCAGTGTTGTTGAAAAGTCAAGAAGGATAAGGACCACTGAATTTAGCATTATAGATATTGTGTTACTTTGACAAGGTGGGGGCATATGTATACCAGACTGAAACTGATTAAAGAAAAGATGGAAGGACAAGAATTGGGAACAGCAAGTACAGGCAACTCTTGAGTTTTGCTACAAATAGGACAATAGACAAAACAGAAGTGAGATCAAAGAAAAATATAATTTTAGTTTTGTTTTGTTTTTGGATGGCAGAAATGATTGCTAGTAGAAATTATCTGGGAGACCCAAAAACTGATGATGCAGGAGTATGAATCGAGAACTGCTGGAGAGATGCCTTAATGGGCATGAGAGGATAGAAATTAGTGTAAACAAACATATGCAGTATTTTTATGATGAAAACCACAAAATGCTGATGAAAGAAATCAAGGAAGATCTAAATAAATAGACCGACATACCACATTCATGGATTGGAAGTCGCAACATTTTAAGATGTCAATTCTCCCCTTATTGATATGCAAGTTTAACACAATTCCTATCAGAATTCCAGCAAGATTTTTTGTAGACATAGACGTTACTTTAAAATTTATATGGGGAGAAACTAAAAGAGCTAAAATAATTGTGAACAAGATGAATAAGGTAGGAATAAGCAGTCTACTCAATTTCAAGACCTATTATACAGCTACAGTGATGAAGATTGCATAGTATTGGCTGAGGGATAGACACATAGATCAACGAAAAGAACAGAGACCTCAAATAAAAACATACAAATATGTTCAACTAATTTTTGACAACAACAATGTAAAAACAATTCAACAGATGAAAGATAAGCTTTTCAATAAATGGTGTTGGAGCAATTGAACACCTTATAGGAAAATAAACAAACAAGCCTCAAGCTAATTCTCACACTTGACATAAAAATAACTCAATATTGACATCTGAACTTAAACGTTACATGTAAAATTATAAACTATAAAAAACAAAAGGGAGAAAATGTTTGGGATTTTGGCAAAAAGATCTGACTTGACACAAAAACCATTACACACACTTACACACACACACACACACACACACACACACACACACTGGGTGCCAAAAAAAATGTATGCAAATGGACACTTTGGTCAACGTTGCTCTAGTAGTTCACTGTGATCAGAAGTGTCTGGACGCTGATGGTAACCACTTTGAGCACCTCTTGTAATTGCAAAAGTCAAATGTGACTTGTATTCATCTTTTGTTATTGGTATAATTGAGTATTACAATTTTAATACAGATTTCCTTTCTTAAAATGTGTATACATTTTTTTTTGGCACCGTGTGTGTGTGTGTGTGTGTGTGTGTGTGTGTGTGTGTATTAAAAAATTGGACTTCATCAAAATTTAAACTTATGATCCCAGAACGATCCTTTTGTAAGTACGGAAAACAAGCTACAGACTGGGAGAAAATATTTGCAAACCACAACAAAGGACTGGTGTCTGGGATATATTAGGTTGTTGCAAAAGTAACTGTGGATTTTGCAATTATTTTTAACCTTTTAAACCACAATTACTTTTGCACCAACCAAATAAAAAACTTTCAAAACTCAACAGTAAAGCCAGCACACAACCCCTCCTTCACAAGCCCTCCTGAAAATAGGCTGGCTTCAGGGTAAAACATTCTGACCTACTGTCCTATCATGCCACTGCTGGTCATTCCAATTCCTCACACCCAGTTCTTTCTAGCCCTGTTTACTCCTCCCTATGAAAGGAAAACTCTTTTTGCCTAATGATGGAGACACGTGTAAATGTTATGGTCAGAGCATTCTCCTAGGGCAAAAGCTTCCCTCTCCCTACTGCAATAGTTCTTTCGTCTCTTGCAATAATCATTTCAAATAAAGTCTCTCCCTACTAAGAAAGAAAGAAAAACTCAACAGTAAAACAATCAATTTAAAAAATTGGCAAAAGACACTGTTATAAGCTGAACTATGTCCCCCCAAAAATACATTGAAGTCCCAACTCCCAGTACCTCGGAATGTGCCTGTATTTGAAGCTAGGCCCTTTAAAGAAGGGGTTAACCTAAAATGAGGCCATCAAGGTGGACCCTAATCCAGTGTCAATGACTGGTGACCTTAAAGGAAGAGAAAACCTAGACTCGTAACACTAAGAGCACAAGTGCACAAAGGAGAAACCAAGTGAGGACACAACAATAGGGCGGCCACCTGTCAGGCAAAGAGTGAGGTCTCAGAAGAAACTAAACCTGTCAATACCTTGATCTCAGACTTCTAGTCTCAAGAACTGTGAGAAAATAACGTTCCGTTATTCAAGCCACCCAATCTGTGGTATTTTGCTACAGCAGCCCCAGCAAACTAAGACAGACACAAAGAGACATTTCACCCAAGAGCATATACAGATGGCAAATAAGCACATGAAATAATAGTGAGCATCATTAGCTATCAGGGAAATGCCACAATGATTTATCATCACATACTTATTAAAATGGGCTAAGAGCTAAGATTAAAAATGCTGGTAAGGATACAGAGATCAGATCACTCACATATTTCTGATTGGAATGTAAAACATACAGCCACTATGGCAAACAGCTTGACAGTTTCTTAAAAAACATTAACATACAAGTACCATATGACCCAATAACTGCACTTTTCTGGGCATTTATCCCAGAAAAATAAAAACTTATGTTTACACAAAGACCTATACACAAATAGTTAAAGCAACTTTATTTATAATGACCCAAAACTGTAAACAACCCACATGTCCATCAATGGGTAAATGGTTAAATAAACAGTCGTACATCAACATACTACCCAGTAATAAAAAGGAATGAACTACTGATACACATTACAACCTGGATGAATTTCCAGAGAATTATGCTGAATGAAAAAAGCCAATCCCAAAAGGTTACACATTACATGATCCCACTTAAAAAACATTCTTAAAATTACAAAATTATAGGAATGAAGAGTAGATTAGTATGGGTACACAAAGGCGTTGAGATTAGTGTGGGTACACAAAAGCAATATGACAGATCTCTGTGTCCTAAAAGTGAACCCTACTGTAAAGTATGGACTTTGGGTGAAAACAATGCGTCAATCAATGTGGGTTCATCAACTGTAAAAAATGCACTACTCTGATGCAGGATGTTGATAGTGGGGGACGTTGTGAGTATGTGGGGACAGCGGGTAAATGGGAAATCTCTGGACTTTCTGCTCAATTTTGCTGTGAACCTAAAACTACTCTAAAACATAAAGCCTACTAAAAAAATTTTTTTTAAATTTTTAAGTGAATGAGGATATTCGCAACCACAGCTAGCCAGTAGCTGGCAAACGATATTCAATCAACTCTATAACTACTCTATATCATCACTATCGCATTGTGCTGCGCTATAAAAAAGAGGCAACTGCATGTTAGCAGTTTGAACCTGGATTCAAATTCAGTTCCGCCACTTACCAGCAACTTACCTTCTCTATACCTCAATAGCCTCCTTGTAAAACAGGTATAAAAAAAGGTATGAGAATTGAAAAATGAATATATGTGTAAAACTATTTAGGATAGTGTCTAGTTCATGGTTATAATTTGGTAAGTTTTAGCAATTACCATTTATTAACTATCAGATTGAAGAGATAACATGAAAAGCATACAATACAATGCTTCATACATTAAATATCAAATTAGCTTCCTTTCTCCTCCTGTAATAAAACTTTTCCTACATGTCACGCGCATATCAGAATGTGGGAGTGTTTGTCAGAATCACCTCTAGAACATTTTCAAAATATACAAACCACAAATCCACATACTAAATTAGAAACTTTGAGAGATGTGTATGTGTAGTCTAACAACATTCTCCAAGATTGTAACACTAACACATACATACACACACACACACACACACACACACGTTCTTAATTCACCTAACCCATCTCTCACACAAATCCAGTTCTGATGAAGTTATTGCACACTAGTGATTAATGAGATTCAATGCATTGAAATACCACATATTTTAATATAAATTTCTTGGCGTTTCTAGGTACTGTCTAGATCAGAGGCTGGCAAATACAGCCCACAAATCAAATCTGACCCACCACCTGATTTTATATATGAAGTTTTATTGGAACACAGTACACCAATTCATGTTGTCTATATGGCTGTTTTCATACAACTACCACAGAGTAGCTGCTCCAGAGACTATATGGCCCACAAACTTGAAAATAGTATTTACTATCTGGCCTTTATGGAGTAAGTTTCCCAACCCCTGATCTAGATTATTCATATAGAATATTATTCAGTAGCTCAACTAGAGCATATAGTGTTAAGAGTGAGTTCAATGTAATTAAAGCAAATAAACAATTCTTCACATAAGAGTATAGAGGACACAAATAGTTTTGCCTGATAGAGTCCTTCTTTAAGGAAACTGTCCTATCCTAACTCCATGAGATCTTGGCCAATTACAGTGCCTCTCCCATGACCACAGGGGTGAGCACGTAACCTAAATCAGGACACCCCATGCTACTTTTCAGTGTGAAATAAGGAAGATATGTAGACCCTCTCTAATGGTTGAGATTTGAGATGTACGGCAAAAAATATGCTGGCATCCATATCCCCACTACATGGAAGAAAAAGCTACTCTACACTAGGAGAAAATGTAGTAAAAAGGCAAAGATGAGGAGAGATAGACGAGAGTCTTAGTGACATTCTCAGCTCAGGTTCCAGTTATCCTTAAATTCTACTGCACCTCTGGCATCCTGAATGTGGGTGAGCCAGTAAGTTTTAAATGGGTTGGAAATATTTGAAACCTAAGAATTCTAACACTAGTGACTTCGGTCTTCAGCTCACAGAATGGTTTATTTTATTTTCTTTATTTTCATGAGAATGGGCATAGTTTTGGTCACCAGTTCTGTTCATCCCTCATTAAATCCTGCATAAATTAACAAATGTTCATAATCAGAAACTTATTTTTAAAAACTGAATAAAGGTTTAGTATAGTAACATCTCAATCAGTAGTTATTATTTTTCACTTGATTTTTTTCTAGTATACAACAACTGATTTAAAAAACACACAAGCTATTTGACATATATACCAAAATAAAAACAAAAAATCCTTCAGGTACATTTAGCCCTATCATCTCCATGTCCTCAACAATAATCATTGCTAATCAAAAAGATGAGCTTAAGACACTATATTTTCTGATTTACCAAAGAAAGATTCTATCATATTTAGTATGTATTAATCCTAGAAAATGGAATAATTCATTTGGCAAATTTTCAACGTTTGATACAAAATTGAAAAATACTCTGTTTAACCCTCTGTAACTCGAGAAATTAAGTTCTTCACAGTTTCTCATTTACAGAAGGCTGAAATGTCACTGTACTTTTAAATTAGCTGCCTGTAGCTTTACTTTAAAGAGTTTTTAGTAGAAGATATTATCTGATGATTGAACACTTATTACACTGGGTAAAAATTTTACTTGCATATTTTATAAATATAACATTGCCCTGACTCAATTTTTCAAAGTTGGAAGTTTAAAGTATTTGATATTTTATTCTTGAATTACTCATCTGTAATACAATCTAGATGATGCTTTGAAAGAGAATTGCACATAACCTTGATATTGAAATAACACGTTTTTGGATAATGTGGTTGGTGGGGATTCTGTTAAAAACACATTACATCAAGACCCCCTTAACTGACTAGCTAACCCTAACCACCCTAACATACTCTTAGGATACTCTGGAGGAAAAGAGGTCCATGTACATTTTTAAATTTTTAACAAAATGTGCATGTACTCACACACACATACTCACCTTTATCTATCCTGAGGGATCTGTAGGCCTACAGTTAATCTTTTGTTATTCTGCAATGCCCTGTTCTGTATTCCCCATTACTTTATAGCCTAACAAAGTGTCAAGACCATACTTAGATGCTCAATAAACACTTCTCAAATCATAGCACACATCTTTAAGAAAACAGTGCAAAATAGGCTTGTAATAAAGAGTCCTTTGCCCATCCTCTCCTCAATACCCAGACGACTGATTTTAATTATCTTAGCTACTTAGTTGTCTACATATCTAATATATACATATATATACATATATGTATGTATATATATGTATTACTATTGCTTGAGATATTACTAACTTCTCACCACAATATCAACAGCTAACATTTACTGCGTTACTAAGTGCCAGACACAGAACTTTGTAGATATTATCTCATTTAATCTTTACAACCTCATGAGGCGGGTGCTATTATATCCCCATTTTAGTCTGGAAAATTAGCACACAGTTCAATAACATGCCCAGGACCACACAGCTGGTAAGCAGCAGAACGAGGATTTGAACTCAATCAGCAATACACTCGCATTCATACTTTTAACTTATCTGCTCTGACATCTACCCACTCTACAGTCCACTCTTAATAAATAATTTTGGGATAATTATCTCAAATTCAATAAAAAATAGTGAGCAAAATAAAACAAATAAATTGAAACAGTAAAATGGTATTTCTTGCAACCAAATATAATTTTTTGGTTCCACAGGTCAGTAATTTTCAACTTTGGCTTTGCCCCAATCCATGAGGTAACCAATTAGTTGTATCTTCATTTTATATATACTGACGCACTGGGTACTCTGCTTAAGGTATATCATTTATGAATCTAAATGACATTTAAATGACCTACAGCATTTTACTGATAGGCAAGGGATCCTAAAGACTGCCAGAAAGCTGTTTTGAAAGGTAAGAGTGTGCCAGTAACCAATCAGAATGAGAAAAACAATTTTCAAAGTAATTTTATATCTGCTTTCTGAAAGCAAATGAGTTCATTTATTATATGTATACACATATATATCTCTACACAATAGGGCAAAACAATAGTAATGGAAAAAGGCAAAATTGCTTATAAAATCTGTGAAGACAAGAGACGTAGTAATACTTCGGTTTAATATTCTAAATAAAAAAATGAGACATAAATGTGGACAAAATTAATGTAAAGCAAAAAATGTGACCATTAAAAAAAATGAGAAACTAGAGAAAAGGCAATAGTAAAAGTTTTGAAACTGAGAAAAAAAGGAAGCGAGCAAGAGATGAAAGCCCTAGATAATCTAGGCAATCTAGTTCAAAGCTTTGAATCAGATCTCGCTGAAACAGAGAGCCCCTGTAATACTACTCTGGCAGAAGGGAGTATTGCGGCCTCATTCTAGGAAAAAGCCGAGACAGCTTGCTGAGGACGTACCAGTGGGTGAAATGGAAGACTGGGGACAGCAAGTCAGCTGAACCTGTAGACCAACACACGGTCTCCATCTCTCCGCTGAAGTCTTCCTTCTAGCCATTCTAGATGATAGGAATCTGACCCAGTTTAAGGGCTACACTACTCAATTCAGTACTTATTGGGATTCTGTTAAGTGTTTCACATGCATGTATCTTCCCAACTAAATCATTAACTTCTGGAGAGCAGAAGCTATCGTATTTATTCTCCTCTACCCATACAACCTAGCACAGTGCTATGCATCTAGTAAGTAGATGCTCAAGCCTATCGATCTTGAAAAATCACAACGTTCAATCAGAACATTAGAGTCTGAGGAAATCTTAAGAGATCATCTGGTCCAGCCTCTTTATCTTAAAAGCAAAGAAACTAAGAGTAGTTAAATGTCCACTAGCCTAAAGTCACAAACCTGGGATTAGCACTCTAATCCCCTCATAATCAGTTCATCCTTTTCCAAACAGCCTCTAATTTCTTCCATTATGATAAAATGAATAATCACCCATTTCATCAGAAAACAAAGAAACAGTACCAAGCACCAGTATTCACTACATGTCAAGAACTTTAGTAGGTTAGATTTGCTTGGCAGCCTATGTGCCTAGATCAGCGTTGACTGCTTTATAAACATTATTTAATACTCACAATAACTCTAGAGATAGGTACTATTAACCCAACTGTACTAATGCAGAAAATGTAATTTGACCACGATGATAGTAAGTGGCAGAACGTACATTCTCAGTTTGTCACCAAAGCCGTGGATCTCTTAATCCGTATCCTATATGGTGTCTCAGTGAATTTACCACAAAAATTCCAAAGTCTAAAGAGTCCATCCAGCACAGTGCCTAACCCAAGCAAGATAAATAAATGTTTAAATGACTGACTGAACAAATGGATTATTTCATTAATCAGAAAGTAAGGTTCTCTCACAGTGAATACCTCTAAAAAGGGTTCACTGTAAAAAAAAAAAAAGGGAGGGGGAAGGTCATTGTTCATCTAATTACATAATCCCTTAAGAAAGGTTTTACAGGTGAGCAGTTTGCATACTAACAGAAAATTTAAGGAATGGCTAATTTCTTTACCCTACAAACAATGCATCTATTCAACAAATATTTAGTGAGTAACTATTTTTGTGACACAGTGCTAAATTTGAAGATGAAGAGTAAAATAAAACTTGTTCCTGCAAGGTCCTAATCTACTAAATTAAAACTCACACAAGTTTATAAACCATTCACCAAAACCAAATTAAATGTGTAACAGTCCCTTCTTACTCTGATAGAGGAAAAAGTAACATTAACTGAGCACCTACAATGTGTCAGTTCTTGAACATGAACAAAGTGTGATCAAAAACTACAGTGACTGTTTAAATTGAAAAAAAATTATTACAGTAAAAGACACATTAATCCCCCTCAAATTACTCCCTCTTGTTACGAACACATGTATCCCATCATTCTTGCCACTTTCTGGAAGTCTGCTTTCATGAGTGTCTTTAGTTGCTCTGTTATGGCTGCCTCAATGTCCTGAATCTACTCAAAACGTTTACCTTTCAAGGTCATTTTGACTTTGGGGAAGAGCCAGAAGTCGAACGGTGCCAGATTTGGTGAATAAGGTGGATGAGGACACACCATAATGTTTTTATTATATTTGACAGAAATTGCCATACCAGAAGTGATGTGTGACATGGAGTCTTTCCGTTGTGATCACAAAATACAGTAACTGCTGCTGCCAACTCACATCCAACAGAAAGACAGGGATCTTCAATATGGGAAGGACCACGTCAAACCTTAGTAACTGTGATGTTTCAACTTGTGTGGTGCAGTCAGTCGGGTGTGAGCTACGGTTGAGAGAAGGTGTGTTTTAAAGTGTGCCATCAATCATCCTCCATCATGACAATGCACGGTGTAACACATCACTTCTGGTATACGGTAATTTCTGTCAAATAAAAACATTATGGTGTGTCCTCGACCACCTTATTCACCGAATCTGGCACCACGCAACTTCTGGCTCTTCCCCAAAGTCAAAATGAGTCAGGACATTGAGGCAGCCACAACAGAGCAACTAAAGACACTACTCACAAAAGAGGACTTCCAGAACGGCTTCAGAAAGTGGCAAGAATGATGGGATAAGTGTGTTCGAAGCGAGGGGGAGTATTTTGAGAGGGATTAATGGCTATGTGTCTTTTACTATAATTTTTTTTTTATTTAAACATTCACTGTATTGTTTGATCACACCTCATATAGTCTCACCTAATCCCTTACAGCCAAGTGAACTAGGTAGGCAACATCTCCACTTTCTGACGAACAAATTGAGGCTTTAAGAGATTAAGTACTTGTCTCAGGTTATTTAGATAATTAAATTACTACAAATCCAGAACTAGAACCCAAATCTGTCTGACCAAAAATCTATGTTCTCTCCAAAAGGGGATTAAAAGTATTATTATTTTATTTGCTCACCAAGGCAGAGTATGAGCTTCTTTCCAAGGGAGACTGAAAACAGTGCTTATTTTACAAGAAAAAAGAAAAGATTATCTCACTAATCCTCACAATAGCCTATTAGTTATTATTATTTCATCCCACTATTATAAATGATCAGGCTAGAATTCAGAGAAGTAGCTTGCCCAAGAATGCCCTGCAAGAAAGCAGAACTATACCAGTTCTGCACCAGGTGTAGATGCAACACTAACCACAGGAAAAATGCAGAAAGACTTCAGTCCTATAGTGATAAGCTTAAGGTGCAAAGCACCTAAACTAATCAGCCCTTGTATTTGTTGGGTGAAAAGGATTGGTACATATCATTTATACTAACTTCCACTTTTAAGTATGAAGTCAATTTTCTAGTAATATCCTATTAAGCGCCAATCTGAAAACTGGTCTCTAAACTTCAAGCCTACAGACCATTCCATTACAACAGGCAATCTTCAGATTTGTTACCAGCTAAAATAATTCTTAAAATACCAAACAATGTAATATTTCACAAAGCAAAAGTTTATGAAGAGAGCACAGTATGTTAAAATACACATACAATCAACATTTAAGTATTTGAAATACTTTCACAGGAATAGATGAATACAAATATTCCTTGATGACATTTTCAATGCATCATCTGAAAACTACTTTATTTCTTGACCTTTTTTAGGGCCTCAGTGTGAACTAAAAGACAGGTGCCTCCAATTCCAGTTCTGAAAATGTTACCACTTTGGTTTAAAAAAAAATAAAAAATGTGATTCTTACTGTACAGTTCTGTTTACCAGAAATCCAAAGAACCCTTTTCTATTGAGACTGTCCCAAGCATATCCCTAAGGAATTCTCTCATCTGTTTCAGTGATGAAGGAGAAGGTAGTTGAGTACTAATATATAACATGGATAAGTGCTTGTCCTGATTTGTATTTTAATAAATAATATAAGCATGCTACAAATCAAAATCCAGAAATAAACAGAATCATTCTAATGTTAAATAGCCAGGTAGAGACTTCCATGTTTGTTCACCCTACTACAACACAAAGATTGTCTGCCTCCT
The DNA here is from genome assembly GCF_057876585.1 of Rhinolophus sinicus. Taxonomy (NCBI): domain Eukaryota; kingdom Metazoa; phylum Chordata; class Mammalia; order Chiroptera; family Rhinolophidae; genus Rhinolophus; species Rhinolophus sinicus. Next base: position 73,072,076 of record NC_142501.1, on the reverse strand, counting down.
TTAACCTCATAAAAACTGCGGTTCTTCAGGAAGTTTTGCCACTGCCCATCCGCACATCACTGTGGATCATTAAAAACAAGAAGTGCATCAAGAATTGTTTCCAGGCCTGAACTAGCACTAGCTCAGCTATAAACTTAGAGGTAAGCAAGTACATTATGTGACTGATCCTGGGGCCCGGCACTGTTTACTTACACGGGAAGATACTCATGTGATGGGAAACATGTTGCACTATTCTCCCTGGCTCCAAAAACAAACAAACAAACAAACAAACAACAAAAAGGTACTTTGAAGAGCTAATGTGAGCGTGGGTCTATTAGCAAAAGTTTTGACCTCTCTTTTTAACTGCTTAAGGACAAATGCTCAAACAAGACATCCGACAAAAGGTGCCTGAGGGGCTGCCTATGGCATAACCTGCAAAGGATATCACTTTGCCCAAAAATCTGTGTCCTTACCCTACACTCCCCCAGAGTGAATAGACAGCGTCATTCACCCTGGCGAAGGTAGAGAAAAAATCCAAACTAGATGGGCTTCCTCCTCGCCCCGGAGAAGCTTGGGGCAGGACTAGAGACTTAAGCTTCAGTTCCAAACCAGCACCAGGCCCTCGCAGTCCGTGCACCCGCGAGCAGTGCGGCGACAGAGCAGAACCATCAACATCTCCACCTCTGTCTTCCATGCACCGCCAGACACTGCGTCCCAGAGCCCGCCCCGGACGGGCCCGCCCCGCTATCTCCTCCCCCGTTATCCGCTCGCAGCCGCGCTCGGGCCTGGCTTTGCCTCCCCGCCCTCCCCAACTTCGGCACGTTCCGCTACTCCACACACGTACGCCACCGCCCTCCGCGAGTCCGGGGAACAAAGGTCCCGGGGCCTGAGGGCGAGGAATGCGCTCGGCGCGGTTCCTTACCTCTGGATGGAGAAGAGGCACGCAGCCTGCTTCAGTATCGTACTCATCCGGGCCGTCCGCCATCTTGGTGTTAAATCCCTCCTCCCGCTGCATGCCGGGAGAAAGCGTTTCACCCTCGCGGGGCTCGGGTGAGGCGGAGGGCGAGCGCGAGGGCTAGCGCGAGCCCCGCCGGAGGCGACGCGACCGCCTCCTCCTTGGAGGGCGCGGGTCCCTGCGCGCGTGCGCGCGAGCCGGACCGGCCCCGAGCGGGAGCGCGCTCTGCTGCACTGCGCCGGGGCAGGCGGGCGGAAGGCTGTGGGCGTGGGCGCCGCTGCTGGGGGCGGGCCCAGGGCCTGAGGCAGATGTGCGCCTCTGGTTCCTCCAGGAGTGCGCCGGCCGGGGTCCAACTGAGTCATTAAGGTGGGAAACCTAGCGGCCGCTCGGAAGCGAGAACAAAGCTCTGGAGCCGCGTAGCGGAGGTCGGAGGCCCAAGCAGCCGAGGCGGCCCGCCGACCACAAGATCCACTGTGGCGCCCCGAGATCCCCGCGACCCCCTCTTAAGAGACCCGGGCGAAACCATCATCCGGCTCCAGGTACAAGGTTTGGGGCTCTCAGGCTGGAGTCCAGACATGCATCTCTCCTGAAGACAAAAGACCGGCACCCCCTTCCTCCAGGATCAAAAAGGTCACCCCGAAATGTATGCCCCCAGGGGCCGCCGGGGGAAAAGACGGATAATGCTTGAGGCTTCCTCCGAAAAAAGCCTTTTTAAAATGGTCCCAACCTGTTCTCCTTGGTCTTGAATGAACAGTAACCACGTAAAAAATTTACGCCCTCAAGGCCCATACACTCCCATCTGCTATATTTTAATATAACCCAGGAATTCAGAACTGAAGTGACTTAACTGAATTTGCTGAAATGCGAACCAGATAAAATGACTAACGCCACTTTCAAAAGCGGGTATTAGGGCTGTATTAGTGTGGGGGACATTTCTTCTTAGAAATGTACTGATGGGACAATTACAGGTTTTTAGCTATTAAAAAATTGTAGGACCTGCTGTTGGCTCAGGTGGCTGGAGCCCCTTGTGGTTACCACATTGGCCAGTGAGCTGCGCCCTCTGCAGCTAAGATTGTGAACAACTGGCTCAGCCAGAGGTTGAGCTGCCCTGGGCTGCCGCTGCTGTGGGCTGCTGTTCTGGTGTGGGCTACTGTGTGCTGCCAGGAGTAGCCGGTGAACAGCCTGAGTGGCCGGCAGCCAGCGGCCAGCAGCCGGGGAGAGCTGCTGTGAGTGGCCTACTGGCAATCGACTGCCTGGGGGGGGGGGGGGGAGCACAGGGCTCATAATCCCAGCATGGGCCAGGGAGTGGTGTCCTACACAGCTAGACTGAGAAACAACAGCTTGAACCAGAGTGGGGGTGGGAGGTGGAAGAAGGGGGGAAAAAGAATTTTAAAAAATTGTAACTCTAAATGCTGGGAGGAAGATTTTTAGCAGAGATCATGAAACATGATCTATTAGAGATCCTGACACTTAACCTATCTCGCATTAAAGCCAAATCAGCCAAAGACAATCAGGAGGAAGCCTGCAATCTGCGAACATCAGATTTATTTGTCTATCAGGACGAAGGGCACATCAGAGGAAGTGTGGATACCACCAGAAAAGGGAGGATGAAGCATCTTCTGTAAGGTTTAGGTTCCCGCCAACGAAGTCAGGAGTGTCTAGGGAGAGCGGGTATCAATTCTGGATTGGATGTTGTTTCTGAGGCGGGATTAAAAGCGGAGATTAACCGGGGATTGGATGTTATCATGAAGAGAGAGCCATTTATTAATTAGCTATGCTCAGTAATAAATGAAATCTCAAAGTGGGCCTGGATGTCATTGGTAAGAAAGCAGTATCACTCAAAGAAGGGTGGATATGGCATTTTACAGCTGCTGCATGGCAGTGGGAAAAACAGGGTTCTCTGATAACTTTGCAACTGGTTTTATTTGTGTCTATCTTCCCAGGACTGGTGCCTTTTCCCATTTCAGTCTGAGCTTATTTTCATTTTTTTGGTCCAGACCCAAACCCAAGAACTAGACAGAATTAGAAGTCTGCCTTGGATGCTCCAAACTGCTTTCAGACACATTTTAATATGGACAGAAGTTATTTTCACTTCAAGTTTCATGTTGCCCCTCCTTACCCTTATGTAATGCATTTACTGGGCGTAGAGAGAATATGGGACTAAAGAATGGAAACAGTGAAAAGTTGGGAGATGGAGTAAAGAAGGTATTGAAGTGGAGTGGAGTGAAGATATTAGGCATGGAGAATGGAAAGGATGTTTCATGGGTGCCTATGTATTAGGAACATGGAGGCAGAAGTATGATGAGGAAATTTCAAAAAGTGAAGATCTTGATCCTTGGCTCACAAAGGTCCTCAATGGAAGGATCAAGGGCCAAATTCAGCCAGCAAAAAATGTTTCATTTGGCCCACATGGGAGTTTTCCAAATATATTTTCAGTAGATACCAAAATTCAATAAACCAAGAGATTTTTACCTTAAAATATAGATTGCTAGTTTACCTGGAAAACATGAGAAATCTGGTTCACTCATTTTCATTACCTGCCTGGCTGCTGTAGACATTTTTATTTGTAACTTCTGAGAATTCTACAACTTAAACATAGAGAAAATACTAAAAGTAGATGAAAAAACTTGAAACTCAACTAGAGTCCATATCTGCCTTGCAAGACTGAAATAAATAGTTATTACATGAAGAAAGAAAGAAACCAGGAACAAGAGCATCCATTCTTGTGAAAATATGTTGAAGATGAGGCTTGGATGGTTCAGTGTGGACCAAAATGAACTCTGTAGATACAATCAGAGGCCATTTTGGTAATTACAGAGTTCTTCACCCAGATTTGAGACAATATATTCAAGGTACCGTAAAGGACAGTCAAGACAGTGGACATGTCAGTGAACAGACTGGCAAAAGAAGAACATAGAATTATGGAGGGATGCAGAATAGTTGCTGAAAGGGAATAAAATACAAAGAGAAGAACTATGAAATGGATTTAGAAGCAGACAGATTGAAAGGAATAGGAAATTATTGTACCGATGTAGAGGATTCATATGTAACTTCAGAAACTACTGGATCTAAAGACAGCATTAGAGATCATCCAGTTCTAGTCCAACTCCAACATTTCACAAGTTGGGGAATTTGAGAAAGCCTCTTAAAGTCACAGAATTGAGTGGTAGTTGAACCATGTCTAGAAACCTCTTTTTATCCATCTATTATGCTTGCCTCTACCCACATATTTTCTGTTATAATTATGCTCAATTAATTATTATGTAGTTCATTTAGTAATTACTTATTAAACATTTGTCCTGTGTAAACGTTAGAATTAGTACCTATAACACAGAGATAATTTTTAAGATACCACTCAGATTGTATGACCTAGCTACATGCTGTTCAGTAATGATCATCCTTAGAATTCTAATCAAACCTATTAATCGTAAGATTTTCCTATAAACCATTTCATAAATTTCTGTCTCTTTAGAATTGTGGACTCTAGAACCAAATAAAATGCTGACTACCTAGAACTGGGGTGGGGCAAGGGGTTGCTATTTTAACAAAAAAAAACAAGCACATATAGCAATAGGCTACAATCCTATTTTAAGTGAAATAAGGATAATATTTTTGTACTCATATTCTGTATGAATCATTGATGTAGATAATATCAAATTAGAGAATTAAAGGAAATATGTGGAATTTGACATGTGTCATAGCCAACTTCTAAGAGGGCCCCCAAGATTCTCATCCGGTATTCACACCTTTGTGTAGTGTCCTCCCACACTAAATACGGCTGACCTGTGCAACCAGAAAGATAACAGCAGAAAAATTGTGTGTGACTTTTGAGGCCAGGTCTTAAAAGGCAGTGTGGCTTCTTCCATGGTCTCTCTTGAATTGCCAGCTCTGGGGAAACCAGCCACATGTCATGAAGACACTCATGCAGCTCTATGGAGAGGTCCACATGGCAAGTAACTGAGGTCACTTGCCAACAGTAAGCACTGACTTGTCAGGCTTGTGAGTGAGCACGATTCTCCAGCCCCAGTCAAGTCCAGCCGACATCCTGACTGAAAGCTCATGAGAAACCCTAAGCCAGAATCACCCACCTAAACTACACCTGGATTCCTGATCCTTAAAATTGTGTGAAATGTGTTTATTTTTCTAAACTGCTAAATTTTGGCATAATTTGTTATACAGCAATAGATAATTCATTATGTAAATAATGAAACCCCTGAAGTCATTTGCAAAGTTGTATGTTTATTTGATGAATACGGTAGGATCAAAACATTCAACCTGATTTATTACAACTGTTTTTTGTTGTTTTAATTTTTTTTTTTTTTTTTTTACTAAACTTTACTCCCTTAGAAAGAATGTGTAATGGATTTTGTTGTTATTTTTGTTGGGGGAGGGGAAGCTGTGGTATTCAAATTCTTCCTTTCCAGGGAATGTTGGAAGACTGAGCTAGCTAGACATATCACTAAAGAGTAGAATCAGTGTGAGTGGCTTGGGGGTCAGCCTTTAAGGACCATCAGAGTCTCTTGTTAAAAAAAGAGAAAGAAGGGTGGGGAGGAGGAGAGAGAAGAAGGAAGGGGAAGGAGGGGAGGGAGAATGGAACTTTGTGTTGAGAAATAATGAGGATTTGAAACAATAATGTATACCCAGGGTGCCAAAAAAATGTATACACATGACTTGTATTCATCTTTTGTTATTGGTATATGTTGAGTATTACAGTTTTAATGCAGTTTTTTCCTTTCTTAAAATGTATATACATGTTTTTGGCCCCTCTGTATATTGGAAGGGGACTGGGGAGAGAGGATTGTCCAGGTGGCAAGAGTATGGATTGCTGGATCTGAACTTGTCTAAGGAAGTGTCCTGCTGCCTGGAAATATGAGATGAATGCATACAGTGAAGAAGAGAAGATTCCACTGTGAGGGCATGTGCAGTGCCCAGAAGTTTCATGGATCAGAGCCCTTGTGAAACCCAGGGCTTCCCTTCAATCTGTATGTGGGAGCAAATTTTTCTTCTTAAGCACCAGCGTTCCATCACTTTACTACACCTTGGGAATAACTCAAGGTATGGCCATGCCAGAAGGTGCCACTACGTTTTACTCTTTGCCTTTGACCCTCATCTTCTGCAATATTCCAGAGCACCTGTAAGCACAAAGGGACCCCCTGAGTACCTGCAAGTTGGGAGATAGGAGTATCTGAGAAAGGCTTCATGGAACAAGCTTGAGATCCTCAACTAATACAGTGATCAATGAAAGCCCTTCTTATATCCATATGCACATGTTTTTTCTGGGGAGAGCATCCCCAGCTTTCATCGTATTTTAAAGTGGGTATATGATCCGAAAAAGTTTGCTCAAATCTAGGAACATTTCAAATGTAAAATCCACGAACATTTCAAATGTAAAATCCACAGTTTTAGAAGTATTGCCTCCTTTTACATTAATGAACATTTTCACTGGGGATTTTTCTGTATTATTTAAATGACATTAATTTATACGAGTGGTTTATAAATGATAATCTCCATCAGAACAGGATTGTATATACCAATCCTATACATAATACTTAGCACACTGCTTTCTCCAAGTAATTATTCCATAATTATGTGTTAAATGAATGAAGAAGAAAAAAAGGAAAGCATATATGATCCTACGTAGGACAAAATTCCACATCATTTATTTCCCCCAAGGGTAAAAAAGGTACAATTAGACCAACTTTGTTAGGATTCAGATAGTATGTTTGGTTTAAAATAGAAAATGATCCAGAGTCTGCTGGTTAATCTGCATTCCCCTTTCTCCCCACTGCCCCGCTCCCAAATCCATTCTTTGCTCTTTTCAGCCTGTGCTTTAGCCAATTGATCACCAAGGACTGCATCTCCTAGAAGACATGGCCCAGGTGGCTGCTGTTTGGGTTTGACAGATGGGAGGAACTGGCAGAACAAATAGGTCAGAGTATTTCTTCCCAATCCCCTTCTGTTTTGACAAGGCACCTGTGTCAGCAGCTTCATTCCTCTAAGATGACAGTACCTACTTGGTGATCCCTCTTCTACAGTCCCAGCTGTCAGCTGGCTCTCCTCTCCATGTGCCCTCAGCCGGAGGGTATGGCTTGTTTCTGGGTGCCTGCCATCCTTCACTTGTCCCCTTAAACCTACCCACTTCACTGTAAGTAGTACTTTCATTTGCACTTGTTCCTTTGGATCATGTGGAAGGAATTCTATTTCCTGGAGGGGCCCTGGCTGATACACATTTTATGTGCCAGTCACTGTTTTAAATGCTTCAGGACATTATTTCATTTAATCCTCACATGCAGCCTAAGAAGTAGGTACTGTTAATATCTCCCTCTTACAGGTCTGTTATCCCTTTACGGTGAGTTAACATGATGGCTATGTAGGATTGTAACAGGGAGTCTGTAGACATCTACATGCTAGGTAGTTTGCAAACAACAAATGATGCATCAACAGTCCCTGGAATCAAATATGTAGATAATAGCTAATAAGCCATTAGATTGATATATGCTAGTTGATTACGTATCATGACTAGGTATGACTTGTTGCTATAAAATTATTTCTCTGACCCCAATGTCAAATGCACTGTTAACTTTTCTATGACAATTCAACAGTCCCAGAAAACTGTTTGTAATTCACTATCTACATAGTATTTACAATTCATCGCAACTTCAAAAGGAGATGAAGTTAATTCATATTGAAAATAAATCTTTTACATCGCTACTAGTAGGCAATGAAAATAGTTGAGAGAAGCTTTATGCCATAGCGCTCTGTGAATTAGGGGGAAATATGGAAAACTTAAAACATGTTTTCAATGATCTCCCACAGATTTTCCCATCTTTGCCCATTCTCTGCTTGCCTCCTATATGCTGCCATATAGTTAGTATCATTTATGTTTTACAGAATGACTACACATTCTGCTCTGCACATCTTCACTGACCCAAACCCACACTGAGAACAAATTGGTGTTTCTTATACTTTGTTTTAAAAAAAAGAAGAGAGCTTTGATTCAGCTGTTGTGACACATGAAGGAACTGGCCCCAACTATGACACCCACTCTCTTGTTATCCTGAATCTAGGGCAGAATGCTGTTATATTTCAGGCATGCTTGGCTTAGGGCTGGAAAGGATGGCAGTCATGGTGCTAATATGTCTTGACTCACTATATTGGACTCCTGCCACGGTTCCTGTTCAGGAGGATATTAAAAGAGCGAACTTTTATATCGGGGCTTCATTAGGATAGTATGGATGTATGGTAGCTGTTGCAGGCTTAGACTGTGACCAGGCCACTTCCATAATGTTCCCCAGCATTGCTGTCCCTAATCTCTTGCCCAATTTCCTAGTCCATCATTGGAACCTAATTGGTTTATGTCCCCTCAGGCTATTAAATCAGAAACTCCGTGGCTCTTCTCTTTGGCTTATTTTCACCTAAGAATCAAACTGAGAGTTGGAAATTTAAGTATAGTTGGCTCATCTACTTTATCTTACTTAGGAAACAATTTAGTAAATCAAAACATTGTTCTATCCAGATGTCCCAGGCTAGTCAGACCACCTGGGTTTGAATCCCAGTCCCATCACCTTAATTCTGTGACCTGAGGAATGTTACATATGTTTTCTGGCTGTAACATGCTTGCATGGTAACCATGCCATTTGTTTTCATCTTGCTCAGGCTGGGATAGCTCTGACAGACATTCCATTTGTTCTCATATGGTGTGGGGGACTTTTTCTTTTCTCCATATCTGAGTCAAGTTTGGTTTCCACTCTTAATTTTTGTTTGAGGATAGTGTAATTTATCTTCTGTTTACTTTTCTGTACATTGAGGAAATGGTAAAGGAGAGAGAAGCTTTGCTGAAGCAAGATACAGGCTGTGTTAGAAAACCTGGGTCATGCTCTCTTCACTGAGTATTATATATCACTGAGTATTATATATGTAGCTGAAAATTATGTATCATTCCCATAGGGAAATGTCTTCAGGCATCAGGCAGTCTCCCCATCTTAGTGAGTAGCCCTGGAACTTTCACTTTCATTAGAGTCAGTCCCACAGTTCACTTTCTCCATATCACCAGCCTTTTTCACAGCTATTTCTAGTAATGTACAGTGAAAAAATATAAGGAGATGCATTAGGTTTGTTTCTCTACGAATTTGGGGATATTAGTGTGACTCAGAATTTGTTATATTTACCAGTATAGCTTGAGATGGGTAGGTGGATGAAAGGGCAAAGTTAAGAAGTAAGCCCAATAGTTCTCTGCTCTGTTTCAGAATGTGATGTTCTTTGTGTGCTTGCCAGTTTTTTCTTTTTCTTTTTTTTAACTTTAGGGTATAGCTGAATTGGTGAATTTTCTAGATCTTTTTTTTTTTTTTTTTTTTTTTTTTGAACAGCTATTAAGGGTAGAAAATCTGTGGTGCAGTTTTAGTTGGTCACCTGGACATTTCAAAAAACCCCAACACATGGGAGTTTTCCTTCACACCTGCTCAGCTTCTGCTATGCTGATATAATCAGATGCTGATATAATCAGATGGTGACATAATTAGATGTAGAAAGTATTCTCACATCACTGAACCTGAGAGTCCCCTTAACTCCTCCACCCCTCACTGCTGAGTTGGGCTCTTTCTATAACTGGTTATTCCATTCATTCCATGATTTTTTCCTAATTTAATTCTCTGAGATTAATCTCAAATTCAGCTTTTGGAATACATGCTGTTAGATTAGTCCATCATTAGAATGTCCTGAGAACTACAGATTTCCAAACATACATACACACAATTTTGCATATATATTGGAGGATTCAGGACTCCCTGAGCATAGTCCATGGACCCCATGTGAAAAAAAATCCCTGACTGTTATAAATCATAGTTTTAATTCTGGAATGATGTCTTTAACCTATAAAGGACTTTGAGAGCTCATCTATTAGTAGTTTATCATAGTGCCTTCAAACAAAATAATTCTCAGTAAATGTGATATAGAAGAATGAGTATTATAAGAAACTGAATACTGGTTCTGGCTTTCCAGCTAATTAACTGTATGATCTCTGTCACTTTAATTTTTCAGCTTCAGTTTTTTCATCTGTAAAACCAAGGGGGTTGTAATAGGTGCTCTCTAAAGTTTCTTTTATCTTTATGATTCTAATTGTAATAATACCATCCTCAACAGATGATAATTTCCTTTTTAACTGTCAGAATGAAAAGTTTACACTGTCTATAATTAACCTCTGTTCTGTTCTGTCTCTGGTAGTTTTTACAACCCGAAATTTCTTCCTGATTTCTATCCTAAACCTCTCATGCTGTAAGTCTCCTTCATTTTATTTTCTTCTCAAACTTCTTAATATTTTCTTTTATCTTCCTTACCTAAATCATTCCCAGACCGGTAAAGTTGGACTAATGAAAACTAAGGAAGGACTTCCATCACTAATACACCTTTTCCCACTTCTAAATCATTAATGCATGTGGTAACTGAGACAAGACACGGTCCTAACACCCACAGGCAGTCCATTAGATAGTCTGTCTCCCAGATAAGAGCAGCTAAACTGTTGTAGTATCTCAGAGAGCTATTCCCTGCTCTTTTCTATTAGAGTATACCCTTCTAAGCTTCACTCAGAGAGAAGATGGCATAGCTAAAGATACCACATTAAGAAATGCAAAAATAGAAGTGAAATCATTTATCTGAATCTAGGGCCTTATTCCATTTTAGGCATCAATATTGAGTTACTACACCCCCAGACTCCTGCAGAATCCTATTTGAAATACCTGTCTAGAAATGAACAATTTTCTCTTTTTTTAAATCAGCTTTTCAATTTTAAAAGTAATAATTTCACATTCTTTTAAAAATGTAAATAATAAAGTAATATCTGCAGTTAAAATTAAGCCTTTTTTCCTCCCTATTCATCCCAAGAACACTTCCCAGAGTTAATAACCATGGTTAATCAAAGTCTTCCCAAAATTTTAAGATATATATGTGTGTATATATATTATATATATATTTATATGTGTATATATATATATATATATATACATGTGTGTGTATACACACACACACACACACACACACATATATGTATCCTTTTTTTAAAAATTTGTCTTGAATATTTCCATTGCAGCATTTATAGTTCTATTTTATTCTATTTAATGGCTTATTTAATATTCTCCCAGGTCCTGGTATATCAGTTAGAATATTGAATACTTTTGGTTTTAAGTCACAGAAAACTTGTCTAAAAGGGGCTCATATGATAAGGACCTTTATTATTTCTTACAACAAGAAGTTCAGAGTCAGGTTAATTCAATATTTCACTAATTTCAAGAAGATTCTGTATTTTTCAGGTTAACTCAACAGCTCAGTTCTATTATGAAGATGCAATCTGGTTCCTTCCTTCTACTCTGCTATTCTCAGTAAAAAGGTGAGAAACCCACCGACGCAACATGGCTTAAGCAGCTCTAGGCATTATTCATCTCTTACCACAGCACTATCTACAGGAAATTAAAAGGACTGTTCCTTCTCATTTGCCCCTTTTTTAAATGAAGGAAAGCTTGCAGAATACCACCTTTCAAGTCACATTGGTCAAGATTTGACTAACTGTCCGTGTTACAGCCAATCTTTGACAAAGAAAACGAGACCACCCTGATTAGCTTATACAAAGGATTGGCAAACTGTGGCTTATGGGTAAATCTGGTCTATTGCCTGTTTTTGTATGGCCGGTGAGCTATGGGTTTTATAGTCTTAAATGGTTACAAAAAATCAGAAGAAAAATAATATTTTGTGGCATAGGAACGTTATGTGAAATTCAAAGTTCAATGTCCATAAATAAAGTTTAAGTATTCTTAAAGACTGTCCTTTACACTACAACAGCAGTTGGAACAAAGACCATATGGCTCACAGAGCCTAAAATATTTACTTCTCGGTCCTTTACAGGGAAAGCTTGCTGGCGTCTGATTTAGACTATCACCAGAGGTCAGGGAGCCCCTCCCCTGAACACCAGACAATTTGGTCAGTAAGCAGAAACAAAATCTGGGCTCTTCTCAGCAAGAAAGGAAAGGGGGAGAAGAAATGGATTTGACTAGGGAGTCGACAATGTCTGTTCTATGTTACCACACATTTTCCCTAGAAATTTCAATCAGCTCTCTCAGAACAGATTCATCTTGAAATGTTCACAGGTAAGGGCAACTCTGGTCTCAATGTTGGAAAGTGAGCTGGTTTTCACATTGCTTTAGGCTAGGCAGGTTTGGTATAAGAACTCTGTAATTGTCTCTTCATTGTTTATGAAAAGAAGTCCCAACTAGCATGGCACACAAAATTTCTGAACCTGACTCCTACTTACCTCTCCAGCATCCCTTGCCACCTCCAGCACATGACTCTATTGCTTCTCCCATTGTGAAACACTTAAATTTATCGACCCTTTTCCTGCCTCTTTGCTCTTATCCATGCTGTTGCCTCTATCTAACACTCTTCCCTCTTTTCCACAGAGAAAATTTCTACGGTGAGACTTTAAGACATAACTCATTTGTTATTTCCTCCAAAAAACCTTATAGTACCACATCTGAGGCTCTCTCTTTGTTGTCTTTCTTGGGTTCTCTAAAAAGAAGAACCTGAGACAAGGGTTCCTCACATCCATTTATTTCAGGATGTAATCCCAGGGAACACGAGTTAAGGGTAGAGGACTAGGAGTAAAACAGAATAAGAAGAAAACCAATACAGAGGTATACTATTGACTTAGTTACCTTAATAGGCAATGGGGGCTCGGCCCTGCTGGACACCTTCTGAGAGGCCAGAATTCAAAATTGTTTGCTGAGACACAGAAGAAGGGAGCATCTCATCCCCTATTAATATATGTTGTCCCAGAAAGTGTTCGCTCTCTCATACTTCCATGTTTCCTGAGCAGCAAAGCCTGAGGGTAGAAAGTAAGAGATACCTGGTGCAGCCATCAAGTGTCACCTTGGCTCACCTGGTAGCTTTGAATATGAAATCAGCATAAGAGACATCTGATATACTCCAGAATGTGCATTCCCCAGATCTGTTGGTAGTCTGCATTATATGTGTTCTATCACAGAACTTTCAAGGTGGTAGCTAATAGCAATGCCTACATAAGATTCAATACAGGAGTGTTAGAGGAACAAGCAACATGCCCTGAAGCTGTAATTGGTCTCAATGTCATAAGTGATCAATTCATCCTCTCTCTCTTCTGCCACTCTGCTTGATCTACATTGTTTGCCTGGTGGGTTACCCAGTTCTTTGTCTTCAAGGGGCCAGAGCCCCTAGATGCTTTAGCCTGATTGGGTAAGGACTGTTGCATTTGTACTTTTATGGTTATCATTGCATGTGGAAGCCTTAAGAACTGGGTGTGGAAGCACCTTGCTTAGCAGGTCCAGCTGGCATAATGTCATCGGTGTAGCATGATGTTCTATAGAATGTCAAGTTGATCAATGTCCTTGTGGACTACACACATTGTAACAGAGAGCAGGAAGCTCTGGGGAAGCAGTGAGTGTGCACTGCTCCCCTTCCCACATAATGGGAACTCCTTTTAGCTCCTTTTTATTGACAAGGATTGAGAAGATTCTACTCCCTGGAACAACAACGATATACTAGGTGCCAAAGGTTGTGTGGTTACATTCTAGTAAATATACCATAGCAGCTGTGATTTGGGCTATCCTTAGGTTAAGTTTACAGTAGTCCATCATCATTTTCTATGATGGATCTGGTTTTTTGCAGTGGCCAACAGTCTAAATAGGTAAGATGAACAGGAGATGATGGGTGCTAACACCTCTGAATCCTTTAGTTTTTTTGATGGTGGCACGAGTCTCCATATATTTGCTCTCAGGATGTTGTATTCCTTCTGATTCACTATCTTAGCCAGTAAGGATGTGCAGTTTGAGGGGCCTCATTGGTCCTTCCTATTACAATAATTCTTACTACCCAGGTCAAGAAAACAAAGTGAGGGTTCTGACAGGTGCTAAGCACATTCCATTCCAATTGTTTACTTGGAAACCAGAGATATAAGCAAAGGAGGGTCTGTGAATCCATTGGAACAGTTTGAGAGGAATTTGAGCCATCTGGTTTCCCTCTCTACCCAGAGGCTTTATAGTGCTTCTAGCTTCTTGGTATTAGTGTCAGCTCAGGCCCTTTATCCACGGAGTGTTGAAATGTCCATATGGGAGTGAAGTCGGGAAGCATGGGGAGAGATTCCCCTTGATCTCTCCCCTTGAAGTTACAAGTTAAACAGCTATAATTTAACAAAGGATTCCCTGTGCAACACACTAACATATCTGATCACACATCAAAACATCTGAAGGTGGGGGCAGCGGGTGGCTCAGTTGGTTAGCATGCGGTGCTCATAACACCAAGGTTGCCGGTTCAATTCTCACAAGAGCCAGTGAGCTGCGCCCTCCACAACTAGATAGAGTGAAAACAATGGCTTGACTTGGAGCTGATGGATCACGGAAAAACACACTGTTCCCCAACATTACCCAATAAAAATTAACAACAACAACAACAAAAAACAAACATAGGAAGGTGGGCAAATGGGGATAGATGGGGGAGGAAGGAAGGGAGAATAGCAGAGATAGTGCTACAGACACAGCCCGGAGCTCACTGCATATCGTGGGAGAGGGGGGATTCAGGCTGCAGGTGCAACCTCTGTGGGCCTGAGCATTCCTGCTTGAGTGATCAGCATTTATTATGGCTGAACCCAGCAATTGGGGCAGAGACTAAATACAAAAGTGTGACACCCGTCACCTTGCAGCCACCATCACCAGGCATAAAATAATGCCATGGAACCTGGACACTTCCCCCCAACCTTCCCAGAGCTAGCAGTGGGCCCCAGAAGAAACTGTAGGAGTGAGTGTCGGGTTACAGAGCAGAATATCTACAGCCCTGAGAACTGGACAGATAGTTCCTGAGTAGCAGACGCTCGCTACAGCTAATCCCAGTGACAAGGATGGAGATACAGAAGTGAAGCAGCCCCTATCACCTCTGCTTTTCAACATACTGTTGGAAGTCCTTGCCAGAGCAATCAGGCAAGAGAAAGAAATAAAAGGCTTCCAAATTGGGAATGAAGAAGTTAAATTGTCACTCTTTGCAGATGACATGATGCTATATACAGAAAACCCTAAAGACTCCACCAAAAAGCTATTAGAAACAATCAGCAAATACAGTAAAGTTGCAGGCTACAAAATCAACGTACAAAAGTCCATTGCATTCCTACATACTAACAATGAAATCTCAGAAAAAGAAACACAAAAAAACAATTCCTTTTGCAATTGCAGTAAAAAGAATAAAATACCTAGGAATAAACTTAACCAAGGATGTGAAGGACCTATATGCTGAAAACTATAAGACATTTTTGAAAGGAATTGAAGAAGACACAAAGAAATGGAAAGACATTCCATGCTCATGGATTGGAAGAATCAACATAGTTAAAATGGCCATATTACCCAAAGCAATATACAGATTTAATGCAATCCCCATCAAAATCCCAATGGCATTTTTTAAAGAAATAGAACAAAAAAATGATCAGATTTGTTTGGAACCACAAAAGACCCCGAATAGCCAAAGCAATCTTAAGAAAAAAGAACAATACTGGAGGTATCACACTCCCTGACTTTAGCTTGTACTACAGGGCTACAATAATCAAAACAGCATGGTATTGGCAGAAAAACAGACACATAGACCAATGGAATAGAATTGAGAACCCATAAATAAAACCACATAAATATGGACAGATCATTTTTGACAAAGAAGCTAAAAACATACAATGGAGGAAAGACAGCCTCTTCAATAAATGGTGCTGGGAGAATTGGATAGCCACGTGCAAAAGAATGAAACAGGTCTGCTTTCTGTCACCATGTACAAAAATTAATTCAAAATGGATCAAAGACTTCAGCATAAGACCTGACACAATACACTGCATAGAAGAAAACATAGTTACTAAACTTATGGACCTTGGGTTCAAAGAGCATTTTATGAATTTGACTCCAAAGGCAATGGAAGTAAAAGCTAAAATAAATGAATGGGACTATATGAAACTTAAAAGCTTCTGCACAGCAAAAGAAACCATCGACAAAATAAAGAGGCAACCAACTGAATGGGAGAAGATTTTTGCAAACAGTGCCTCCGATAAGGGGCTAGTATCCAGAATATACAAGGAACTCATGCAACTCAACAACAAAAAAACGAACAACCCAATTGAAAAATGGGCAGAGGACTTGAAGAGACATTTCTCCAAAGAGGACATACCAATGGCAAATAGACATATGAAAAAATGCTCAACATCACTAATCATCAGAGAAATGCAAATAAAAACCACAACGAGATATCACCTCACCCCAGTCAGAATGGCTAACATCAACAAGACAAATAGTAACAAGTGTTGGAGAGGCTGTGGAGAAAAGGGAACCCTCATCCACTATTGGTGGGAATGCAGACTGGTGCAGCCGTTATGGAAGGCAGTGTGGAGGTTCCTCAAAAAATTACAAATAGAATTACCATATGACCCAGCAATCCCTCTCCTGGGTATCTACCCAAAAAATCTGAAAACATTTATACATAAAGACACATGTGCTCCAATGTTCATTGCAGCTTTGTTTACAGTAGCCAAGATATGGAAACAACCAAAATGTCCTTCAATAGATGAATGGATAAAGAAGTTGTGGTATATATACACAATGGAATACTATTCGGCGGTAAGAAAAGATGATATAGGAACATTTGTGACAACATGGATAGATCTTGAGAGTATAATGCTAAGCGAAATAAGTCAGACAGAAAAAACAGAGAACCATATGATTTCACTGATATGTGGTATATAAACCAAAAACAACAAAAGAACAAGACAAACAAATGAGAAACAAAAATTCATAGACACAGACAATAGTTTAGTGGTTACCAGAGGGTAAGGGGGGTGGGGGGTGGGAGATGAGGGTAAGGGGGATCAAATATATGGTGATGGAAAGAGGACTGACTCTGGGTGGTGAACACACAATGGGATTTATAGATGATGTAATACAGAATTGTACACCTGAAATCTATATAATTTTACTAACAATTGTCACCCCAATAAATAAATAAAAATAAACACGCAATAATAATAATAAAAAAAGAAGTGAGGCAGTTGAGGTCTGGCAGTCACCATTAACAGGAGGAGAACAGAGCCACAAACACAACAGTGGTCTCTTCCAGATAAAACTACCCCCACCCTTTACGGCTGATCCCAGTGGGGGCACCTAGGACTGCTCAGGCAGGACAGCACTGGGATTTCAGGGGCTCAGAACCCTATCGCCCATTACATTCTCCCATGGGGTGATGTCCTGAGATGGAGATACCTCTCCAAGGAAAACAAGTCATCTTCCACCCACCAGCAGAGAGCCAAGACATCAGCCTGAGCAATGCAAGAGAAAATAAAACGCTCCAGCACCACCTACTGAAAAGTAAAAGAAAGACCACTTTTAACAACCTACTCCCATAAATGCCAAGGCAGAGAAATGATCCATTAAATACCATGAACAACTAAGGTAACAAAGTAGCTCACAAAGAAAATGAAAAATATTCAAAAAATAAACTAAAGACCTGGAGATATATGACATAAATAACAGAGATTTCAAGATTGCAATTTTGAAAAAACTAAACAAGATGCAAGAAAACTCAGATAAGCATTTTAATGAACTCAGACATGAAAACCAACGAACAAGATAAATACTTTACCAAAGAGATTGAAAATTTAAAAAATAACCAAAAAGAACCAAATAGAAATCCTGGAGCTGAAGAAATTAGTAAAAAAAAAAAAAAGAGAGAGAGAGAGAGAGAGAGAAAGAGAGAGAGAGAGACAGAGACAGAGAGAGACAGAGAGAGACAGAGATGAAGAATGAAATAGTGAGCTTAGGAAATAGAGCTGAGGAAAGAGTTAGTGATATTGAAGATAGAAATCTAGAAATGATGCAGATGAAAGAAGAGAGATATTTGAGAGTTAAAAGAAATGAAAGAACTTTCTAAAACTATCTGACTCCATCAGAAACAGCAATATAAGAATAATGGGTATACCAGAAGGAGAAGAGAGGGAGAAGGAAACAAAGAGCCCATTCAAACAAATAGTCGAGAACTTCCCAAACCTATGGAAAGAACTGGATCCTTGAAGCCAAGAAGCAAACAGAACACCTAGTTACCTCAATCCCAAAAGGCCTTCTCCAAGACATATTATATTAAAACTGTCAAAATGAATGACAAAGAAAGAATTCTCAAGGCAGCCAGGGAAAAGAAGATGGCAACCTACAAAGAAAAGATAATAATCATATTTTTCAGCAGAAACTCTACAAGCTGGAGGGGTTGGAAACAAATATTCAAAGTATTGAAAAAGAGAAACTACCTGCCAAGAATAATATACCCAGGAATGTTATCCTTTAGATATAAAGGAGGAATAAAGACCTTTCCAGATACACAGAAGCTGAGGGAATTTTCAACCACAAGGACTGCATTACAGGAAATAAGGAAAGAGGTTATTTTACCTGAAACAAAAAGACAAAGGATACAAAACTATGAGTAAGATTACTAACAGACACACAAAAGCAGGAAATAGCAACCCCTACACAGAATATGGCACTATACAACTAAACATAACATAAAGGGTAAAGGAGATAAAAACATTTAAAAAGAGAGAAGACAATTTGTTACTGCAACTCATAAATGAACTCACAGCATAAATAGGGATAATTTGTAACAACAAAAACATAAAAAGGTAAGGGGTAAATGTTTGCATTTGCAAAAAGGAATGGAGATAAGATGCAAGCAGAAGAAAAAGGACTACTGTATGTATTAAGTTTTCTTTTACATAAACTTGATAGTAACCCCCCCCCCCCACACACACACACACACAACAGAACTGAGACACATAACGTTAAAAAAAGAGGAAATGGGGGAAAAAAAAAATCACAGGATACTACCAAACTAAAATAACAGACAGAAACATAGAACAAAGAAACAATGGGGACACCAAGCTACCAGAAAACAAAAGACAAAATGGATATAGGAAAGTCTAATATATCAATAATCATCCTAAATGTAAATGGTATGAACTCACCAATAAAAAGGTACATAGTGTCAGATGAGATCAAAACACAAAACCCAACCATATGCTGCCTTTAAGAGACACATCTCAGTTGCAAGGACAAATACAGACTCAATGTGAAAGGGTGAAAAAACGGTATTATAAGCAAATGGCATCCAGAAAAAAGCATGTGTAACCATACTTATATCTGATGAAATAGACTTCAAGATAAAAAAGTTAACATGAGACAAAGATGGACATTTCATAATGATAAAGGGGGTAACACAGCAAGAAGACATACCACTTACCAATATATATGCTCCCAGTCAGGGAGCATCAACATATATAAAGCAACTACTAACAGAACTAAAGGGAAAAAGTGACAAAAACACATTTACAGTAGATGATCTAAATACACTGCTGACAGCTATGGATAGATCACCCAAACAAAAAGAGTAAGAAAATATCTGTCTTAAATGACGCATTAGAGCAAATGGACATAATTGACATTTACAGAGCACTTCATCCAAGATCACCAGCCTATTCATTCTTTTCTACTACACATGGAATATTCTCAAGGATAGACCATATGTTGGGACACAAAACTAGTCTCAGCAAATTTAAGAAGACTGACGTCCTACCAAGCATATCTCTGACATCAGGCTTTGAAACTGGAGATGAATTGCAAAACTAAAGTGGGAAAACCAAAAGTATGTGGAGATTTAAAAACTTGCTACTAAATAACGACTGTGTCAAACAGGAAGTAAAAGGAGAGATCAAAAGATACCAAGAAATGAGAATGGAAAATACAACATATCAAAACTTTTTTGGGATGTGGCAAAAGTGGTAATAAGAGGGAAATTTATATCATTATAGGCCTATCTCAACAAACAAGAAAAATACCAAACAACATTATATCTTAAAGAACTAGAATAAGAAGAACAAATGAAGCCCAAAGTCAGCAGAAAGAAGTAAATACTAAAAATTAGAGCAGAATTAAATGAAATAGAGAACAAAAAGACAATAGAAAAAAAATAATGCAACAAAGAGCTGGCTATTTGAAAAGATTAATAAAATTGACAAACCCCTGGCTAGACTCACTAAGGAAAAAAGAGAAAAATACGTAAACAAAATTATAAATAAAAGAGAAGTTACAACGGATACCACAGAAATAAAAAAAGATCATACAAGAATACTATAAAAGACTACCCCACCAAATTCAATAACCTAGAAGAAATGGACAAATTTTTAGAAATATAGACCCTTCCTAGACCAAATCATGCAGAATTGGAAAATCTAAATAGATTGATCAACAGCAAGGAAATGGAAACAATCATCAAAAATCTCCTAAAAAGCAAAAGTCCAGTATTAGGTGATTTCACTATTGAATTCTACCAAACATTCAAAGATGATTTAACACCCGTCCTCAAACTCTTCCAAAAACTGAAGAAGAGACAATATGTTCTACTCATTTTATGAGACCAAAATTACCCTGATACCAATATCTCTGATGAATACAGATGCAAAAATCCTACACAAAACATTAGCAAAATGAATACTTAAAAAGACTATACATCACAATCAAGTGAGGTTCATTCCAAGGGCACAAGGATGGTTCAACATACGCAAATCAATGTGATACACCACATAAACAAAATAAAGGATAAAAATCATATGATCATATCAATAGATGCAGAAAAAGCACTTGACAATATACAACATTCTTTTTTGATTAAGACACTTAATAAAATGGGTATAAAATGAAAATACCTCAACATAATAAAGGCCATATATAACAAACCCTCAACTATAATAATATCATACTTAACAGTGAAAACCTGAAGGCTTTTCCTCTAAAATCAGGAAAAAGGGATGCCCCTTGTCACCACTGTTACTCAACATAATATTGGAAGCACTAGCCAGAGCAATTAGGCAAGAGAAAAAAATAAAAGGCATCCAAATTGGTAATAAAGAAGTCAAATTGTCATGTTTTGCAGAAGACATAATTCTTTTTATAGAAAAACCTAAAGATTCCACCAAAATACTATTAGAAGCCATAAACAAATACAGTAAAATTCCAAGATACAAAATAAATGTACAAAAATCCACTGCGTTCCTATATACTAACAATGAAATTTCAGAAAAGAAATGAAAAAAACAATTCCTTTTGCAATTACAACAAATAAAATACCTAGGAATAAATGAACAAAGGATGTGAATGAGCTATACACTGAAAACCACAAGACATTATTAACAGAAATTGAAGAAGACACAAAGAAATGGAAAGATATTCCATATTCATGGATTGGAAGACATAACATAGTTAAAATGGCCATAATACCCAAAGCAATATACAGATTTAATGCAACCCCCACCAAAATTCCAATGGCATTTTAAAAATAAATAGAAGAAAAAAATGATCACATTTGTATGGAATCACAAAAGACTGAGGATATCCAAAGCAATCCTGAGGAAAAACAAGGCCAGAGGTATTACACTCCCTGACTTCAATTTATACTGCAAAATGATAATAATCAAAACAGCATGGTATTGGCAGAAAAACAAACACAGACCAGTGGAACAGAATTGAGAACCCAGAAATAAACCCACATATATATGGGCAGATACTTTTTCACAAAGGAGCCAAAGACATACAATGAAGAAAAGAAAGCTTCTTCAATAAATGGTGCTGGGAAAATTGGAAAGCTTTGTGCAAAAAAAAACGAAAGTAGTCTGCTTTCTGCCACCATGTACCGAAATTCACTCAAAATGGATCAAAGACCTAAACATAAGACCTGAAACAATAAATTGCATACAAGAAAGCACAGGTCCTAAACTTATGGATTTTGGGTTCAGAGAGGATTTTATGAATTTGACCTCAAAGGCAAGGGAAGTAAAAGCTAAAATAAATGAATGTGACTATATTAAACTAAAAAGCTTCTGCACAGCAAAATAAACCACCAACAGAACAAGGAGGCAACCAATCGAATAAGAGATGATATTTGCAAACAACACCTCCAATAAGAGGCTAATATCCAAAATACGTAAAAAACAAAACAAAACAAAACAAAACAAAAAACCTCATTCAACTCGACAACAAAAAAACAAACAATCCAATTAAAAAATTGGCAGAGGATCTGAACAGACACTTCTCCCAAAAAGACAAAAAATAGCCAACAGATCTATGAAAAACTGTTCAACTTCACTAGTTATAGGGGAAATGCAAATGAAAACCACAATGATACCACCTCACACCTGTTAGAATGGTTATTATCTACAAGGCAGGTAATAACAAGGGTTGGAGAGGTTGTGAGAAAAAAGGAACCCTCATGTACTGCTGCTAGGAATATAAATTGGAACAGTCATTATGGAAAACAGTATGGAGGTTCCTCAAAAAATTAAGAACAGAATTACCATATGACCAAGCAATTCCTCTTCTGGATATCTACCAAAAAATCTGAACACAGTTATCTGTAAAGATATATGTACCCCTATGTTCAATGCAGCATTATTCATGGTGGCTAAGACATGGAAACAATCAAAGTGTCCTTCAATAGATGATTGGATTAAGAAAAGTGGTACATATATGTGACGGGCCAGCCGCCACAAGTCGATCAGTACCTGAATGGGGGAGTGGGAATGAATAAAAGACACTCACACAAATGCTAATGCGGCCGGTCCTCAGTGATCCTGAAGCCCCGAGTTTATTATTCTTCACTCATTTATACAGTTTGAGTACGTGCAACTTATCAAAGAAAGTATGCATCACCTTAGCAACTATAACTTTTTTTCTTTTACATAGAGGATACAAACTAACTAAAACTCCCAGAAGCAATTATCCTTATCAATTGCCTTGAAGTAGCCATCAGTCTTCTGTGTCCGGGAACTGGCCGCTCCCACCACATTCCTAGCAGCCTGCAAGCACTCTCCAGGTGCAGGCAGAGATAATGCCCTAGGGGGTGGAAACAGGCTCAGAGTTTCCTGTAACCATGGCTCCCCACACATATACACAATGAAATATTACTCAACCATAAGAAAACATTAAATACTGCCATTTGTGACAATATAGATGGACCTTGACATTATCATGCTAAGTGAAATAATCAGACAGAAAAAGTCAAGAACCATGTGATTTCACTCCTAGTAGGATATAAAACTGTTAGCAACAAACAAACAAGATAAACAAACAAGCAAAACTCAGACACAGATAACAGTTTAGTGTGTACCAAGGGTGAAAAGGGTGGGGGGTTGGTAGAAGAAGGTAAAGAGGGTCAAACATGTGGAAGGATATTTGACTTTTGGTGGTAAACACACAATGCAATACATAGATGATGTATTATAGAATTGTACACTTGAAACTTATATCATTTTATTAACCAATGTCATCCCAATAAATCTAATAATAAAAACAGAAATGCCTATTCGTTTCCCTTTTGTTAATGTACAGTTTCTCCATAAGTGGGTATGTGTCCTTTTGGAGAACCACTGGAGGAATACGCAGTATAGATACTTGTGCTAGTATTTCTGGGTCTGTCCTCAACCTCCCCTTCAGATGATGAGCTGTGGGTCTGACAACTAGCTTAAATCTGTAAACTTGGGGAGAGGTTGTAGTTTTCCATTGAAACAACTGGCATCAGCCTTCTGTTCACCAGCTGTTGATTTTTTCCTGTTATACATATAGGTCAAGTGACACCCGAGTGGATGCTCATGTAAGCGGCCCTGAAGAACACCATGGTCTATGAATCATTATCACAGACCCCGTGGGTGAAGACATTCTGGTTGCCCCTCTGACCTGTAGCCCACTATCATAATTATGTACATTTTCCTTCGGGTAGTGAAGTTTTACCATCTGGCCTCTGCTACTCGAGATTCTTATCAATCCAATTGATATTAGGGAGCCCAGTTCCACAGCAGCATCTTTTACTGTCATCTACAGTGAAGAGCTACCACTGGCCTTCTCAAAGATGCTAGTGATACCCTCACCACTGTATTTGCTATTGCCTGAGCGACGAGTATATTCTCCAGGCCCTTACAATAAAAACAGTCAGGTGGTGGGTCCTCGGGTCTCATAAACTTAGTCTAACAGTCTAACCTCCCTGAGCCTTCGGACACCTTCCTCACAGTAGTCAAGGCACTTCTAAAATCTCTCCTTCGTATGCTATAGGGCTTCATCCCACCCCAGCTTTAGGGAGCCATTCCAGTGATATATTAGGACTAACTCCGTAAGTCCTTGCTACGTCACGAAACTCCAAGTGTTTTTCAATGTCAACAAATTCTCTCCTATTCACCTTTCTATTCTGCCCTCCCTGACCCAGCACTTTCAAAATTCACTTGTATGCCTATATCCTCACTTCCTTTAGGCGATATAAGCCAGGTCTTACAAGTCTTTGTTTATTTATATGCTATTGCCTCATCTGAGGTTTTTGCAGAGTCTCTGGACAAGGGCAAGGCTATTCTCTTCATGCAAAGCAGAGGGAGCTACTTGTGCCAACACAGAATTCAGAAGAACCTGGGGGCTTAAATTTCTCTGGTTTGTCCACCTAAATGCTACCATTGCAAGTTTCAGGGTTCCATTCTTTCCCTACCAGGGCCCTGCCTTTGGCATAGAAGACTTGTCAGGCAGCATTTTCAGTCTTCTCTGTAGCTATGCTACCTTACAATTCAATCCTGGGTCTGATTATTGCTCTATGAATGCAAAAAGTAAGCATCTCTTTAAATAATGCTTTCGAGGCTTTCTGAGTTTCATGGCCTGCCTAAAATTGAAAGTTAGTCTCCTGAGCCTATTCATTTCTTTTCTTTTTTCTTTTCTCTTCTCTTCTTCTTCTCTTTGCTTTCCTTTTCTTTTCTTAAAAGTCTTCAAGAGCCCTTGACAAAATTGAGGCAATCTATAGGTCTTATAAATACCATTGTCTTCAAACTGTTCAAGGGCCATCGCTAATACATACACAAATGCTGGACTTTCCATCTACCGGTATACCTCATCCCAATCATATACAGTGAAAGTCTTAGTGATGTTGAGTCAGGCCGGGGTAATCACCTCCCACACTTTCCATCACCAGTGGAAGTGTCTGACTGGTGAGGCATTCAGTTCCAGAATTCCTTCCTGGGTGTTTGCGTATAGTTTACTGCTGATATCAAATGGCTAATTGTGGGTTCCCTCGAAAGGCAGAGTTTGAGACAAGGACTTGGATACAGTTGGTTTACTTTGGGAAGTGATTCCAGGGGACAGGAATGGGGGTCTGGAGAAGAATGGTAAATGGAAGGAAAGAATGGCAATCCCAGGGCGCATTACCAAACTGGTCAACCCTGTGGGCACCTGGGGTTTGATCCTGCCGAGAGTCCTTTGAGAGCTGTGTGAATTGTGCCTCAGAATTGTCAGAATTATGTGATACAGAGAGGAGATGATTGATTCACTGGGGTAAAAGGTTGCTCCAGTCGGTGCCAACTTCCTCACACTCCCCAGTCTGCGCCTGTGCCAAAACAGCTGGGTGGGCTTCAGCGGGCACCCCATGTGGCCGTGGCAGAGAAGCCCTACTGCAAAAAGTAAGAGATGCTCCATGCACTTGAGGCAAGGCCATGACAGAGAGAAGCTGGCTGTAACAGCAATAGCTGGAACAAAAAAGTGTGCCAAGAGAATATGAAGAAGAAGTTAAAGATGGCTGACACACACGTATACCTCTCTTATTGTGCTAATCGGATTATATCGCAGTTACTTCTGTGTGCCTGTCACCAATCCTAGATGTTCAGTACTTGAAAAATAGAGACATGGTGTAAATTGGCATTATATGCCTCCTGAAGTGATGCATTGAGAAGACGACGATAGAACTTCTGCGATATTCCTACCAAAAGCCATGTCCTGAATCTGATCATGAAGAAACATCTGACAAACCCAAATTGAGGGATGTTCTACAAAATTATAGCCTGTACTCCTAAAAAAAATGTCAATGTCATGAAAGACCATGGAATTCTTCCAAATTAAATAAAATTAAATACAAACTGAACACAACATATGACCCAGAATTTCATTTTCCTATAGCAGACATTATTGGGACAAATGGCAAAATTTGAATATGATCTGTATATTAGACAATACTTTTGCATCAATGTTAACTTCCTGATTTTAATCACTG
Organism: Rhinolophus sinicus; assembly: GCF_057876585.1. Classification (NCBI taxonomy): domain Eukaryota; kingdom Metazoa; phylum Chordata; class Mammalia; order Chiroptera; family Rhinolophidae; genus Rhinolophus; species Rhinolophus sinicus. The sequence continues at coordinate 73,046,005 of NC_142501.1, read as the reverse complement.
TGTTATGGTTAGATAAAAGAATGGTTTAGGAAATACATGCTAAAGTATTTAAGGATAAGGGAATATCGTGTCTGAGCAGCTCAAAGAGAAAATGAAAATAAAATGTTAATGTTTGAGGAACCTGGGTGAAGGATATGGGGAAATTCTTTGTACAGTTATTGCAACAAAGGTCTGAAATTACATCAAAAATAAAAATTAATTTTAAACAAAAGTAATGGATATATATTTATTTATTCACATATGTGTGTATGTATGTTTGTTTGTTTCTCAATCACCTAGCCAGTGCTTTCTGTCATATAGTCGATATTTAGTAGATGTTCTAAAAATCAGTAGAGGAACATTCTGAAACAAAGAGCAGGTTTCCAGGTGATCTAGCACTTCCTTTTATTGTCATGATAAGTCAGGAAACCCTGCTTAGGACTTGAGCTCTTTCACCGTAAGCTACCATACAATTTCCAAATGAAAACTATGCTTTAAAAATATACCTTAATCAAACACTTCAGGAAGAAGTTACATCCGTCCTCTACAATCTCTCTCAGAGGATAGAAGCAGAGAGAATACTTCCTCATTCATTCTATGAAGCCAGCATTACCCTAATATCAAAACCAGACAAAGATGTTACAAGAAAGGAAAACTATACACCAAGGATACAACATAGATGCAAACATCTTCAACAAAATATTAACAAGTTGCATCCAACAATGTCTAAAAAGAATGATACACCACAACTAAGTAGGATTTATCCCAGCCCAGAACCAAGTGATGCTAGAAAATTGTTAATCCTCAACTTCCTTTTACATAAACCAGTGAATTCTGTCTTAGCCTGAACTAGTTTGAGTCAGGCTCCTATGCTTGCAACCAGAAACAACCACCACCAACAAACAAACTAACTAAAACAGGTAGTTTATCCTACTCAGCATCTTCCCTCTGCTGGAGAGACACTGGACTTGAATTTAAACAAAAATAAACAGGTCCTTTGCTTAATTTTTGTGTGGTATTCCATTCTTCAAACTCTCCCCAGTACTAGTGATTTTCTCCTTTGCACTTGACCACTGCCTCCTGTTTCTTTCACAGCTGCACTTGAGATCTGGGCCGATTCCAGCTTTTCAGTTTTACACATGGCATAATCATTTCATTTCTTACTTGCATTTTATATAACCTCTGAAAAGCTGCTTTCTGTGCTGTTGGCATGGAGCCAACCCATCCTCCATGCTTTTTATATTTTTGATCTACAATTTTAGAGGCGAAAATAATCCATATTGTCCAGCTTTTGAAAGAGGATTTGAGACTGTCGTTTCTGGGTATCAAGAATGACAGTGCAAATGCAAGGAGACTGCTGCTTTGCACTGTGGGATGGGGAAGGTCCATGGGGACCCAGATGGACTGGATATCTTTTACTTGTACCAAAAATCATTATTTCATTACATATGACCCTGGCACCAATCTAATTTTAATTTTAATTGTAGGGTTTAAAAACTTCAGAGTCATTTAATGTGAAACTGAAAAATATCTTTTTTCCTGGAAATTATTTGAAATATAAAAAATCTGTCATAAAAAGACTACAGTATAGAGAAAAGGTAATACATATGGTTCATAAATATATGACAAGATGCTAGATCTCTTTCATGATGAAAGAAATTCATATTAAAATAACAATGCTGTATGCCATGTTTCGCTACCAGATTGGCAAAGATTAAAAACAGATGCTCTCAGGCACACGCTGCTGGTAAGAGCACAGGCTGGTACAACCTTTTTGGATGGCATTTCCATAGTGTCAATCTAAATTTCAAATATATCTATTTTTTGACCCAGCAATTTCATTTCTAGAAATTTGCTTTGCAGATACAGTACATACTCATGCAGGGATATATATTACAACGTTTGTTTATTTTTTCTATTATAGTAGTGTTTGTAATAGTGAAACATATAAAATCATTCTAATTGTATTTTAACAGATATACAGTTAAGTGTATTACAGTACATTCATACTATGAAATATTTATAATGACATGGACAAATTGTTAAGTAGAGAAAGCTAAGTATAACGTGTGTGTGTGTGTGTGTGTGTGTGTGTGTGTGTGTGTAAGCTCATTTATGGGATTTGTGGGGAAAAATATTGTATATTCTTAAACAAAATAATGTGACTTATGGGAAGTGGAATTTGAGAGGAAACAACAGGATAATTTCTTTTTATTTCACAACTATTTCTATTTATGCAGCATACACTATTTTTCAAATAAAATGTATTTTTGAATTCAGTCACAATTTGCCTCACTACACAATCCATAAAACAGTAGAAAACACAATTACACTCTGCTATAAAATGAAACAGTAACTAAAGTCACTGTCATGGTAGGTGGTAGTTTAAGATGGTCATAAACTGAAGTATGAGAGCAGAGTAAACAAAAGTGTATAAAAATGATATTTAAAGGTTAGTCACTTTTTAATCTACATAGATAACACAATTATTAATATAAATGAACTGCTGAATTCTATTTTATGTCATGAGAGAAAGTTTATTGCAAGGAATTATATTTTCAACAGCCAACAGTGAAGCCACTTCTACCCCTTGTCTTCCAGTCCATATCTTCTCCTATTGCCCTCCCATTGACGTCTCTGGTAGGGCAGCAGGAACTGTTTTGCAGGACCAGGGATATGAAAATTTCCCACTTCATAGCCTTGGCCTAGAAAAACACAGGTTCTTCAGAATTATGGCCAGCGGCCCTGGTCCTATGGTATGCTACAGAGGAAGGCATAAGTAGGGGCATTTGGGGCAGTCCTTCCTCTGTTTTGTAAGCAAGAACATAGAAGTGTAGGAATTGCTAGAACTGGCCCATGTGAGAAGGTTGAACTGAGTGTTCCCAGCCACATTAGAGGAGGAGACGGAATATATCACACAGAAAAGGAAGGTCCGGAAACTGAGGTACTGAGGAGAGGTTGTTAGATCAACCATATCCAGGCCTTGCGAAATGGGGCTGGGTTCGGCAATTGTTTATTAAAGTGTGTCCATGTGTATCTTCCTACCAGGCTGAAAATTCCTGGGGTACAACCAGCACAATGAGTGGCACATGGCAGATACTCATTAAATACAGATTTGAGTAAATAGATGGATCAATGAATGAACGTCCAAGACAGAAGAAAGACTCATTAGAGAGTTGTACAAACTCCCTAAATAAGACAGAAGAAAAAACATCCAGGTGACATGAATGAGAGGTAATGGTGGAAAAGCAGGCCAGGAAGAGTCAGAATGGGAATCTTTTTTTTCTATAAAATGGATGGATGTTGAGATTATCATGTTAAGCAAAATAAGTCAGACAGAAAAAGTCAAGAACCATATGATTTCACTCATATGTGGGATATACAACTAAAAACAACAAAGGAACAAGACAAACAAACAAACGAAAGCTCACAGACACAGACAACAGTTTAACAGTTACCAGAGGGTAAGGGGGGAGGGGAGTGGTAAAAGAGGGAAAGGAGGTCAAACATATGGTGAAGGAAGGAGAACTGACTCTGGATGGTGAACACACAATGCAATATATAGATGATGTACTGTAGAAATATACACTTAAAACCTATATAATTTTACTAGCCACTGTAACTCCAATAAATTTAATAAAATAACAAAAAAGAGTTAAAATGGAAGTCTTGAGCTGTCTCAATGGTGTGGTACACTTGGAAGTCTTGTGATCCTTGGGTAACCTAAGATAACCCAAAGAAATACACAATTGAAGTGAGATGGCTTGAAGCTAAGATGAAATGTGTCCAGATTTCCCCCCAGTAAGGGAGATTCCAGTGTTCTTAGTAGAGAACTACAGAGAGTTCCATCCTTGGTAAACTTCCTTAGAGTTTGTATAAAATAATTCATGCATCTGTCTGCTCAGATTCTATTATTCTATACCAATTATGGCCTCTATGTCATCTATTTTACTTTCCCAAGCCACCGAGCCCCAGTTCAACCCCAGGGGCGAATAATACCTGGAGAAACTTCAGGATATCTAGGCACCATCTGGCACACCCAACAGCAGAGCTACTGCTGCTGGTATTATTACAAATACTAACACTCTTAACCACCATTACCATCACCACCATAACCACCATCATTATTTAAAAGTGAAATCATCCAATAATAAGTCATAACCCTAAAACATATCTGGGAACCTGAGTAATCAGGGTGGCATCTCTCTTCCCTTTCTCCTTTGGGTGGGTTAACCAGCAGAGTAGTGGGCAAAGAAAAGCAAAATATTCCCTGTAGTTACAGCTGTACCTCTATTTCTATGTCTAAGTTATTAGCAATATACCAGGAAAACTTTGAGATTTGAGAGATGGTCTTCAGGAACCGGTAGGTTCTGGAGCTTCAGAAATTCAAACTGGGACTCAAGACCTCCAGGATTTTCTCTCTTGCTAATTCCATCTCTCATGTTTACTTACTTCTGCTTGGCTTCATTCTCTCCTATAACAGATGGGCTTTTTCCACTGGCAGAAAACATATCTGCCAGCAGTCTTGGGCTTACATCATCCCAGTTATCTTTCCCAGAAGAGGATATGTTTTCTCAGCTTTATTTTGAATATTTCCAGGGAAAACTCTGACTGACTTGAGTCATGAATTTATCCTTGGACCAATCATTATGGCCAAGAAGATAGTTTACTGTCTGAGTGTTCCTGCCTACACTGCATCTCCCCCCCCAGGGAGTGGGGTCCTATGATTGGCAGCTCAACACAATCCATGTGGGATGCATAGTGGGGGTGATGTCCTACTCCTGAAGAAGGGGAAGATGTTTTTAAACGAAAAGATATACTTCAGATGCCCACAAAAGTTAGATCAAAGACAGCTAGCTAGCTAGATGGGAAACTAGCTAATTAGATGACTATTTAGATGACAGTTACATATGTTCGTGATAATTACAGGGTCTAATATTTGTTCTCATTTTTTCCGAAAAGATTTATTTTTATTATTTCCTCACGTTCAGTTTCTCAACGTATTAAAATTTATCATCATACATCAGAAAAAAATAGAAAAATCTGTTGATATCTTAATTAGAATTGATGACACCTGGGAGTAATTTGAAAAGAATAGACATTTTTACATTAGACGTCCCATCCAAGTACGCAGTGTAGCTTTCCACTTATTTCGCCTTTTTTCAATCTCCTATAGTTTATGTAGGTCTTTCATGTAATATAGGTGGGAGATTATTAACAGAACAGTTGAAACCAGAATAGTCTTTGATTAGGAAACGACTTTAATAAAGTAGAGGTAGCACTGCCCCATACTGCTGCTCAGTCTGTGCACTGCACAACTCCAGGGAGTCCCGTTTCCATGGACTACAACGTTTAAGTGATGCCCCTGGAGTTATGTAATGAAACTGTTCTGGGAAGAAGGTGGGGGTGTTGACAGGAGCCAATGCAATGAGCGGAGTGGCTAAATTTCTCTGCATGAGAATATGAGAAAATTTTGATTTCATTCTTGAGAGAGAAGAGAAGAATAAAAAGGATCACAAAGGTGGCAAACAAAAAGAGAAGCTAATGTGAGGGTGGAAGTATGTAAAAGTGGCATGTGGATGAAGTGGCCAGTGAGAAAACCTTACCAACGAGATGAACAAGGGACATTTTAGAACAAGAATATTCTACAAGCAATTTTCTGTTGTTTGAAGTAGCATATGCAGCTTCCTACCTATCTCCAGTAAAAGTTTTGCTTTTTGACATAATCTTTTTATTCAAGGTTACGTTGGGTTGGGAGAAGGGAACAGAGCACATGAGCTAGGCCCCAGCTTGCAGTCATGTCATGATAGAGATAAAGGAATAGACACATACTTGCAGAGAATCAAACAAGAATTCCGGGCTTGAGAGAGAGGAGAAGAAATGTGGGATTTGAGCCAACCATACCTGGAATTCAAAATTCCAGGGTGAGGGCACTCCTGCTGATGCCTAAAAGTATTTATAATGACTCTATACCACTCTTAGTAGCATTTTATAAATTACTTTGTAGTTTTTGTTTTTCCTTGTCCTTATAAATGGAACTCCTATTTTCCATAATAGTTTCCTGTCAGTTTTTGCAGGTTACAGGAATCTATATCTGTATCTATCTATCTATCTATCTACCTATCTTTCTAAGCATATATAAAATATATGTAACATATTACATGTATAATATATATTCCACATATATAATATTATATACATACATAAAGAACATTAAAAAGATATATTAGGCCTTTGGTGTTTTTTTTTTCTGTCCTGCTGATCTGGCTTTTATCTGGTATCATTTCCCTTTAAAACAAAAAATTTCTTTTAGCAATTCTCTTTTTTTTCTTTTTTTCTTGGAACATTTCTTGTAGTTTAGGTCAGTGGCCAACAAATTCTCTCATTTAGCTGTCTGAAAATGTATTTTGTGTTTATTGCTAAGGAATCATTTGGGTATATTGTAGGTTGACTATTTTTTTTCTTTCAGCACTTCAAAGATGTAGTTTGACTATAATATACATATGAGTGGGCTTTTTTTTTTTGGAAAATGTTTCAAAATTCCCCCACTCTCTCATCTCTCCTTCTTGGGCTCCAATTACATGTTTTAGATCACTGGTATTGTTTCAGAGGTCTTAGATATTATAATCTGTTTTTATTTTAATCTCCCTTTTCTCTTTGTGTTTCCATTTGGGTGATGTCTGTTGACCCACATGTCTTCAAGTTCAGTGATATTTTTCTCCACTGTTTTCAGACATTTTGAAGAATATGAAATGAATTCTTTGTAGATGATATATTTTTCATTTCCAGCATTTCATTTGATTTTTTAAAGTTTCCATCTTTGCTGAAATTCTCCCTTTATTTACAAATGTTGACTTTTCCACTATACCAGGGGTGCCAAAAAAATGTATGCAAGTGGACACTTTGGTCAATGTTGCTCAAGCAGTAGTTCGCCATAATCAGAAGTGTCTGGATGTTGATGGTAACCACTTTGAGCACCTCTTGTAATTGCAGAATCAAACATGACCTGTATTCATCTTTTGTTACTGGTATGTATTGAGTATTAACAATTTTAATGCAGTTTTCCTTTCTTAAAATGTGTTTTTTGGCACCCTCTATATATATAAAATTATACACATACACATATATCTCTTGTATCATGTATGTAATGTGTTTCCCTGAAAATAAGACCTAGCCAGACCATCAGCTCTTAAGCATCTTTTGGAGCAAAAATTAATATAAGACCCAGTCTTAGGTCTTATTTTTGGGGAAACACGGTATACATGCATGAATGCATGTATGAATCTAATCTGTATACCAGAGGCCTCTCTATTTGGCTTATTTTAAAACAACCCACTTGCCCAGGGCGAAAGGATAGTACTTAGGCCCAAAGACATCCATTGGATAGCCACACACATAGAAAAAGTGCTTTAACTTAAATGTAAAGGAAAACATCTTATTTTCAAATGAGGAAAAACCCAAAGTCTTTTTTATTTTATTGGTAGTCATGTCCATGAGGTAAAAGAGTGGCATTTGGACATAGTGTTTAAGTGGACAGAGTTTGAATTCAGGCAAAGTGGGGTTGAATTCCTGGCTGTGCTAATTATAAGCTCTTCAGTCTTAAGCGAGTTAGATATTCCTCTAACCCAGTTCCTCATCTGTAAAATGCGGATAATTACAAAAATATCTTCTGCATCGGGTTTGTGTGAGGTTTAAATGTGATCCCACTGGGCAGTAATCAGTAGAGTAAGTAGCAAACAGAAGGCCCTCAGTTAATGCAAGCCATTTTCTTTCTCTCACACACTCCCTCATCCCCATCCCCTTCCCTCCAGGTTGAACACAGAACAGAGATCCAATTTTATCTTGGTCAGTGATATACCGTTAGTATCCATCCCATCACAGGCATTCAATAAATATTTGTTGAAAGAATAAATTAATAAAGCTGTTCTCTGATTTAAGGCAATCCAAAAAGTGGGGCTCACCAGGTATCAGATGTGCCTTAAACAATATTTTCATAAGCCATGCAGAAGAGGGAGTGTTTTATCAAGTCCATTAGACCTCAGAAGACTCTAAAAATTCCTGACTCATATGTAGGCACTTCAGAGACCTTTTTCAAGGCTATCATGGGGGCAAAGAGGTGGAAAATTGATTTTATTGACACATAGAAGCAGTACTCTTGAACATTTCCTTCACTTCAGGAATGAGAACTGAGAATCACTTTGTCTTGCCTGAATATATCAGATCGATGTACTGCTTTAGCCAAAAATGGAAATGAAAAGGTAACAAAGAAGAGCAACAAAGTGTATATTAGTTTATCTTTGTGCATGGCAAGATTCATCCTTGCCTGGAAAGCAAGTCTAATTCTCTGACAAGAAATGCAAAAGAATCAGGAGACACTATTTCTTGAAACTAACCCACCGAAAAAGAAAAATTAGAAGTTTGTCTCTTGGCTTTATAATTCTGACAAGTATTTGCAAGAATGTAGAGTACATGCTCAGTGATGAAAGAGAGTTAGTCATTTTATAAAATGATTAAAAAATGACTTTATTTTTAGACTGTTCCCTTTTGTCACTGACATCTTAATGTACTGTAATTTGAAATGTTTGCATGTTGCGTGAACAAAGCACCAGCACTTCACAGCAGTGAGAATAATTGCTACTTAAATGTGCTACATATCAATCTATAATGCAAGGATGCACAATAGTGACTCACAATACTAACTGCACTTTAACAGTATTAAAAGAAGTTTTTAAAAAATTCAATGGATATTTCCATTGAAATAGAACACATAATTTGTCCCGTGGGTCTATGAAGGGACTCACTGTCCCTGAATATATACCAAATCTCTGAACAAAATTGGATTTCGTATAGGAAGGATAAGGGGAAGAGAGTTGTTTGGTGAGTAACCGATAGCACCTACCATACCCCAAAGCCTGATACATACACCCGAATACCAAGTTATTCATTTACACTGAGAAATATTATTGTGAAAAGAACTGGGCACTTGAGTTCTCTGGTCAACATATTCTTTCTTGACAGGAAAACCAAAAAGAAAAAAAAATTCTTCAAGGGAAGTTAAGAGAAATGAGAAATGAGAACGCTACTAGGTGAATGCAGAATTAGACCTATTGGAGTAGTTATTTCTGTGTGCTCTGGTTGATTCCTCTCACTGCGATGCCTTTTCCCTTTTTTAACTCCTACATAGCCTTTAAAATTCAGCTTAAGCATCATCCCCTCTAGAAGCTTTGTCACCCCCACCTTCTCCACCTGCACTTCCCAACCCCCAGCTGAATTATTTGCCTCTCTTCTGTATTACCATGGCACACTGTGCATAACTATATCATTACACCTACTCTTCTGCATTGTACTTATCAATTTATGTGTCTTCTCTTCTAAATGCGAGTTTCTTAAAAGCAGCAACTGGGCTAACTTGTTTCTATAGAGTTAGAGGTTAGCACAGCTCTCAAAATATGGAAAGGCAGAATAATCACCCCCAGCACTCAAAAGATTTCTAAATCCTAAACTCTGACACCTGTTGTTAGGTTGATTTTGTGTGAAATAAGAGAGTGTTTTGTGAATGAGATAAACATTTAAATGGTCAAACACAGATTGCCCTCCATGTGCGGGTGGGCCTCATCCAATCAGTTGAAGGCCTGAATAGAACAAAAAGACTAGCCTCCCTGAGCAAGAGAGATTTCTGCAGGAGACTGCGTTTGGACTTTATCTACACCATCCACTCTCCCGGGTTTCGAGCCTGCTGATCTACACTGCACAGTTTGGGCATGCAAGCCTCTATAATCACGTGAGCTAATGCCATCTATCTATCTATCTATCTTTCTATCTATCTATCTATCTCCACATATATATATATATATCCATATTTATATATTTATATATATCTACATCTATTTATCTATCTATCTATCTATCTATCTATCTATCTATCTATCTATCTAAAATTCTCTGAAGAACCCTGACTAATACACTTGCGTATATGTTACCTTACATGGCAAAGGGGAATTTGCAGATGTGATGAAGGATTTAGAGATAGAAAGATTATAAGATTATCTGGGATCATCCTGTCGGCCCACTGTAATCACAAGGGTCCTTCTAAAAGAGGCAGATGTGTCAGAGTTACAGAAGCAGATGGAATGACAAAAGCAGAGGTCCAAATGACACAATTGCTAGCTGGGGGCCACAAACCAAGGGTGGTATACAGAAGCTGGAAAAAACAAGGAATCAATCCTTCCCTGGAGCTTCAGAATGAACATCTTGATTTTAGCCCAGTGAGACGCATTTTTGCCTCTGACCTCCATAAATATAAGATGATACATTTAAGTTGTTTTAAGTCAGTGTTTTTCTGATCATTTGTTACAGCAGCAAGAGGAAAGGAAAACAGCTGTAAAGAAATCTGGGGTGGGGGTGACAAAATGACAAGTATTTAATGGATTAAGCTATTACAATGATAACTAGCATTTATTCATTGCTTTCTATACGCTAGGCATTTTTACCCATTCAATCTTGATCTGAATAACCAAACCGAGATCAAAATACTACTATTCCCATTTATAAATAAGCAAACCAGAATTCAAAAAGATTGAGTAAATTTGTGCAAGTACCGTGCCAATAACTGATATAATAGGTATTGAAAATCAAAGCAGATTTCTCTAAATGTCAGTGTTCTCAACATATCCTGAGACATGCAGCTCTACAACAGAGCACCAAAGAATGGCTTGAGAGCTGTTTATCCTTCCCTGATCTCCTTCAGCACCTCTAAATAACTTAAATAACAGTGAAATTGAAGTGAAAACAGTGTGCTTATTTGTGAATGCAGTTTCTCATGGTGGAGGGAATGCCATCCAAAGTCCCTCCCATCTGAAATTCTGGAGCTCCCCAACCATCTGCCCACAGATTGAGTGCTGTGTACAGGCTCCCACTCTCCATGGACTGAGACAAACCAAAAATACTGGGGACCAGGCTTGCCTTTACTGTCATGTTTTTGTATGTTTACTAATTCCTATTTTTTAAAAATATTAATGGAATCAATTAGACCTCAATCAGGGCTTCCGCAGGCAATGAACCCATCTTTTAAGATGATTTTGCATACCTGTAAGTACATCCATTTCTTCTAGGTGTTATAAATTAATAATTAAATGGAACTCTATTTCCAAGTTGATGTGCTTCGCCTCACCATTGCCCTAATATATTGTCTATATGCTAATTCACATAATGAACATTTATGTCAATATACACTTATTTAGAAAATATTTTTAATGAGCAAAGACATAAAGTCTTTGCATTATAAAACACCAGTTGAAATACCTCATAAACTATAGAAACTCTGCTAAAAACGTAAATAGATGCAACGACAGGTTTATTTTGAGTCACCATGTCTTGGTACAGAAATTCCACTGGGAAATATTTAACACAATTATAATGATCACTTTTCTATACCTATGGATAAAATACAAAGGCAAGTTCCTTTCATTTGCTTTTTTTGTTTTAAGAAAAGTAAAACAAAAACAAATTTTTTTTTAAGTTTTAGAGACTATTAAAACTGCTTCATTGCTGATGTACATAAGAATTGACGGAATGTAATTACTTGACTGATTGAAGGGTACTTTTTTTGGAACACAACAATTAGAAAAGATTGTGGTTAGAACATTTCTAATATGGATAATTTAGAGTTCATCCATATAAAACCAGTGTGAATGGTCTTATCACTACCACCCATGACTTCACATTCAAATTAAAAATTTGAGAACCATACATTTGCCAACAACATGAAGAGTTTACTTAGTGTACACACATAAAGCAGACGAATCTTTACCAATCTTTTTTGCTAAATATATTAATTATTTACTTCAAAATCTTAAGTAGAATGACAAGAAAATTCGTAATTAAAGTTTCCTCCTGACTCTTTGCTGATTTTTAAGCACAAACACAATTTATACTATAGCAAATTTATTTTTTGGAAGAAATTAATACAGTAGAGATTTCTTTTAAATGCTTATTTGGAAAAAAGACACATCAAAAATCTTCAGGGTATAAAACTTGAAAACCTAAATAAATAAAAGCCAAAATCCTTTTCATGAACTTTTCATCTTTTGTCTGCCAAACCAGTTTTCAACATTGACGCCTCCTTTTTCCTAATTATCCACTTCCTTTTATCAAACTATTCACTGGGTCCCATCAATTCCATTTCCTTAGCATTTCCATCCCTAGTTCAGCTCTCTTAGTCCTGGTCATCGTCTTCTCTTTGTTTGGTTTACTGCAGCAGCCTTCTAAATGGGTTCTCAGTTTCTTTGCCTCTGACCTCCACTACCAACCTCCCATCCATAATCATCCTCTAAAATTCCAACAGACCAATTTATTTTTTTGTAAAATGAAAATCTCATCATGCCACTCTGCCGCTTAAATCCTTCAACAGCTTTTCTTTGTCCTTAGAACGAAGTTGAAACCCCAAAGGTTGGGATCAACCAATCCAAAGGTTGGCTGCTGTTTAGGTCTCCATCTGTATAGTCACTTAACAGTAAGAACTTGAAGTGCAAGGACTGTAGCTTTTTTTTTTTTAAATCTTTATATTCTCATCGCCAGCTCAGTGCCTGGAAGATAGTAGGTGCTCAATTGATATTTATTAAGGAGTTTTGGGCCTAGTTCTGTGGTTTAAAAAATACGCTCTCAATCTAGTGATGCTTAAATGAAGTGAACAAGTTTCCTGTGTTCTCCATCAGTTCTTTTAGATTCATCTTTATGCTTCCTTCCCAGACTGTCACTATCATTCGCTTCCTTGCACTATGGCACTAAGTTTTTTTGACTGATATAGCTCTGTGGGGGCGGAGCCCCAGAGAGTAGTTTCCAGGCTCTCAGCCTCACATAGACAGGTGCTGGCTCAGGTAGTAAATGGCCAACTGTGATTGCATGGCCATCAGCTGTGGCTAGTTGGCCGTCAGCTGTAACCAGTGAGCCATTGGCCACAATATAACTGCTGTGGCTATGCTAGGAGAGAGAGAGGAAAAGATGGCGGTTTGAGAAAAAGGAAGAGAAAGAGAAGAAGGATGGGGCTAGCAAGAAGATGGCGGCTGGGCTGGCAAGTGTGGATGGCGGTTTGCGGACAGTGTGTATCCAGCCTCCAGTGAGAGTATAGTGCCGCCAGAGAGAATAAAGTGGTATGACTCCCCCATCTATGGCTCCGTGGGTGTTCCTTTTTGGCCTCACCATATCCTGCGTTCTTGTATGGGGAGTGGGAGCAGAGACCCCGCAGGCCGTCCCGCACGACAAATGGCGCAGCGAGCAGGGTCTCCTGCATGACAAATGGCGCAGCGAGCAGGGTATGGTGCCGGCCAAAGCTCTCCGAAGTGCGGTGGAGCAGTTTCTGCGTGAGTCTGAGGAAGACCAGGAGGAGCAGCTGCCGGAGAGCTGGACCCCCGTGGAGGGGTGGGAGGACGTGGACGGTTCTCCCACCAGCACAGGAAAAGCCATGCAGCTGCTGCAGAGATGGAGCCCCGTGGAGAGGTGGAAAGATGTGGACGGTTCCCCAACCAGCACAGGCCGGAGAAAGCGAAGGTCGTTGCAGCCCTGTGGGCCGGGAGGTTCCTGCTCGGGCAGCCCGGATGCAGGACTTGTAGTCCCAGGAGGTAACGCTTGCTGAGTCCTCCGTGAGAGATAAGGGTGAGGTCAAGGTCATCCCTCACCCCCAGGACAGCCCTGGCGAATGACTATGGACTATGGGGAATTGCCTTCCATCCCTAATTTAATGGACTGCTTGACTGTTTGTTTGGGAACTGTTGTTAGTGGAACTGGGGGATATTTGCTTTTGTCTCTTGACTGGCCGCCATTGAGAATATGTAAGCACCTTGATTGTGAGTCGCTGTTGTTCCAGCAGGGTACCCTGAGAGGCACAGAGAGAGTGGCAGTGCGCTGAGAGGTCTGGCTGAGCCCTGAAGATACCCTGGCTGTGCCCAGGAAGTCGGGCTGTTCCCAGAGAGAGTAGTAGAGCCCTGAAGGTACCCTGGCTGTGCCCAGGAAGTCGGGCTGTTCCCAGAGAGAGTAGTAGAGCCCTGAAGGTACCCTGGCTGTGCCCAGGAAGTCGGGCTGTTCCCAGAGAGAGTGGCGGTGCCCTGAGAGCCCTGGCTGTGTCCAGGAAGTGTGGCTGTGCCCACAGAGAGTGGCGGTGCCCTGAGAAGCCCTGGCTGTGTCCAGGAAGTGTGGCTGTGCCCACAGAGAGTGGTGGTGCCCTGAGAAGCCCTGGCTGTGTCCAGGAAGTGTGGCTGTTCCCAGAGAAAGTGGCAGTGCCCTGAGAAATCCTAGCTGTGCCCGGGGAAACTAGTGGTACCCTAAGAAGTCCAGGAAGTCTGGCTGTGCCCAGGAGTACTGGTGGTGCCCTGAGAAACCCTGGCTGTGTCCGGGAAGACTAGTGGTACCCTAAGAAGTCCAGGAAGTCTGGCAGTGCCCAGGAGTACTGGTGGTGCCCTGAGAAACCCTGGCTGTGTCCGGGAAGACAGGTGGTACCCTAAGAAGTCCAGGAAGTCTGGCAGTGCCCAGGAGTACTGGTGGTGCCCTGAGAAACCCTGGCTGTGTCCGGGAAGACAGGTGGTACCCTAAGAAGTCCAGGAAGTCTGGCTGTGCCCAGGAGTACTGGTGGTGCCCTGAGAAACCCTGGCTGTGTCCGGGAAGACAGGTGGTACCCTAAGAAGTCCAGGAAGTCTGGCAGTGCCCAGGAGTACTGGTGGTGCCCTGAGAAACCCTGGCTGTGTCCGGGAAGACAGGTGGTACCCTAAGAAGTCCAGGAAGTCTGGCCGTGCCCAGAAGCACTGGTGGTGCCCTGAGAAACCCTGGCTGTGCCCAGAGAGCCTGGCTGTGTCCAGGATATTGCATTCACCCCCAGGCTCCTCGCACAGGTCCCCTCGCGGAAGACGCTTGTCGCGTAGATTGTGAGGCGAGAGCCTGTAGGGGTGGAGTGTGGGGGCGGAGCCCCAGAGAGTAGTTTCCAGGCTCTCAGCCTCACATAGACAGGTGCTGGCTCAGGTAGTAAATGGCCAACTGTGATTGCATGGCCATCAGCTGTGGCTAGTTGGCCGTCAGCTGTAACCAGTGAGCCATTGGCCACAATATAACTGCTGTGGCTATGCTAGGAGAGAGAGAGGAAAAGATGGCGGTTTGAGAAAAAGGAAGAGAAAGAGAAGAAGGATGGGGCTAGCAAGAAGATGGCGGCTGGGCTGGCAAGTGTGGATGGCGGTTTGCGGACAGTGTGTATCCAGCCTCCAGTGAGAGTATAGTGCCGCCAGAGAGAATAAAGTGGTATGACTCCCCCATCTATGGCTCCGTGGGTGTTCCTTTTTGGCCTCACCATATCCTGCGTTCTTGTATGGGGAGTGGGAGCAGAGACCCCGCAGGCCGTCCCGCACGACAAATGGCGCAGCGAGCAGGGTCTCCCGCATGACAAGCTCAATGATATTAGAATTGTCGACATAAGAAATGTGCAAACCTGCAGAGAATTTTTATAATAGTTTCTTTGAGCCAAACTAATGACACTTGCTGGGGAGCAAGATCTCAAATGCTCTGGATGGTAACAATTTTGCAGCTTCTTTTGTGCATTTGAAATTAAGGAGGGAATGTAAAGAAGATTACTTGGAGGTGGGAGAAAGTAAGGCAGGAACTGGATTACAGGATAGTTAACAAGATTCTGTGCTTTCCTGAGGGTGGTTACAATTTCTTTAAAAGGTGTGTTGACCTAGATGCACTGAAACAATGGATCAGGCTTGCTTAAGGCAAATATAAACTTTTCACTAAAAAATTATATGCCTGGAGCGTAACTACCCACCTTGAAATGCCCAGTTAGGAATTGATGGTCAGATCACTCTGTGAGATAACTTTCCATAGAACCCCTTTTTTTGTCCCCAGACCATAGCTAGGGGGTACGTACCAGAGAACTGCCTGGGGGAGCCCTTCCCCATCATAAACTAAAAACCAACACTCTTTAAGTTGCTGAGTAGAGTGTATATAAAAATGAGTGTATTTTATTTTAATCACTAAAATTCAATTTTGCTATTCTGAAACAAAGGAACATCATTTTAAATATATTTTCAAAACCCCAGAAAGTTATTTTAACATTTAGCTTCTGCATAAATAAATAAATACTACTAAGTTGGGGAGGTTTTTTACATTTAAGCCAAGATTTCCTAGTGATTTGGGTTTTCACTCTGAGCTACTCAGTTAACCATTCAGATGTTCCTGAACCGACCTCTCATCCCTAACCATTCTCCCTTTCCTGCCTCTTTAAGTAGTCCAATAAAAATACCAATTATGAATCTGATAGCACTCCATTGCATCATGAAATAAATTCCATTACTTAACATTGGGATTCACTGGATGAAAGGTGGTGATTAACATACTTTAAGTGATGAAATAAGCATGTTAAGTCATTAATGAGGATAGAGAGATTGTATACTTAGCATCTTTGACTGTATTACCACAAAATGGCTATTACTTTGTAAATAATTAATATATTAATCCATATTTCCATCTGTCCATTCATCTATTTTTTGGTTGAAAATTTCTTCTTGAATCATCTTACAATTATTTCTTGAGAATCTACTATGTTCCAGGTTCTGTTCAAGGCAGTGGGGATACAGGATCTGAAACCTAGTAGGTAGGATGGTGTTTCTAGTCACAGGGTAGAGACAGACAGGAAACAAGGAAACAATGCACAGAATAACAGAGTTTCAGAAAATGCTGACTACTGTAAAATAAATAAAATATGGCAATGGGATAGAGTGATAGGTCTCGGAGAGAGGCCAACTTTAGTTCAGACGACTCAGGCAAGTCCTCTCTGAAGAAATAAAGGCTCTCAATGATGAGCTCTCAATAATGAGAAGGAGCTATGGAAAAACCTAGAGGCATAGTGATACAAGGAGATAAGAACAAGAGACCTGACATAGGAATAAACATTTCTAGTCTAGAAAAAGGAAAGACAGCGTGACATTTTATTGTAATGACATTGTGTGTGAGCAAGAGAGAATGGCGACTTGAACTAGAGTTTCAATATCGAAGATGTTAAGTGGTTAAATTTGGCATATATTTTGGAGGTCCAACCAACAAACTAGTTACGGCATGTGGGGGAATGAGGAAAAGAGCGGTGCCTCAGTTTTTTAACTTAAATAACTCGATGGATAGTGGTGCCATTCACTGAAATGGAAAATATCAAGGAGAGCTGTCTTTGGAATTTGTTATTTGTCCTATTTGGAATTTGAGAAATATGTACTATGTCCAAGACGAAACATCAAGTAGGAAATTGAATATATGGTTCTGGAACTGAAGAGAGGCCAGGAGAAGAGATTTCATCCAACATGTCTATGCTATAGGCTATTTTGTTCCACATCCATTTCAAGTTCATGAGAGCTGTGGCCACCTACATCAATATAACAGACCTCGAAGGCCTAAGAACTGAGACCACCTGTGTCAGGATGACTGAGTTATTTGTTCCAGGAAACTGCCCAGGGAAGACAAAACCATAAGCCAATGAATAACTTCACTGTTTGCTTTAGGAAATCCCTGCAAATCAGCTTATCTGAGACAACAGTCTCCCTTATCAAACCATGGCTTATGCATCGAGACTCACTGCAAGATTCTCACCTTACTATGTCCACCAACCCTCAACTATTATATCATGAACTTTTCCAGTCCCAATCTATTCCCCACTTTAAAATATCTGCCATAAACTCCTTGAGCCCAGACTCCCGCCAAATCCTATATAATTCTTCTCTGACTCCACCCTCTTGATTCTGTGTAGGCACTGTTCTCCCTGACTGTGGTGATTTCGAATAAACTGAATTTTGCTTTGTTAATAAAGTTCATCTGGTTGTATTTTGGTTAGTTCAAGATTCTTTACAATTTTTGCTATCCTGCCCTTATAGTTAAGTGTGAGTCCTATAGATAACTGTTTACCTATCTTCTCTGAGACTCACAATTAGCAAAATGAGATTTCTGAAGTTGAGGGGGACCCTTAGTGAGTTACGTATCATTGAGTTAGCTCCAATTTCTGGCAACCCTATGAATAAGTGATGTCCTCCATGTCCTGTCCTCAACAGTTCCTGTATTCAGTCAGCCCCTGTAGACTCATGCCTATGGCTTCTTGTATGGCGTCAGTCCGTCTCCTACTTGGTCACCCTCTTTTCCTACTGCCTTCTATTTTTCCCAGGATTACTGTCTTTTCCAAAGAACTCTGCCTTCTCATGATGTGCCTGAAGTAGGACAACTTCAGTTTTGTCATTTTTGCTTTCGGCAATGTTTTAGGCTTAATTTGCTGTAGAATCTACTTGTTCGTCTTTCTGGTAGCCTAGGGTATCTGTAGAGTTCTCCTCCAACACCACATTTCAAATGAATCACATTTTTTCCTCTCAGCCTTCTTCACTCTCCATCTTTCATATCCATATATAGTAATTGGGAATATAAGGGTGTGAGTGATTTTAGTTTTGGTCTCTAATGATATCTCTTTGTTCTGAGAGATCTTTCCTAATTCTTCCACTGCTGCCCTTTTGAGTTTCAGCCTTCTCTTGATTTCTTGGCTGCAATGTCCATTTGAATTGATGACTGAACCAATGGAAGCAATATCTTTAACAATTTTGATATCTCCATTGTCTATGTTAAGGTTGTGCATTTCTTCTTTAGTCATGATTTTTGTCTTGATGTTCAAATGCAATCCTGCTTGGGCACTTTTGTCTTTCATTTTCATCAAAAAGTGAAATGGTGTCATCTACATATCTGAAGTTAATGATCTTCCACTAATTTTCACCCCTCCTTTCTCTGAGTCTAGCTCAGTTTTTCATATAGTTTCTGTGTACAGATTAAACAAAAAGGGAGATAAAACATACCCTTGTCTGATGCCTTTGCGCATAGGAAACCATTCTGTCTCTCCATATTCTGTCCTGACAGTAGCTTCCTGTCCACAGTACAGGTGACACATCGGGACAATCAAGAGCTGAGGCACAGCCATTTCTTTCACAGCCGCCCATAGCTTCTCATGATCCCAGGAGTCAGAGGCTTTATTGGAGTCTACAAAACACAGACTAACTTTCTTCTGAAATTCTCAGAAGCACCCCAGTATCCAATGAATGTTCACAGTTAGATCTCACGTGCCTTAGACATCTATTCTAATCAATTTATTTTACAAATTGGAAAACTGCAGCCAGAGCAATTGTGACTCGTCTAGTGGTTACCAGATCAGACGACATAACTCCCAGGCTGGCACTCTTTATGGAAGAACATACAAGCTCATGTGGAGCAAAATGAAATAAATGATTTTATTTCATTATATTACCTATAAATTTCCTAGCAGGGCAGGAAGCAGCCTGGCTGTTTTGTTTTTCTTTTTGTTTGTAATGCTTTGTATTACGTGCCAGGCTGGCTTAGGTACCAAGTGTATGTATTCATAAAAAATATTTTAGTAATTTAGTAAATATATGATATATTTTTCAGAAATTCAGATGTTGGAAGTTTATTGATCAGCAGAAAGATATAGAAACATCAGCTGCCAAAACATACAATTCCTGATGTAGCTGCAATTTTCTCCTAAATATAGAAGAAAGGAACAAAAACAAACAAACAAAAAATCTTAACTCTCTAAGTCAACTGTATATCTTCTCAAAGGGCAGGATTTGCTGTATAAAATGTTCAAGAAGTTAGAGCTTCTTTGAATATTCAAGATATGAGTCTCTTTGAAGAAACTGAAATACACAAGTTTGTTATGGGTACATCTTCCCATTTTGACTCAAATCTGGTAAACGTTGTGGAAAATCTGATACTTTTTGTAATAATTTTGTACCAATGCAGTGGATCCCTATGGCATTCTCTTCTCATCCCTTTCATTCAGAAATTCTCTCTGCTGACCTCCTCCATATTATGACAGTGGGAGCTGCCACATAATGACTCCATGCCCTCACCATAGTTGATTGGACAAGAGGTGGACACCTGGACCGTATTAGGCCGATGCGCCAATGGATTGGGGACCAAGAGAGTTAAATCAGCCTCTCAGGGCCTGGATAATAAATGTATAAAACTCAGGAGTTGCCATTAGCTATGTCCTGCCATTTGGCCCCATGGAGCAAAGGAGGCCATATTTTTGCTTGGATGTTCTCTGAGCCCACGTAATAAGGGTGGGTGAAACTATTCAAGCCAATCCTCATTTATACACTCTAATACCAAATTAATACCAGACATTTAAAAAGAATAAAAGAGAGAGAAAAAAGGAAATGAGAAGGAAACACTACCAAATACTCACCCTATGCCCCATGCCCTGAAACCAAGGCAGTAAATTATCATTTGTTCATTTTCCATGTGCTAGACACTGTTCTAAGCACTTTATATGCATTGTCCTATTTAGTCCTTACTACAAATCTGTAAGAAAAGTACACTTACTATCCTCATTTTAAAGATAAGAAAACTGAAGCACAGAAAGGTTAAATGATAGAACCAGGGCTCAAACCCATGCAGTCTGACTCTATAACCTGGGGTCATAAACATGACATTACGATGCTGCCTTTCAGTAAGGAGAAATGTGGTCAACTTGGCATCATAGGTAGCCTTCCTTGGGGAGAAAGACAATAAACAAATCAAGGCAAATACATGGAACGTCTGGTGATGCTGACAAGTGCTATCAAGAAATGAAGAGCAAAAGATAGGGCAGGGAGGGCCAGCGGGTCGGCCTGGGGACAGCTGAATCTCACAGAAGGGACTCAGGGAAGGCTTCACCCTGAAAGCGATGTTTGAACAAAGGCTTGAAAGAAAGGAGAGAGCAAGCCCTACTGAGGTCTGGGCAGAGTCTTCCAGGCAGAGAGATCAGGAATGCAAAGACCTCCAGGTGAGAGCATGCTCACTGTGTTCTGGGATGAGCAAGGAGGCAGGAGTGGTCAGGAAGTAGAAGGGGGAGATGAGATCCAAATTCTGGTGGGGGATCATGTGGGGCCTGAGATCCACTCTAAGGTCTCTGGCTTTAACTTTGAAAGAGATGGACAGTCATTGCAGGGCTTTGAGCAAAGGAGTGACGTGATCTGACTTGTGTTCTATAAAAATTGTCCTGCCTGCTGTCTTTGGAATAAAATGGAGGGAGTGAGGGCAAAAGTAAAGAGATCAGTTAGGAGGCCACAATCCAGGGAAGAGACTGGCAGCTTGAATCAGGGTGGTAGCAGTGGCAGTGATGAGAAGGGGTGGGCGTCTTGACACATTTTGAAAGTAGAGCCAATAGGATTTGCCGATAGATTGAATGTAAGAGAAAGGGGTAGGGGTGGGGACGAAGGATGACTCTAGTTTTTGACCTGAGCAACCAGAAAGATGAAGTTACCTTTTGCAGAGATGGGTAAATCTGTGGGAGGAATAGGTTCAGAAGGTGGTGGGGAAAGATCAGCAGCTCATCCTGGACAGGTTAGATTTCTAAGGGGAGCTAGCAAGGACATGGCTAGATATACAAACCTGAAGTTCAAGGGAGTAGTCTGGGCTAGAGAAATAAATTTAAGAGTCTTCAGTACAGGAATTATATTTAAAGCCTTGAGATTAAATGAAATCACCTAAGCGTAAGTATAAAGAAGAGATCTAAGAACTGAGCTGTAGAGTATTCCATCTGGAAGAGGACATTAAAACTAAGGGAGTCAAAAAGAAAGAGCAATACTGCATGATACTATGGGAAAAGACCATGTTCATTTTCAGAGGTATAAAGCTTCAGAGTTGTTCAGTTGCATAGCGGGGCGAGTTATTCTTACCAGGGTGAGGCATGTTTATAGGCACAAAAAGAGGAACAGTTGCGATTACATAGACACCTATATGGGTTCATTCCAGCTTCCTTCTCCAGGATTTAAAAGAAAAAGGAGAAATTCACATAAAATACTGAATCCAAGGTCAGGAACTTCTGTCGCTGGAACAGTTTTGGTTGCATAAATGGGGCCATGAGATGGAGTGTTTGTCTTTCCCACTAGTAAATATTACTCTGATGTAACAGTATCATATGCAGCAAGTTACAGCACGATGCGACTGGAAAGTGTTCACTCTGTTTGATCTTTTTCAGAATGGTTTCAGTGTAAGGTTGACGAGTGTAAAATATATACGCATATATATTTTGGTGGGGGGTAGGGTGCAGAAGTTAGGTTTCGATGGGTAATCAAAAAGTAAAATAGAAAGTAAAAGTAGAAGATATAGACATCATCTTCCAAAAGCTTATCTAAGTGTTAAGAATCGTTTTCAAAAGAGGTAAAATCAGAACTCATATAAAGTGAAGACCCGTCAAAGATTATTATTCTATATTTTTAATGAGAAATTGTAAAGACGTCATAAGCAATTTGAAGTCAGAGCACCACAAATTTATATGGAATAAAATAATATTGACATGAATTTAACAAATGATTGCAAAACTGGCTTTTTCCATGGGGAGGGGGGGATTGGGGTGGGGGTTGGGGTAGTAGGAAAGAGAAGGGTTGTCTGTCCACCAGACAGAAGTTATTTGCTTGTCTGTAGACAAGAATTAGTCCTATGGCAAGGTTATAGGGAGGCTAAGAAGCCAAACCAAGAAACTCCATCAGGGTCACCTGCAATACTTAGAAACTTGAGTGCATTTACCTTTTTATCCATTATACGTACAGTTTTATTCCTTACAAATTGGGATTGTAATATATATGATATATTATTTTATGTTGTTATTTTATAGATATATAGTATGTATATTATTATATATTGTTCTAATTTTTAAACTTATAACTATGTTCTAAAATGTTTCAGTGCCATTAAATCATTTCTTCCAAAATGATTTTTAATGGATATATTATATTTATCTTAATCATTCTTCTTTGTTGAGCACTTAGGATATTTACAAGTCTCTACTGTAAAGTGACGTTTTAATGAGTGTCTATGTTCAAAACTACTAGCCCACACCTAGATTATATTGGTAAAATAGATTCCTATAAGTGGAATTAGTGAGAGCAAGGGTAAGACCTTTTAAAGAACTCTTTTAAGCCAAGTAGCTCTTAAGGTTGCTTTAATTTATACTTCCATCAGAATGTTTAAGAGTACCCATTGCCCTGCACCTTAATAAATATCAAGTATTACCAATTAAAAATTATTTATAGAAGACACTAAAATCAGCACAGGTCACCAGCATAATATACACAATGTTACGCTGACTAGACTGCCTTCATTATGGGGGGAGACAGTAGTGAAGCTTTTCACCCTAAATACAGAGCGTGCCAAAAAAATGCATACACATTTTAAGAAAGGAAAAAACTGTGTTCAAATCATAATACAATGAATAACTCCAGCATTCATTAGATTAACGCCATCTTTTGAGCGAATTCCGTACTACACATTGCTACCGTAATTCAATTCAACTTTGAAAAGTAATACATAGATAACATCTCTTAAAATGTGTACATTTTTTGGCACCTCCAGTAGAAATGGGCTATTCTAGCAGAGTTATACAGTCAAATTTAAATTCAGCCCCCCAAAAATGTATATTATCTATAAGAAATTCTTAGCTTTTAGAAAATGTAGACACAGAAGGAAATAGTGTCAATTTAAATCATATGTAAAAGACAATATCTTGCAACAGGCACTTGAATAAAAATATTTAAAAGTACCTACAATCTCCTCTAGGAAGCACGGATGTTCAGGAAACGAATTGTGCAGATTAATTCTCTGTGTAATCACAGAACAATCATTTCATGTTATTATGCTTTCGTGTGGGGGAAAAAGAACAAAATGCTTGTTTGACTTTGGTGGTTTGATTATGTTTTATACTTGTGCCAGGTTCTTGATGGGCACTATGACTAGCACTCACAAACCTCAGCAAGGAAGATTTTGGGGTTCCGATTTTACAGATAAGGAATCAGGCTGAGAGGAGTAAGACACTTACAGGCCATTATTTGAGCCGAGGTTTGTCTGACTCCAGAGTCTGACTCATTCCATCAGGCCACACTGACTCCTACAGAGCTACAGTAAGGCTCCTTATAAGAGAAAATGACCCCAGGCTGGTGACAAAAGAAGCCCCTGATACAAAATCACCAACTCCCTCTCGGGTGGCCCAAAGTGGAAATGTTAATGAGTTAACACCTTGCTATTTCTGAATTTAAATTAGTATCTTATAAATTAGCATTGGACTGCTTTTATTTATTAAACTGTAAGGAGAGAACAGACAAGAACGAAGAGGAAGAAGTACGAAGTACGGGGGTGGGGGGGAATGAATAAAGAAGAGTAAAACCCAGCCCTTGTGAAATGTAAGAAAACCCACAACAACCTAGAGCATGTCCAGGTGCTGAGTAAAAAGAGGGTGATTGTGAGGGCATTTCAGTATATCTGGAGATTGGAAAGCAGAGGGATGGGCGGTTTTAGAATCAAGCTAAGTGGGGGAGTTAGTGGAATGGTCTCCTAGGTGGGGCACGGAGCCATCTCTCTTCTTCCTTTTGCCATCTGGCCCCACCACAGGGATGTAATTTCCTCACTTCCTCCCCAGCAGGCGACTGTTTGTGGGTCAGAACTTCCCTCTCTCGCACGGGCAAATGCCTAAGCATTTTTATTCCTTTTCTTTTTCAGCCTGCATACTGCACCCACCTCCCACCTCCCACCTCCCAACAATCTTTCTTTAGACAAAGTCCTCTGAGTACTTGACTAGCGGTTAGTTAGGCTGGGGAGGCAGAGAGGAGTCTGGCTTAAGAGCAAATGCTCCCACATCAGGCTGCCACGCCTGTGGCCTGTGTGAGCTTGACAAGTCACTTAATCATTCTTTGCCTCAAGTCTCCCCACGTGTAAAATTGGAACCCATTCAAAAATATTTATGAAGCACCTACTATGTGCCAAACATTGACCCTCTGAAGATGGAGCAATGAACAGAACAGAGAGCCTATTTTTCCAATGGGGGAGACACACTTTAACCAAATATATACTATAATAGTAAGTTTTAAGTATAATGAAGAAAAATAAAGGAAGATAAAGGGATAAGAATGATAAGGAGTGACATTTTTAAAAAGCCTCTCTAAGGAAGTGACATTTGAGCAGGGAGAGGAAAAAAGCAAGTCATGCCATAGATCTAGAGGAATTAGAACAGCAGGTCCAAAAGCCCTGAGTAGGGGCAAGCTTAGCATGTTCAGGCAAGAGCCCAGGGAGAGTTGCTCAGGGCCAGGTCATCTGGGCTCGTAGGCCTTGTTAGGAGTTCAGATTGATTGTAAGTGTGATTAGAAGTATACCAGTTAAACTTCAGTCACAGGAAACAGGAAAGACTCTCGTTATTTAATTAGAAAGAGATTTAGGTGCTTATAAAACCATTGAACAGGTTAAAGGAGGAAGCTCTAAGCTGGTCCTCAGGAATGAGACCCAGGACACCCCCACCAAACTAGCCTGCCACTAAAGCTGCGACCTCGGCCACAGTCAGGAAGATGGCCAATCAAGACGTTGCAAACGAACTGGTGATTTCGAGAACAGATGCCACGGCAATGACCCAAGGAACAGGAAGCCCTCATTGCTGCCATTACAATCATCTCAGCTACACTAGTCAGCGCAGCCAGGACATGGCCTCCACTCCTCTTCCACTGTCCTAATATCTCATATGTGTCCAAGCCAAAGCTGCAACAGAGTCAAAGAACTGTGGTTTTCCATTTTCCAGTCCCTGCAGGATGGGAAAGCACATTATAAGACTGGAATGCATGCTGGAGGCCACTAGGTGGGTAAGGAGGAAGAGAGTGGTGGGATTTGCTAAAATGAGGGCTCACTCTCACTGCTATGTAAAGAACACACTCAAGTGGGTCAATACAAGCAGCAGTAACAGTTAAAGGGCTACAGCAGCAGCTTAGATAAGAGATTTACAGAGAGCCTTAGAGTGCTGACCATGAAATAGTAAGAAATGGTGAAATTACCTATTTTGTAGGAGAGCCTCTAGGATTTGCTGATGGATGTAAGTTGTAATGAATGTAAGGAATCTAAGATGTCGTCAGGATTTTGACCTGAACACCAAGGTCAATAGTAGAGACATGTACAAAGAACACTGGGAAAGATATGGATTATGGGAAGAAAACACTCCCATTTTTCTCAAACAATAAAGGATACCTCAAAGCTCTTAGTGTAGCTAGGACAATTGGGACTGGCTATTGTCTTTCATTAAAATAACATTTTGTCTGACTCCCTGAAGCTGAAGTCACCAAGGCTGCAACTGGATATTTCTGAACAGTCGTCATGTCTTCCAGGTGGAAAGAGACAGCAACACACTCAAAATCTGGTATCCTGAATCAGCTACTTACCAAGGCCACAACAGCTACTATGAGGTCCCCAAGTTATTCAATATTCCTTTCTGAAGGTGGTGATCTCAGCTCCATTGGAACTTGGCGCTTAGACTAAACCAAGATTATTCCTTTTATCTGAATTGGAGGAAGGCCTAGATAGCTTGGGAGATGTCTCCTTTCCCATGGACCAGCAGGAGAGGATGGGGCCCCTCGTGCCCAGTTTATGGCACTAGCCACATAGGGTTCAATGAGAGACCATTCACAGAGACTCTGATATGGAATCCAAAAAGAGAAATACAAAGAGGAACGGAGAACCCAAAGGGGGAAAATATATAAATGTAAGGACATTTTTTTCCCCCACAGGATCTTATTAATAGGTAACCTAATTACTAACCACTCAGGATATTGTTCCGAGAGATTTGCATTTAGCACCTCTTTTAATCTTTGTAACAAATTCTGAGGAAGGGTTATTCTCATTTAATGGATGAGGAGACTGAAGCACAGAGAGGTTAAGTGGGATGGCTAAGGCCATACCGTTAATAAGTCACAGAGATGGGCTTCAACTCAGGCTAGTTGATTCAAGACTTCATGATATTAAATATATCTTACCCAATTGCACCCTTAGCGAAGGCTTTTATCACTATCGGGGAGAACTGGACAAAGGTGGGATGTAGCAGTGGTTTTTGTAGGGGAGCTTTTAGGTTAACCTAGTTTGAAGTGTGCCATTGTCATCAAGAAATGATTTACAGACCCTTGTTATATTGGTTAAGGTAACACTGCTATAACAAACCTTAAAATGTAAAATAGCTCAAACACAACAGAAATTTATTTCACACATACCTGAAGTCCAAAATGAATGTTCCTGATGGCAGATGGCTCTCCTCTAAGTGCCAGTCCATCTTGTGGCTCCTTCATCTTCAACACATGATATCCAACACTGTCATGTTCATCTCTATTAAGCTAGAGGAAGGGGAAAGAACATGGAAGGGTCTTACGGACCAGTTCTGGAAGAGGCATACATCACTACAACTCACATTTTATTGGCTACAACTCAGCCACCCCACTGTATGCAAGTGCAAAGGAAACTGGGAATTGCTGTCCAGCTAAATGCCCAGCTAGCCTGTCTGCCACATTGATCTCATTCACGACGTGGTTTCTCTCAATTTTACTCTCAAAAGGAAACTGGAATTTTAGTTTGGGATAACTTTGTTTTCTTTCCCATGTAAAATTTGCATTTAGGTCAAACAGGCTGCGTGCCTTTTCCTTTCACATTTAGTTTGCTTATGGAGAACAAGTTATACATTCATTTCTGGAATCTTTTGAAGTAAATAGCTCTCCTTTGATAATGTTGTCCATAGCTTTTTCCATTACTTCCTTCTTCACTGCTTTAATGGGGCATTACATCTTGCAGAAAGTTGTAAAGCTTTCATGTTTATAAACACTCCCTTGAACCTTAATTGATAAAACATTTACAACTTGTTATGCTTGTCTAATTTATTGATGCCTAAAATTTTAATGCTGTGATATGGGTAAGTGTATGCCAATGCCATTTTCACCTACTGTGATTATACATATCAATGAAGATTAGGTATTCACAAAGGTCATAGTAATGGTATCCTTATATAAAAAATACTCATTAGATTGGGCTTAAATTTGCAAGTCCAGGTTGTCACCTGTCTTTCCGACCAACAAGCTATGAATTGGAGGTTCCAACAACCTCCTCCTTTGGTTCAATTAATTTGCTGGAGTGGCTCACAAAACTCAGAGAAACACTTAATCTACTACATTACCTGTTTAGTGTGTGTGTGTGTGTGTGTGTGTGTGTGTGTGTGTGTGTAAAACACAGGAACAGCCAGTCAGATGGAAGAGATACAGACGGCAAGGTATGAGGAAAGGGCTCAGAGCTAAAAATCTAATAAAGGATCTTGGATCCAAATGAAAAATCTCCCATTCAACTAAACCCTCATGTTTCCATACTTATTGCATACCCACATATTTAATTCGGTATGAGTTCTCTGGTGATGAAAGATATTTGACCAGCAGCTTAAGGACTTACCACATCTAGACCATTCATTTTCTCTTCTTTCCAGCATGAATTCTCTGGTGTAATGTAAAATATGAACTAGAATCAAAGGTTTACCCATACTTATTAAAATCATAATATTTTACTCCTGTATGACTTCCATAATTAAGGTCTGATTTTTGACTGAAAGATTTTTGCACTCTCATTATAAGAATGTACTTACTGTCCCATATAAACTCCTTGATATCTCATTTGGATCAATAAAGAATGAAAGAGGCATTTTGGAGGGTTATTGTTTGCCAAGGGTACATATTGTGATTCAATATATTTCTTGGTTCCTTTGATGTCTTGTTTGTTCTCTGTGGTGGCCTGGTCCTAGAACTAGTCTCTCCTACACAGAAGTCTACAAGAACACCATGGTAATAAACTGAAGTCTGATACGGACTATGGAGAGGCTTTGGCAGCCTTTCTGTTGCCCTTGGCATTGCAGTCATAGAGCTTGATGAGCAGAGCACAGGTTTGAGGGCAGCCTCCACTTGCATCCTGTGAGCCCTGGCTGTCCTTGTGTAGGTCACATCCCGCACGTCCATCCTCCAGGTCCCTCCTTGCAAGTATACGGGGAAGAAGGTCTTTGAGCTTCACCCACTTCCACTTACCATAGCCAATCCAACCATTATTGGACATGCTCATGAGGAAGGACTTTGCAAAACCCAACCTCTCCCAAATTAATAAAAAATAAAATCAAGTTTTAAAAAATGAGCAGTGCCGATGCCAATACAGACAGAAACTACCATCCAGAAACATTCTAAAATAAGTGCTTTCAGTCCACGATTTCTATTGTCCCTGTAATATTCTAGTCTCCCATGCTAATCCTGCTGTCTAGATTCAAGGGTGTAGGACCAAAACCAAAACCAGAACAACAGCAACAAAATGACATGTGGGCATTGACTAAAGATAAAGAAGACCTCAAAAACTTTTTAGCACATTAGGTGGCTGAGTGAAAAAAGAAAATGGAACACTAGATAGTTAATACCATCTTTGTGAACTGGGCTGCACTGACCCAAGACACAAAACTCAAGCTTCTGATCTTCCTGTAACCAGCCAATGCCCGCAGGCCACTTTACTTGCTGGGACATGCACTGCTGACATATTCATGGTTATAAGACTCTCCAGCATGAAGCAACTTAGAAGAAACATCACATAGGAAGTGCTGGAGGCCTTTTCTCTCTGCTGATAACTACATGTTTGTGTGCAAACTTAAAACAATAATGTCGAATGCTGGTGCTTTCTTGGCATATCTCTGACTACAGGGTACTATCTCCAAGGGAAGTTTTTACCTTGGGAGAACTATCTGATCCAACTTGTCAGGCTTACCAAGTCATGCAAACAACTGAACAGGATCTCTGGTTGCCCTCTATATAACACTAAGTAGGAAGGCATTTTTGGTAAAGGAATCAATTGAAGCATACAAACTATTAGCAAGTACTCCTTTAAAAATAACTACATATTCGTAGATCCTTGCTTCCAGACCCAGAGAATCTCGAGGTGTGGGGCCCAGGAATCTGTATCTTTAAGATGTTCCCTGGTGATTCTAATATAGACAGACCATAAGACCCACCAAATAGATATAAGATGCCCAGCAACCCAATCTGGACATTTCTGCATTGGTCATTCATTCAAAAAACATTTGTCCAATGCCCTCTTTGAGTTTACATTCTAATGGGGGACAACAACAACAAATAAATAAAATAACCATATAACAGGTCTATAGAAACACATGGTGTGAAATTAGTCTATGTATACAAATACGGTAGGATATGAAGATAAAGTACAATGGCTAAGAGAAAGACAATGCTGCTATTTTAGATGGGTGGTCAGAAAACCCCTCTATTATAATGACACCTGAGCAGAAACCTAGAAGTGAGAGACCAGCCATGTGTATATCTGAGAGAAAAATATTAGTTTAAGAAAACAGCAAATGCAAAGGTCCTGAGGCCAGTATGGCCTGACAGGAGTGAGAGGGGCCAGAGTATGAGGGCCTTACAAGCAATGGTTCATACCTTGGCTTTTATCACCATGGGAGGTTTTGAGCAGAGCCGTGACATGACCTAATTTACTTTTTAAAGTGAAATGATTTTCTAAGTCAAAAACCTCATGAATTTGTTGTCTCACTGATAATATGAAAATAGGGAGAAAGCTGGGATGTTGAAAGTATTCATTTGACCACTTATTTGAGTGTTAGTAAAAAGTAGCAAATAATAAAAATTCTAAATACTAAAAACAAGAGAAGTAAAATTAGTTATAACATTGATTCATAGCCATGCTTCCTTAAAATGGCAGGTTTTGAGAGTCAAGAAAACTAGGTTCAACTTCCAGTTCTGCCTTCGTCTTTCTCATTAGTAAAATAGAAATAACATGTACTTCCCAGGTCACTGTGAAGAGTAATGAAGACCGTATATTCCTGACAAATAGAAGACCCTCCCTTCAGGGTAACTGCTATGCTTAGTGTTATTCTGTGTACATTGGCTGAACATTTCGCAAAATGGGAGAATACTGGTTAATATTAAGGAGAGTATTTGCTCAAATATTATGAAGCATGTGCAATAACTGATTATCATGCTCATTTAAACAATGAGACCGACGCAGGAAGGAACTTGGTGTGGTAAAAAGATCCCTGGGCTATAAATCAACCAATTTAAATTCTAGTTTCAGCTTTGCTACCAGGGGTTAAATATTTTAACTTTTATGGGCCTCAATTTCCTCGAAATTACACTCGATGATTACAGCAGTGCTTTCTAGCTGTAAAATAATACATTCAGATAAAACTCCAATATTGAAGTATTGGCCCTTCTGTCTGTATCACTTCTGTGCAACATCCTCTTGGAAAGTACAGTTGCAATAGAAGACACACATATGGTAACTTGGAATTTTTCTATATAAATGTGAGATCCTTACTTGATATCCCAGCGTTAGAAATTTTCCCATAAAAACCCACTGTCCATGTAAAATCACTTGTCAAATATAAAAGTGGCAAGTGTTATACATCTCTTCTCAAAAAATGATAAAAACCAAAATACTGCATTCTTCCCCATCACACCCAAATGCAGAAATTTACCTCCCTGTGAGTAAAAATAAGGAATAGAGTAATGAAATCCTCTGAAACATTACCAGAGATATGATTACATATGAAAGAACTCAGAAAACTCATGTATTTGAGTCAGGGAAGATTTGTGGTAAGCTCATTATAATTTTCCATCTCATGTTCCTGGCAATGAGTATTTCCTGCTGGGTTTCTTTCTCCCTTTGCATATCCATGTCTATTTTTATCCATAATGGATACATTTGTGCATATTTTTCTTATTAAAAAAATGTTCCCGGTCCTTAAGCCAGCTTCTCCAACCAGGCTTCAGGCAGAAGTTGGATGTGGAAATTGTTCATCTCCAATGTCCTGTCCTTACTGTCCCTTTTTACAGAGAAAAGTCTCCTCTCTGGAGTTGCTCTACAATCCTTTCTTCCGTTTCCTTGCCTCAATCCAAAGGAAATGATTTAATAAAAACAAACAATAGAATTGTGGTTTCCAGGGGCTGCAAGGAAGAGGAAATGAGGTGATATAGGTCAAAGCTACAGATTTTCCGTTATAAGAATGAAATTCTGAGGATCTAAAGTACAGGGTGGTGACTATAGTTTATAATACTGCATTGTATACTTACAAGCTGCTGAGAGTACATCTTAAAGATTCTTAACACACACACACACACACACACACACACACACATACACACAGAGTTAACAGTAGTTAACAGAGTTAACTACTTTAATGAGGGATATGCTAATTATCTTGATCTTAGTAACCATTCTACAATGCATATGTAGATGTATATCAAATCACATTGTACATTTGAAATATACACAATTATATTTGTCAATTATTTCTCAATAAAGTTTCAAAAAACTGTAGAGGAAAGGATATAATTGCAGTGATGTGTCACTTTGGTGTGAACTTATGTTAACAGGTTACCTTCCCTGAGAGCATCTGTGTCTTATTATCTGTAGCTTTATTATTCATTGCAGAAATAAAAGCTTTGTCTCTTTAATGATGACATTTTCAGATGCCTCGAACTCCAGGCATTGGAAAAGTCTGTATGGTGAGACTTTACAAATGTTGTTCTGACCTCTGTGGGGGTGGGAGGAGGAGGGGGTCCCAAAATGATACTACACTAAACACGTAGCTCAGCACAGCCTACCTCTCCTGGGGCAGAACAGGTGAGTAGAAGCCGAATGGCCCCAACACCTAGGGGGAGTTTACTTTTTTATTTCCTCCCATATATTTGGTGAGGACATTTCTACAAAGAATAAGTCATTAGGATCTTAGAATTTGGAGACTGAAATTCATCAGAACTAGTGGTCAATTTTTTTCTCCTGTCCCATACTATTCATAGGCACAAATCACTTTATCAATACACTCTCTCAAGGTCATGGGAAGAAGTGTCCTCAGGGGAGATTCTCTGATCCAACAAACTTCCTCAGTCACACAGATGAGGAAAAGAGAGCTAGCTGGACGAGATCCAGGCTTGTGGACAACCTTACATCACTAGGGGATCTTCTTTAAGTAAAATAATTCACAATTATGAATAAAACATTAGATATACAAGTAAATGTCTACTTATTGTGAGAAAAGAAATCACAACACATTACAAATTTTAGAAAGCTGATAAATCATGCAAACATTACAAAATCCAAAAATATCTACTTATCTACTTGACAAACTTCTATTATTTTTTTCTTACCTTTTCTGACTGCATACTCTTTAATCACCTCTTCATATGATAATTTCATTATATTTTCTAATTGAAGAGAATTGAAAGGTAATTTGATCTTTCCTTCAACATGGTTGAGCAAAGTTTGTTTTTTATTATAGTTTAGAAAAGTTTCTTTCAGTTTTATAATTCTTATTAGTAAGACTGTATAAATTTTTAGGAACGTTGCCAAATTTGGGACAAGCTCTATCAAGTTTCTTTCATGTATGAAATGTAAGCTTCTCAGGGCATTTAAGTTTTCTTGAGCAATGACTAATTTTAAATACCTTTTAAGCTGATGAGATACCTTTTACGCAGTTTGTCATCAATGTTTTCATTGTAGTTGTATGAAATAAATCTGTGTTATTTTTATAGATATCAGTGTTTCATGTTGCATCAGTCTGGGTTCAATCAGGAGAAAAAAATCACACAGTAATTCGATAGGAAAAGTTGAGTAAAAAGACATAAAGAAAATAAACTGAAAAGAATATAGAATATAGAAATAGCAGGTAATAGGAACAGCTACTACCTTCAGGCTGAGATAGAGTGCCCCAAACTCCCTCACTCACAACCAGAATTGATATAGACATACCCGTAGCATAGCTGTGACTCTCTGAATGGCAGAGAAGTGGCAATGGCGCCCACTGGTGGAAGTTGCTGAAAATCTGCAGAGTGCTGGTGAAAGCTGATCATGGGACAATGTCTCACCTGAGGCACTCCTTTACAAAACTGCCCAAGAGTCTTGCAGGGAGGACTGCAGGATACTGTGCACTGCAGGATCTGGGCAACGGAAAAGCTGCAAGCACTGTAGGAGCCAGACGCTGGAGGAACTGTCTACACAGCAGGAGTCTGGGGCTGGAGAAGCTGTGAGCCGAAGTCTTGGGTGTTGCAGGAACTGGCCAAAGCACACCAGAATCAGGAAGCAAAACTCTTTCCTCTTGCAATGTTCCTCTAGCACCCTCTATTGACCAAGCCTCAGTGCTAGCTGGGAAAAGAAATTTATTTAAAGGGCCCAGGTCCATTTTTCAAAGAGCAGCCAAAAAAGGGTGATTTGAAGTTAAGAGGCAAGTACAACTTGACATACGTCAAATCAGTATGAAATTTAAATCTTTCTCGATGTGATTGACCGCTTTAGTTAAACAGAATATTAAACGATCCAAGAGTCTTCTTTCCCTTTTTCAGTTACCGCTTTTGTTATGCTCAGAAAAAAGTTTTGTTACCATTTTCCCCTCAATGTCAGAATAATTTCCATTGATTTTACTGTTCTTCTTTATCCCTTTGTTTCATATTTCACTAAACGTCTACCAGAATTTTTCTCAGTTCTTTAATAAATTTAAAGCTAACCAAAGAAGGTAGCCTTACTATTTCTGACTAGTTTTGTTGAAACATCCCCCAAATGTCTTTCCAAATTGCAGTTACAGTGACACATTCCCAACTTAACTTTCTTTAGCTGGGTTCTAAAAACGCCCATTGCCATTCCAATGCCTACTGATATTAGGGAAAGTCTAACAGATGGGAAGTCTGCCTGGAAAGAAACAGTGCTTTAAATGTCTTACTTTTGCCAATTTTAGAAAAACACATGATCATGGAAAACATGTGATCATGTAAAATTGCATTACTACATAGCAGCAGAACCTGACCACCAGTTCATTCATTTTTCCATCATATTAAACCCTCTGGTCCTCTCTGCACAATTTTTAAAGATAGACACTATATACCATTACAAGCCTATACTGGGACCAGGCAATAAAGTGATCTCAGATGTCCACAGAGGAGTCTAGGCCTGTTCCCCACTGCTCCTCAGCTCATGGTTTTCTAGATGCCTTGGATCCATTCCACACCATATACTGGCTCCTGTCCTTTGACTAGCTCAGGGATTGAAAATTCTTTGGAATTCAGAAGAAGGCAGGTACTGCAAATGAGAAGAGCAACTCTGTTGGGGGGAGGGGCAGAGGGGTGTTATGAAGAAGAGGAGAGACATTTCCCATTGAAAAAAATTCTGTTGCCATCAGAGATACTCACCCAGCATAATGATATCTTCTGATTTTTCAAGAGAAAGTAAAAGATCCGGATTTTATGTAAAATTTCCTAAATAGTAAAGATTGGCAATTAATTTAAAAATGTTTAAAATACGGTGTGGATAAAACACTTTTCTTTTGGAGTAAATCTGATCTCTGACAGACCACAACCAAAAGTGGCCATCCTCTAGCCTTCGAATTCAATGATCCAATCATAGCATGCTGTTTTATTATAATATTGGTACTTATTACTGCATGAAATTTATATTATATTTATTTATTATCTAACACACACACACACACACACACACACTCCATGCAAAGAAACCTTCATAAGTAAGGACCTGGTGTATTGTTCACTGCTATTTCTCTAGCACTGAGAAGATTGCCTGGCAATATATTTACTATGTCTGTTGAATGAATAATGATTTTGAATTTAATGCTTTTGAACTTGCTATGCTATGTTGTTGCTTTTCAGTATGAGTATAAGTATTCTCTTGGGTCCTAGGAACACTGTCAGCACTTTCCCCAAGTGACCCTCCCCTCTGTTCAGGCCCTAAACCTACAGGGGAGAAGGAAGAAACATTTATCTTTATCTCTACTTCAATAAAGCTATAAGGTTTTTATATGAACCATTACAAGTCAAGATTTAAAATTTATATTTCAATTAAATTTCGTTTGAATTTTTAATTATATTTCAATCAAAATGTTAGTGTGTCAATCAGACTTTAGGATTCAAATGTCTTTAGCTCAAAATATAAAAGATAACTGATAGAAAATGCAGTAAACATAAAAATTCAAAATTGTTGTAGTCTTATCAAAGTGGTTTTTTTCGTTTTGTTTGTTTGTTGTTGTTTTTTTTGTGTGTAATGTCTGTGCTTCTCATTATAAGGGATGAAGTTTTAAGAAACTGAGGTTTGATGACACATCTTGACATGTCTCCTAACTTGCTCTCTTACGTGTATATACTGACTATAGAGCTATATAATATAGATGATTTGATCTATTGCTTTTAGAACAGAGCCAGGTTGCCTGAAAAATTCATTTTCCCTTCCATTTTGAAAATGGATAACAAAAGACGCTGTTGCCAATGGTTGGACTTTATCAAAAAGTTTTAAAGCTAACAAATGCCTAGAACAGCACTGCGGTAAAGAAGCCCCAGACAAACAGCAGTGTAGGGGAGGACAGGCTGAGCCTTTTAGTTTAAATTGAGACCCCAAAAGGGAATTTGTATGGTGCCAGGTCAGTAACACCATTGGATTCCAGCAGAACATCACAAATCCTTTCTGAATAATAACATCCTTAGCATATGCCTTCAAATGAACTCACAGTAAAGTTCATCAAACCATAAATTC
The DNA here is from genome assembly GCF_057876585.1 of Rhinolophus sinicus. Lineage (NCBI taxonomy): Eukaryota > Metazoa > Chordata > Mammalia > Chiroptera > Rhinolophidae > Rhinolophus > Rhinolophus sinicus. The sequence goes on along the minus strand of NC_142501.1, from coordinate 73,009,609 downwards.
ACACAGCAGAAGTTGTAGTCAGCAGAAACAACAAATACATTAGATCCAACAACTATATATATAGTGAACATCAGACACAGAATGTAAATGCTATATACTAAATGTTAGAAGAAATAAGAAAGGAATCACAAAATTGAGCAAGAAATAAGACTACAAGTAATTTAAATAAGAACCAAGTAGACATGAAACACACAATTGTTGCAATAAAAACTCAATGGATGAGTTAACTAGCAGATTACACATAGCAGAAACATAATTTAGTATACTGAAAGATTTGAAAAAAGGCAGCATAGGAGATGAAAGAAAGGGTCAGAAATATGCAACACAAAATAAGAAAGTCTGATTAAAATTTCAGTAGATGAGAATAAAGGGAGGTGATATTTGAAGAGATAATGGCTGATAATTTTTCCAGAAAATGAAAGATAAAATTGCACAGACACAGAAAGGATGGTGTGAATTAAAAAGGATAAATTAAAAATCCATATGAAATAAAACTACAGAACATCAAGGACGAGAAAATCTTAAAAGCATTCAGACAAAAGATAGATAACCTAAAAATAAATGACAATTTTAAACTGATAGCAGACATCTCAACCATAAAACAAAAGTCAGAACAGTAGACTAAGATCTTTAAAATATTGAGAAAATGACTATTAACTTAGAAATGTGCACCCAGAAAAACTATCTTGAGGATGAAATAAAGACAAAGCTAATAATAACTAGGAGAGAGTTTATTTCCATCAGACCTACACCAAAGGAATTTTTAAAGGTTGTTCTTTAGAAAGACAAAAATGATTCCAGAGTCTGATATGCAAGACAAATCACAAACAAAGAAACTAGTAAACAGCTAGATAAATCTAAGCATTATCTGTAAAAAAAAAATATTATTATCCAATTTGCAGTTTTTTTTAAAGGCAAAATAATGGACAAAAGGTTATAAAAGTCAGGAGGGAGGCGATCAGAGTTACGATTTTCTAAGGTTCTTGTATTTCCCCAAATGTCAACATTTTATATAATCACAGTACAATGATCAAAACCGAGAAATTAACATCGATACAATACTATTAACTAATTTACAGACTTCATTCAATTTTCACCAGTTGTTTCACTAATATTCTTTTTCTAGTCCCGGATCACACATTGCATGGGTAAGCTTGCAACTGCTTCAACCAATAAGTATAGCAGAAGTGATGCTATGGGACATAGGGAAGAAACATAGACCCCACCTCTCAATGGAAAGTGTTAAAGAATTTACAGCTATATTTTTAAACTACCCCAAAGAAGAAGGACGCAAGCGTAGCTAAGACACTCTTGGAAAAATAATAATAACTGGGGACATTTTTATCATCAGATGTCAATATAATTATAAAATCATTAATTAAGACTATGTGATACTGGTATACAAACAGCCACCCAATGGAATACTCGTATAATGAAGAACCTAGAAGTAGACCCACACGTGTATATGTTCTTGGCATATCACAAGGGTGGTATTGTAGTTCAGTGGGAAAAGAATAAGCTAGTCAATGACTAGTGCTCAGACAACAGGTAAACCAAATGGAAACAAATATATTTGGGTCATACCACACATACAAGTTGACTACAGATTATAAATTTAGAGGGCAAAGGACACAATCTTAGAGTGTTTAGGGCATTGGACAAGAATATTCTGACTGCAGGTTAGTCCCTGTCTCGTCAGCAGAGGCCCAGCTGCATTCTTGTCCTTAGGTTTTCACAAGTCACCCTTTTTTCTTATCATAAACCCCACCATCTTTTTTGGTTTTGCTTCAGCTAGCTGTATGTGGTTTCTGCTACCTAATCAAGGTGTTTAAGTTAAACTGCCAGAAAGGAGAAGCTGAACATTTTTTCAGCACTTATTTCATGCCCTACATCATGTATGTGCCTTACATGTATATTATTAACTCATTTAATTCTCTATAACAAGCCAATGACATAGTCACTGATTATACCCATCTTACAAGTGGACATATAGAGGCACAGAGAAGTTAAGTAACTAGCTCAAGGTCACAGGGTTAATACGAAGTGGCAGAGCCAGGATTTTAATCTGGACATTCTGGCTTCAGATTCTAACAATGGAACTGGAATTTGAACTTAGGCTGTCTGGCTCTAAAGACCATATTCTTAACCTCTGCATTGTGCTGTGAAGCCAGAGTATCACGATTCTCCATGCTTTATTGTTTTTTTTGTGTGACCAGACCAATCCCAACTCAGGTACTGCAGAGCCTCACAAAAAGAAGCCCCCTTCTGGCACAGACTTGACAAAGGCTCATTCTGGAAACAGACTGTGGTACCAGAGTCTGCTATGCATTTCCAGTTCTGGGACCAGGCCTCACCTCTGTGGTGCATACAGTTTGACTCATAAGTTCCAGCAGCAAAACCAGAAGAGGGATTGTTGTGCCCTGCCTCCTTCCTTCATCCCAAGGCCCCACAGGAGAGTTTACTGCAGGCAGTTTGCTTCCTGTTTGTGTTCAGTCTCTCCCACTGCCAGAGGGCAGAAGGCTTTACAGGTCTGGAAGTCATAAAGGGAAGCGCTCTTAGGCACATTTGGTTCAAAGAAATCACTCTGCTAGGTGTGGCACGCAGGCTTGTGTATCATCTGGATTTTATAGATCCTGTAAAAATGAAACTATCCTATAAAAATAAGGGGCCAACACACAGGCTTCACTTGTGATCTTGTGCCCTGGAGTCGGTTTGGGTTGTCATAAGAAGCTGTCACTGAAGAGAGGGACCTGAAGTCCTACAAAGAGATTGTTTTTTCATTTGTTTTTATGTGAGATATTTGGAATTTTTAATACAGTAAACATTCTAAGTAGGAACTAAGAGCTTCTATAAATTGTCTCTAATTTCATGTTTTGTGTGTCAGTGAAGGCTTCTCTGCATTATCACAACTAGAAATGATCTCTATTTCTCAAGCTCCTATGGCACGGAGGCATCTGAAGCACACTGTGCCCTTTGACTGAATGATACCTGTACACTTCTCTCATGGCCCACTAGGCTGAGTGCAGTGGGAAATCTGTTCTACCTGAGCATCATCTCCATAAGGGGTTCCTTTACAATGAAATTGTAAAGGTAAAATGTGGGTGTGATGAAGGGATCCCCTCTGTGTCATTCTCCCATCCTCCCCCACACATAAAACAATACTGTGGCCTCAATAGGCCATCTCATGAAGTAGGTCATGACAGCTTTAGCGCAGATGTGTTGAGAAATTAGGGACCACATGCAGCTAAGTTGCACAGTCTAGGATGTTTAATTCCTGCATTTGGGCTATTTGAAAATTAAGGAAAGACACGTTAAGAAAAAAATACCCAAAACTTAGAAATAGAACAAAGGAAAGTTAGCACATCTTTTCAATGTAAATATTGTAATAGGGCCACCCAAGGACGATTTAAGTATCTAAGGGAATACACCTTTGTTTGACTCCACATCTAACATTGATTAAAAACCCAGATTCTGTGAAGTTCTATCTTAACTTGTAGATTTTTTCCCCCACTGGAACAAATGTAAATGATTTCCGTCTAGTAGAAGGGTTATTCCATATTTGTGGCTTTCTTGCCTTGTAGGCGATTAACCAGTTTTATATCTAACCTAACAATCTTGTTCTAATATTCCTTTTTCTGCCTTCAAATACCCATTTACTCAAATGCTATTTGAATCAGCTTTACCATCTTTGACTGATTCCTTCCTTAATGACTTGAATAAATTCTTGACACATGTCTATTCTATATATGAGAAATATTTTAAATTTTTGAAAATTAACACTTTGCCCAAGCAAACTACAGAAATGGGAGACTTTTGTTATGAGAAGAATACCGGGTCTGGTTTGGGGGGACAGAGCTTGGACTCCCATCATTTCCTATCCAAATCATAGGGCTACAGTCAAAGGAATATGTAGTCTCATTCGCGTGAGATGGCAAAGAGCCCCACCCAGCTAGCAGGATTGTGCCACCTGGGTCAGTAATGCACCTACCCTGTTTCCCTGAAAATAAGACCTAACTGGACAATCAGCTCTAATGCGCCTTTTAGAGCCAAAATTAATATAAGACCCGGTATTATATTATATTGTATTATATAACACCAGGTCTTATATTATAGTAAAATAAGACCGGGTCTTATATTGATTTTTGCTCCAAAAGATGCATTAGAGCTGATGGTCCGGCTAGGTCTTATTTTCAGGGAAACACGTTAGGAGGGGAGTGAAGGTGCAGGGCCAAGAAACGGTGGAAGTAGCAGCAGTCCACAATCCCCAGAGAACAGAGTAGAGGGGAGACAGAGGGACCCAAAGGAAAAAGGAAGCAGAAGAAATGGAGAAGAAGGAGAAAGAGGACAAAGCAAACACAACAAAGCTCCTCAGGGCCAACAAAATTAGGGTTGGTGAAAATGACTGGATTTCAAACACTTTGGAGGGAATTTTGAAAAACTCTGGAAATGAGCATAATTAGGACTCAATAGGAGAAAATACCCAGTTCACTTACTTGAGCCAACAAAAGCAAGGAGAGGCATGAAAGAAGTGGATTCCAGAAATGACTGATTAAGACCGAAGGGACAGAAGTCATGGCCAGTTAAAGGAAGGTCAGAAATCTGTTATTAGTTGAACATGAACTCAAATGTTTTGTTAATCGGGATATAAATGTATCCACAGCATGTACATTAAATATTAATTTCTCTTTTTTTTTGGAACACCCTTTTTGTTTTTGTTTTTAAATTTTTTTTATTGGGGAATATTGAGGAACAGTGTGTTTTTCCAGGGCCCATCAGATCCAAGTCATTATCCTTCAATCTAGTTGTGGAGGGCGCAGCTCAGCTCCAAGTCCAGTGGCCAGTTTCAAACTTTAGTTGCAGGGGGCACAACCCACCATCCCATGGGGGAATTGAACCAGCAACCTTGCTGTTGAGAACTCGTGCTCTAACCAACTGAGCCATCCAGCCACCCCTAAATATTAATTTCTTGAGCACTATTTCCCCCTCTTCAGTCCCATCAGTTCAAAATAGTTCAAATCTTTAGGGGAAAAATTATGTTATCAAAACAAAACAAAATCTGAATTAGGGTGAATCATACCAACCATATCTAGTCACTAAACCAACACCAAGACAAGGACAGAGGATAGATATTTGAGTTTGGTTGCCTGGGGGGAGGGGAGGAAAGAGGACAGAAAGCATTGAAAGATACAGCAGTCATTGCACTTGTGTCTCCTGAGCACATTCTCCAAAAGTGACCTATTTGCACTAATTCTTAAGGTGCCAAAAATCATTGGAAAAAAATGTTGGAAAAAGCAGTGTTGGAAGTGTTGGAAGTTTAATATTAGAGGGATTACTCATTTATGAATTTGTACCAACTGGACAAACAGTTAACCAAGTTTACTATTTGGAAGTGCTGAAAAGTCTGCGTGAAAAATTAAATGACCTGAACTTTTCTACAACAACTCATGGCTCTTCCGTCACAACAACGCACTAGCTCACATGGCACTGCCTGTGATGGCGTTTTAAGCCAGTAAACCAATAACTGTATTGGAACACCCTCCCTACTCACCTGATCTGGCCCCCAATGACTTCTTTCTTTACCCAAAGATAAAAGAAATATTGAAAGGAAGACATTTTAATGACATTCAGGACATCAAGGGTAATACGATGACAGCTCTGATGGCCATTCCAGAAAAAGAGCTCCAAAATTTCTCTGAAGGGTAGAGTAGGCGCTGGTGAGGGTGCATAGCTTCCCAAGGGGAGTATTTAGAAGGTGACCATAGTGATATTCAGCAGCGAGGTATGTAACACTTTTTCTAGGATAAGTTCACGAACTTAATTGTCCAACCTCCTTTAGGAAAGAAAAGTCCTAGGGAGGAGCTTTATTATGCACACCAGTGTGTCCTCCAAGTATCTGTGCAATTCCTGTTTTCTCTGGTGAGGAAGACTTAGTAAGTCTCTGCTTACTAGTGGGTAAAAAGGGAAAGTGTATATGAAAGAACTGACATCCAAAGGAAATGTTCAACTGGCTTAAAAAAAAAAAAAGACTAAGTTATCAAACACACCAAAAAAACCTGCACAGTTCTTCAAAGGCATCATTTAATTGTATTTAAGGTAGTGAAAGAAAGGAAATCAAACCTGAGCAGAAGAACATTTGCCTGCAAAGAAATGCCCTTGGTATCACTGAATTCAATACCTGGGCAATAAAATTTCCATTTAGTAAACATTTTTCTATATAGGAAACAGTTCTAATTCTATTTGAGGAATGTAGATCATTGATGAAATTCAGAGACCATTAACTCTTCTGCCTATCTAAAGGATTCAGTTTCTCCCTTCTGGTAAAGCTACAATCCTTTCTACTTTTATGGGGAGGGAGTGGGAGGTGGGAATGGGGAAACAAAGCTTCAGAACAGGTAAAATTGCTTTCATTGTTCTTTGTTGCCACGAAAGGAGTTATGTATTCCACTCCAAATGCTGAATTCACTAATACAATACTTTTCTTCCTCACCAGAAATAAGACAGATAGTTTAAATCATTTTTACTTCCCTTTCAGCTAAGAATCCTAGTTGTCCATACCAGCTAAATGAACCATGGAATGCCTTCTTGGAAAGAAAGCATGGTGAAGTGGAAGTGGTTAAATGCCCATAGATGTGAGCTCTAAGAGCTCAGTGAGGCTGTAAGTTCCTCAAGAACAGGGATCGGCCAGACATTTAAATGATTTGAACTGAACTGTTCATAGACGTTATCATTGTAAGAATAAACTCTTATCACTACCCACCCCAGCCCCCTGAAAAATCTCAGATCAAAATTTTTGGGGATAGCTACGACTGGTAGTTATCATCCAACATCTATTTTACTCTTTTTCAAGAGTAATAAAAGTCTTAGGTGAGCATAGGGCAACCCAGTAAAAATTACATTCCCCAGATCCCTTGCAGCTAGTTGTAGTTGGGTGATAAAGTTTTAGTAGTTGGAATGTGAACTAAATGTTGAGTGCCACTCCCAGTTCGTCACAGGAAAGAGAAGAGTACCTTCTTTCTTCTATATTCTGCATCTTGTTCCTTGGATCAGGGATATAATGATGAACTATCTCCTCCCTTAAAGACAGAGGGCACCCTCTGGATATGGTAGAAAAACCACTGAAAGTCTAGGACCTGATACCATGGAGGAATCTTAATAGCCCTGAACTGGTCACCCCTGAACTATTGTGTGAGGGAGAAACAAACTTCTGTTTCATTCAAATTATTGAATACATGAGGGTAACCACTTAGTTTGGTTTATGGTATACATAAAAATATTTATTCCACGGAAACAGCCAGTGTTCTTTCCTTATTTACCATACCCTGCAAATGCTATTGGCACAGAGTAATGGGAAGAAGTTTAATAGAAAACAATAAATAACCACATTAAGTCAGTAGTTGATATGTGAAATTGGCAGGATCCCCTACACAAATCATCACATTTCTAATATTTTAAGTCTTTTCATTTGTTCATAATTGTGAGATGAAGGAAGAACTTTTCATATTAGCATTTATCACCTCCACAGCCCACTTGTCTACCACTTAGATATCCATTGGTCCAATTCTAAGAGGACTGAAGTCAAATTTTCTATTTCCTGTCCTTCTGATACCCTCAAATCACTCTAGTGTGGCTGTTTTCCCACTTCAAACATACTCTGAAACTCACATATCACATGCTGAACTCTGATAAACTGTAATGAGAGACAAACCTTAATTTCTTTCATAGTCACCTCCTTTTCTCCTTTCTCATTATTTAATCCTCCTCTCTTTACTCCTTCATCCTCTGTCTCCCACAAAACAATTACTTCCCACCACCCACTATCCACTACCACCACCATTGCCTTGTGCCAGAAAGAATGTTCACAGTCGCCCTGAGAATCTTTTGTGTCCCGAACCAATTCTGACACCACTGCTTACTCAAGACACTTTCCATGTGCTGAGTGGATGAACCCAGAGGTCCTGTACAGCCTGGCCAGTGTCAGTCAAGTGGACTGAGAAGGAGATGTTGGGCTCTGAAAGACCAGGGTGACCCTATCCTGAGGTAAGAAGAAAGGTGTAAAGATGGGGGACGAGTTTGCTAGAAAGTCCTTTAGAGAGAACAAAAAGTCAAATGACTAGTTCTAAGGACAAACGCAACATCATAAATAGGCAACAGAGCTCAAGAATTAAAAAAGAAAAAGAATGAAAACCATTCAGATTGGAGTTGAAATCAGGGTTCATGCATCTCAGAGCATGGCAAGTTGTTTGCTGTAATGTGACCAAATCTATATTTTGTTGTTTGGGGTTTTAAATCTGAGGTAGAGATAATTGATTTACTCATGGCATACTGCTATCATCAGTCTGGGCAAGGGGTCCCTTTTATTTGGTTTCGTTTTACTTTTCATTTTTCATTTTTGATTCCCACCCTCATTTCCATCTTCCTCATAGGAACCCATTCTAATGTACAAGCAATACATATCTTTGGATAGATCTATAACTTTGGAAAAGGATACAGAATTCAGAATTCAAATTGGGAGTTAGTCAGACTTAGGCAAGGCCTGTCACCAGACTTAGTTCACATTAGGGTTCACATGCCTCAGACTATTTCAGGCTGTTTGCTGGAATTCGGTAAAGTGTAACCTACATTGTATTGTTTTTGGTTTGGGATCTAAGGTGGGGACGGTTGAGATACTCATGGCATGCTACTATCCCCAGGGTTTGCAAGGGCCCTCTGTTACTTTGTTTTGTTTGGTTTTGCTCCTTCATCCTTGATCCCCATTCTGTTGCCCTCTCCATCATAAGGACCCATCCTAGTGTGTAAGAAATATACATCATGAATATGATTATATCCTTGTAAAATATGCAGTATTATTTTGTCTGTATTTGTAATTTGTAAATTCCAAATAGTGTAAAGTAATTATGTGAAAGAAGTAAATAGAGAGGACCCAGAGTTCCATGCGACAGAATCCCATTCCCCTGACCTTTACAGTTTCTCTGTCAATAGCAAATAGGTTAAAATGAAAAGAACATCCTGTGTTCCAGGAATAAAGAGAAGTTGTCAGATCGCTGTAGGCTTCTGAAAAGATTCCCACTCCTTACCTCACCATGTTCAGTCACCACCATCTCCCTGTAGACAGAACAATGGAGCTAATCCTAAAAACCTTGCAGGTTTTGTTTGTTTGTTTGTTGTTTTCTGGCCCACATACCTGTACCACTGGGCTTGGAGATGCCTTAGAATCTTCAGGTGAAGAACCGTGAGAAGACTGAGTTTTATCCGACTTGCAAACTAAAAATTAACTTGCCACACGTTCATGGATCCTGGCAGAAGATACAGGACTCCTGGGTCAGAGACAAAGGACAGTTTATTACTCCCAGCAATAGCAGTGGCCAGAGTATCATCATTTTTCTTGTACCTGTTTCCCCAAAACCTAATTCTTTCAGGGTGACACAAAAAAGGTCAGGTGATACACGCACACATGGGAATGCATTATAGGACAAGAACCCTGAGCTTAGGGAACACAAATATTGTAAAATGGGTAATAAGTCTGCCTCATCTTTACCATGTAGGGGGACATTATATTCATTATAATGGACAGTAAACACATCTGCCCTTTGTTTTTTTAATCTTCCTAAGCCGTTGCCCTACAAACATCCTTGAAAAGATAGTCCAGAGCAAAGGCAGTCTGCTCACAAGACATGCAGAACCGTGAGATCCCTGGAGATTGTATCCCCAACCTCCCATGCAATTTCTTCTCTCTCCTCCCTAAATATCCCTCTATGAAGCTTATACTATCAGATGAGCCTTTCTCGTTCTAATCATCTACAAACCTTACATCACTCCCTCTCATTTTCTGAAGAAAGCACTGTGTTGATTATCCTTTTAATACAATAGCCTTTTGGTTCCATGACTTCTTCTCCTCCAACGATCTCAATCTCTGCTCTATTTTCTGAATACTTGTGAAGTTGAACATCACTTCATATGTTAGTTACTCGGGTTTATATCCTTTAGAATGGAGCACATTACGATAATCAGCTGGTCTAATTTAATGGCACAGGTGACTTCTGCTTTGCATTTCAATGATCAGCTTATTCAATTCTGCCTAATAAATACCTATAATTACCTTTGGCTTCCTTATTTATTTGTTCAATCCTTTTTATTTTTGCTGCATAATTATGAATTTCGGGAATACATTATGTTACAAAAGGGTAGAAACACTTGTACTGAGAAACACTTTATCTCAGTGAGCAGGTTGGTAATTAATATTCTATGGCTTTCTTTGAATAGCCATATATAGTATTAATAACCTCTGATCATCCTCACTGGTAATCACAATGAAAAGAAATGTAAGCACATGTATTAGAGAAGGAAAAAAAAATCTCTTGAATAGTTTCTTAAATGATAACCTATCAAAATTGTCTAAGTGGTCATTTCAAAGCGATCATTTTTCCCTGATGATCCAAATTTATTGCTTAATAAGAACTTCGAGAGATTAATACACACCATGTCCTAACCTGAACAATACATACAAAGTAAAATTATGCTCCATCCTAAAAAACTTGGACAAGGTTTCCATGCAAACACATGCCTGTAGAAGCTGGAAATTTCCCAAAATATTCACAAGAAATCTAGATGCCTTTAGAAAGAAGTTCCTGAAAATGATCAAATCACTTGGATTGAAAATTTTCTTTACCACGTAAAAAAGTCCAAGAAATCACTTGGCCAACAAATAATTTCTACCAGAACAGAAGTGTGACACTTGGCAAAATGTAAGCATGTGTACTTTAAATTGTCACCAAATAGGCTTCTACATAAATCTTTTTGTAAGCTAAATGGAATTCAGCGCTAAGGCATACAGAAGAAATACTAAGATTAACCATTATTAAAGAGAACAGACTTCTCTGTGTGACAGACAGAAACAGAAATTTATAACCATGGATAATCTTAGCTGCCATTAGAGTAGGCAGGACTCAAAGTAAAATATAACGACTTAGCAAGGAGGGAAGAAAATAATCACAGAAACATTTTTATGAAGGCGATCCTGTATAATTCTATCAGAAAATGTGAGAAGAACATGAAGTTTAAGGGAAATATATTTTTAACTGAACAGTAGAGTAGTGAATTTATATAGGTCACAATGAAAGACAGCAGAGCTGTCAGTGTTATTGTCAATTCATTGCACTTTGTGCATTTCTCTATGAAAACACGAATTTACCTTATGTCATAATCATAAGCAATTGGCAGTCAGGAAGTCTCTCTTCCTATCCTGTTTTATTATTATTTTTTAAATCTCCTGCACCAGCACAGTGCATAGATATGCAGCAGTTATTCGATCTTGGAAATTCTTTGTGTTTTAAAGTAATGCAATTTAAGACTTTGCACTATTTCTAGATGCATTCACTATCATTGGGTTTGTGTGTCTCATAGACATATGACTTGTTCTGTTTGAGCCACAGTGCCCTGAATTAGTTCAGTCTAGACCAATTATTTTGACCCCCAACTAGGACTTTTAACTCTGCCAGATGCTGTTTGACAGTAGATTCCCCAATACTGAAAATCTCACCAAGCATACACTATGTCGTTGTATAATTACAGCTTTCTAGTACTCAGCATGGTATTATTAGCTCAAGCTGTAGCTCATTTACATAATTACAGCATCCTCAGCAGTGAGCACTGACCTACAAACAGGCATGGGGGTTCTGGTGCTATTTTTATCTACTTCACTTGACAATACAGTATGTGGAATTATTACAAGGACTCCAAATTTTGAGCAAGTTTGATATTTACACTGCATTGGCATGTACCTTTGGGATATCAAACATCATACTGATATTTTAGAGTTATTACTTCTACTAATGATGATTAAATATTAATATTATTTGAACAATACTTCAATTTCTTTTTTGGTTCTTTCTTCTGGTGGGTGCCTGGAAAAACGACAAGGGGCGAAATGGTACAAAAGTGTGCAAGTCTTAAAGAACTGTTCTGCTGGAGATTATAGCTCGTTACGTTTTTATATTGCCTAGGGCGTATTCACACATCAGTAAATTACACTTTCTTGTCATCATCCACTTGTATATTTTATAACTTCTAATAACCGCTCTTTAAGAGGCACAGGCCTTAGCTCGTAAGCAACCGGTGGTTGTAGGTGTGTTTTCATAGGGATCAGGATTGTTCTCTGTACAAGGTAGTAAGTCTTGGAGGAACTCAGGTATTGGAGTGAGGAAGCCTTCAGTTGCCTGAGCATTTCCTCTGCAGCTATTTTCACATCTTACTGTTTCCCAGTCACTATCCCACATCTCAACTGAGCTACCTTCTTTTGTCTGCATGTTCCTCTCAACTTGACTGGCATTACAAGACAGCTGAAGGTGGAACCAAAACATACGACACTGAACTGAAATTCTCAATATCAATAATTGAAAAACTTTAATTCTTTTAAAAGGAAAACAACCTAAAGACTATTCTTTTACCTTTCCTTATAGTATTGTCATAAATAACAAGAATTAATGCTTTTGTACATTATTTCACACTTGTAAAGCTCTGAGAAACTCAAGAAGAAATCTCTTTAAGGGTGCAGTATATATTACATTTTATTCTAAAGTGCTCGATATTTTAATCCAAAGAAATTAATTTTTAAGGAAAAAAAAGTTTTCAAACTACTCATAATTTACATTTTAACAATGTACTTTGACATATTCTGAAGATGAAAGCCATGGCTAATTCAATATTAAGGATCTCTTTCCATCACGAATGTGGAAAAATACACATAAAACTAATTTCCATTTCTGTGGTTGAAAGCTCATATGCTAATACAGGCAGGAGAATTAATTTTAATTCAATAAAAGTATTTTTGGTATTATACAAAAAGACACTTACCAGCATAATCAGTCAATGAAGTCATAGAGGACTTTTATCTTATGTGGGCATTTTAACCTTTGGTTTGAGTAATAAAACACACATACAGACTTTTCCCCCCTCCCTTCTTCTGCCTCCCCCCCATTCTGGTTCAAGCCGTTGTTTCTCAGTCTAGTTGTGCAGGATACAGTTCCCCGGCCCATGCTGCTTTTATGAGCCTTGCGCTGCCCCCTGGTTGAGGCGGTCGGTGGCCAATCATCGGTCGGGCACTCACACTGGCCCATGTCGGAATCGAACCCACGACTTTGGCATTAGGAGCACAGAGCTCTAACCACCTGAGCCACCAGGCCGGCCCCAGACTTTTCTTAATGCTGAATCAAGCTAAAATAAGGTTCTACTTAAAGCTTCTTGATATTTCTCTTACATGGATCTCGTGACCATTAGAGAACTAAATTGACCATTATAAAACTGAGTGATGGGCCACATGAGCAAAATGGGCATCTCTGGATAGGTCCAATGAAGCACAGAAATATTAGAGCCATTTGAGAGCTTGGATGTCATTTAGCTCAGCAATGTCATTTATAAACTAAAGCTCAGAGAATCAACCTGATTTATACGTAACACTCAGACTGTCTCTAAAGGTAAAGCCTGTTATCATCGTCATCCAAGAGATTGTTAAAAGGAAAATATTTAGTTTGAATAAACAAATCAATTAATAATTTGCAAAAAGAATTACTCCTTGTATTCAGGTAGACATATACCATATAGTGCCAAATTATAAGACCTACAATCTCAAAATCTTTAATGAAAATACCTGAGTTCAATATATCCACCTGAAATTTATTATAAATCTCTTATAGGAAACATGTATATCAGATGCCATGAATGATTTTAAAATTTAATGAAATGAAGGAGGAAGTAGAAGAGGAAGGAAAGGAAAAGACAGTCCTGTCCTCCAAAACCTTATTTCTAGCTAGAAAGAAAGTTTGGCTATTTCAGTTTTGTTTAAGACTCCATAAAGCTTTCTGTATGTCTGTTTCTCCCATAAAATGAAAAGCACTTTGAGAAAAGAGAGGACATCTTGTTCACTCACTTATCTCCCAGAGTAGATATCTTTTGTTACTAACATTTGCTCAGTAAATGCTTCTTGAATTGAAATGAATTCTGTCACTATGATGGTGCATCCAAACACTAATAATAGGATGAACCCTATCTTTTACATACCCTTTCAGACACATTAATGTACATCCAATACATCTTTTGAATAAAGACTAATTAATGCTATGTTTTTTAAACAATAGCATGCACAAGGGGTTTCAAAATACTTGAGGGAAAAGTACACAATGAAAACATTCATCATTTTTAAGACCTTCATTGAATGCTTTAAATATCAATATGATACTTTTCTTGAAATGAATGACTCAATTAGAAATACATTCATTGGCACTGTTGCTAGTCATTTAATTGTGATGCTATAGGTAAATTGGCAATCTCAATTGAAGAAGAATGCTTTGCTTCTGCATGTCTTTATTAGGTTGAAAGGGGAAAATACCTGGGTGAAAGGCAAGACAAGGTGTTATAAATTGGATGAGGCCCCTGAAGACAGATGTTCACTTGACAAGCATTTCGTCTATCTAGCAGAGAAAATGTGGGGTTTCGATGTCACAGAGGAGAGTCTAGTAGGAATCAGCCAGAACAAAGAGCATGAACAAGGGCACAGAGATGAAAAGGTCAGTTATACTTCCCTATATTCTAGAATCCCAGGTGCCATTTTGGATACCAGCTATGATAAATAGCTGCTGTTTTGTTTGCGGTGGCCTGAGTGCTTCTTGGTATCTTGCCTAATACTCCAAGTCACTTTAGAAATAAGGATCTTGCTTGGCTCATGCCAGCCCAAATTTCACCCCCAAAGAGCTAAAATCCAGCCCCACACCCCAGAACATGCTCACCAGCTAACTGACTTTCCCAAGTGCTGCCTGCCTTTCTGCCTGGTTTTCCAGACAGCTGGGTGAACATGGGTAAGTTACTTAATCTTTACTGAACTTCGATTTGCTGACATACAAAACAGGAGAAATGATATCTACCATACTAGTTTGCCTTGAGGATAAAACCAGTAATGTCTGCACATTGGCTAGCATGATGCCTGATACATGTTATTTCCATTCCCCTTCTGAGCTTTTTCCACTAGTAGGGACACTTCTGCTCTTTCGTGTTATGACCGCCTTCCCCCTCCATGCACAGCCAGGCACATAGACTAGTTTCTTGAAATACCACCCATTTTCTACTGGCCTTCTCTTCCCTGCCCATGCTCTGCTGTAGAACCCTGTTGCTTCCTGCATGGGAGCTGGCTCTCTTCCTGCGTTGTCTGTTTCATCTCTCCCGTGAGGGCATCTCTTTTCCTGTGCTGGCTCCTCCCAGGCTGCAGTTTCCTGATGACAAGTTATGTCCTGAAATAGGGTGGTAGGAACGTTTAGGAACTTTCTCTGGATAAGAGGAAGTGTGTGGGAACAGAGCTATTTTTGAATATTTGAAGACCTGAGTCATAAACAAGGAATTAGACCAAGGTTTCTAAACATTTGATGCCCTTCAGTGGTCCAGTGAAGTTTATGGAAGCTTTCTTAGAATAATTATTTTCAATGCACAAACTATAACACATATAGGATTACAGGGAACCAATTACATTGAAATACACTTACCAAAATATTTTTATAAACAAATTTGTGATGTAGCAATGCATATATTTTTTTTTACTAACACAAAAATAACAACAGGTAGCAACAGGCCTAATAACCTCTGAAATTGCAAAGTTACATTGTCAGTGTTATTTCAAGACTTCTGGAGTATGACGTGAAAAATATGTGTGATTTCTGTTGTTGATAAAATCATGGGGACTGCTGTTGAGATGACTGTGGTTTGTTGCCTCCATTCATAATTGAAGGATATCTAAATTTAGTTAGAGATAAGTGATAATTAAGATGTCATTTTCCCCATCTAAGTTCACAGACCCCTGAAATCTCCGCTTCGATATCTTTAGCCCACGCCTTCCCCTCACCCACCCTGTGTAAGGACTATGAGGGCCCTAGAACCGACTCATTCTGTGCTATTCAAAAGGGCAGAAGTAGGCTCAGTGGGTTCATAAACAGATTTTAGTTCATCACAATGAAGAACCTAATAATTAAAAACCCTCAAACGTAATAGACCACATAGGGAAGTAATAAGTTTTTCACACTAAAGAGGTTAAATGTGATTAAGGATTTCTGTGTTGGAAATGAAATTGGGGTTGCATTTACGTACAATATAACATGAACAATGTTTTTTAGAGATATGCAAGGCCTACTAGCATTTGTCAGGCTCAGTACAAAGTGCTTTATATTTATCAACTTATCAATTGTAACAGAATCCTGGGATGTAGGCATTATCTCCTGAATATTAGCTCAGTTATTTTAACA
This sequence comes from Rhinolophus sinicus, assembly GCF_057876585.1. Classification (NCBI taxonomy): domain Eukaryota; kingdom Metazoa; phylum Chordata; class Mammalia; order Chiroptera; family Rhinolophidae; genus Rhinolophus; species Rhinolophus sinicus. The sequence continues at coordinate 72,993,332 of NC_142501.1, read as the reverse complement.
TATCTTGACCAGGCCAAACATCTAAGAGATAGAATTCAAATCAAGGTCTTTTGGGCCCCAAAGTTTAGTACTTTAAAATCTGTAAAATAGAGTTAACAATACCTATTTATAGGGTTGTTATGAAGACTTCAAAAAATAATATATGCCAAGTGAATATGTCAAATTGTCAAGGATAATAATATTCTAAGTGCTTTACATGTATTAACTCATTTCATCTTCACAGCAACTCTGTGAGGTAAATGATAGTATCATCCCCATTTCACTGATGAGAACACAGAGATGTTATGATATTCAATAGCTTGCCAAAAGTTGTACACCTACCAATTCGATTTGAACCCACATGGTCTGACCCCAGAGTCCATGCTGGTAACCACTGTTCCATGCTGCACCCAGACATAATACTAGCAATTTGTTTTGTGTATATACAAGATTTCTCTCCCCAAGGCACTTATAGTCGTTCAAGGGTAAAAAAATGGAACTGCCTGGTTAGTAAAACTAGGGTCATTTGGGGCACATATATCCAAACAAGACCCACGGTTTTTTCATCACTGCATGGCCCATAAATGTTCTGCATTGAAGATCTCTGATTATCATCCAATCTATATTTATGTCACATGCTAATATCTAAGCCAGGAAGAGAGAGAGTTTTTCATTTCTTGATTCTTATTCCTTCATTCTGTCAGGGCTGTTGGATGAGTCAAAAACAAATGACCCTGAGCCAAAGCAAAAAAAAAAACAAAAAAAACAAACAAACAAACAAAAAAGGGTAGGTCTCCTCCTCACTGACTCTGTCTTTGAGGGAAATCAGCGACAATATGTCAGCTTTACCTAAATCCCTCTGCAAAACAAAAAGCAATAATTTCAAAGAATCTTACAATTTAATTGGTAGATTTCTCCCCCTTTGCCCTCCTGCCATATCTCTCCATCCCCTCACCTCCATCTGAGGGGCAAGGCAATTTCAAAATCATAAAATAATGGGAAAAGACTTTTCAGTATCCATCCCTGTCAGTTTTACTCAGAACCAACTTGTTCTACCTCTGTTGCCTGTTTATTTTAATCATTCATGTCACATTTTTTAATCTGAGAATTTTTCCTTATGGTTGGTCACTGACAATATGCTGCAAGGAAAAAAACAAGAACCACCCACTCTCAGGGAAGCTCTGTAAACCGCGGCTTTGATTATTGCTAAGTGAGTTTCTGTTCCACAGTGGAATCCAGGGTGGTGATTCACGAGTTGAGATTGATGGCTTGCTATGTTCAAAAGAGACAAGCAAAATCCGTATTTCTGTAATTTCTCTGAAGAAGTCATCTGAGTCACTCACATGTCTCTCTTGGTATTTCAAAAGCTAGAGTTTTGAGTAATCATGTGACCATCCTCACAAATGGGGATAGACTAAAAGACATAATGAGTTAGAGTTGGCCAAGCATTTATTGAGCCCGCGATTTGTAAGCCAGCGTGTTAAAATTCACATGCATTCTTTCATTTGATCCTTACAAAAACTCTATGAGGTATTAATATCTATGATCCCCGTTTTATATGAATGAACAAACTAAACAAAGTGATAGAGCAATTTACCAAAGGGCTGTCCCTTGGGAAGTGATAGAACTGGAATTCAGTCCATGTCCGTCAGATTCCAGAGTTCAAGTTCTTAACTCTCTATTTTCAATTATCAGGGACCTTTCTCAATACCCCAGGCAGGCAATACCCACTGGCAAATACTGCTGAAATACCTGGTTTATAACTATGTATTGAAGTCCTCTGTCCACCTATAAAAAAATGCATCTCCAGCTACTTTTCCTGATGTTCCCTGTGCCTTGAAATCCTTTCAGAGTTCTGTTAATATTTACCGAGCACCCTCCATGTGCTGGTTAGTGCAGAAGAGGCTATTTTTAGCAAGAAGAAAAGTCTTTTCTGGGAGTCAGCTTCATAAATGCAGCCTCGTCTGCCACCCTTCGGTGGGATCCAGCTGAAACTAGCTGAAGTTGCTGGGGCAATGAGCTGACTGGGGGCTCTGTTTGGTGACACTTAAGACACACCCTACAGTGTCCAGCTCTAGGATCTCCTAAGAGGAGGAAAATCACAAGGCCAATCACTGCGGAGGTGAGGGGGTCAGGGATTTGAACCCCACTAACCAAATTCAGATTGCTCACTGTTCTAGAAATGTGGCATTCACCTGTGCCCAATATTCTCCTTAAGGACTCTCCTATAAACAACTTTTAGTGTCTTCAGCTGTTTCTTGACCATCTGGTAAGGTCTTCACAATTCAAAAATAACCCTTTATGGAGCTGCCAAAACTTACTCAGGTAATTTTTGTTAACTCAAGTCAAGCACTTTCTCCTTTTTATGTAAGCTGAATGTGGCTGCTTTGCTAATGAAGTGTTTCATCAGTAAACACTGGGCCCTACGGAATAATTCTACAGGCAGTGCCCAAGTCCAGAAACTTTATAGGACGTTTGGTAGTAATTATTGTAGTGAGAAGCATTTCATGGGAACTTATTATCTTCTGTAAAAGAAATATAGACTCTAAATGCTGGAATCTGCTAGAAGAAAGGGGAAATCTTAGTTTGGCTGTGTTGCAGGATTTTCATGTTTTTATATTTCACTGTATCACGTTGACTTCAGTTTGCAAAGCATCAGAAGTCTTTAGATAAACACAGTTAAGACGGTAACTTTCTGTGAGCCAGAAGACCATTTTAGTATTTGTTCTGATTTGTTTTTTCATTTCTCACCTGTAAAAAAACAACAACACAAAAACAAAACAAACAAACAAAAAAACTGTAAAAGATATTTTTGAAAACAGAAAGTACTAGTGGCTGATTGTGGGGACAGAGTCCCAGAGAGCAGTTTCCAGACTCTCGGCCTCACGTGGAAAGGTGCTGGCTCGATTATTAGATGGCCGTCAGCTGTAATCAGGTGGCCATCCACTGTGGCTGGGTAGCCATCAGCTGTTACCAGTTAGCCGTTAGGCACTCCTATAACTGCTATGGCTACGCTGAGGTGTTGGTTGGTTGGCAGAGCAGTGGACGGCAGATTGCGGATCGTGTCGACCCTACTTCCTATGTCTCGCCTGGCCGCCAATAACAGCTTCCAAAAATCCATTCTGAGAGAACAGTTGCAGATGGAATCAAGGATTTCTCTAACCAACGCACTGATCACGGCGATGTCAGAAGAGGCAGGATCCCAGCAGCTCATGTTCCTGAGGTTTCTGTCTATTATAAACTCCGATCTGTTGGCCATCTTGCATAGTAATCTGAAGAACATTTTAGGCATGGAGTTAAAAAAAAAAACTTGGATCAGGTCTTTGCTCTGACCCTTATCTACTTGCTGATTCTAGAACATTATTTTTTTGGGTCTGTTATTTAACCTTCTCATCTGCAGCATAAAATGCTCTTTAATATCATGGACTTTGGAGCCAGACTGTATTGATTCCCAACGCTACTATTTACTAGATAATTGAACTTAGGTAAGTTCCTAACCTCTGTGCCCCACTTTTTTCATCTGTGAAATGGGGAGAGTAAGTTCCTACAATATGGAGTTGTATGAATTATTTGTAAAGCAGGCTTGTCAGGGCTTGGCACTCAGCAAGCAGTATCTTACACTGTATTAAATGAATCTGCACATTGAGGATAATATACCCCTTTTCACCAAAGTAATGGAAGGATCCCATGGGATGGCACATATGAAAGTACTCCATAAACTACAACACCCTATGCAAATAGCATGTCATTATTAATGAGATAGTTGGGAATAATATCAACAATCTTACAACTGCATGGAATAAAATCTTCCACCTGTTACAAATCATATGTATGAATTGTAATGGACTTAGCAGACTGAAGAAAATTGAAATTGAGGTCTGCATAGGTCAGACAGCAACCAGTCCAGGCTGGAGCAGGAGGCAGGAGCAATGTCACCAAAGAAAAAGGAGACTGATAGGTTGTCAGATGTATTTGATCATGTCAGAGGGGTTTTACAAACAGAAGTTGTGGCGGGAAGGAAATGTAATATAATATGTCTATGGAGCAGATAAGATTTATGTTTATGGCCATAATAATGTAATGATCTAATGTCATTGCGAATAAATACTAATTTAATCTAAGACAGGTTATAAAACTATATTTGGGGCTTGGGAATTGGAAAAGCTGTATCTGTGAGTGGGAAGGAGAGGGTGGTGAGATAGGATTCAATTCTCATCTTTCATAATAGGAGTTTGTTCAGGATCGAGAGATGGATGTAAGAGTCAGACACATGAAGATCATAATATCAACTTCCCTACTGACAGACAATATTTGGGTCCAGGAAGATTTGCGAGGAAATGACCCTAGGGAGTAGAGTGAGGATGTGTGGAAGAGGGGGGGGGGGGAGAAAAGCCAGTAAAGGATGTTTGAGTCAATGAGCTCATTCCCTTGGAGACCTTCTGAGAAACCATATGGAACCCACCTTAGAACTGTCTCACCAGAGAATGGGGATCGTCCCACTAGTTGAAGAGGGTGTTGACTCTTCCGCGCTTCTGCTCTGATTCCAAGGGTACAACTAAGAGCTCCTGTGGGGCCAGAGAAATCCCTCCTGTGAAGAAGCAAACAGATGCAGGGACTGTCAGATGGATGGGAGCTGTCATTACAACCCCAGGCAGGTGAGCTTAGAGGTGGCTGTGGGTATGGAGTGGGGCGTTAGCAGCTTCTGTCAAACAGAAGCTGAACTGAAGCATGGGGGATGAGCTTTGTAATATTTCAGCTATGATTTTGGCAGACTTAGCAGCTCCATCACTGGCATCGTGGGCAGGGCAGACTCTGCCCCAATTTACTCATGGGATGGAAGAGCAGAGCAGAAGGCACCTTACTTCAGGCAGGTGCTTCCAAGAGAAAAAAGAAGTGGCTGAGGCCGGCCTTCTTGATAGCCAGGTAAGTCTCTCCTCCCTGGAAGAAGGATGAGGGGAGAGAGCAGATGGTGTTGGGGTGAACCAACATCTTCTGCGAGGAAATGCAGAGCCCCAACAGAAATCAGCATATAAAAGCTAATACTGAAATTTAAAAAAAAAGAAAACAGAAAATAGTGGTGCTCACATGTTATTTCAGAATATCAAGGTTTATACCCCCAAATAGCTTAAGCATTTCAAAAGAAGTTATCCGTTGGGGAATGGGAATCAGGACAAGGAGCAATAGACGAGGGACTGCTCTTTTTCACTGAAAGCTTAGTCAGACTTTATTTTAATCTACATACGTGTATTATTTTAATAAAAATTTAAACATTACACTTGAAAAAAACCTATATAGCAGACCAACCTTAAGGGGGAAAGTTTTTTTAAACCCGTATGACAGAATAATCCTAATTTTACGAACAAATTCTACATAAACAGTTGTTACATTTATAATCAGGAAAATACACACGCATACTAAAAATACTTTGAAAGAATAAATAAAGCAGAGATGAGTTAGATTGTCTGGAATATGTTCTAATATGTTTCTTCTATGTATTAGGCACTTAGTAAGTACTTGTTATTATTTTAATAATTAAGCAAGAAGCAACATTGAAAATAAATTTAAGAACACAAGTAGATATACTATGCTAGTTCAAACACCCTTGCTTGATTGAAATGTCTGGGGTCCATTGGAATGTAAATAATACTAGTGAGGTACCAACTTGAAATGAAAGAAATACTGTTGGAGTTAAAAATAAAAAAATAAATAAAAAAACTAGATTGGAATTCTGGCTGTGCCGCCCACTAATTCTGACATTGGCTAAATTCTTCAACATCACTGAGCATGGTTTCCCTCTGTCCGAAGGATAATGGCACTGGCCTCACAGGATTAGTGTCAAGAAAGTGAAACGTATGAAAGCACTGTAAATACTACATAAACATAGTAGGTATAGATCTAAAACGCTTCTTTAAGTATTAGATTTTTAAAGCCAAAAAGCTAATTATAGATAGTCTATTAAAAGAAAAGTTAGAAGGGAACATTCAAAAATTAAAATTTCATTATAAAACACATTTTAACTTAAGGTGTATTGGAAGATAAATATAACCATCACTGGACGCTAGCTAGTACCTTGGCACACTTATAGTATTATGTTTTTCACCTTACAATTTTTGTATCTGATTACAAAAGTCACACGTGCCAATTACAATATACTCAAATATGCTTTCCAAAAACTAACTTTTAATGGCCACAAAACATTCCATTAAGCAGCTGTGCAGTAATGTAACATACCGTTTCCCTGAAAATAAGACCTATCCGGACCATCAGCTCTAATGCGTCTTTTGGAGTAAAAATTAATACAAGACCCGGTCTTATTTTAATATAATATAATATCACATAAAACCAGGTCTCATATTAATTATTGCTGCAAAAGACACATTAGAGCTGATAGTCCAGCTAGGTCTTATTTTCAGGGAAACACAATATATTGTTAAGATAGGTTGTTCCGAACTTTTCAGTATTATAACTAACCTGGGTTCAATATGCTACTACGTAAATTGTTATACCCTGAGTCATAATAGCCTATTTACTCACCTGTTTCCCCCACTGGACAATAAGCTCTGTGACGGACTATTCTTTTTTCTTTTTGCCATTGTTACTTACTGTCTGGTAGTGTTTTGCTTGGCACATAGTATCTAAATATATGAATGTGCTGTGTGAATGAACAAAGGAATGAATTAATGAATACTAGGATTTCCCCACAGAATTCAAGGGTATTGCAGGGGAGCCTAACAAAATGAAATAAACTTTATGAAAGCGCTCTGTGTGTGTTTAAACTTTATCTTTCAATCAGCATTATTTTTACTGCTTTTACTGTTACCATAAACCCAAGCAGTAAGAAAGAGACGTTTGAGAGGCAGGTGTGGGCATCAATGGGGCATAGCATAGGATAGAGGGATGCAGCACAGCTCTTTCTCTCCTAGACCCCAGCAAACAAGCTCTATTGAGAGCCCTTTGTCTGCCTTGGCAAGGACAAAGCTTTCATCTTAATAGAATCCTCTGCTGGCAGTGCAGTAAATAGCTGTTTCAAAGCAGGAAGGAAAAAGAAAAAAGGAATGGCTGTGGGGGATGGGAAATTATGGGAGGAAAACATGTTTCTCAATTTCTACTTAAAGTATGAGCTAGAAATATACAAAGGGAATATGTGAAAAGAAATGCAGAATGCAGCGTTGAGCACCTCTGTATACCCAGGTTCTATGCTTGTGGCCAACAAAAAGTTGTTTGCTAAACTCTGCGTGTAGTATGCTATTCCTGTACAACACAGTAGAACCACCAAGGAGGTTAGAAAGCCTTGGAAGCAGTGTTTATATTACAGGAGGAGTGCTCTATTAGGGTAATTTCTGATTTGAAAATGGCACAAAGGAAACTTTGGGTGATGTAAATATTGCATATCTTGTTTGCAATGGGGATGTATACAGTTGTCGTAATTCTGTGAACTGAACGCTTAAGATCTCTGTGCATTTTATTGAATGCAAATTATATTTCAATTTAAAAAGTTATTAAGGAGCAGAGTATTTTTATGATTGCAAAAATAACAGACACTCATTCTAGAAAGTTTAGAAAATACAGATAAGCACAAAAAAAGGAAATAAAAATTACCTGACTTTTATGGCCCAGATATAATCACCCTTAATATTTCGGTCATTGTTTTCTGGGTTTCCATTATCCCACTATTCCAGTTATGAGGCTACCCAAGAAAGCGATAGTTATCATGATATGGACATATTCAACTAGCGATTTGATGGCTTATAAAAACAGTCTCCACCCAAACATCCTACAGCTGAACGCCAGCTTCCATCCCCACCCATCCTGTGCCAGTGCCTGGCAGGCAGCTGTTTCCCTAATGTTGGATGTAAACATTCACACATATAAGAGTTGACTCTAAAGTGGACTGTGAATTTTTTAAAAACAAGATATCTTTCATAAAGTCAGTAAAGATAATGTTGGAAAACTGTTGAGTCACGTAAAAGCCATGGAAAAGCAAACGTTAGACATGATGTGCATATACTAACAGAAAATAAACAGGGACGATGAGAAGCACTTCAAAAGACAGTGATCTGATTATCAAAGATTAAAAGAAGGCCTTTGGAAAATAACAAAGCCCTCAAATTATTTTTGTTCCAAAAGTCAAACATAAAGTGGTGAAGACTGTTACACTATCATATGATTTCGTCCAAACAGGAAAAGCCAAAATATCAGCATTTTAAAAGTTAATTCCCAATCAAACATTTTAAAAACTATTTCCTATCACACAGCTTCTCAGACCTTAGTGTGCATGGAAATCTTGTTAAAATGCTGAGTATGATACAACTAGGTTGGAGGAGGGTCTCTACATGCTGCATTTCTGACAAGCTCCCCAATATGCTGATGTGGTTCGGGACCTGACTTTGAATAACAATACTGTAAAACTCGTTTAAGTGCAGGCACTTTAAATGTCCTTTGTCCAATACTAATTATCTTTAAGTATTGAGAAATGTCTCTCTATCCTTTCAGCTATTTCTAATTTAACTGTTCTAGACATAAGCAGCACGTGGTTCTCAAATTATAAACAAAATCATCTGGAGAGCTGGTTCAAACACAGGTTGTTGGGCCCCACCCAGCAAAGCTTCTGTCTTGGTAAGTCTGGAGGGTAGAGGGGGGCGAAAATTTGCCTTTCTAGCTAGTTCCCAGGCAGGGCTCACGCTGCTAGTCCTGGGACCCTACTCTGAGCCACTGGCTTGACTGATTGCAAACAACTTCCAGGGAGATGCTTGCAATACCCGAATTATACATTCTGTGACATTTGCAAAACTAAGAGGAAAACAGAAATTGTTCACATCATATGAACAAGCCCCAAACATTTATCTGAATGTCCCTGGTATTTCCTGAACTCAGTGCTCCAGCTCATTGCCCAAGGGTTCAGCTTTACTTTGTGTATGTACGTCCATTGGCTCCAACTCTTTTGATTGCAAAATTATTTTTATTAATGATTTTTTCTCGTTCTGTATATTATGAATACTATTTCTAGAGAGTGCAATGAGATTACATATGTTAGGTCTGATCAGATTATCAATTGTTTTCTCACTGTGGCTCACAAAGGATCCCCACTTACTTTACAAGGAGTGGCTCTGCTATCATTTTGTTGGTTGTGCTTGCATTATTAGAATATGTAAATATATATATATATATATATATATATATATATATATATATATGAACTGCTCACCGCACACCATTTCTTTGTATGGGTCCTTTCAAGCGATCCTCTCATTTTGAGGAACATCCACTCAGTTTACTGCAAAACTTTATTCACTACTCTTAGTACTGTTATTCTGTATACAAGGTAGGTCGCCTACCTGCATTTTATCCAGCACACAGGTTTGCTGCTGGTCCAGAGTGGTATGTTGGGATGCTGTCAGATGCTCCAGGAACAGGCAGTTTGCTGGGGTTAAACACTCGCTCTAGAGCCATGTAGTCTAGTTCAGATCCTGGCTCCACCATCTACTGTGAGCTCTGTGGTCTGGAGCAACTGATTGGATCACTCTGTGACTTCGTTTTCTCACCTGTAAAAAGAGAATAATAAGCAAACGTATTTCACAGTGTCATTGTAAACTCAAATAAGTCAATATGGGTAAAGCATTTAGAACCGCTCTTGGTACAAATTAAAAGTGCGATAAACATTAGCATTTGTATTATATGCTGAACACGGAATTGAAAGTCAGAAGATCTGGGTTCAAGTTCTGGCTCTGTCACTAATTCATTTTATGACTTTAGATGAGCCATTTTATCTTTCTGAGCTTCATCTGCAAAGTGGTGCCCACCATCCCTGCCTTGCCAAACTCACAGAGCTGTGACCTCAAATAAAATAGTACATGTAATTGTACTTTGAAAATCTATAAAGCACTGTAATTTTATTCTCTTATATCTTAATGCATTTATATTATATGATATGTTTCAGAGTATAGAACCATGATCAGAAGTATCCTTGATGAATACTTTCCTTTTTACATTTTATAGTCTTTCATTTAGCAATTTATTTTAATTTTTTTTCTGAGATTTAAAGTAAAACTCACTAGATTAAAATTTCTGGAGTACTGTTTTCTCCATTGAAAAAAAGTGGTGACTGTGGGGACAGAGCCAGGAGTGCAGTTTCCAGGCTCTTGGCCTCACATGCTGGCTCAGGTAGTAAATGGCCATCAACTGTGACTGGATGGCCATCAACTGTGACTGGATGGCCATCAGCTGTGGCTAGTTGGCCGACAGCTGTAACCAGTGAGCCATTGGCCACTAATATAACTGCTGTGGCTACACTAACAGCAAATGGGGGCTAGCAAGAAGATGGTGGCTGAGCCAGCAGGCGGAGGAGTGAGGGTTGCGGATCGTGTGGCTCCTGGTTTCCTGTGTCTCCAACCCAGCCGCCAGCAAGACTATAGTGGTATGACTCCCCTCTCTATGGCTCCTTGGGTGTTCCTTTTTGGCCTCACCATGTCCTGTGTTCTTATGTGGGGAGCGGGAGCAGAGACCCCGCAGGCCGCCCTGCATGACAGTGACACATCAGGCTACAGCACTAGTCTTCTAGCTGTATAGCGTGGCATAAAGAGTGTGGGCTTTGCAAGCAGAAGACCAACATGAGTCCTATGTGATCTGTGTGACCACGAGCAAGTCATTTAGATGCACAGAGCTTCCATTTTATGACAGGGATAATAGTGGCTGCCCAGCCCATCTCCTTTGGGCAGGATCTGGAGAGGACCTGGTGAAATACAAACTTTCACAGTTGCCATGGATTAGAGATAACTTCAGATATGCATTTAGCCTAGGAATTGTAAATTATTATCAGTAGTAGCAGCAGTAGTAGTAGTAGTAGTCGTAGTAGTAAAAGGCTAAATAGTAACTATTCTAGGCTTTGCAGGCCATACTTCTCTGTCACAACTATCCAATTGTGCCATTGTTGCACAAATGCAACATAGATAATACATAAATAAATGGGCATGGCTGTGTTCTAATAAAACTTTATTTATGGACACTGAAGTTTGATTTTCATATAATTTTCACATGTCATGAAATATTCTTCTTTTGATTTTTTCCAAACCATCTCACTTCTCATATTTGGCACAAAAACAGGCAGCAGGCTTAAACTAGCCTGTGGGCCATAGTGTGCAGGCTCCTGGTCTAGCATAACGTGTAGCATGTAGCATGTAGCAGATAGTAGTAGCCAATATCAGGCATATAAAGCTGCTGTATAAACTGTAAAAATCATTACATATACTCTATTGGCAACTTACTTGATCTCCATCATGCCTTAAAGACTATCAGCTGTTGACCTACCTTCACATCTGTTCTCTTAGTGCCTCAGGAAATAATTCATCAGGGCTGTAGACTTTACATCATCTAAAGCACTGAGCTGAACTCTTACTGAATCTTTTATGTATGTCAAATTTTAATTCCTTGTTTTAAAAAAATATTAATAATTTTTGAGTACTACTAGTTCTAAAACTTTCAGAAAACAGAGAAAAATAGGAATAATGTGGAGGATCTCATAATCACATCATCCAGATCAGTTCCTGCTTAGTTATGTTTTCTCCCTCTCATTTTGATGGCCATTCTCTTTATTTAAAAAAAAAAAAAAAGAAAGAAAGAAAGAAAAGAAAGAAAGCAATCTGTCAGCATTACATCATTTTCTTTCTCCAAACATAGTTTTGTTTTGTTTTTTAACTGCAATTGTTTTGTTATCCTCAGTGTCAGCTGGTTCTGCACTGTATCCTTCTTGAGCTTTCTCTTCTGTAAGTGTCCTCGGTTGTGCACAGCACTTTGGATCGTCGTCATATATCTCAGTTCTCTTCAGCCACATGTGTTTCTTTAGTATTTTCTTCCTCACTAACTTTATGGGATTGTAATTTCTTATAACCCATGTTTTCTAGCCACACCAACCTAAGGAGAAAATGGAACCATAGTAACAATAATAGTATCTTTTTTTCTGATTTTCATCCTAAACCTCTGTCTTGGGACTTCTAGCAACCTGCAAAATCTCATGCAGTTGTCTTTAGGAGGCTCTAAGGTGATATGACACAGATTCTCATACGTGTAAATGAATCACCTCAGCTATCACCTGTGTCTGCCATGATTCTCTCTGGTCCCGTTGGGTGATATCTGACGCCCAAGCCTTTGCCTCCCATGAAGTCACTTGAGATTGCCCAACCACTGCCACTACTGCAGGGGATGTCCATGCTAAGGGTGTTGGCTCCAGAAGGTGCAATTAAAATCCCTCCTACTTTTGGAACCGGTTCCCACTGCTGCAGGATGATGAGGGCTGACTTCTATTAGGACTGGTCTCCATTGTAGACTCATCGAATGTTAAAGCTGACGGGGGGCAATATTGTAGTTAAATATTGCCAAGGAGAAATGAAAGACAGTTTGGGGAATATAATCAATAATGTTATAAAGATTTTGTAGGGTGTCAGATGGGCATATGTCTTATTAGGGAGACTACTTCATGGATGGTGTAGATGCCTGACCACTGCACTGGACACCTGAAGCTGAATAATATTGTATGTCAACTACAATTTAATATATATAGTCACAGGATATGGAATTCAGCATAGGGAATAGAGTCAGTGGAACTGTAACAGCTATATACGATGCCAGAGGGGCAATAGATTGGGGGAGAGGGGTTATTATTTTGTGAGGGGTGACATGTCTAAATATTACATTGTTTTGTACACCTGAAACTAATAATAAAAAATAATAATTATAACAAATAAAAAATAAAGTTGAGGGGAGGCAATTTTTAGGGTCATTAGTGAACTGAGGCCATGCTGCCCCAAAGTGGGATCAAGACTTTTCTCCTTTGTGCGTTACCATGTTTCCTCGAAAATAAGACCTAGCTGGACAATCAGTTCTAATGCGTCTTTTGGAGCCAAAATTAATATAAGACCTGGTATTATATATTACATTACATTACATTACATTACATTATATTATATTATATTACCCGGTCTTATTTTACTTATATTAATTTTTGCTCCAAAAGATGCATTAGAGCTGATTGTCAGGCTAGGTCTTATTTTTGGGGAAACACGGTAGCATCAGTTTATGAGTAACAAAATAAGATTGTCGTGAGATCCTAGTATCTTACATAGTGTATTGTAAAAGAGCTTTTATTTCTTGTATTCCCCTCTCCCTAAGACTCTAACATGTGTTTATCGCGGCTAAGCCAGAGGGTAAATCTGAGAGACAGACTTCATGGTGTACTAGTTGCCCCTCTCCTCTGGCCAGTTATTGGTCCAAACTTAAGCGCCCTACTTTCTCTTCCTTCAGAATGAATTTTTTCCCAGGAGACTCCTTTCCTCAGGCACAATAATGGAGGATTTATGCGCTGACACCACATGCAGACATGTCTGAAAGCCAATGGTGATTAAAATTTAGGTTCAAGCCAGAGTCCTCACTCCATCAGATTCCCACCCCGCAGTCTCGCTCATCCTTCGTAATTTGTTGTCCATTTTAAATAATCTGGCCATAAGGTCATACTTATCTTTACTGTGGGCTTTTAGAAATCCTTTTTTCTGAAATCTCCCACATGTTTCGTAGTGAATGTCTGTTGTTTTTGCATGTCTCCTCAAGAACACGGCTCCATCAATTCTGTCTTCACACTCCTACACCAGCAGTTGCCTCTCTCCACTGGATCATTCTAGCAACATGTAAATTTCTCCCATTGAAATAAAATCCCCTTTTGACATCCCTCATCTAGCTATTGCCCCATTTCTCTGCTCCCTTTTATTGCAAAACACCTAGAAATAAATTGTGTTGTTGTTAGTTAATATTTGTAGTCTCCAAATTCCTTTCTTTTCAGTCTCTCTTTAAAAGACTCCAATGTGGTTTTCTTCACCTTTACACCATTTAAACTGCTCCTGTCACATAGTTAAACCCAAAGGTCAGTCTTTATTTTCACTTGACCTCTCTTCATTTCAGAATGATCCGCCCCCCTCCACCCCCCCCCCCGTACCTTGAAGTGCTTTATTCTCTTCGCTTCCAAGCTATTTCACTCTCTTAAATGTTCTCCTATCTCACTGGCTGCTTCTTCTTAGCGTCAAGTCTCTTTAGCTGATTCCGTATCATCACCCTGACATCTAAACGTTGAACTACCACATTCTTGAATCTCTTTATCTTCTACACTCTCTCCCCTTTAGTGATCTCACCCAGTCTCATGGCTTTGAATACCATCTACATACTAATAACTCTCCAGCCAAGAACTCTCATCTGAATTCCAGACTCATATATTCAACTGCCTATGACATCTGCACTTGGAGTCATAATAGGTATCACAAATTTAATATGTCTAAAACGGAACTCTTGCTTTTTTCCCCAAACTTGTTCCTCCCACAGTTTTCTCCATCTCAGCTAATTCAATAATGGTGGCACTATCTTCAAAAGGTATCCAGATTCTGATCACTTTTAACCAAGTCCGCTGTTATCACTTCGGTCTCAACTATTAACGTCTCTAATCTAGATTACCTCACTAATTTCTTACCTAATCCTGTTTCTTCCCTTCAGTCTACATTTTTAAATGTCAGCTAGTCACTACTCTGCTTGAGCTCTTCAGTGGCTTCTGAACTCAGAGTAAAATTAAATTCAATAGCTTACAAAGCATTTTACAATCTTTGGTCTCATCTCTGACACTACTCTGGCTCACTGTGCAAAGTACAAACCCATATACACACTGCTGTTTCCTGTCCCTGTTTACCCGGATATCTACAGACTTCATTCTCATCTGCTTAGGCTCACATGTCCTCTTTTCAGTAAGGCCTTCTCGAATAACCCCCATAAAATTGTACTACCCCTCCTCCGCAATAATCTCTGCCGCTCTTCCCCGATACCTTCTTATTTGATGTGCAGAACCCCTTTCACTGTTCGTTGGATCTATTTCCTTTGAACAAGATTTACGTTTCTGCTGACATAGTTTAGTCCCATTCTGACAAGTCTTGGCAGTGATGATAATAATGAGTTTGATTTACAAATACTAACAGACAATGCACGCAATGTTTTATTTATATTATCTTTATTCCGGTCAACAATCTTTAGGTGGACAGGAACAAACGCTGATTCAAGCTAACTTAAATAAAAGGGACTTGTATATAGCAATAGAAGTATTATATCAATCCAAGAATACCAAGGAGTAATTGCTATAATAGGAAGTGCCAGAGAAAAGTTCTGGATTCAAGTCATTTCTGGGGACCTCAACAGCAGGAGTTCAATAACATGACATTGTTTTTCCATTATTTTTTATTTTTTTATTTTTTTTAAGATTTTAGTGGGGAAGGGGAACAGGACTTTATTGGGGAACAGTGTGTACTTCCAGGACTTTTTCCAGGTCAAGTTGTTGTCCTTTTAATCTTAGTTGTGGAGGGCGCAGCTCAGCTCCAGGTCCAGTTGCCTTTGTTAGTTGCAGGGGGCACAGCCCACCATCCCTTGTGGGAGTGGAGTTGAACTGGCCCATGTGGGAATCGAACTGGCAGCTGTCAGTGTTAGGAGCATGGAGCTCCAACTGTCTGAGCCACCGTGCCGGCCTCCTTTTCCATTGTTAATTGTGGTGACTCAGTGGCATTCCACATCCATGGCTCTTTCTCTTTTCCTCTGATCAGGTGGCCACTCCTGGTTCAAACAGCCCATGGCCAAAGTCACAAAAGCATGACATTAAATTGCAATTGGTACTCAGTTTGGGAAAAGACTATTGACAGTGGTGTAGACTGGGGTGGATTTAAAGTCTTATTTAAAGAGAATTATCAATTGTTGTCATGTGGGACTATGGCTCTATTTTTGTCACAATATCTGACTTTTCACAGGAAGCTAGAAGTCCTGGGTGAAATTTCTTAATTTTTGAAGTATAACAACTAAGCAAAACAAAGAAAAAAAATTGCATGGGCAAACACTGTGCAGGCCTGTGCAAAAAGGGTTAACACAGTAGGCCTAACTGCTTATTCTCAGAAAGGCCTACTTATAAGGTTGACCCTTGGCTGGCATCTAGGAACTTGAATTGGGGGAGGGTTCGCAATGTTCCCAGAACTGATATGAGTGACTCACTGGGCCTAAACTGTTTGTATGAACAACATAGTTTATGCTGAGCAACTGCTTTCCTCCTGGGAGTCTGGAATTTTGGTATGTGCCTGTTTACATGACCAGCACCTGATAAAAACCTGGGTACTAAGTATCTGTCGATTTTCTTGGTCGTCAGCATGTCACATGTGTTGTTACTACTTACTGCTGGGACAACTGAGCATGTGTATTGTGATTCCATGAGACCCCTGGACTTTGCCCCATGTGCTTTTTCCTTTGTGGATTTGGCTTTGTATCTTTTGCCATAATAAATGACAGCCACACATATATGTTTTGTCCTATAATTCCTTCTAGAGAATCAGCGAACCTGGGGTTAGTCTTGGGGACATGAGGCCAAACCAAAATTATCTTTGAGCCAAATCCAGCCCACAGGTATTATTTTTCAACTTCTAATCTAAGAATGGTCATAGGCAGTGCAGGCACCACCCAGAAATGGAGCACTTTTGCATACCTTATTTAATCCACACAACAAAGTAAACATTTTTATAACCCCATTTTATACATGAGGCAACTGAGACTCCGAGAGCTTGAACTTGCACTGAGTCATATAACCAGCAAGTGTAAGAGGCAAGGCTCAGGGCTAAATCTCATTTTATTTCCATATTGCCTCTATGAAATTATATTTGCCCCCTCATGTTAAAACTTCAGAATTGCTTTATTTTCCATTTTCTATGCATTGTATTTACATCTCTGGAGCTAAAAGTATTTTTTATCACTCCTCTTCTTTGTAATATCTGCTTTTCTCTTATTCCATTCCAATCTTCCCTTCCTGTCAGTCATGAATGAGCCGGTAGTGAAAGAGGGAAAGGGAGGTAGAAACGGGCATGGGAAGGGAAGGATAACCCAGCAGCTGGGCCAGATTTTGCTGGCCTGGTCAGTACTTCCAAAAATAGGGTCTGAAGTGGCATGGGCAATGCAGGGTTGATCTGGGCTGGGGTCCACATCCAAGACGGGATGTGATGATTACTACCTCTTCCCAGACTATAGAAGTACTTGTCAGAGGGGCAGTGATAATTGTTCCAGAGGGATCAATAGGGTTTGAAGCATCTGAGGAGAGTAGCATAGTCTGAGTGTTAGGATAAGAGGGTGAGAAATGGGTAGGCAGGCTGTCAAGGCCCTGGCGGGGGTCCAGAATTGAGCTACAGTTTCAGGGGAAAATGACGTGGAGACCAGGAGCGTGGGTAGAAGCCCTACTGTAAGATGTGAACTTTCAGACTCAGAAGTTAAGAAGGCAAAATACAGCTTGGTGGCTGATCAGAATTCCCCTCTGATCCACTGATTATTAGAACAGCAAGACTAATTCTGGCCCTTTCTTCTAACATTCCGCTCATCGTAAAGGCCTTCTAGGTAACGACAGAACTGAGCTCATAAAGCTGAAGGTCTTCCTTTATTAGCTATGTCTAGGCAGAGCTGAACACGGTAGGGACTGACACTTGGCTAGCTTTGAAATAACTGATATAACACCTCTCTGGAAAGACTCTATGAAGTATACAAGTACATAAACCCTAAATGACACTCAGAGAGATCCCATTTCAATGAACTCTTGCGGTTATATAGTTTTTAAAGAGTCACATGACCAGTGTAAATGATTATTGTCTTACCAATCTGTTCTATGGATATTTTGATGCCAGATAATCTCTGAGAGATAAATATCAGGCTTGTGAACATCCTGTCCAATTATGCATCCGCCAATACCTGCTGGTATTACAGGTGCCTAATATATGCTTCACGGTCACTGTGCATCGTCCTAATGAATGATATGTATTGAACATTTACTCTGTAACCTGCCCTGTTGCATTTACATGCATTGACTCTTTATTGCTCACAACAACCTGATGAGGTAGGCATCCCTATTATATTCATTTTACAGGGAGGAAACCAAGGCACAGAAAGGTTCAGTACAACTTTTTTGGAAGTGTTCCTCACTTCAAGTAATGAACAATTGAGAGAGACAGGACATGTTCGAATATAAACAGCCGGTGGCATTGTCTCCCCGCACATTCATCCAAAGGCTACCTTTATCCTGAATGTTTACTTCCATCCTTTGTTCCAGTTGGCATCCAAACTACTTGAATGCCACCTGTTGATCAGCACGAGGAATTGACTTCCATAAATGGCTTCATGAAAAGTGGTTTTAGCCAGTGTGCATGCAAGCCCTGGGCTACTAAGGATCTCATAGTAAAATAGAGAAGAGCTAGTAAGAGCCAGTCTGAGGTGGATTGATTGTGTGTGTGGGTTACATCTCTTCAGTGTTTGTATCAAATGCCTTTTGGGGATCTCCTTGGGAATTATCTATAGTATGTTTTTGATCATCACCTCATGCAACAAATTTATCAGAAGGAACCTCCATTTTCAGATAAAAGACTTTGCTTTCTGGATTAGTCGAATTGGCTATTAAGTACAATTGAAGGATGGTGGTGCAGTTACATCGCTGTTCAGACTCTACTTTCTCCAAAGAGTTCTTAATCAGATGCAAGTTCTTGTCAGAAGTGTTGGTCTTTCTGCTCAAAGCCCAGGATGACCCCCCAGGTGGACCTACAGCCCTCAGCGATGTTCTTATAGGCCCCCGAGCCGAGGTTGCACACTCACTGGACAGCTCTCGTGGGTCTTCCTCTTGGTTTTCAGCCAGAGCTATGGTTTCCTCAGGCAAAACCAGTTTCAGCCGGGTGTCCAAAGGTCTGCCATGCAGAAAGTTAGTTGTGTTAATTTCCACTCACTACAAAGCCACGACTGTAGCCAGAAATAGGGTAACAGCTGCGCTGTTCCTCATACCCGTTGCCAAAGGGGTGGCTCTGATGGGGCTGGAACTCCAGCTTTCCTCTTTGCCAGACCAGTAACAATTATTCTGTTGAGCCATGCCAAACCTGTGAAGCTCTCCCATCCAGCCACTCGACAGGAGCTAGCTATGAGACAGGTTAACTGCTCGGCTTTCGTGGCTCCAATTCCCCACTCCTGTTGTCACACTAGGGACACCGAGTAAGACAGAAACGACGGCACAGCTGTCAGGTGCTCTGAGCTTGGGGCTTCAGTGTTTTCCCACTACTGCCCTCCACGTAGTTTCTAAGAAGAGAAAAATAAAGTTCTCCTTTATTGAGGGCAACCTCTTCCTGTCCCATTCTTTTTGGCAATGGCAGAGCCAAGGGGTTTCTGGTCCCATCATTTCACCAGTGTCCCCTCCTCAATTCCTTTACATTGACCTTGGACACTCCCTCAGTCTAATGTAAGGTGCTTTGCAATCAGCTTTACGGCTTGTCTTATAACCAGTCTGCATCTCTAATCCATCCTGAATAGAACATCTGGACATACCATTGCCTCCTGGAGACCGTTAGCAGGAAAATGACTCAAAGCAGGGCGGTTGCTATCTTTCCAGAAGCCCACCTATCTTTGAAGACTTCATTCCTCTAAACTGAATAGAATTGGAGGTGCCTCAACCTGCTCCCCAGAGTTTGCGTGTTTCTGGGGGCAAGGGAACCCTGCATCAGAACCTGGCTTTTCTGCTGGCTTACCTCAAGTGATGTTCTTGGTCAATAGCATTATTCAGTTTATCGTATGAGGTTAGCGCCTTTCTCAGTTCAATAGCGATAGTTTCCTTCTCTAATTAGCTTCTTTCAGTTCCTTTTAGTGGGTATAGGAATGGGAAGGAGACTTTAAAAAAATAAAATAAAAAACACTTTTACCGAAACCTTTCCTACCCTTTCATTTTTCAAATGAAGACATTGAGGGCCGGAGAGGTGAATGATCTGGTCAGATTCACACGGCACATCCAAGGCCTGAAACCAGGGCTCCGGCTTCATAGACGAATGACTTATTTTTTCCTGTTTTGTTTTAAAAACAACGTTGTAACAGTTTAAAAAATACGTTGATTAAAAAATATTTGATATTTCAACTATACTGTGGATTCAGTTAGTGGCTTCCCCTCAGAAGTGAATTATTATTTAAGTCAGGTTTTCTATGGGAAATGCATTTCTAAATCCAAATATTCAATTTCCTTGTTGTTTTGGTCAGTTTGGGTCATTAAAATACCATCGTCTGGGTGGCTTAAACAACAGACATTTATTTCTCATAGTTCTAGAGGCTGGGAAGTCCAAGATCAAGGTGCCAGCAGATTTGGAGTCTGGTCAGGACCCTCTGATTTGAAGGTGGTTGCTTTCTTGCTATAGCCTCATGTGTGGGTTGGGGGAGGGAAGTTTTCTGGTCTCTTCCTATAAGAGCACTAATCCCATCATGAGAACTCCCTCCTAATCTCATCTAAACCTAATTATCTCCCAAAGTCCCCATCTCCAAATATCATCACATTGAGCATTAGGCCTTCAACATAGGAATTTTGGAGGGATACCAAACATTTAGTCCACAGAATTTATAAATCTTTGGAGTGGCATGTAACACCTTGTAAAGATTTCAGGATGCCAGTTGAATACTGACAGTTTTTACAGAGCTAATTATACTATGTATCATATAGAAAATGGATTTCTCTGTGTGTGTGGGTGTGTGTGTATGTGTGATTGTGTACGTGCTCACGAGTGTGTGTGCCGGGTTGGAGAGGGGATACCCATCTGCATGCCTTACTTTGGAAACTCTGCAAAAATATGTTACTTAGGAATTCTATTTTCACGAGGACACAAAGGTCTAAAGGAAGAAAGTATGAAAAAGATTTGGGATTGATATTCAGGTTCATAGTGTACCACGACAATACTTCCTAAAAGACAGTGATCCACCCTGCCCATGATTTTTTTTTTTAAGCCATCCTGACTCTATTACCCCACCCTCTTTCAAAAGGAACCTGAACTGGTGTTTGAAACAACTGCACTAGAACCTCTCTCTTATCTGCCATCTTACCCCTCATCCCTACCCCAGGTCCATTCATTAGAAATATACCACAGTAAATAAGATTCCAGGCTCTAGGAAGAGACTGCCTGGTTTTGAATTCTGGCTTCCTCATCTACTAGCTATGTGGTCTTAAAAATCCAACAATTGGGAAATTCTTTTTAAAAGAGGAAAAAGTAAGGGTAATTGTCCAGGTCTACATGTCCAGGAAAAGAGGAACTGGTTAAGAGAAGCTTCAATGGGTGAGGAACTGAAAGGGCATAAATATACAGGATGTTACAAGCTGTCATAAAATAAGCTTTATTCTGAACCCAAGTTACCCTAGAGAAACAAAGAAGGAAAGAAATCTCACTTGCGAAGAAATCAGGAAAAGTAAAAGAGTTCTCTATATGGGCTAGATGAAAATGAAGAAATTAGAGTCTGTGAACCAAATTACCTTTGTGTATATAATGTGTGCACCAAGATTTCCCCACATGTATTACAATAGCTTTGTGTCTTAATTGCCTGGCTGAAATGTGATAGGTAAATTGCCCAGTATGGACCAAGAATAACGAAGAAGAGAGAAGGCAAAGCCCATTCTTTGGACAAATCAGGCAAAAAAAATAAGCACTTGAGAAACCCTAGGCAGCTTTAGTTTAAGGGATTCCTTGGCCCAGTTTCATCAATGATACAAGACCCCAAATCATCAGCAACTTGTTAGTCCCCTTCCTCACTTTGCGTTTCCCAGGCCTGGACTATATGTATCAAACAACCATAGAACCAAGCAGATCTCTAAAATCTAAGAGATACCATTCAAGCACATAAGATAAGATAAATATTATTTGGGTGGACATGCACTCAAAAGTGAGTTTGCTTTTCTCACAAAATGATCTTGCAGAGAGTTTTCTGCTTCCCTAAGAGACCACAGAAATCAAATTATTTTTTCTTCCAGTAGCACTCATGCTCAGCCTCCTTGGATCCTGACAAGCAGTAAGTTGATACCACAGAAATGAAAACCCTCATCTTTTAATATTGTTTGTGAAATGATAGGCAGTAAAGACACATGGAATTTGAATACTTTTACTAAGATGAGGGGGTCAGTTAATGAAAATAAATTGGGTAATAGCAATAGGAATGTGTTTAAAATGGGAAGTAGTCGCAACCCTGACTGGCCCAGGGTAATGAGACAAAAGCTCTCACCTGTTTGTTTCAATAAGGAAACCAAGAGTGGAGTTGTGTGCTATTCATTTGTGCACAAAGGGGGAACAAGGCATTCTAAAACTCTTCTTCTTCGGGTTTAACAAAGAAACCTCACACGCATTTAATTACCTTTTAAATAGTAGAGCTGTCAGTTTTAATATAATTAGTAGGGAAGCAAATTATTAAGACAATCAATTAGAATTGCAGACTGTTAGAGGTCGCAGGGGACTCAGCATCTCTCCCCAAGTCTGGTTGTCTTCAAGACTCCGGTGTACAAATGTCTTTGAGAGAGAGTTTTATAATAACAGAAAACATACAGGATAATATATTTCTACCAGCGTTCCAAACTGAACAGAAAAGTGAGTGAATACTTTTGTGAATATCTTATATTCAACCCTTTATGAGAAATATCTTTATGCTGCTAAACACGATTTGCTTCTCTGTAATGGGATAAAGAAAAATCTCCTTCTCTTCGCTTTTCTGAAAATGTTCTGGGGCAGTTAGAGAGAAAAGAAAACTTATTAAAGCATGTTTGTTAGAACCTTTGGTGGCAATTGATAGAGACCCAAATGAGCTACATGAAGCGGGGGGAGGGAAGAGGGGGAAAGGCTCATCTATTATGAGGAATGAGGTTGTCTCACTGAACCGAAGGGCAAAGATGGAGCAGGACCTCAGCAGTCACCAGGAACCGGGGCCCCAAGCACCATTAGGAAATCAGGAGAGGCTCTCCTTCCCCGGTCTCCACTTTCTCTCCACATCTCCATTCTTGTGCCTCCCTGCACACTGACTGTCGCTGTTCTTCAGACAATATCCACCACTAACTAATCCCTTCCTAGGTCCTCTGTTCTAGACTGTTGAAATCTTTGGTCCCCAAATTCCAAATCTCCAAGGGAGGGATGTCCTTGGCCCAGCTTGGTCCCCAGGTTGCGAGTCTATCCCTGAGAAAGGGGGAAAGTACCACAGTTTAGGAAGAATATATCTTTATATGCATTTAGAAGTTGAGCCCCAAATTCCCAGAATATGGAGAAAGAAAGCAGTTCCCAGGAAGCTGGAGGACTGGGCACACCAGTTAGTCTGTGGTTGTCTTTCCAACTCATAGGCAAATTCTTGCAAAATATATTTCATGGGTAAAGTCACTCTATTACATTGGAAATGCAATGTCTCTGTATCAATACATTTCAGGGTTATTATCAGTGCTTATTTGTGATGGTTGGTGTTTTTAGGGCATCCCTGAAAGCCCCACTCAAATAAATTAGTGTTCCCATTCCAACTGATTTATTTGGAACAAACAAGTTCATATGCTAATGTGTAATTCTGACCCACATGAACTCTCCACTAAAAAATGAAAAATGTGTTTTTAAGTCAATAAGCACCGAGAAACAGTGGCCTTATCTTGTTTAATGAGGAGAATCAAGCAATAGAAGAGGCATTTTCCAATTTACCAAAGTTTGAGTACTCATGGTGTTTGATTTTTACCAGAGAGATCTATTTTCTTTTACATATGATATCTTAGTAATCCGTTTTCTTAATTTCACAGATAGGAAATAAAAGCCATTTGGGAAACATTCAGTAAAAAGTTGCTGTTGCCTGTGGTTCCATCTCTGGGAGAGTTTGAAATTCTACCAGAATATAGAGAATTGGAGAAACTATGATTACTCAAGAAAATGCCTATTCACTAATTCAATCAACAAATATCTACGAAGTTTTTGTTATTGTCTGTGCTTGGCATACAGTGATCAACATAATACAATTCCTTCCCCTTCCAGAGATTACATTCTGGTGGGCAAGACAGCCAGTAAACAAGTAAATACGTAAAATTACATAAGGTGGTGATAAGCAATCTAAAAAAATAAAATAAAAGCAGTATAAAGGGAGAGCATGGAAAAGGTGCTAGTTTAAGTAGAGTAAACGGTCAAGGAAGTGTTTCTGGAAAAGGGATACTTGACAAAAATCGGAAGGAAATGAAAGGAGTAAGCCATGCTAATATGCGGGAGATAATGAGTTTTGAAGCTCTGAGTTTTGGTTGATTCCCAAATAGGCTCCAACAACCTTCTTCAAGTCATTAAGTGAATCTTCCTCCAGGAAGATTCTTAGTTTAGGCAGCGAGTCACTGGTTCTTGTGTCCTCCATCAGCCCTGCCACTGCAGGCTCTTGTTCTTTCCCCATGATTACTCTCTTGCTCACCTTCAGCCACAAAGCACCAACCATGATGCTAAGTGCCTTAGTTCTTTACATGACTTTCTGGAGAATGCACAACTCTTGCAGCCAAGCTTAGATGTCCATCCTAACAGTGGCTATGGTGCGTGTGTGTGGGGCGGGGAGGATGTATGTGTACGTGCATGCAGGGACTTTAATTCTCCATATCCACATCAGGTGCCCGGACAAGCCCCACCAATAAATATACAATCTAAGTCATAGTATACTTGTAGGTAGACTAGCAACTTCAAAGTCCCCAAAGTGAATTCATTCCCTTCCCCAATATCCTCAAATACACACACACAAGAGAATGCTGTACCCACTGTGCCCAAATGGACATTCTGGCACCAATGTGGATGGGGCCTCATGTATACAGCTCATGTACCTCTCGCTAGCAAGCCTTCCCTGCTGAATTTACAGTTCTCACGTTGTTGCAAGCTGGGTTCCCTAGGAGCCAACTCTAAGACTGAGTTAGTGTGTATGAACGTTATTAAGGAGTGCCTTGGGATAAGCACCTGTGGAAGGGAAGGGAAGGAAAGGAAAGGGAAAGACGCAGAAGTGGACAGAGAAAGAAGTCAAGCTGCGATACAGTTGCAGTGATAGCCCTGGATGATGCCACTGGGATCTCTGGAGCTGGAATGGCCCTTCAGAGCTGTGCCAGGTTGGGCCAAAATGGCTAACCTTTGTGCTCCCACATTGAGCAGTTATTCTGAGGAATTTCAGCCCACACAGAAGGCCATGTGAATGTGTTCCATCCAAAAACCCCACGGAGATCCGAACCAACAGCCCACATCTTCCTGTACAGACGTGGATGAGGAAGCCTCGAGATGACTGCAGTTCTAGCCACAGTCTTAACTGAAAGCACAAGGGCCTGGGTGAAATGGAGCCCCATCAGCCCCTAGAACCAGGAGAGAGAATAAAACGTGTTGTTCTATGCTACTGAGTTGAGGTGGTTTGTTACACAGCTATAGATAACTAGAACACTGAAGAATCCTCCCAAGGCACTGAGGCAGATTTCTCTTAATATTTTCTTGTCAGAAGCACTTCATATTATTTTCTTCAGATCGAACCATCACCCCAAAGTTCCCCTCACAATTTCTCTCAAGAGTGCTTTATATCCTTTGAAATAAGATCTGAAGATTTACTTGTAACCTCCCGAAGGTAGATAAGCAGATAATTTTCCTGTGGTAGGTGGCATGTAGATTATGACCCTGAGGATACTAAAGTAACAACTTATTTTCTGTTGAGAGCAAAGGCACTGCACTACAGAACCAAGAAGCTGTATCCAGTGGAATATTGTAGTCTATTTATTGCTTTTCGTTTTGTCTACTCACATTTATTAGTTTATTCTGAGACATTGCTATATGAAGTAAAAAGTTAATTACTTTGAAGAAAAAAATGTCAAAAGTGAAAGAAAAAAATTCTTTAAATTAATGGAAGCCATTGAAGGATTTAAAAAAAAAAAAGAATAACATGTTCCAATTTATATTTTTAAAGTAATGCTGTTACTGTTGTACAGAAAATAGAAGAAGGGAGATGAGTTAGGAGGCAATGGCAGTAAGCCCAAGGAAAGGTGACAGATAAAAATCAATAGGATTTGTTGATGGATTAGACCTGGAAGATAAGAACAGTGAAATTATCAAGGATGATTTACGGGTTTCTGGGATGAGCAGCTGGAAAAATGCTGAAAAGGGAGTGAAATTGGAGGGGATAGAAAGATCAAAAGTTCAGTGTTAGCCATGTTCAAATGCAGATGTTTCCATGAATGATAGAACAATCGATAATGCCCAAAGAACCCCAAATGCTCTGAAGGGGATAAAAATAAGAGTAAAATTCAAGTTGTAAATGTGCTCCATATTTGTTGTTGTTTAATCAAACGTGCTTTTATTTCCTTTAGCATCTTAAAAATTATTGTTCAGCCTTGCAGAAATGATATGCTTTATTTGTAAGGTTGCTGGGAAATGGCTGCCATCTGGTGGCCAGTCATGGAGAGTACTATAAATTTACCTCATCCAATGGCGTAGAAACATTACTGCCAAGATGAGGAACACAAATCTTTTTAATATCATTGTCTTACTAACAAACACTTACATCTTTATCTATATTTCTCGTTAGGGAAAATTGATAGCCATGTTTAAAACTAAATCACATCAAAGTGTGCAGCATTGAAAAGGTTTATAAAAAGGAATCTTTAGTTTTATAAAGTGATAAAACCAAACGTAAGTATAATTTCAACAACTGGATTTGCTGGGAACTATGTCAGAGAAGATGTAGACTTTGGGCTCTTTAACAGAAAATAAGTTAATATTTATTTCCTTCCCAGGTAACAGCCAATCTGCGCTAGAGCTGACTTACACGGGCTCATGAGAGCCAATTGTGCACATCTCTTCCCAACTCTGTGTTCAGTGACTTCAGGTTGGTAGTTTGAAACTGGCCATGGTAGAAGTATTTGTATTAAAGAAATCAACAAAGATTTCAAATCAGAGTTCTGTTTTCCAGAAAACCAGTTTACCAGTACACCATGTATCTCTTTTCTCTTGATTCCATCAATTAAAAAAAAAAAAAGAAGAAGAAGAAGAAGGCATTCCAGGAAACACTTGTTTAAAAAAAATTATTTCACTTCAGTAGAGATTTCTAAATTTTGGAGATCATGGAAACTTTTAGGAAATGCTATTTGAGTTTTATATTTTTGTATTCTTTTAGAAGGAGGAGCCCAAGTGAATTTTTCAAAGAGTATTCATTTTAAAATTATTACACAAAAGTAATCTATCTCAAATTATTGCAGTCTTATTAGAGCCATTATCAGTCTTGGCATTTGGATTTCTTGTAAGAATGATTGTCAGCTATAGGTGTGATGAATAACCACACAAGTAGAGCTCCAAAATTAGGACTCAGAAATCTAAAAGCTTTATAGATACACCAACGCAGGAATATGTGCTTTGAGACTTTCCTAGTCTGTTTTTAGAGGGATGGACTCAAGAGATGTAAGTTCTTATTGTATTTGCCTGAAGACTCAGAAATATCCTTCTGATGTTTTTTGAGGGCAGTGTGATCAGCTTACCTTTACCTCTAGTTACATTGCCTTAAAGAGGCCTAACCCACAGATGTGAGGGAATTCATTTTTTACATCCAAATCTCTTGTTAACACTTAAGGACAAGTCCTAGACATAAAGATATTGGATCAGGGGCTTCATGTTCAGTTCTGCACTGTGCTGTATTCTAAAACAGGACTTTCAGATTTTATGGGTTCCATAAACCTTCAAATCAAAGAAAAAGCACCTCTCTGCTTTCTGAATCGGGAGTGAATAGGCCTGTTTCATGTTGGCTAAGGTTCAATATGGCAGAGAAATTCCATTTAGTGGAAGAATTCATAGGCTCCTCCGATTAGCCTTCAGAGGTAAGAAGTGATAGTATTCTATCATTGGTGCAAGTGGATTATAGTGAGGATTTGAACAGAAAGGAGATTTGAGTGGGATCATGTTAGGGGGTAAAGGAGACAGCATTATTGGGTATTAAGGGCAACAACTGGAAAGGTTTTACTAGTGTAATCCATTCACAGCCATGTAGATTCAACTTTCACTTCCTTGAGGATGGCTATTTTTACATCTCCTATAATTAGCATCATACCACAGAAGATATGTGTTCATATTTTTATAAAGTTATACAGGTAAAAAATGGATATAATTATTTATTTAATGCCTACTTAACCAGGAGGTCAGGGGTCGTATCTGTCTTATAAATACTGTATCCTCAGTGCCTGGCATATAGTAGGGAATTCATAAATATTTATTGAATGAGCAAATAGAATATAGATATTAGGTATTATATACAGATATTAAACCCAATACAGGTCCTTTTAAATCTATTTTGCATATATTCTGGCTTACCCAGAATGCCATTCTATTTTTTATGGGTGATTATATACACCTATAAAAGGAGGCCTTATTCAACCATCTCGTGACATATAGGGTTCTGATTTTGTAAGGGTCTGAATTTAATACAGTAAGGGAAATTTCCTAGTTTCTAGGATTCTTGTCAGACACTAAGTAAAGTAAGAACAATTCACCTGTACTGTTTTGGGAGTTACTCTTCCTACTCTCTTTTAGAGAACATGAGGTCTATGGTTCTCCTGAGTTACTCAGCCATCATGAATTCCTCTCCTTTCATTTTCACAGAATGAAGGAACCTGAAATATAGGCATAAGAACATATCTTAAGCAAGGTTATGTGGCTTTACTTGTAAATAATTTCTTCCCTTTTCAATAACCAAATATTTCTTAAATACATTATGGTCAAAATTTATAATCTTAAAAATTGAGATATCAGAAACATGGCAGTGTGAGGGGTCCCCCTTGATCTGACCCCTTGAAGTTACAAGTTAAACAGCTATAATTCAACAAAGGATTCCCTACACAACACACAAACATGTCTGAGAGATATGTGCATCAAAATATTTGAAAATGGGTGAATCAGGGTGAATAGGGCAGAGGAAGGAAGAAGTACAGAGACATGAGCTTCAGGACACAGCCTGAAGTCCCCGGAGACGGAAGAATTGAAGCTGCAGGTACACTCTCTGTGGCCCCAGCAATTCTGCCCAACTGATCAGCATATTATACGGCTGAACCCATCAATCGGGGCAGAGACCTCAGGGCAAAGACTGAATGCAGAAGTGCAACTGTGGTCTAACAGCTCTCACTGCCAGAAAGAAAACAAAGCCATGGAGCCTCGTTGCCTCCCCCACAATGTCCCAGAACTCATCTCCCTCGCACCCTTCCAGTGCTACCAGCAGGACCCAGAAAAAATGGTGCCGGTGCTGGATTATAGAGCCTGGAGAGAGTTCATGAGTGGCAGGCACATACTGAGGCTAATTCCACTGACAAGGGAGGAGCTAAAGGGGTGAGGCAGCTGTGGTCTGGCAGTTGCCATCACTCAGATGAGAACAAAGACACAAACGCACCAGCCCCCCATTCCCACCTTTCATGACTGATCCCAGAGAGGGCAACTAGGGCTGCTGAGGTGCACAGCTCTGCATCTGCTGCAGGGGCAGCACCAGGATTTCAGGGGCTCAGAACCCCATTACCCACCACGTCCTCCCCGTGGTGCCATGAGATGAGGGGACCTGGTCACAGAGAAGATGCCCACCTCCCCCAGAAATCCTCCACCGGGAGAAGACAGAATAGGGGAAGAGAAAATAAATCGCTCCGGTGCCACCTACTGAAAAACAAAAGAAAGACCTCTTCATATCAGTTTGCTGCAGAATTCATTCCTGTAATGCCCAGGAAAAGAAATAATCTATTAATTACATGAAGAACAGAGATAACAAGACAGCTCAGAAAGAAAATGAAAAATCTCTAGAAAATGAATTTAAAGATGTGGAATATGTGGCTTAAATGACAGAGAATTCAAGATTGCAGTTCTGAAGAAACTCAACAAGGCGCAAGAAAACTAAGATAGACAGTTTAATTAACTCAGAATAAAAATGAACAAACAAAATGAATATTTTACCAAAGACACTGAAATTAAAAATAAATACAAATTCTGGAACTGAAGAACTCAATAAAAGAGATAAATAATGAAATAGTGAGCTTAGGAAATAGCTCCTGACCAGAGGAAGGCAAGAATTAGTCATATCAAAGACAGAAATCTGGAAATGACACTGATGAAAGAACAGAGAGACTTGAGAGTTAAAAGAAATGAAAGATCTCTACAAGAACTATCTGACTCCGTCAGAAAGGGCAATATAAGAATAATGGGTATAACAGAAGGAGCAGAGAGGGAGAAGAAAACAGAGAGCCTATTCAAACAAATAGTTGAGAACTTCTCAAACCTGTGGAAAGAACTGGATCCTTGAATCCAAGAAGCAAACAGAACACCTAATTACCTCAATCCAAAAAGGCCTTCTCCAAGGCACATTATATTTAAACTGTTTAAAATTAATGACAAAGAAAGAATCCTTAAGGCAGCCAGCGAAAAGAAGATGGTAACCTACAAAGGAAAGCTCATTAGCTTATCATCAGATTTTTCAACAGAAACTCAACAAGCCAGGAAGGAATGGAATCAAATATTCAAATTACTGAAAAGGCAAAATTAGCTGCCAAGAATAATATATCCTATAAAGATATCCTTTAGATATGAAGGAGGAATAAAGATCTTTCCAGATACACAGAAGCTGAAAGGAATTTTCAACCACAAAGTCTGCATTACAGGAAATACTGAAGGAGGTTATTCTACCTGAAACAAAAAGACAAAAGGATACAAAACTATGAGTAAGATTTCTAACAGACATACAAAAGAAGGAAATGACAACCCTACACAAAATAAGACACTATACACTTAAACACAACACAAAAGGTAAATGAGATAAAAACATAAAAAAAGAAAAAGAAGAAACGTTGCTACTGCAACTCAGAAATCAACTCACAGCATAAACAGGGATAATTTGTGACAACAAAAACATAAAAGTGGAGGGAACGAAGGTCTGAATTTGCAAAAGGGAAAGAAGATAGGAAGAATGCTGAAGAAAAAGGACTACTGTATATATGAAACTTTGTTTTACATAAACTTAATGGTAACCACTAAAAAACAAACAAAACAAAAAATCCAGAACTGAGACACATAATGTAAGAAAGAGGAAACAGAAGGAAAAAAACCATATAATACCACCAAACTCATATAATAGACAGAAACAAAAAGGCAAAGAAACAATGGAGACACCGAGCTACCAGAAAACAAAAGATAAAATGTCTATAGGAAAGCCTTATATATCAATAATCACCCTCAACGTAAATGGACTGAACTCACCACTAAAAAGGCACAGAGTAGAAGACTGGATCAAAACACAAAACCCAATCATATGCTGCCTGCAAGAGACACCTCTTAGCTACAAGGACAAATACAGCCTCAAAGTGAAAGGGTACAAAAACGATACTCCAAGCAAATAGCATCCAGTGGAAAGTGGGTGTAGCCACACTTGTATCAGATGAAACAGACTTCAGGATAAAAAACGTAACAAGAGACAAAGATGGACATTTCATAATGATAAAGGGGGCAATACAACAGGAAGACATAATACTTATCAATACATATGCCCACAATCAGGGAGCACCAAAATATACAAAGCAACTACTAACAGAACTAAAGGGAAAAACTGACAAAAACACAATTATAGTAGGGGATCTAAATATGCCATTGACAGCTATGGATAGATCATCCAAACAGAAAATCAGTAAGGAAATATC
Organism: Rhinolophus sinicus; assembly: GCF_057876585.1. Lineage (NCBI taxonomy): Eukaryota > Metazoa > Chordata > Mammalia > Chiroptera > Rhinolophidae > Rhinolophus > Rhinolophus sinicus. The sequence continues at coordinate 72,961,831 of NC_142501.1, read as the reverse complement.
AGCCTTAAATGACACATTAGAGCAAATGTACATAATTGACATTTACAGAGCACTTTATCCTAGAACATCAGACTATACATTTTTTTCTAGTGCACATGGAACATTCTCAAGGATAGACCATATGCTAGACACAAAACTAGCCTCAGCAAATTTAAGAAGATTGAAATCATACCAAGCATATTCTCTGACATCAAGGCTTTGAAATTGGAGATCAACTGCAAAAAGAAAGCAGGAAAAACCACAAATACATGGAGATTAAACAACATGCTATTAAGAACAACTGGGTCAAAGAAGAAACAAAAGGAGGGATCGAAAGATACATAGCAACAAAGGAGAATGAAAATACATTGCATCAAAATTATTGGGATGCAGCAAAAGCAGTTTTCAGAGGGAAATTTATATCATTACAGGTGTATCTCAAGAAACATGAAAAATCCCAACTAAACAACCTAATAATAGTTCCTGAAGAACTAGGAAAAGAAAAACAAATGAAACTCAAAGTCATCAGAAGGAAGGAAATAATAACAATTAGAACAGAACTGTCTTTGAAAACTCTGTCAAATTAACCAACTGGCATATTTTTGCAATACAAAATGTCACCCATTCAACCATAGGGATAAAGGGATTAACAGTAGTGTCCTCATCTACTGCATGAGGGAAGTTCAGTGATGTTATACAAAAAGCGTCATGGGTTTTTACTTATGAGGGATCCATGCTCAGTTTGACTCCAAACAGGAAGACCTTTTGTATTAGAAATATTTCCTCTCATCATGACAGCTGAATGGCCAGAGGAACACAGGATCCATTCCTATAGGGGAATGGAAATCCAGAACATTCATGTTAGAGTGACTGAACTGCAGAATTAGCCAGTCCTTCTCACCTTCAACGAGTAAAGGTTCTGATGTACCAGTACTATAAGAATGATAACAGTTTATTCTTTGGGATTTTCTTTTTAATACATAGGGTAAATAAAATGAGATGTGTGGAAATGTTTTGTAAAATGCAAAAGGGAAAGAGATGTAGCATTTATTGAACACTCACCAAGTGCCGGGCAGCACATGTGAAAGATACAGTACGTAGCACAGGCATGTTCTTGGATCTCTGCTCATTGCACTCTGTGGGAACATCCAACCAGAATGTTAGTCACCCTCGCTTTTCCTTTATGTAGAGGAAGACATTCACATTTGAATGCTCAGACTTGCTATTAAGGGCATTCTCTGCTGTTTTCCTACATTGAAAGTGGTTACATAGGAACTTACTGGCTCTTTATTATTTTTTAATGACTTTACTACGACTACATTTCAAAACTGTTTTTTCTACTCTTCTTAAGTTGTGGTATTTCAATTAAATTAATTTTATTACTTAATATCTCTCTCTCCATCTTAAAAAAGGGATAGGAATTCTCATTCCAATGGGGGAAAGTAGTTGCCCCAAGAAGGAGAGCCCCTCAATGGAGAAAAGACAGCCTGTCCAATAAGTGATGCTGGGTAAATTGAATATTCACATGTAAAAGAATAAAACTAGACCTTTATTTTACACCTCTCACAAAAATTAATTCAAAATAGATTAAAGACTTAAACATAAGAACTGAAACCATGAAATTCTTAGAAGAAAACATAGGATATGGGTCTTGGCAATAATTTTTTAGATCTGACACCTAAAGCACAAGCAATAGAATGAGAGAAAAAAGTGGAACTATATTAAACTAAAAAGCTTATTTCTGCACAGCAAAAAAACCAATCAACAAAGTTAAAAAAAAAACAACCTATGGGATGGGAAAAATATTTGCAAAACATATATCTGATAAGGGGTCAATATGCAAAATATATAAAGAACTCACACAATTCAATAGCGGGGGAAAAAAGCAATAATGCTATTAAAAATGGGCAAAAGACTTTAATAGATATTTTTCTAAAGAAGATATACAAAAGGCTAACAGGTATATGAAAAGATGTTCAATGTCACTAGTCATTAGGGAAATACAAATCAAAATCACCTCCCACCTGTTAGAATGGTCATCTTCAAAAAAACAATCAATTAAATGCTGGCAAGGATATGGAGAAAAGGGAAACTTGTACACCGTAATTGAGATTGTAAACTGGTTAAGTCACTATGGAAAACAATGTGGAAGATCCTCAAAAAAATTGAAAACAGAACTATATGATCCAGCAATTCTACTTCTGGGAATATAGCCAAAGGAAACAAAAACACTAAATCAAAAAGATACCTGCACCCCAGTGTTCATAGCAGCATTATTTACAGTAGCCAAGATATGGAAACGTAAATGTACATCTACAAATGAATAAATAAAGAAGTTGTGATATATGTAGTAAAACATTATTCAACCATAAAAAAAAAAAAAAAGAAACCCTGCCATTTGTAGACAACATGGATGAAACTTGAGGGTGTTATGCTAAGTGAAATAAGTCAGACAGAGAAAGACAAATACTGATTTCTGGAATTGCTGCATGGAGCTCCTATGCTTGGACCCTTTTGGCATGGTGGTTTTTGCAGGCCCAGCCAAGCCACTCCTGGCCCTGAACCCGCAGGAGGATGCCAAGTTTCACAAGTTGGTGGCTCAGGTTTGCCGACGTGCAAGCAAGAAACAGAAGCAAGAAAAAGAAAATTTACTCCTGGAGTAATCTATGTGGGCCACCTACCTCCAGCGCTTTATGAAACCCAGATCCAAGCATATTTCTCCCATTTCAGCACCATTATGAGATTCGGACTGTCCAAAAGTAAAAGGACTGGAAATAGCAGGAGCTATGCCTTCGTGGAGTTTGAATCTGAAGATGTTGCCAAGAAGTGTCATGGTAACCACCTGAGAAAGTACATGAAGAACTTTTTAGAGAGTGGCATGTTCCATTTAAGCCATCATATCCAGCAATGAAATCGTATAATTAGAACCGGACACGTCTTCAAAAGCTAGGGATGGAGGAGTGCTTTAAAAAGAAAGAAAAATTACTCAGGAAGAGATTAGCTAAGAAAGGCATTGATTATGGTTTTCCTTCATTGATTTTACATAAAGAGGAGAAAAAGCAATGCATCAAACACTGATCTTTGGAAATCTAAAAAAAGCCTGGAAGAAGAAGAAGAGGAAAAGGAAGAGGAAGGGGTAAGGGAAGAGGAAGGGGAAGGAGGAGGAGGGGGAGAGAGGAGGACAAAGGTGGAGGAGGAGGATGAGGAGGAGAAGGTTCAGTTGCTCCTAACACTCCTGAGAAGACTGTGGACAGCCAGGGCCCCCACCAGTTTGTACACCAATATTTTTGGAGAAAAGAAAATCTGAAGTGCCTGAAATGAAAGATGATGATAAAGATAATGAAATAGTTTTCAAACAGCCCTTATCTGGCATAAAAGAAGAAACAAGAGACTGAAACACCTACACATTCAAAGAAAAAAAGACGAAGAGACAGCAGTCGGTGATTCTCAAGGTATTGCATACAATACTTCTGGAAAATGTGATTTTACTGTGAGGGCTGATTTTGTATTTAACCAGATACAATGGAATGCAACTGTTGACAAGATTATCTGAAGAAACACTGTTCACGTCAGTAAGGAAAGCAGCCAGTGATTTTGCCTTGCCCCTCGCTGAGTCCATACCAGCTTGCAGTACCCAGGCTCACGCTCGCTTTGTTCCCGTCTCTTCTAGTTTTCTTTACAGATCTCATAGCTGTCTGTAGGTACTGCCTGGATAGAAGGCTCACCATTAACTACAGGTTTAAGTACTAAACTGCAGTCTTTGCTGTTACCATCAAATAAAGAAATAGAGTCTTAAAAAAAAAAGAAAGAAAAACAAATACTGTATGATCTCACTTATATGTGGAATCTTAAAAAACAAAAACGAAAAAAAACTCATGGAAAAGAGATCAGATTTATAGTTACCGGAGGTGAGGGGTGGGATTGGGGAATTGGAGGAAGATGGTCAAAGGTACAAACTTCCAGTTGTAAGATAAATAAATACTAGGGATGTAATGTACAGCATGATGACGATAGTTAACACTGCTGCACGATGTATAGGAAAGTTAAGGGAGGAAATCCTACGAGTTCTCATCATAAGGAAGATGATTTTTTTTTCTTTTTTTGCTTTCTCTTTTTATTTTATTGATGAGAAGATGAATGCTAACTGAACTTATTGCAGTAATCACTTAATATGTGTAAGTCAAACCATGATGCTGTATACCTTAAACTTACACAGTGGTCATATCTCGATAAAACTCAAAGAACAAAAAAGGAGAGCGCCCAAGCACAAGCCTTTCCTAAGATAGGTCTCCTAAGCAGGCATTAAATCAAACTCTGGATACAATCATATTGCAAAGACCAACAGACCTTATTAAAAGGCACTATTTCCTGTTTATTTTGTGAAAAGAAAAAGGGCGGAAGGCAAATAAATACTTTAGCCGGATAGAGGAGAAGAAACAAGGACTTTGAAACCACACAGGGCCTGGTTTCAAATGTCGTTCTATCACTTCCTGTTTGACCTTGGGGAAAGTTACTTAACCTCTTTGCACTTTGATTTCTCTTATGGAAAACCAAATAATAATATCTAAGGGCTGTTGTGAGGATTAACTGACATGAAATTTAGCATAAGAAATAACACAAAAATCATTCAGTTATATATATGTATATATATATATATATATATATATATATATATATATATATATATATATATATTTATATTTATATTTATAAGAATTGTCTTTGTGATATATGGAACACAGAAAAGCTACAGATTCCTGCTAGATTTGTCTAGAGAGAAACTACAGGTAATTAAAATAGTGACTGTATTTTTCATTTACCACTTTACATTTTACTGTAAAGAGAGAATATAAAGCCAGTCCAGATATAACCACAATCTTGTAATATCTGTTAGGTTCCAGTTTTTTAAGTGCTATAAAATTAGTGCCCCCCTTGATGGGGGAACTAATTAGTCATATAGCCACTTATATGACTAACAAGTAGAGAACTGAAGTCATCATCTTGCCTCATACAAACCTTTCCTTTTTCTGACTTCCTGATTTCTTTGCATAGCATCACCTTTCTCCCAGTAACTCATGCTTGAAACTAATCATTTTTGACAACCACTTCTCCAGCACCAACACCTACTGATCTTGCTTCTGCATTGTTCTCAAAATCTATCTCACCCATCTCCATTGCTAGGTCCACCACCCTAGTCCACGCCTCCAACCTAGTTTTTTTGCCTCAAGTCTCTTTTCTCCACGAAATTATTTTCATCTGTAGTTGCCAAATAAATCTTAAGTAAATAATGCTTCGATTATTGAGGCTGTTTGCCCTCTCCTTCTGTTCAAACGTCTCTAGTAGCTCTCCAGGGCTTAGCAAATGAACTCCAGTCATTTGACACCTTCCACAAGCTGACCCTACACTGCCTTTCTGGCTTTGTCTTTAATTACTCTATTATCTGCATTGTCCTTGCCTGTCCCTAAGAAGTTAACTTTTGGGTTTTTTTTACCTCCATAAATCTATTATTTTTTATATTTTGAAAAGCCTACACTCTCATTGCAGTTGTTCAAATCCTATCACCCTTTAAGGCCACAAGCTAATGTCATCTCTCTAGCAGATGAAATAGTAGGTTTGCAGAAAATTCATTTTGAAACCAATGAATGTAACACATTAATTAAATCAATCATTCAATGAATGTATAAATAGAATTATAAATGAATGAAATAAAATTCTGCCCTGCCTTGAGGTTGATTGCTGGCAAAAACATCCAGAATTAAAATGGAATCATTAGAAGATTAGTGCGGTGTTTGATTAGGTCGATAAAAATAGAGGCAAGGAATTCTTACCTTGACAGGAAGAAAGGGGGATTAGAAATGGAAAACTGAGCTAGAACCCAAAACAGAATATGGTGGGTCAGGATTATCAACAAGTGGAAAAGGTCAGTGAAAGAGCAGTGGGGCCAGGATTGGTTTAACAGCACAGGCTCCTCCCAGAGGAAAATTGTGTGAAAAAATGGATTACTATCACTTAGGACTGAGCTCTGCTCTTGACCAGTGATTCTCAAAATGTGGTCTGCAGACCCCATGGAGTCTCTGAGAACCTTTCAAGTAGCTGCAAGGTCAATGGTCAGCACTATTTTCATGATAATACTAAGACATTATTTGCCTTTCTCACTGTGTTGACATTTGTACTATGATACAAAAGCAATGGTGGGTAAAAATGCTGGTGCCTTAACAGAAATGATGGCAGTGATACCAAACTGTACCAGCAGTCATTGTATTCTTCATTGCCATATACTCACAGGGGAAATAAAAAAGAGTTTCATTTATGAATATGCTCAATCAAATAGTAATAATTTTTTATTTTATTGACTCTGAACCCTTGATTACGTGTCTTTTAAAAATTCTGTCAGACAAAATGCATAAAACATTCCTGCTACATACAAAGCACAATGGTTGTCTCAAGTAAAAGGATTTATGTGATTGAGTTCTGAGTGGATCAAGCCACTTTTTGTATGGAACACTATTTTTACTTGAAAGAATGATAAACTACAGTTATTCAGACTTGGGTATTTGGCAGATATCGTCTCAAAACTTAGTGAAGTAAGTCTATCACTTCAATGAAAACGACTTACCGCCTTTGTTGTTAAGGATAAAATTTGAGCTTCCAAGAAAAATTTAGAATTTTGGAAAACTTGTATCTACCCCTGAGTTTGACAATTTTCTAATTCTTAAGGACTTTGGTGATGAGATTAGCAGTGATATTAATGAACGTGAGTTTTGGCTATTTCAAAATGAAATGTGTCAGCATTTGGAAGATACGCATAACTCGGTGAGCCTCTATTTTCCAAGTGACCAATGTATGACATTACAAAATAATGCATGGATAAAAGGTCCATTCGAAGTTCAAGGTGCACTACAATATACCAATAGATTTTAATACAGAATACAAATGTGTCCATCCATATGTTTTCAGATTCCACCTGCTACTAACCTTTAAGAAACGATCACTTGTAGGGTGTTGGTGGCATGATATCAAAGATCAATATTGACAATTATCTTTTTAAAAATGCTACTTCCTTTTCCAATTACATATGTATGTCAGGCTGGGTTTTCTACATTTATTTCAACCAAAACAACGTATCGGAACAGATGGAATACAGAAGTAGATATAAGCATCGAGCAGTCCTCTATTAAGCAAGACATTAAAAAGATGAGCAAAAATGTAAAACCAATACCACTCTTCTCACTAAATTATTCTGGAAAATACAGTTAATTCTCATGAAATATGTGTTATGTTAAAATATAACGGATTTATTATTTAAAAATTTTAAAGGAATCAATAAACTTTTTTAAAATGATCAGTTTTCCTTTCTAATATGGTAAATATCAACAAATATAATCCACAGAAACAAAAGCTCTTTGGAATTCACCATAGTTTCTAAAAGTGTAAATGGGCCCTGAGACCAAACATTTAAGAACTGCAGCCCTCAACAGCCCCACTCCAGGGCAGCCTTCTTAGGCCTGTTGGGAAACAGAGGGTAGTTATACTGTATAAGTGGCTGTGTTTCCTTAGTCCAAAAATTGTTCAAATCTATTTTGGGTCTAAATAGCAGATAATCTGAGAGTCAGATGAAGTTAGGTTTACCTGCCTCCCCTGTTTATTGATGTCTGATCCAAACTTTTGCTTTAGTGACTCAGAGTTCTGATGCCTTCACCTCAAGGTGGCCTCTAGAAGACAGAGTAGGGCCTGAGCTTAATGGCAATTGAACCCCCCAGACTAGCTGTAATGTGTGGATTTGAGTGCTGAGGTCCTAGGTTTGTTCTTCTGAATCATGCCTTTTCTAGTTAACAAAACTACAGCTAGCTTCACTATGGTTAGATAATCAGGTGGTCTAAACTCACAATCTGTATCATTCACTAGAATGGGAGTGGAGAGTATGGGATGCAAGGAACTAGGGTGTTTATTTTGATTTAGAAGAGGAGAAACTGGTGAAATATGGGGTAGATGTAGAAAACAGAGAGAAGATGCAGTTTTATTATTTTGATGGTGGGAAGGGGGCCCAAGAAGAGATCAGATAATGTTTAGATAGTTTTAGAAATGAGATTTCATAAATAGCCCCAAGTTTATTTTCGTCTCTTGTTTAAAAGAGTTTCTCTAAGTTGGATTAGCCCTTGGGGACTGCTTCAATTTGATGAATGAGCATCTACAGGTCAGTTTAATGGCTTGTAGTTCCCTGAATTAGTTGTGCATGGATACAGTATAGTAAGCGAGATGAAGGACATGGAAAACATAGTTTATGTGAAAGGGAGGGTTTGACATTAAAAAGTAGAGAGCTATATTATTGTTATAGGGGAATTCAATAATGAAAAGGAAAAACAGTCAAATTATTTGTGTTGATTGTAGGCAATGGTCCTCTCAATCAGACAAAGTTAATAAAGGAAAAACAAATGTTGACCAAAAAGGTAAAAAAAAAAAAAAAACACTGACAAAAACAGGGTGCAAATGGGAAGGAAGGATCACTCTTTCTTAAGAGAAATAGACCAAATTAGGGCTGAGTTGTACCAAATTTGTAAGTGTCAAAAACACTCTAAATTGAGACCCTGTCGTGGTCACCAGCCCATTCCACCATTCCCAGTCTTTCTCTTGCTCTACTTTGAATCACAGGATATGACCAGTTTAAACTATATTTCTCAGTATACTTTGCCAATTGACTTCTGGTTAGGTTAAGCCGATAGAAAGCTCTGGTGGGAGATTGGAGGGAAGAATGAGGGGAGAAGCATCTCACCACTGAAAAGGAGGTAAGGTGAACCATCATATACAACACTTGGGTAACTCGGAAGGCTGCCAGTTTTGAGTGGACTCAGAAAAGGAGATAGTTCCTGGGTACAATTACTATTTATCTACGGACCTGTGAAACTTGTTCTGCTGAATCATACCCTTCCTAGTTAATAAAACTCCAATTATCTTCACTATAGTTAGATGACCAAGTGGTCTAAACTCTCACAATCTGTAGCATTCACGAGAATGGGCGTTATCTGCTTCCAACATACCCAATATTCAATGGTGGGACAGATACAGTATAATGGCTACAGATATTCCAGTTCAAAAAGGGGGGAATGGAAGATAAAAAGGAGTCCCTGGGCTCATAGCAGTTTTGAGTTTTGAGATACAACTAGGTGAATGTTGGGAGTTTCTTGATTAGGTTCTTTGGATTGAGAATAATCCTCACTGCTCTTAGCTCTGCCCTCTGGGTTATTAGTTCAGCCTCTGAGTCATCCTTCCTTTTTCATGGAAGTTAGCATGTGTTCGCAAGTGAGTAGGTTTATCAGCCTACGTCTTGCCAGTAAAATTTGGTGGTCTGACAGCCTCCTTTTGTTTTGTACTCTCTCTGTCTATCCTTCTCATCCCAAACTGGCATTGTTTCTACGAAATAAATTTCTCTTCGTGTATTTCAATGGGGTTCACTCCATTAGACAAAAACCACACAATCCACAGATTGTTTCACAATGATCCCATCTCTATCTTTGTCTCCTGCTGAGAGCAGAAAGCTGAGAAACAGCACCTTTCAACTTCTTAGAGGCCCAGTGCTTTGAGTCAGAATATCTGAGGCATACCCATAATCTCTTGAAATGGCCCGGTGTATGACTAAACATCCTGACCTTTTGATCTCTTTGAGGTTTTAACAAAAGGTGATAGAGTTACTCCCTGGGCCTTTTCTCTAGAACAGGCTTTCCTGACAGTGTTCAGAAGCCATGTCCTAGTGTATTTTTTATCATCTGGGGAAGACGAAGATTTTCAAAATCATCAAGTTCTGATCTTTATTTGTTTAACAATTCTTCCCTTAAACTCTTTCTCTTTTCTTTCATTTTACTATAAGTAGCAAGAATAAACAAGTTGTTACCTTCAACACTTCACTTGGAAATCTCCTTAACTATATAACCAAGTACATCACTTACAAGTTCCGCTTTCAACATAATTGCAGGAGATGATTTGACTAAGTTTTCTGCCACTATATAACCAGGATTCCCCTTCCTCTAGTTTCCACTAACATGTTCCTCACTTCCTTCTGGCCCTCAAGAAATGTCTTCAGTGTCCACATTTCTACTGATAGTCTGGTCATGGTGATTTAGGCTTCCTCTACGATGTTCTTCACTGTTCTTCTAGCCTCCACTGGCTGCTCAGTTCCAAAACCACAGACACATTTTTAAGAATGTGTTACAATAGCACCCCACTTCTAGGTACCAAAATCTGTATTAGTTTTCTATTTCTGTGTAACAAGTCCCATATATTTAGCAGCTTAAAACAATACACATTTATCTCTGTTTCTGTCAGTCAAGAGTCTAGACACAGCTTAATTGGGGTTTCCACTTTTGGGTCTTTCCAGGCAGCAGTAACTGCGTTGGTTGGACTGAGTTCCCACCTGGAGGCTCAACTAAAGAAGAATCTGCTTCCAAACTCTCTCTCTTTCTCTCTCTCAGGTTGTTGGCAGAATTAATTTCCTTGCAGTTGTAGGAAAGAGAGTGTCAGAGGTTTTTGCAGGCTGTCAGCCAAAGGCTGTCACCAGCTTCTAGAGGCCATCTAAGGTCCTTGTCACATGGTACTCTCCATAGGCAGTTCACAACATAGCAGCTTGTTTCTTCAAAGCCAGCAGGAAAGTGAGAAAGAGTAATTCTAGTAGCAGAGTGTACTCTTCGATAATATAACATAATGATAGAAGTGACGTATCCTATCCCATCCGCCATATAATGTAATGTAATTACGGGAGTAACAGTCTCATTACCTTTGCCATATTCTATTGGTTCTACCTATATTCAGGAGCTTAAGGAACAGCATTAATACCAGAACGTAGGGATCACTGAGAATTATCTTAGGATCTATCTGCCACCCTGAACAATGAGGGATGGAGACAAATGGATAAATGCTCCCCTCTTCTTCACTCAGGAAGCCAGTTTGAGATTAATTCTAAACAACTAATCAAAGATCTACAAAAACAAGGCCTAGTTGCCTATAGCAATGTCTAAATTGATAATGTGCTCTTGCATTGGCTTTCCTTCCTTCCATGTTTTAGTTTCCCAATTCTCCACTCTTATTCATTGGGATCCCTTCACCAAATCAAGTACCTGCACATAAATTATTGTCTCAGACTCTAATTTCTTGGAGGTTAAGATGAAGGATTGAGTAAACCTATATAAATGGTACATTATGAAATAGGAGGGATATTAAGCAGAAGGTTCTCCTCCCCACAGAATTATGCCCCACCCCTCTTCTCCATATAATTTCTCTAGAGTATCTTTAATGAAGCAATGCCAAAACTCCGTGTAAGAAAGCACACAAAAGGATTCCAAAATACAGTATCTGAACTCTCTCCTTCATAAAGCCAGAACTCTCCCTGGATACTAGATGGGGCTAGGCTGGCAAGTGAGCTCAATTAGTTTCTGTTGTAGAGAGAACTTTATCAAATATGAACCTGCCAGAGCTTGACAGCTCAAAAAGAGCAACAGAAGTATTTGAGTATAAAGGAGAGAACTACTAAAGAACATGTATCATAAAATATCAGTGTCTTCAGTTGTCTCTATTTTCATGGCGTCCGACTACCATTCACTCTACTCTGGTTGAGTGACTATCATTCAGTCTACTTTGGCCAAGGTATCTGTCAAACCAGAAAGATGAAATGAGATGACTGTTCAGATCACATGTTTGGGGGTGGGGGCAGGGAGGGAATCACAAAGAAAGGAAAACCATGACACGGGAAAAGTGTTATAAGGAAAACCGTATCTGGCTGGGAAGACGGACTTAAGTCAGACATCTAGCACAGCGAATTATTATAACCCTCACATAAAATTTCTAAAATGATTGTCTTGAGATTACACTGGCTACATGGTCAGAGTCCTCATTTCTTTTTTTTTTTTTTTTCCGGGGGGGCGGCGTTGGTGCTGTTTGAAATGTCTAAAGATAGGTGGTTACCATTTTGTTGAGTGTGTGGTATGTACAGGTCCAGCGCTGAGTTCATTGCTTTGTATGTCATTTCACAACATCTTTATGAGGATAAATGCTATTATTATCCTTTCCCCTAAGTATGAGGAAACTGTTCACCTCAGTTAGGATGTTGAGTAACTTGCCCAAGGTCACACAGCTAGTAAATGCCAGAGCCAAGACCCAAGCTTCTGTCCGCTGACTTCAAGTTAAGGCCTTTGACGATTGTATCACCTGGTTGCCTCAAGCTTCAAGATAGGGAATCTCAAAAAAATTTTTTGATGTTTAAAAAGAATTTAAGTTTTTCCATATCTCATTTCAGTCTCTTCAACTAGTGAGCTTAAAAATGAATGTTCTTCTCTGGAAAATGCAAACTAATTTACAGTGACAGCATATGAATGGTTTGTTGAGGATAAGAGAGGGTTGGGAGGGGCAGGAGGAGGAGGAGGAAGGAAACACAAAGTGGCAGGCAAAAACTTTAGGGAGTGATAAATATTTTCACTATCTTGATTGTAATGATAGGTTCACAGTTGTATACATATATAAAAACCGTATCAAATTATCTTTTAAATATGTGTAGTTTATTGAATGTCAATTGTACTTCGTATTACAGATGAGGAAGTAGGTATCAACAAGTTAAAGTGTCTTGGCCAAGATTAGCCAGAGAGGTGGTAGCAGAGACAGGACAAAAATACAATTTTTCAGATTTTTGGACAAGTCCTTTTTTTCCCCCTCTCAATTTGATGTTATTGTTACATGGTTTCAAAAGAACCTGAAGAGAAATGAAACATGACAGAGGATTGTGTTTAAGAAGAATTCTGGGTAAGCTTACATAAGCCAATTGAGCGCTAGAAATCCATCATGAATTTATTTAATGAAGAGGTTCAATACATCTTTTTAGAAGTTTGTCATCATATGCAAATCTACTGAGAACTATATATTTTCTAAAATTGTGTGACCAGCAGGGGGCAACTAAATGCTTCAGAAATAGCATGGTGTACAGGAGAACAAATTAAAATTGGAAACTTAGCATTCTCTTTTGGGTAGGAGAACTGGGTAGGAGAACATTTCAGAATTCCTTTTGAAATGATAATTGACGCCTCGCCACACATTCTCACAACACTGAAATTGTGAGGGTAATTATAATACTCCCCTAAGAAGACAGATTATAAGACCACAGACTAAGACCTATATGTAGCAGATTGTTTGGGTTGTTTTTGTTTTTTTCAGTCTACAAAGTTCTTTGCAAAAATCTATGCATTTTATAACCAATGAGTTTTTTTAAAAAAAAACTTATATAAAATATAATAAACATTAACTTATTTCTGTAGGTTATTCTAGGATTCTGCTATTTTCACACAACATTCTAAGATCAAAGTAAATACGGTTTGCACAGGATCTTGTTCTTAACCTAAAATTTAATAAAGTATCATTTCCTAATCTTCTTCTATAGAAACTAATTTTAAGGTTGTAGTATTAATCATGGTTCTCCAGAGAAAAGGAACCAACTATATATATATATCCCTTCCCTTTTTCTTCAACTCCAAAATCAAGCTAACATCAAAACCTATTAATTCTTTCTCCAAAACATAGCTCCATCCTAGTCTAGGCCACATTTAGCTCTTGCCTGGACTTTAGCCCTCATACTCTCTCTCTGCCTCTTCCTCCTTTGCCCTCCTCCAGGCCTCTACAGAGAAGCTACAGTGATCTTTCTAAAAAGCAAGTTTGGTCAGGTCATGTATCTGCTAAAAACAATCCAGTGGTTTCGCACTGCACTCTGAATAAAATCTTAAATTCTAACCATGCCATGTAGCCGCCTACAGGATCTGGTCTCTATTTACTTCTTCAGTTTAATGTCTAGCCATGCCTATTATACTCACCACAGCATATATTCAGATCTTAGCATAATTTGACTCTCAGAAGGCATTCAATAACTATTGAAAAATTAATGCATAAATAGAGATGATGACTTAAGTTTTAGAGATATTTGTGGTGACATGTCTAACTGGAGATTACAATAATTAATGATTATGCATATAATTATGTTGCACAGGAAAGAGGGCAAGGATAGAGATATAGATGATAGACTGAAAAGAATAAGAACACATGATTTATTCTCTCCTTTTTCTAGGAAGAAGATGTAGAGTGAAAAGAGAAGAGTGCTGGGTATGGAACTTGGGGGCAAGTAAAGAAAGTAGAGAAAGATAAACTTGCAAAGGAGACTGAGGAGTCAGAAAGATAGGAAGAAAACAGAGAGAATAGATGACAGAAAAACAAAAGAAAAAGAGAATTTCTGCCCACAGGCAAACAAGAAACACGTAAAGAAGTTGCCAATTGGTGATAACTGTTAGGTGGATTTAGTGCTAAGGTAGCCCTTGGGTAAGATGCGGAGACAAAAGAAATCAGCAGGCAATGAGAGGCTTTGAAGAACTAACCGGCTAGGCTGGTGCCCTTGTGCTTTCCATGCGGGAATGTACAGGCTCGTGACGGTGATGATTCAGAAGTTATATGTGGGCTCAGTAGGAAATAGTGATTTTTAAAAAATAAGCTTTTGTTATTATAAAAGCAGTATATGCATGATAGAAAGTCAGAAACTATATAGAAGCAAAACGGAAAAATAAAAACAACTGTATTTCTTATCCAGAGATTACCACTGTTAACAGCTTATTGTATATTTTTCCGTATCTTTATCTTTCCATATATATGCATATATGTATACATATACATATACATAAATATGCATTTTTTAACCAAAATGGTATCATATTTAATGTACATTTTTGTAACCTGTTTACTTTTTTTAAAATTACATTGAGGTCAATACATTTTCATTTTATCTAAAACCCAAATTCAGATTTTCCCATTAATCTTTACTGTGAAAGTTAGTAACTGAAAATAAAGATTATGTTTCCTTTTCTGTAGGAAACATATTTTAAGATAACCAAATAGTTTCATTTAAAGGCAAGCTCCAGTTTGCAGAATATAAAAGGAATTATGGAATTAGAATGATTTTTCAATTCTCAGAAATTATTGACTTGTGTACGGGTTTTCAACAAGTGTTAAAGAATGAGGTTTAAGTTTGAAGGGAAATTGGACATCTGTATAGTATCAAAATAATGTGATACAAATTACTTCCTAGTGAGAAATTTATAAAGTAGGGATGAGACTGCATTATCGTTAATTCAATTACCAGTTTAAACATCAATAATGGTGCATCAATCAAACAGCGTGAAAGATGCTATATAAAAATATACTTCATCACCTGTAAGTACTCTAGCCCAAAATGTTTAACTTGAAGCCATTAAGTCTTTACATCTCTTTCAAAGATATTAGCTTTCAAAAAGCCATTTTTACATTTATAAAAAATCATAGATAAAATGTTCTGGGTTGCTAAGCAACACCATGACGGCAGAAGAATAAGGAAATCTATGCATTACTGTATTGTGCTTAGAGATAAATTTTGTTTTACTCTGATTCGTTGTACTTAGTAAGTTTGGCAAGAGTGGATTGGTGTAGAGTGTTGACTCCATGTATTGCAAGAGGAGGTCTGGTTGGGAGTCTTGCTTAAATGGAAAACACAACTCTGAAATTGAGTCTAGCTCCTGGCTGCTGAAGAAGTGGCTTTCATTCTCACATCACATGTGAGTTCCTGATATTTGAATTGTATAAATTCTTAAATCTGTTTTCATGACCTGAGGTTAGGCCCATGTCTTCTGTAATTCTCAGAATTAGGGCAGTTGCTGCAAAAGCCTTAGTATCAATGGAAGATTCGTAGAGTGTATGGTCTGTGTGTCATTTTCTTATAACTGAGTCGAGTAAAAATACAGTTATTAATATCATGTAGAATGTAATATTCCCCCAAATAGTAATTATGACAGTTTATTTAAGAGTTCTTTAATTCTTATAACAACACAAAACAGATTTTTTTTTTTAAACTCCACTTTACAGATGAGAAAAAGAGCCTCGCTGAGGTTACACAACTAGTAAGTGATACTAGGACTAGGATTAAAACTGACATCTATCTGACTTATCGTTGGAGCTCAATCCCCTTACATTATACAATTTCAGTGAGTCAAATTTATATTAATGAACTTTGTAATATTGGTTGAAGTGATTTTGAGATTTTCTGTGGACCTAATAGTAATCCCCGCTAACCTAAGGGGGACATCTATGCATGAAATGAAAGGAGTTAGCTCTTGTCAAATATTAGCACTGAAGAAATAAAACATTAATAGAATACTTTCAATTTTTGCTTTCAGATAACAGTCAGTGCTATTCAAGGCAAAACCTGAACTTTTACTTGACATTTTTTGCTACTGTTTATGAATTTGACAGTTGTGCATTTGGAATCTGTTCAAATTCTATTTGTAACTGAATCACGTGAATGCCAAGGAGATCAGTACATCTGCTTCTTAGCATCTCTAGAGTAATCTGTACTTTGTGGAAAGCTTTATATAAATTTGAAAAGTTAATGTGCTTCATCTGATGTATTTAACACAGGTCATGTGATGTTAGCCTTTCATAGGGGCTTAAGGGAAGTTTGGAGTAAATAACAGCATAAGTTGCTTTTGAATTGAATACTTTTACTAAAAAAAAACACACACTATAGACATGATAAGGAGAAAATTATTACTATACATGGTTAAGGGTAGAAAATAGCAAGTTGTAGTTGTAGAGTACATTCCCATGGACCTGACCTACAGGTAGAGAAAAGAAAGTAACGAATTTGAATTTTTTTTCCTAAAGCAGAGGCACAGTTACAATTTACAGTATATGTCTCTAAGAAATAAGACATTGGAAAAAACACCATAATCACATGTTATCATACAGAAGACAATTAACAACAATTCTTTAATATCATGTTATGGCTAGTCAGTATTAAAATGTCCCTGCTGCCTCACTGATGTATTTTATAGAAGTGGATTGTTTGAATCAGAATCTAAAAAAGGTCCACACATTGCATTTGGTTATGTCTGATGAGTCTCTTTCAATCTATAACAGTCCCTCCTTTGTTTTTCCTTGCCTTTATTTGTTAAATAAAGGTAATTTTCTTCTAGAATTTTCCCTGTTCTTAGTTTAGCTCGTTGTATTCACATAGTGTACTACTTTTGTAATAATTTAAAGAAGGATTGTTAGGATGTAAATGATGTCAGGTCCAAGGCTATTGGTTGACAGAAGAAATAAGTTAGTGAGAAGTAATCAACAATGTGGGACCACCAGCGTGAAGTCTTTAGCCATCTCTGGAAAGGAGCTGACATTCAAAGACGAAGTCTTAAACAAAGGTGTGCCAACTCCAGTCTATTTCCAGGCGGGTGTTTTAGGGATTACAATTGGAGGAATTCGATTGGGAGTCTGGACTCACCTGTGCCTGTACAAATACCAGGCTAAAGCAAGGCTCCCATTGTGGCTTTAATTTTCATTTTTTCTGATGATTCGTGATGTTGAACATCTTTTCATACGTCTATTGGCCATCTGTATGTCCCCTTTGGAGAAATGTCTATTCAGGTCCTTTGCCCGATTTTTAATTGGATTGTTTATTTTTTTGGTGTTGAGTTGTGTGAGTTCTTTGTAAATTTTGGATATTAACCCCTTGTTGTATGTATCATTGGTGAATATCTACTCCCATTCAGTAGGTTGTCTTTTTGTTTCGTTGATGGTTTCCTTTGTGGTGCAAGAAACTTTTTTTAGTTTGATGTAGTCCCATTTGTTTTTCTTTTGTTTCCCTTGCCTGAAGAGATATATGAGAAAAAATATTACTAGTTGCAATGTCCAAGAGTTTACTGCCTATGTTTTCTTCTAGGAGTTTTATGGTTTCAAGTCTTACATTTAAGTCTTCAATCCATTTTGAATTTATTCCTGTATATGGAGTAAGAAGGTGGTCCAGTTTCACTTTTTTAGCATGCATCTGTCCAGTTTTCCCAATGCCATTTATTGAATATACTGCCTTTACCCCATTGTGTATTCTTGCCTCCTTTGTCATACATTAAATGACCAGATAGGCGTGGGTTTATTTCTGGGCTCTCTATTCTGTTCCATTGATCTATGTGTCTGTTTTTATGCCAGTAGCATACTTTTTTTATTACTATGGCCTTGTTGTATAGTTTTATCTCACACCTGTCAGAGTGACTATCATCAATAAATCAATAAACAAGTGTAGGTGAGGATATGGAGAAAAAAGGAACCCTCGTGCACTGTTGGTGGGATTGCAAGTTGGTGCAGCCACTATGGAAAATGGTTTGGAGGCTCCTCAAGAAGTTAAAAATAGAACAACCTTATGACCCAGCAATTCCTCTTCTGGGTATTTATCCAAAGAAATCAAAATACTAATTCAAAAAGATATATGTACCCCTATGTTCACTGCAGTGCTATTTACAATACCAAGATATGGAAGCAACCTAAATGCCCATCAATAGACAACTGGATAGAGAAGATGTGGTACATATAGATAATGAATATTACTTAGCTGTAAAAATATTAAATCTTACAATTTGTGACAACTTGGATGTTCCCAGAGGGTATTATGCTAAGTGAAATAAGTCAGACAGAGAAAGACAAATACTATACGATCTCACTTATGCGTGGAATCTAAAGAACAAAATAAACAAACAAACAGAAAACCCAGAAATATCTTTCTTGTTCCCCAGCCATCTTGGCAGCTGCTCTTGATTGGGGGCCATCCCGCACCTAAGGCAGGTAGATGGTGGCTGCAAAGAAGACGAAAAAGTTGCTGGAGTCATTCAATCCAGGCTCCCACTTGTTATGGAAAGTGGAAAGTATGTGCTGGGGTACAAGCTGACTCTGAAAATGATCAGACAAGGCAAAGTGAAACTGGTAATCCTTGCCAACAACTGCCCAGCCTTGAGGTAATCTGAAACAGAGTACTATGCTATGTTGGCCAAGACTGATGTCCATCCCTACAGTGGCAATAATACTGAATTAGGCACAGCGTGTGCAAATACTACAGTGTATGCACACTGGCTATCAGTGATCCAAGAGATTCTGATGTCATTAGAAGCATGCCAGAACATACTGGTGATAATAAATCATGCAAATTTTTTCTTTAATAAAATTGGCCAGAGCTCAGTTAAAATACACAACAAAAGCAAAACAGAAATAGACTCATAGATACAGAGAACAAACTGATGGTTACCAGAGAGGAGCGGGGTTGGGGGGCTGGGTGAAAAAGGTAAAGGGATTAAGAAGCTCAAACTGGTAGTTACAAAATAGTCACAGATGTAAAGTACAGCATAGTCAATAATATTAAAATAACTATGTATAGTGCCAGGTGGGTACTAGACTAATCAGGGGATCACTTCATAAATTATATGTGTCTAACCACTATGCTGTACATCTGAAACTAATATAAACTAATAGTGAATGTAAACTATAATTGACCAAAAAAAGAAAAAAGCAAGGCTCCCATAGGAATTGACTTAAAACAACTGGGAGGGAATATCAACAGAGGGATGAATTTAACAAAAACATAGCAAACAAATGTTTGCCTCTGGGCACCAGTGTTCTGAAAGGGTAAGATAGACACTAAATACCTAGGAGCTCTGGCAGAAAGCATCTAGGTATCATAGTTGGGATCGTGGTAGATGGCTGCTACCTGATAATGCTGTGTAGATGGTACCTTCACTCCCAGCAGCTAACAGCAGAAATGACAGTTTTGAAACATTGTTAGTGTATAGGGCGAGGCCTCTTGCTGATTTTTGTATGCATTTCAGGAAATAGGTGGAGTAACCTACAGATATTTGGTAATTTTTTTTTTCCCCAAAAGATGGGCCTCAGACTCAGTAAAAACTGATTAACTTATTAAATTGAAAGAATTAATGTACAATCTAGTTTATATAAACTGAATTACTTGTGACCTCTCAGAAAGTTTATAGATGTATAAATATGGGTAAGACAAAGCTAACTGGAATAATCTATACTAGTAATATATGAGCGTTTATATATTAAATGATATAAAGACATAAAAGTCACTTGGACATTCTGCAGTGAAATTATAGATTTAGTTTTATCAAGAAAGTACTACAAAAGTATATTTTGAATAATGTCATGTGATTGAGGGAAAGAAAGAGAGTAACACTTGGTAAAAATCTGTAAGGTATAATTTCTTTGCATTATAGTTACAACTTTGGAAATTTAAGGGATTATGTGTTCCATGTTTCCCATGTTTACATAATTATAATAAACAAATTTTTATACACTGTCATGAAATTGAAATAAAAAATTTTTTTACAATTGGGAATGGGTAATCTGTGTAGCTATTAGAACTAGGTTCTTCTTTTTAAAATTTATTTGGAGTTTAGGATGCCCTCTGAGCTGAATTAAAATACAGGAGTCAATTCTTATACCCTGAGCATAAATTTCTAACTATTTCCAGAGATGGTGATAAAAGTCATAGCATGCATCTAATTTTGAATTGCCAACGTGGGTAGAGAGTAGGCAGAACTTTTCAATAAGACTTAATTGTCCTTACCCTGTGAATACTCAATTATATAATTCATTATGATGAACTTTCATTTTTAGACTTCTATGGTGGAAATCATTAACGCTTCATTGTTACGTAAAAAATAGTACATATGCTGCTTTTTATTACTCTGAATCATGATCTCCTAAATATATGCTAATTTCATGATATTAATAAATCATCTTCCTTGGTACATCATGTAAATTTGAAATAGGAATGTCATTATAAAGAAAAACACTTAAAATGATATACCAGTACAGTTAATTTAAAAAGAGAATACCAATAAAATATTAATATAACTTTGCCTATATGGATGAGAAAAAAGGAAAAAAAACTAGATGGAAATGTTTAGTGTTTTTGCTTTTAAAGGCATATACCAGATGGAGATAATAATACAAATAGGTATGATACTTGGTCTGATGAGGTTGGTATAATAGTAGGTATAAAGTGAGAATTTTGTTGGATTTATTCTGATGTCAGGCATATGAGTGTTGTTTGCTTTTTTCTTTTAAACATATTATTAAAATAATTTTAATAATTCTCAATGTTTTACACAGCCAATTGTTTTTAGATTTATGCAAATATTTACCATTTTCAATGCCCCTCTAGTCTCAACTCTCAGACCTTTCATTTAGGATCATTTTATGTTTGTCTAAAGAAACAAATTTCTTTAGGCTCTCTATTAGTGAGAATATATTAGCAGCAAACTGTGCTTTTGCTGGCTCGAAAATGCCTTTATTTCGGCCTCATTCTTGAAAGATCTTTTCACTGAGTATTAAATTCTAGGCTGACAGTCATTTTCTTTTAGCCCATTGGAGCTATTATTCTGTCTCTGGTCTCTGTTGTTACTGATGAAAGTTAGTTACCAGACACTTTGAGGATAATCTGTATTTTTTTCTCTGCTACTTTTAAGGTTTATTTTTTCATTTTTGGTGTTCTATAGTTTCACTACGATGTATCTAAGTGTGGATTTATTATTCTTTAGACTTCTTAAGTCTGTGGGTTGGAGTCTTTCTTTAGTTCTGGAAAATTCTCAATCAAACATTGCCTCTGCCCATTTTTTCTTTCCTGGCCCTTGGAGCTATAATTAGATTTATTTTAGATCTTCTCACAATGTCTTCGATGTCACTTAAAATCTCTTTTATATTTTTAATTTCTTTTTCTGTTGTGTTTGGGATAATTTCTTCATCTCTACTTTCCAGTTCACTAGATTGTACTTCTGCTGTGTCAAATATACTATTAAACTTACCCACTGAGTTTTACATTTTAAATCATTTATGTTTTTCAATTATTTAAGTCCTATTTTTTCCAAATATCTTCAATCATTCTTTATAGTTTCTTGTTCTCTGTATATATTTTCAAGCTTGCTTTTTATTCCTTTATTCATATTTTATATAATTATTTTATACCCTGTGCCTGGTAATTTCATTATCTGAAGTCATTTTGAATCTGTTTCTGTTGTCTTAGGTTTATACTGTTTCTCACTGATGGTGTCTTATTTTCTTCTGTTCTTATTTTTTAAAATGTGAGCTGATAATTTTCCTCAGAATTTTATTTACAGTCGTTCTGGAAGGCTTAAGATGAAAATGGGTTCCTCAAGAGAGGATTTGTATTTGCTTCTGACAGAGATCTGAGAGCACTATCATTCCAAAATCATTCTTAATTATCAGCTTCAGGTGTTTTGGAATCACCCAGGTAGTATGAATCCAAGTTTTGTGTGAGAGCTGGGTTATGATTCCAAGTTCTTAGACATGATTTTGTTTTTTCCCCTCTCCACTAGGTGCCAAGGTTTAGGACAGTTAATTTTCTTTGTAGGGAAGGGTGTGTATGCTAGTAAGGGGCAAGTTTATTACATATTTAAGCTGAAAGAATAATCCTTGGAACCACCTTTC
This sequence comes from Rhinolophus sinicus, assembly GCF_057876585.1. Taxonomy (NCBI): domain Eukaryota; kingdom Metazoa; phylum Chordata; class Mammalia; order Chiroptera; family Rhinolophidae; genus Rhinolophus; species Rhinolophus sinicus. The sequence goes on along the minus strand of NC_142501.1, from coordinate 72,939,526 downwards.
TGTGTGTGTGTGCAGGGGCAGGTCATGAGCTTTGCCTCTTATAAGGTAATGAAAACCAAATTTGGTGTGGTAAATGCCTCTAGGGTAAAGGCGGCTTTTAGGATCTACTCAACTCTCTAGATTTCTGCCTTCGTTGCATTTTCTGATTTAATAATTTCTTATTTTATTTCTAGTTAATCAATATATGTAGTAAGATTTAAAAAATTTTTTTCCAGAACTTTTATTTGTTTTCAGTGTGATCACTGATTTGGGTCCATGATATGGCCAGAAACAGAAGCTTAGATTCTTCTTTACATGTTGTTTATTATCTAAACTTTTCTTGAGGGATATTTCTTTAAAACAAATAATACAAAACAGAAATACTTAAAATCAAGACGCAAATATTTTGCAAGCAATCTGTAGATTTTATATATACATGACTTTCGTTCCCTCTCCCTTCTTCTCCCCGCCCCCACCCACCCAACTCCAGTTCAAGCTGTGTTTCTCAGTCTAGTTGTGTAGGACACAGGTCCCTGGCCCATGCTGGTATTATGAGCCTTGCGCTCCCCGGGGCTGAGGCAGTCGGTCGCTTGTCGGCAGTTGGCCACTCACAGCAGCTCAGGGCAGTTCTTGCTGGCTGCCGGCCACTCATGCTGGCTACTGGCCGCCGGCCACACACGGCAGCTCATGCCAACCTCCGGCTACTCACAGCAGCCCAGCTCTATGGAGAGCTGTTGTTCACAATCTAAACTGTAGAGGGTGCAGCTCATTGGCCCAAGTGGGAATCAAACCTGTGAGACCACGGCGTTAGGAGACGGTGCTCCAACCACCTGGGCCACCGGCCAGTCCTTACATGACTTTACAATACAAATATTAATTGGATGTCTACCACATATTTGGTTGATTATTTTGTATATGTCTATTATTTTATTTTACTAAATAGAAGTTTTAATATTATTTAAATATTTAAATATTATTCTATAGTAAATTTAGAAAAATATTGTTCTATAGTAAATATTGTTCTATAGTAAATTTAGCCTTCGAACCACTTATCTGCTGCCTCAAATTCACTTTAGTGATTTGTGAGATTATGCTATATAACAATTTTAAAAAATTTCTGTGATTTAGAACATCAAATATTTATGTTTTACTCTTGTTTCGCGTTAGTAACTGCAGGTCAACTGCTACAGAACTGCTCCAGGGTAAAGGTCAGTTTTAGATCTGCTCCACATATTTTCTCATTCAGAGACCCTATTTGGAGCATGCCTTTCTCAGGGCAGGCAGCACAAGGCTGAGAGTGACCTGAACGTTGCACTCAGATTTAAAGCAGTTAGCATATGTCACATATGCTCATAAACCATTGGCTAGATAGAGCAAGTAACATGACCAAGAGTAATAATACAATCTACCACAATCTTCAAAGTTGTGTTGAATACCTTATTTATGTCTGAGGTTGCTCTCAATCTCATTCGAGAAAAAGCCTCATTAGCAACCTTTGGCAGTATAAGTGTCTAGACAGGCTAAAGTGGAAAAGAAAAAAAAACAACCCCAAGCTAAATCTCTCTCACTCGAGGTCAGAGTTGAAATATATTCTGTGGGAAAGGTAATCATACCTGTCAGTGCTTAAACTGATTTGGAAAAAAAAAACAACCTTCTCTTTCTTAGAGATGAATAATTAATTAAACACTAGGCAAAAGAAATGAATTTTCATTGCAGTTGAAATTGATAGTTATAATAAGAATTTTCATTTAAAAATGTTAATCTTAAAATCATTTTAAGAATAGCAAACTTGCAAAGTATCTCTTAATATAGCAAATGGGAGTTATCTGATATTTTTCAGTTATAATGCAGAATCACATATTAGTTTCCATTTATGTTGTGATTACATTAAAAATGCTAGATTGAATGATCTAAAATCATAGAATATTCGATTTGAAAAGATCTCAAAAGCATATATTTTCCAACTGTAGTGTACTGATACATCATTTTGTTGCAGTCAGTTGTGAGGTATGTCAAAATCATTAGTTATTCATGATAAGAAACTACCGTGTTTCCCCCAAAATAAGACCTAACCAGAAAATAAGCCCCAGAATAATTTTTCAGGATGACATCCCCTGAACATAAGCCCTAATGAATCTTTTGGAGCAAAAATTAATATAAGACCTGGTCTTATTTTCAGGGAAACATGGTATTACTAGCAATAGTTAAAATAGAGGATTGAGAAAGATATATTTACTTTTGTTTTCCTGTAATATCTACCTGCATTCTGATTTTGTTTGTTTGTTTGTTTGTTTTTTGAGTGTGACTGAAAGCAGTTGCAACTAGTTTGATAACAATTTGCATAATCCTAGGTATCCCATGACTGTTTGTTTCAAATGTGAATATCATCCATTGGAGAAAAAGGTTGAGTATCGTTCCTTAGAGAATGTAGTCCAATTCCCTACTTTTATCAGAACTTCAAATGTAGAGAGTAATTTATCTAGTCACACATCTAATTGGCTAAGTCTATAACCCAGACCTCCTTGCTTCCAGTACAGTACTTCACATTCCAATAAATGACCACTTATTTTCAACAGCCAATATAAGAAAGTGGGGCTGAGGCAGGAGAAGATTAGGCAAGGCAATTTGCCTTTTTCCAATCTTAAATCTTAGTTCCAAAATAAAGGAAAAGCACCAGAGAAACAGAGCCCAGATGGTATATTCTGTATGCTATCTATGCTCTAGGAACATTCTTTATCAAATCTATTTGATTGTAACTCACAATAAGAAATAGTTTAAATAACAAATTAGGACATACTCTCGTTTTCCCCCATAACTGAAAAAGTTTCAGAAAGCAATTCTTGCCCTTACTAGATATGCACTCTGATTCTATTCCATTCTAGCCTATTTTATTAAAGAGAAAAATGGATTTTTGAGTCATGCTGGAAAAAAAACTGCTCTAGAAAATAGGAGACAGGTTTCAATCTGTTGACAAACTCCAAAGTTACTAGCTTTGCTCTAGTGTCATTGACAGAATAAATTTCCCTAATATTTACTTGAACTACAAGTACCACCTTTCAAGACTTCATAACAGAACCTGTAAAATCTTTTCCTCATTGGAACACCAGTTCATTACAGTATTTCATGGATTCTAAGACTCATTGTTTTTCACATTTTAACATGTCTGAATTTCAGATGTCAAAAAAATCAGTGGCATGGCACAGTTTACTTGGCAGTGTTTTTTTTTTTTTTTCTTTCTTAGATAATATGAAATAATGGTGAGTTATTTCACCATTAAAATCCATGATTTCTTAGTTTCTATGAAATATATTAATAAGAATTATATAGGCCATACAATTGCTTATTAATTTCAGAGTATCCAGCCAATCAGAAAGCTTTTTGACGTCTTGTTTAGAAAATGCAGTGAGATGAGAACTGCTTAAGAAAAAAATCTTACTCTTGGGCTGGAAGGAAAAATGAGTTTAGTTATTACAGAAAGCTTTCTCACGTGCCTTCCTGGTTAGCAGGCTTTGATTATGATCTTTCTGCTTTTCTACCTTCCCTATTTCTGTTTTGTTTCTTTTGGTGATTAGCATTTTACTCTTTTCCTCTCATCAACAGGATGGGGGGGGGGCGGTTGGGAAGAGTTCCTCGGACCATGGGTAAAAAGGATGCAAAAGGTGATGTCCAAAAGTTAAGGTACTTCAAAAAATAAGGCTTTATTTTTCAAATGGAATGAAATGCCAAATTTCTGCGTATTTGTTTAAACTGCTACCAACCTAACACATTGTAAAACTTAATGACTGTAGAACTGGCTGAACATGACTAGGAACAAAAATAAATTTGCGAGGCTATTTTCATCCCAGCGTGACTGAAATGCACCATCCTTTCCTTTAAAATAAAAACCTCTAATGAAGAAGAGAGTAAATCAAATGCCACAATTAACGTGCTACTAGAAATAGGAATAAGTAGTTACTGCTTTTCAAGTCAGACACTACGAAGCTTTTTTTTTTTTTTTTTCCACCTTTGCTTGGCTAAAACTTCAGCCAAGCCCAAGGCTGGGGAGAAGGGTCCCACGCTGGGGCGCGGGGTCCTGAGCCCTGAGTAGGGAGCTCTATAGGGCAGTGTCCTTAGATTGGGCAGCGCCCAGAGAGACCGGTGCCGAAGGCCTTGCCTCAGCAGATCACATGCACGGGACAGGCGGCGGTGGGCTCGCATCCCGCGGCCGCTCTTGGGCGTGTGCATGCGACTCCGTGGCGATAAGACTCTAGCAGAACAAGGTGCTGCCACTTGCTTGGGCGTGGTAGCCGCCAGCCCTGTAGGCCTCGCAGCTGACGCCTCCGCCAGCCGTCACGTGACAGGGAGGGGGTGTGGCCGCGCCCGCGAGCTGGTGGGCGGGGCCGGGAGGGCTGGGGGAGGGGGCTCGAATGTGAAGGATTTTGGAGGCTCTAGATACTCAGAGGCAGCGACGCGGCGGATGACAACATTAGGCCGCGACGCGCTCGGAGCTGGGCGGTAGTGGTCGGGGCAGCCCGAGCGGCTGCAGCGTTCGCTTTCGCCGCGGCAGCAGCCGCCACCGATACCCCGCAGACAGAGGGAAGGTGGGGGCCCGCCCTGGCCGGGGGACCGCGAGGCCGGAGTTCCTGCCCCTCTCGCGGGCCAAGCCAGCAGCGCCTCCGTGGCGGCGAGACAGCGCCCTCGGTCTGTGCTCGCTCCCCAGCTGCCGCTGGCGACAGGAGCGAAGTTAGGGTCGGACCGAACGCGTGCCGGGACCCAGAGGAACCGGCCCCCGGCGCCCCGCCTCTCCGGGGGCTCCGCACCAGTGAGTGTCGCGCGGGTGGGTCCCTGAGTTGGGGGCGGAGGGTTCGCACCCCTACTGGCGACTGCACCTCCGTAGCTCCACATCCTGAGCTCTGGCGGGCGGGGACTCCGGGCACCCCGCGCCGGGGAGTTCCTCAGGCGCCTTTGTCCCTTTTTGGAGTGCGGGGTTCAAAGGCTGGCGTGTGTGGAGTGTTTTGGGGCCCGCAGTAGGTGCGTCTGCAACCTTACAAAGCCGCGGCAGGGGCGGGGGGCTGTCATAGCATTTTGGCCGCGTGAATGTGTGCCTCCTTCCGAAGTTTGGGCGGAAGGCGGGGGATCGCCGGAAGCCCTAGCGCCGGGGAGAGCCGGAGCTGTCACTTGGTGCGGTTTAGGCGAGGCTCCGGTTTTCCTGTGACAGCTCCGAGGCTGTGCAGCGCACCGCAGAACGCACCCGCCCTTGCGGAGCCGAATGACACGGTGTTGTTCCTCTAAACCTCAGTTCCTGTGGCCTTGTAGCGTAGAAGAAAGGAGAAGCCTTTGCTCTACTTTTAAATTTAATGTTTGTTTCAAAGCCCCTTTTCAAGAGTGGACTCAGGTTCCAATGAGCTTCAGATGGAGCGTGCTTTTGGTTCATTGAACCACCCACTTAAGACCTGCGAAGCAACTGTATATGCAGATTTTCCATTCACAAAAGTCATTTAACACTCTTCTTTATGAGAGACATCTGCCCTGGGGAACATGCTTAATTTCATTTTCTCTAAATGCGGTCTGAAATAATAGGTAACATGGGCTCCGACTTAAGCAGATGGGGGGATGAACTTACCTAACTGATGATTAAGCATATCTGCTCTAAATACATAATTTAATGGAGTTTTTGCTTTTCTGATGCTGGAGGACTATACATGACGCCAGCGTAGTATTAGAATGCCCTGTGTAGGATAGGGTTATTAGTTTTTATTAACTTCCCCTGAAACTTAGCCTCAAATTAGCAGTGCTTTAGGTCTTTTCAAATAATCACTTAAAACTGTTTTGCCTCCTGAGGATTCCAAGGAGAGCAAGGATTGTGGAGAAACATGGGTGAATTGCTTTTTAGGGTTCCTCCATCTCATCAGGGGTCATCTAAACTTATGCTGATAGACTATGGTCAATTTCTGTGCTGGCTAGAACCTGTTTTGCATTGAAATTACTAAGGTTGGGGAAGGAAAAGTAAGGGCATGCAAATTGTCCGCTAGTGAAAGTACAACTAATTTCAAATATTTGTTACCTCTTTTTTGATAGCAACTGTTTGTGGAATGACTATAATATGCCCTTTGAAAATACTGGGAAAGGGAATAGGTGAAACATAAGAACTGCCTTTTAGGTCTTTAATTATGGAGATTAAGCCCTTGCGGTCAAATTCCATGTGAACTGTTTGAGTCGCAATACATTGTGTACAGGTGTTTAGAAATGCCAGTTTAATTAAAAATGATCATGGTTTAGTTCTTTTCCACTGTATCATAATATTTGTTGTATTTGTGACCTGTGACAGATGCTGCTATATTTGTTTCAGTTAGAATGTTACTACATTTTAGAGGCAATCAAATATGTTTCTTACCACACATTTATGGCACTGATAAATTTGACAATGTCTAGTTTCTTGGTTCATTTCAAATTGAAAATCATTAAAGTATACTTTGGGGAGAAATATACACTTCTTTGTAATGCAGTTATGTTTTAGTTTGATTTCAGAAAGAAGTGATAAAATTATGAATTAACAAAATCTACTTACACAAAAGGATCATTTGTTTTTAAAGGACAAACTGCAAAATTTCTTTAACTAGTGAGTGATCTTAGTACATTTAAACTTGGTTTGGTTTGTAAATAACCTTCAAGAGCAGGTTACTTGTGTTAAAACATGAACAACAAAATGAAGAATGGGTACTTAGAAGTATTCTTCTAATATTAATTTCGAAAATCTTATCCTGGTAACAATACCGGAAGTATTGTATTTTAATATTTATATTATAATATCCAAAGCTGAACACATTTATAGCAATGGTCTTTGAGCATTGGAAGATTCAAAGGTAGAAGATACAGACCCTACCTTCTTTTTATGAATATGACCTACAAATAATACATAAATACAAGTTAAATTAAAAAGCCTCTGAATACTTCATTCATGAAAGTGGATGGAGGTTCTTCATTGTAGCATTTGTGGCTGAAGTATAGTTTCCTTATGGATGAGACCCAGGAAGAGATGTCTGGACTAATGTGTGAAGATTTCATGTCAGTGTGTGGGAAACCACTGAGAGATTTTAGACCTGTCTTTCCACCTTGGTTCCTATCCCCTCATACGTATATCTTCAAAAAGGTATGAAGTTGAAGGTTTCATCTAGAAGACATGATAGAAGGGATTTTTTCCTCCCTAAAAATATTATCAAGTTTGCAGGCTTTCTTCAAAGATCTTATAGGGAAGGAATCCTTGTCCTGGAACATTATACATTTTTTTACCTTTGCTAAAGTTGCAAACAATGTAATCTCTCCATGAAAGCAAGGACCTTGTCTGTTTTGCTCACCATTGACCCTTCGAATGCGTAGTAATTATTGAATGAAAAAATGTAGTTTCAGATATATGACTAGAAAACAAGGAGGAGTATGTGATAATGTAGTGCAAATTAGATACAAGCAGTGAGGTGATAAACGAAGATGTTGGCTTGGGAGGCAGAGAGCAGGTCATTTAATCTAGGAAACTTTCTTGGAGGAGGTGACTCTTGAGTTAGGTCTTGCTGAAAGCTGTATATCTGAAGATAAACAGGTTTTCTAACAGGGTAGACAGCATGAACCAAAGCATTTAAATCAGACTGGCTAATTATGTCAGATAAACACAGTGAGTCTTTTTTGGTAACATTATGAAGAATTTTTCTTTTCCTCTCACAACTGTTGCATCTCCCAGATAAGAAGATTGGCATACCTTATAAGAGCTGAGACTTAGAATACTTGAGTTTTGGAGGTGACGATGGTACAGTGAAAGCAACAGCATTGAATTGGGGGTGAGATAATTTAAATTGGATTTCTGATTACATCTTATACAAGCAAGCGTCCTTGGGCAAATGACTGCGCCTTAGTTTTCTCATCTGTAAAAGGAGGATAATACTTATCTCACATGATTGTTGGGAAAATGAAATTACATGATGTATATGAAAGTGCCTACCTAAGTATTTCACATGTAGGAGAAATCAACGAACATTAAATTATTTAAAACATTTGTCTTTAGATCTTTAAAAAATACTTTTATGTATTTATCATGAACTTTAATATCTACTAGAACTTTGAGTTGACCCATGGTATTACCTTTAAATTTATCTGTGTCAAAATTTTAGATGCTCAGTTTTCTTTCAATCAAGCATAACGGTTTTTGATAGAAATGAGGCTTAATTGTGTTACTTCCTCAAGGAATGGTGGAGGCCTCAAGTTTTTAAAGCTTTAAGTAAGGCTTTAAAATCTGAAAATCTGAGACTTCAGGCTTTTGTTCTGTACAGAATTTGTTTTTGAAGAAACTGCCCTTTCCTGTCATGCCGTGTATCTATTCGTTGTTGTGAAGAAATGGGATTTTCCTGCTATTAAGGAGAAAGTTTCCCAAAATATCCTTTGCTTAATACTGATCTGAGTGATTATAACCCATGAAGGATCTCTCTACCTGCTGTGCTTTATTTTAGAACTCAGTATCTTTTGAGCAGGCTAATAGACTTCTGCATCATTTCTTACTAAATTTTGTTCCAGTAGCTCTTTGTCCGTTTATGAATCTTAAAATTTCATTATACTTTGTGAAGTTGTAGTGTTTATAATTCGTGGAGCAGTCTGTCCTTTGTATAATAATTGAAAGGGAATTTTGTTATAAGAAGACTAAAAAGTATCTTAAGTTTTCAAGTGATAAAGAAGCCACTTACCTACCATCTTCCTTATTCACAAAGAACTGAAAAAAAAAAGAGGAAATGGTTTTAGAGCTTGAAGACTCTTTTTAGAAAGAAAGGAGAAACGTTTTGGATAGGGGTTGTTAAAAATGTGATAGATTCAGAGGGATATTGTTCTAGTTCCCAAAGGTGTCTTAGGAATGGTTGGCCATAATATGTTTGGCTGTTAACTATATGCTGCTTTAAAAGTACTTGACATATGTTTTATTTATTCCTCACAGTGACCTCCCAAATCAGACTATTTTCTTGTCCTTTTTTAAACCTCAGACACTGAGAGATTAAGTAGTAGTTAGTGGAGCCTACCAAAAGGATTTAAATTTCAAGTTTAACTTGACCTTTGGTTTCAGAGCTTCTCCTTTTAACCACTGAAGTATGAGTTCTGATGGTTAAGTTTGCAAACTTGTTGCAACGATGTTGCTAACCTTTTTTGGTATCAGAGGGATTATTCATTATGAATTTGTACCAACTGGATGAACAGTTAACCAAGTTTACTATCTGGAAGTGCTGAAAAGGCTGCATGAAAAGTTAGACGACCTGAACTTTTCACCAACAATTCATGGCTCTTGCATCACGACAATGTACCAACTCACATGGCACTGTCTGTGAGGGAGTTTTTAACCAGTAAACAAATAACTGTATTGGAACACCCTCCCTACTCACCTGATCTGGCCCCCAATGATTTCTTTCTTTACGCAAAGGTAAAGGAAATATTGAAAGGAAGACATTTTGATGACATTCAGGACATCAAGGGTAATACGATGACAGCTCTGATGGCCATTCCAGAAAAAGAGTTCCAAAATTGTTTTGAAGGGTGGACTAGGCACACTGACGTTGGTGCATAGCTTCCACCAAGGGGAGTACTTTGAAGGTGACTGTAGTGATATTCAGCAAGGAGGTGTGTAGCACTTTTTCTAGGATGAGTTTGTGAACTTAAGTGTCTGAGCTGCTATACTGCTTTGTATAGTTTATTTGCAGTTGCACCTTATGACAAGCCTTGATCTTCATGATATTTGTGAGTCTATTTTGACTGTATGATTTGTGAAAAGTTCATTTAGTAATAAGATGGTGTATAACCTCAATTTTTTTCATTTCATGTGTATTTGACTGACATTTTTTTAAATCTTAAAAAATATTTGCAGTAAGGCAAATTATTTATTGTTCATTCAGTTGCCATTTTCTCACTAGGCAATTCCAGACTCTACTAGAAATAGAAGAACATGGTAGATACAGTATTTTAAAGTGACTTGTTACAGTTTTTTAAATTCGTACTTAAAAGATTTGGGTTTTTACCCCCCCACCCCACCCCTCGTTCAAGACTTTGTTTCTCAGCCCAGGGCAGTTCATGCCGACCTCCGGCTGCTCATGGCAGCCCAGCTCCAGGAGAGCCATTGTTCACAATCTTAGCTGTAGAGGGCACAGCTCACTGGCCCATGTGGGAATTGAACCAGCATTAGGAGAACGGCTCTCCAACCACCTGAGCCACAGGGCCAGCCCAAAAGCTCTTTTATGAATAAGACTGATATATAGAATCAGTGTGGATGGTTTTTATGTAGTGTATTTTAGGGATAGAAATCTATAATTGAAATCTATCCTTTTTTGTTTTTCAAGACCAGTTTAAGTTAAGTTTACTAAAGCCATCTCCTGCTGAAATTTCCACCATTAAAGTAACTTGTTTTTTGGTTGCCGAATGCCACATGTTAGCAGGAGTAGTTTATCAGGTTACATAGTTTCATACAAAGAGCTCAGGAAATTACGCAATCTGTGTAGATATGTTTTGATGGGATGGGAGTAGGGTAAGAGCAGAGCAGTCCTCTTACTGGAGAAAGTGCAGTCAGTGTAAGTACCGTTACTACTGGGTGAGAGTAATGAGGTGGGGTGGGTGCCTTGGACGTGAGAGCACAGGCCCACTGTTAAGCTGGAGAGGAGACTCGCTTTGCTGACTGTATAATTTTGCCTTTTGTTTTGACTATGATAACATTTAAGGTCAGCAATCCAGAAGTAAAGAAAAACTGTGCTGTGCATCATAGTGGGGAGTTGGTCATAGTTTCTTGGCTCTTGTGTAAGATGTGGATGCTTTATAAATATTCATTGATAATCGTGGAAGGAATCTCTTACTACCTATTATTTTAGAAATACAGAGAGACAGAAGAGCACAGTCTCTGAAACCAGACTGCTGAAGGTCAGAACCTGCGCAGACACCAGCGGATCGCCCTGTAACTGGCCCTATGCTGACATGAGGTGATCTCAGGGGAAGGAAATGGTGGATTTGGGCAGAGTGAGAGGCCAGAGATACACCCTGTGAGTTTTCCATGGCTCTTGTGTGGTATAAAAGAGATCTAGAAGTTCTCACACAATCCTAGTGAAGGAGATAGAAGTTAGCACAGTGAGAGCCAGAAAGCCTGTCACGAATGAGGCCACTACTGAGAGAGGGGACTATGCAATAGAGGTTTTGGGAGGGCGGCTATGGCAGATGCAGCTTAATGCCCATCAAAGTTTGTGTTCCCTCTCGTTATAGTGTGGTTAACACTGAAGTGGCTGCGCAACCAGGAACACATTTCTCAGTCATGCTCTCCTCTACCACGTCCTCCCTCCCTGTATTGAGGTGGGGCCATATAACTGGTTTTCAGCAGTGGAATGCGAATGGAAATGATATGTTGTAACTTCTGGGTTGAGGTGGCTGAAAAGCAGGTGTTCTTCATTAACCTTCTCTTTTCCCTTCCAAAGGCCAGATGCAGAGGCTGGGGTGCTAACTGGGTGTTAGAGCCATAAGATTGGAAGGATATAGAGTTCCTAAATTACCACGTGCGCCAAACAGGAGCACCCACACCAGACGATAATTTTAATAAGAAACTGTGTGAAGTTACTGAAAATTTGGGGTTTATTTGTTAGGCAGGTAGTGTTGCCTTAACTATAAGCACGGGCTGCATAGCGGAGGTTGTTGAGACCCTAAAAATGTCCATACCAAGAAGAGCTGCTGGGCCAATTTAGGAGATCCACTGGGTAGTGTTCCAACATACACATTGGCATATGCCATTATGACTCTGTGAGGACCAATGGCCAAATGTCAGAGGCCAGTGAGCACCCAGAGGGCAGTCCATGGGTCTGCATTCAGACCAGTTTTCTCTATGCCCAGATACCTTGGTAAGAATGAGAAACAGAAAGAAACTGCAATATATATATATATATTTTTTTTTTTTTTATAAAAGTCTGAGGAGTTCCCTTAAAGCAGGGTTTCTCAGCATGGCACTGTTGACCTTGAGGGCTAGGTAATTCTTTGTTGTGAGTGGCTGGCCTGTGCATTGTAGGATGTATAGCAGCATCCCCATCCTCTACCCGTTAGATGCTAGTAGCACCTTGCTGAGTTATACAACCAAAAATGTCTCCAGACGTTGCCAGATGTGCCCTGGGGTACAAAATCACCTCCAGTAGAGAACCACTGCCTTAAAAACTGAGTTAACCTGAAATAAGTGATTTTAAACTGAAAGAAACTTACCTTTAATTAAAGGACTTTTTCTCCTCTTTGAAGAAAGGTGGAGTTCATAGAGGAGGTTTGTTTATGAATATGCAACAAAGAAAGCTATGTTGTTTTTATGAAACACATTAGTTTCTATTAAATATTGCACCATAGTTCTATTAATTTATCAACTCAGACATCAGAATTTTCCATTTTTTCTTTATCTTCTGAACTGCTAGCTATATTTATTGCCTAGATAAACATATCCCTTCCACCTCTCCCTGCCCAAATAATCCCACCTGTCATACCCATAGATTCTTTCTAAATGATGAAAACCAATAAATAGTTTTGTATTATGATTGTGTAAATGTTATTTAATGCTGGACCAGTTGGTATGCTCAGATTGTGATTTCTTTTCTACAGATCGTACTAAGCAGCCCTTGGGCCACTCGAGGAAAAATGTTGATAATATCAAGGTCCACTGGATTTTATATATTTTATCAGTTGTTCAAAATCTAGCCATTGAATTAAAAAAATTGACATGACTTCCTGTTTTCTTGATGTTTCTAATTGCCCCCCTTCTTATACTGTATGCCTTTATTATAGCCTCTCAACTCCCCCACCCCTCAACTCTTCAGCATAGTACCTGTTGCACTGGGTTCCCTATTTATCTGGAGTTGCCTGTAATTCTGCCTCAGTTTGTACTAGTTGCCTTTTAGGTCTCTTTCTGAAGTTTCCTTTCACTGTACCCTTAAATTGGATCCATTCTATTACAGAGCTTCCTTGTCTTTTAAATGTTCTTGATCTTATTTTCTGGAGTACATCCTCAAAAAAGTGTGTGAGAAGCAAACTTTTTGATTTATGTACAGAAATGTCTTCATTCTATTCTCACATTAGACTGATAGTTTGGCTGGGTACAATATCGTAGGCTGCAAACAATTTTTCTTTTGAATGCCGAAAGCATTGCTTGGTTGTCTTCTAGTATCTATGGATGCTTACTAGAAGTTGTGTGTTGTCTAATTCACTATCCTTTTAAGATGTTTTGTTCTTTATTTTGTCTGAAGGCTTTTTAGGATCTTCTGTTTTATCTTTCTGCTACAAAGTCATAAAGAGGTGTATAGGTTGTTTTTGTTTTGCTTATTTGTTCTAGGCACTCAGTTGCTCTTATTGTCTGAATCAGATTCTTTACCTCTAGGAAATTCTTCTCTATTATATCTTTGATATGTGCCTCCTTTCACTTTCTTGTTTGCGGGATTTTTTTCCCCTAGTTTTTTGGCTGATTTGTGTGTGTGTTGGGGGGGGGGGGGGGGAAGGAGTAATCTGTGAATTTTTTTTTTTTCCCCAGTATTTTCCTGCCATTATTTTCTTGTTTTATGTTGTAATACTTTCATTAGTCTCAGAATATATAAAGTAGATTTTTAAAAAGATATCTTGTTTCCTCAATTATCTCCTTTTCTCCTCTAGTTAGTTTTTATGTTTGTTTATATGATCATTCATTTTCATGGTGAATTTTTCTTATATGCCTCGTGATTCTTGGTTTTCCATTCATGTTTCACAAAGAAGAATGGGTTTCTGGTCTGGTTCTTCCCCCCTCCCACCCTGTTCCTTGAACTGTTTTCTCCATTAAATTTTTCCGTTGAGTAGGAATTCTGGCCAAAACACCTAGGGGGCAGGACTGTACAGGGTAGGGCCTATGTATTGGCAAGCATTATTTTAGGGTAAGAGGGAGGGGAGCTAGATTCAAGGCTGTGGGCCCTCTAAATGCGAGATGAGAAGGGTTTATTACTCTGTCCCAGCATCCCTACTTATCTTTTCTTAGGTAGTCATTCACTATCTTTAGAGAAAAACCAACTATGTATCTTTTTGCCTTGGGGTAAATGTCAGTTGTTTCGGTGCTGCTTGGAGATGGGGGATGGGAAATGTAGTTGTATCTTATACAGTTAGTCAAGTAATATTTAATTCTCCTATTTTTAGCCCCACTATTCCCAGCCTTTGCTCTACCATTTACTTTGCAATCATGCTTCTCTGGGGTTTTGCCAGACCTGTGGGTTCCCACCCTTTTGCATCAATCTTGAAGAATATAATGAGGCTGTGGCTTTCTTTGCTGGTTGTATCAATCAATCTCACATCTACTTTGATCTTTCAGAAATTTGTTGAATACCCTCTCTACTCCTAGCCCTAATTTTAATTTCTTTGCTCTAATGGTTTTATTTCTTTATAAATTGTTTTTATTGCAATGGGATATTTTAGTAACTGGCAAGAAATTTTATATTTAGTCTACCATCTTTTATTGGAATCTGTTTCTAGCTTCTTAAACAGAAGGTACAGAACAAACTTTTATTTAAATGCAGGTTTATTCATAGAAATTATGATCGTGATACTGTGTTAAAATACCGTGATGTTCCTTCACCATTGATTGGTCTAGATGTTTGTATCTTTATGCCATTTGGCCCCAAAACTTGTATTGTTTTGAATTCTTGTTTGCTTCTTAGTTTTTCTGCTTGCTTTCCTGTTGTCATCTACCCTAACTTGCACATCATTATGATTCTCTTGCTACTTGGAAACTGAGTGAGACCATTTAGATTTGAGCGTAAAATAGTGACTTTGCTCTACAGAATGGCATGTCACCTTTAAACACATGGCTCTTGTGACATTTTGATTTTTCAGAAATCATTACTTATTGTCTGTTTCTTAACTGTGGCCAGATAAGTGAGGTGTTACTCTTTTTATTTACTTCTCTGTCTTAATTGTTATAACTACTTTGGTTAATTATTGATATTTTTCTCTATTACTTTTCCTTCTCTTCTGACTTATAATCTTTGGCACTTTAAATGTTGAATTTGGATTGCCTAGCTAGTTCATTGAAAGCCTTAATTTTTATCTCCTTTCATTTTATAGTCATAAAAATTTCCTAGCATTGTTCTAAATTTTAACTTACTCTGTCTTTTGTTTTTCAGTGTCCTGTCATGAATATTCAGGCTCCATATTTGTTGACTATAAATTATCTTAGTCAAATAAACGTAAACTTATCTATTTCTTGCCCCTTTCTTCTATGATGTTGCTACATTTCCCTGTCAATCTTGTTCAGCTCTTCTCTCGTGAGACTTTGTAGTTCTTTCTTCTACAGCTATGGATGGTTTCAACTGCTAGAATGTGTGTCTTTTATGATTGGAGTTATAAATTCTTCTGCAATGAGAAGTTTTTACAATCCATATTTTAAAAATACTGACTATTTTGAAGCTGAAATCGTGTCAGAGGGTTGTGATTTGGAAGGCTTAAACTCCCAGATTTGACCTGATTACATAAGATATTATAGAACCTGCGTAGTAAATACTTATTTGAAATTTAAAGAAGCTTAGAAAATACATTGGCTCTTGTGCAATTTCTTCATATGCCTAAAATAATAAAGTCAAAATTGTAAATATTTCCTGATGTAGTTGACATCTATGTACTGAATATTTTGTGAACTTTATATTCTGTGAAACTCTTGATTTTAGAACCCAGAGATTGGATTAGATAGTGGTTATATGTCTCTTGGTTTACCTTTTTCATGTATTCTAATCATTCCCTTTCAGATATCTGTTGTTATGGTTAATTTCTTTCTCGACTGGCTCATTACAATATCCTTTATTGTTTCTATTATGTTTATAGTTTTTGGTACTTTTTCTCACTGTTCTTGACATTTTAAAATAGAATCTTCAACATTTATAGGTAATATTGTGACTATTTTCAAAGCTTTGATTATTTGGAAAATTATAGCTTTTATTTCTTTATTTTTCCAATAATTTATGATTAGGATGTAGGAATTAAAAAAACAAAACAAAAACAATTCCCTGTCATTATTGACGAACAATTCCTCTGTAAAAAAAGAGATTCACTTCAGAGATTGATTACTTAACATATTTAGCATATTAACTAGCAAAGTCTTATTTACCTTTTGGGGCTTTTTCATTCACAGTAGTAGTAATTACCATCTTCAAACTCAAAAGTTGAAATTAATCATTGACATATTTTGTGGCTATGAAACAAATTATGATTATAATTAAATTCAGAAAATATATGCTGTTTGGTATTCTCTTAAGATTTTTTTCATTGTTATATTGATCAGTTTTCTTTTAGGAACAGGCTTTCAATATAAGGGTTACCTCCATAGTTTCTCATTTTTGGTAGTCACTCTTTTCTTTTTTCTTTTCCTTTCCTTTCCTTTCCTTTCCTTTCCTTTCCTTTCCTTTCCTTTCCTTTCCTTTCCTTTCCTTCCTTCTTTCTTTCTTTCTTTCCCTTCCTTCCTTCCTTCCTTCCTTCCTTCCTTCCTTCCTTCCTTCCTTCCTTCCTTCCTTCCTTCCTTCTTTTAAAAAAATATTTGAGGAAGGGGAACAGGACTTTATTGGGAAACAGTGTGTACTTCCAGGACTTTTTCCAAGACAAGTTGTTGTCCTTTCAATCTTAGTTGTGGAGGGCATAGCTCAGCTCCAGGTCCAGTTGCCATTGTTAGTTGCAGGGTGCACAGCCCACCTCCCTTGCCGGAGTCGAGGAGTCGAACCGGCAACGTTGTGGTTAAGAGCCCACTGGCCCATGTGGGAATGGAACTGGCAGCCTTCTGAGTTAGGAGCACGGAGCTCCAACTGCCTGAGCCACTGGGCTGGCCCTTTGGTAGTCATTCTTAATTCAAGTATAGAAAGTTATGTTGGTTCTCATAGATCTTTTTTGAATTGGTATGCTGAAGTGTAATTATGTGTCTTGGTTACTTACGCGATAAATTAAAGATGATGAGGGCTTTGTTGTGGTAATTTATACCTAGAACTCAAAACCCAGAAGCATCTAGGCCAGAGTGAGGCACTCAGATACTCATTTTTTTTTCATGTTCAAGATAGAAAGCCATTCTCTATCTGTATCAAAATATGAAGAAATTGCTTTTGGGATAAAGAAAATCAATAATAAAATTCCTTGAGATTGTCTTGAATTAACTTTAGATCTTGCATTTCAAGTTTTGATGCTTAATAAAGAACCTTCAGCTTAAGTATGAGGATAAATTTTACTTGTAGGAAACTGGGTAACCCTTTTGGTTTATTGTAACCAGTTGTCATACTTAATAAATGAGAAACACTTTTTTTCTAGTATCTTGATTTAAAACAAGGTTCATATTTTCCTTAGAAAAGGATCTTTCAAGAAAACTGAAAATTTAAGCAGAATCAGGTAGTTTTAGCTGCAAATTAAAATATCTAACTTTAAAAATAAAAACTTATCATCCAAGGGAGACATTTAACATGCATAGGACTAAATTATTACTATGTAATTGCCAGTATTATATGTGTAAGCACTGTCCTAAGTGTCCATGGTTAAATACTGTCTCAGAAATCCTCTTTGAAACCCGCTGTCACACGCTTGTGCAACCTAGAATTGCAAGCACCAACTGATTTAGTAAACAGATGTCCTGGGAAAATAAAGAGCCTGCCAGAAGTATTGTCTTTCCTATTAACTAACTGTGTGACCTTGGCAAACCACTTAATCTCTGTGGGTCTTAGTGAAATGGAGAGTTTGGAACAGATAGCCTTTTAGGTTCTTTTGAGGATTCCTTGAAGGTATTAGGGACTAGAATTGCAGTAAGAGAATATCTTCTATAATATATCCTTATAATAGCGCCGAAATAGATGGTGGTATTCCCATTTTACAGATGGAAATTCCCATTTTGCATCGCAGTATCTGTTATTTGGGAAAACCAGAAGTCAGGGAACAGGCCTGTGAGTTATGCTCAAAGTACAAATGAGACCAGTTTCTAAATAAACATACTAGAGCTTAAAGTGTCTAAGAGATGATTGGTGTGCTCAAAATTGTCTTGAATTTATTTCAGTAATGTTACTGTTCCAAAAACACTTGGAACGATTCCTTTGTCATTTCTTTAGTGCCTTCAGCCTCATTCTTGTAACCTACCTACATTCTATGGTGGCAAATGACATCTTTTGAGAACGGATTTGATATTTGGAAAAGGTGTGAAGTCATTCTGAACTAAGTTTCATGCTTAAAATTAAGAATCAAAATAAGGAATGCCGTTTTTAGTTAAAAATAAGCCCTAACCAAAGGGATGAAACCCATTATTCTTGTGTGATTTATAAGGTGGCTAAGAAAGAAAGTGATTAGAAAAGAGGAGTTCTGAAATTGTTTTGTGTGGTGGCAATTTGAAATGGCCTCTAAAAATGACTACTCTGAATGAAGATAACCTTTATTTGTATGTAAATTCTGCTATATTAGTTAAAATGACATCTTAAGGTACTTATACCTGTTAGTTCCCTTTGACACCTAGACCAGTGCTATGCTGATTTAGCATGCACTTTAGAGAAAGAGTTGCTAAATGAATTATAGACGACAGGTATTCTTTCCATTTTAGAGGAGATATGAATCTATAGAGCATGTGTTTACATAATAATTTAATTCTTGGTTAATTCGTATTTATTATGTAATTTGTGGTTATCCATGGTTAAGTTTAATTCCAGACAGCTATCCCATCTCATTTCCTAGCATGAACTAAAACCACTTCTGTTGCTAAGCTGAGTGTACTCTGATGCAGGTTTACAACTAAACATTTTTTTTTGCAAAAATTATCTTAGGCTGCCTTATACACTTATTGTTATTAAATGCCTTTTGGACATCAGTGCTGTGCTTTATTGGCGCAGATATTAGACAATAACGTACCTATATATCTAATTGCAGAGGAACTTGTGATAGGAAGATTTTATTTTATCTTTTTAAGGTATTAGTTTTCATGATTTAAACTCCCAGATATTGGAGTTTAATAAAGCTTCCTCATTTGTAAGTATTAAAGAATACTAAAAAACTTCTCTAGTCCCTTTTTAGTAATACCTTTTTATTGAGGTTTCAAAATAATTTAATGTAACAAGACAGATAGTTAATTCAACAGATAATTTGAGTGCAAGTCAGTATGCAAGGGGCTGAAAATTCAATGGGAACTAGGTAGACATGTGATTCCTGAGCTTGTGTGTGTGGGAAGGGTGAGGAACAGAGAGTAAACTGCTAGTTGCACAATTCATTGTGTAATCACCATTGTGGAAAGTGCTAAGAAGAAGAAACACAGGGTAATATAAGAATTTGCTGACTTGTGGGGAGAGGGGAGGCAAGAAGCTGACTTGAGCTGAGGTAAAAAGAATATTTCTGGTAGCACATCTTGTTTAAGTATCCTGGAACAGCAAGGAGCATAGCTTTTGCTAGAATCTATCTGAAAGGGTTCACCATGGCTGGAGTATTAAAAAAAAAAAAAAGATAGCAGTGTGGTACAGTAGGCAAAGATGGGGTCGTGCAAGGCTGGATAAACCATTGTAAGGATTTTAATTTGTTTTAAGGGCCCTTGGAAACCATTAGAATATTTTAAATGAAGATCATGAAATGATCGGGTTTAGAATGATCATTCTGGATGCTGTATGAAGTAATGGTTTGGAGGCGACAAGGGTAGCTGCTGGGAGATCCATTATGTTGTATTGAAATTAAGGTACCTGTGGCTTTTCCAAGGGAGCATTTTGAATTTTGTAGACCAGTGATTCTCAAAGTATGTGTCACCAAGTAACTTATTAGAAATGCAGATTCTTGGGTTCTGTCCTGCCCTACTGAATCAGAACTTTGGGGATGGGGCTCAGAAATCCTATTTTGAACAAACCTTTCAGATGATTCTGATGTTCCTAAAGTTTTTGAACCTCTGCTGCAGGTCATTTTCATTGGATATATGGTTTTTGAATGTAGACGAAAGTTCTAGGCTGGTGATATGGACAGGCAGTAACTGCATGAAGGTGGTAGTTGAAAGTGAGAGGAAGAGAAGAGGTTTTCATTGAGAAGAACCCTGAGACGCTTTAGCATCAAAGCCCTGGACAGAATGAGGGGAGCTAGTGAAAGAATCCACAAAGGATTGGTTAGACTCGCAGGGGTGTCCAAACTGCGGCCCCCGGGCCAACTGCGGCCCGCGATCCATTGTTAATTGGCCCGCAGCAAATTCCAAAAATATATTTAGTTAAATAAACCAGGTGAGGCAATACATACTTCACCTTGAGTGAGTGGTCCGGCTGTTTGTGTATTTTACCGCATATGGCCCTTGGTGAAAACCATTGAAAAAAGTTTGGACACCCCTGGGTTAGAGGAACCAGGTCAGGAGAGTCTTTGAGTAAGAGTGTGGAAAAGTAAGCATTACATTTGGCAATGAATTTTCTTTGTGTGAATATTTGTAGTGGAATTACAGAGGTGGGCACGAGCTTTGAACAGGTTGAGAAGGAAATGGGGAGAAAAAGAGTGAAGGAAATATAATTTACTCATTTAGAACATCCCTTACTCTTTGGGTAGCTATTTAATATTCAAAAATTATGAGAAATGAAAATAAATAACCTTAAGGGGCAGCTAACCAGTATAAAAATCTATTGAGAACACTATAATAAAATCTCATTGTTTGGACCTGTTGATTTCTGCAATTCATAATATACATAGAGGACTGAATTCAAGTTTAGCATTGTTTTTACCATCTTGCAAGGAATGCTGTATATAATAGTTAAACTTATGGAAAGGAGGATGGGGGATGTTTGGCTTTAACCTACTAAGAATGCTGTTTGTAACATAATTAAAACCACGTTAGCAATATGCATTTATATAAAAATAATTTTTAAATTATACTCTTATTCATTACAAATACATTAATTCACTTTATATTACTGTTATGTATCTAAAGGAAAATGCCTTTAAATGCATTTTATAATTCAGACTTTTGCGTTTTAAAATTACCCTAATTTGTTAGAATTATTCTAACATGTTAATGTTATGCTCTTCTCAAGGGAAGACCACATTTAACGTGAAGACAAATTAAGGTAATTTCAAGGTCAATCCCAATTACATAGTAATATCTGTGGCGCGGTGTGTGTGTGTGTGTGTGTGTGTGTGTGTGTGTGTGTGTGTAGACAATCATGCACAGGCATGAACACGAGTGGGGAGGGGGAGAGAGGGAGACTGAGACTTACGCCATTTTGAGATGCATTTTCTTTTCCAAGTGAAATATATATTTGCTTGTCTAAATTTTGATTAGAGAAATGTAATTTTTTTCTTTTATTTAAATTTATTGGGGTAACATTGGTTAATAACATGTAAGTTAATAACGTATAATAACATATGGTGTACAGTTCTACAACATCTGTATATTGCATACATGCTCACCACTCAGTCTAGCCTCCTTTTGTCACTATAGTTGACCGCCTTTATCCTCTTCCTCCACTCCCCACCTCCCTTCCCCTCTGGTAGCTACCATACTGTTGTGTGTTTCTTTGGGTTTGTCTTATTGGTTCGTTTGTTGCTTTGTTTTATATCCCACATATGAGTGAAATCATATGGTTCTTGTCCTTTTCCTTCATTTAGCATGACACTCTCAAGATCATCCATGTTGTCTCAAATGGCAGTATTTCATCAGAAAAAAATGTGATTTTTATATCAACATTTGCTCACTGTATAATTCAACAGCTGTAGAATCTCATAAAGTTATTTTCTGTTGCTCTTAGATTCCACTTTATGTCCAAAACAGCCCACTTATTAGCAGTTTGGTACTCTAGATATTTCTTTCTCTACATATGTATAGATAAATAGATATTTGTATGTATAATTTTTTAAAAAGCAGAACTGGGATTATAAAGCAATGCTGTTTTGCAGTTTTTTTTCGCCAGTTAACACATCTTAAATCTAAAAGGCTGAATCCTAATAATTTCTCCCTTTCATTTTATAGTTCTTAGAACATTAGGCTGGGACTTACGAGACTTGGGTTCTGGTCTGTTTTGCCCCATGATACTGGGCAAGTTGCTTAACCCCTTCATGTTTAGTTTCTTTATCTGAAAAATTTAGAGGTGGTGAATGGTTCATGTGAAGATTTCTAATAGCTCTAAAATTTATTTGGGAATGCTAGGATTTAAAAGGGCATTCATTTCCTTGAATTTTATTGGAAAGTGATTATCTTAACCCACTGGCAAATTCTTACAGGGATAAGTTCTTGCCAGGTTAACACAATAGTGGGAGGAGGAAGCATGTTAGAAACAAGATTCAAACAAAAAATTTCCTATCATTTACTAGTGTACTCAGTAGGCCTACCTGCTACTTTTAGGATATCACTGGGGAAAAAAATAAATAAATAAATAAACTTTCCTAGAGCTGATTACGTTTTTTGACCGAAAATTCACACCACTTCTTTTGGGGGGTATCGGATATGGATGGGTCTATGTTTGGTTGTACTCATTGACTGCTCGTAGGAGGGAAGAGGAATGGGACTTACAGCCCACTCAGCATTCTTTAAAGAATGTGTCATCTTCACATAAGTGTCTTAGAAAAGCCAAGGGCATTAGGGACAGGAGCCATTGGTGTGAATCCAGGAGCTGTGCTGTCTCTATTCTTTGGCTTTGCACCTTGAGATTATTGGCTAAGTTAAATGTTCATGAAATACTTGAGAAGGCAAAGCAGTGTTTGAAGAATCTTTCAGTGAAAGGTATTCAGTTTTTGAATTAGCATTGCTATGTTATTATTAATGATATATTGATTAAAAAATGGTTTTTGTTTCCTTGTTTTCAGTGTCTTAAGTTGCTGATTTCCTTTTATTTTTATCTGTTTTTAGTCATTTTCATCTTTTTCCATAATGTTTTTTGCCCACTAATATTTATGTATTCTTTTCTTTTTCCTAATCTTTAGCTTCTATTTTTCTTGTCATTTTATATATTTTAAGTTTCTCTGCCCTTTTCATTTGATGTTTTTTTCTTAAACTTTTAAAAAATGTAATTATTATTTTTTCCAAGTAAGATTTTATTAAGGCAGAGACACAAAAAAGTATAAAGGAGAATAATTGAGAAAACTAATGATTTCAATAGTGGCTTGCCCAGGGAGAGCTTTAATTTAAATTTACTTTTCATTGATATGTGTGTGTTCCTTTTCATGGCTGTTGGGTGGCATGGTTCTGAGGTGGAGAGCCCAAAATAGCTCTCAACAAGAGATTCAGGATACTTTCCTCCCCCTCCACTTACCCAATAGTAGCTCTTACGGCTTCTCAATAGAGACTTGCTTATTCCTTTACATTTTGAGCCTCATCCTCAAAGCTCTAGTCTGAGTAATGCAGGTGTACCACGGGCAAATTTCCCACTTCTAAATAAAGTAAGTTTATTTATAGTGATAAAGCCTTTGAACTATGCTTATAGGGACTCCATTCATGTTGTTTGTCATTCTGAAAGTGTTTGATATAAAAAGTTTTCCAGTCTTCATTTTAAAAACAATAATCTTTAGCAATACTGGCCTCCTAAAATCTCCTTTCAACATAAAACAACAACAACAAAAAAACAAACAGTGGTGGGTCTTAACTAATATCATTGTTAATCATATTAAAAACTTTTTTACTAATTTATGTATCTTAAAATAGAAACTTCTTTTTAGTGTATGTATATAGGAAAGGCTTTGAAAAGTATTTTATAATATAAAATGCTGTCATTGTGAAAAGACATTTTTAAATGGAAAACCATTTATGATTCTAAATGATATAATACATCAATAATTTTTTATGTGTCCATAAATATTTCAGCTATTACATTAATGTGTAACAATTGGGCCCAAGAAAGCAAAAGTAGATAAGGTCATTCTGTAGTCTCTACATGTTCTATTCTGAGTCACCTCTGACTGGATATAGCTCTGATGTTAGACAGAGCAGATGAAACCTTGTTAGCTGACTGCCACTACGTAACATCTTTTCTTAATAAGAGACTTGAGAATTTAATCCTGTGGCTTTGTTGTCCTCACCACAGCTACACTGCTGCTACACTATTTAAAGGTCAGTAGTATTGCCCTTTAATATTTCGTCTCTCATTGTGCATCTCATTCTCATTCTACATTTCTCTACATTTCTCTCATTCTGGGAACTAAATTAGCTTCAGTTATTACTAGCTATATTGGCTATCTCTTTCCAGAGAACAGATGTTGAAATGGCACTTTTCTGTTCTATATATAAAATATAGAAAGGAATTATTCTGCCAAATATGTAACATCTTAATAAAGATTTAAGTTAGTTTGAATGCCATAAAAATGCTAAGCTGCATTCTCTTATTAAACACATTTAACTGTATACATGTAAAAACACTTCAAACTTATGAACGTTCAAGTATCCTGATCTTGGTCATAGTAAGTCTCCTGAAATACAATTTTAGCATTCTGATACCTTTTAAGTAGCATGCCATGAATAATTCTTGTTGTGGCTGAATAGATCTCTGAGGAGATTTATTATATTTTACTTTCCAAAATAACAGTCACTTATAGAATTCAGATTCTGGAAAATACAAAGGCTTTCATAATTACAAGAGTGCAGTGACAGCTGCACAGCAAGTCCATATGTTGCTTAGCTATAATTATATTTTAATAATTTTTTTTATTTGGGGAAAGAACTATGGCTAATCTCCAGCAAATGGAAGCTTATGATTTGTAAGGATTCATATTTTTTTTCTACAGAAAGACAGAACTTTTCTTTGTCCCTACTTTAAACAGTTAAGTGTACATACCTGTGTCAGAGCGTCAACTGGATGAAGTTACTATTTTGGATCCTACTGTAAAATTTAAATGAATATTTGCGTCAGATGAGAAGATTACCCTGGTTCTTTTGTCACTCCGTATATGGACTTGCTGTCACAGGCCTGCTAATTTTGCCATCTCCTACACACTGCTCGCTCCTCTCCGCCTCCATTCTTCTGCACATTACCATTCCCTCCACCTGCGGTAATCTTCCTTTCCATCCAGTTCCTTTTCTTCTTTTAAAATTGGCATCTAAAATCATTCCCTCTAGAAATTCTTTTGTGATTTATGCTGTGTAACTGTTGCTTATTTTTTTGGTTTTACCTTAACACTTAACATGGATAGATACAGAGTCAACTAATCGTAGTGGTGTTTCTGATGTACCAGGTATAGTGTTTAACCAGCTCATTTAATTTTCACAGCTATCCTGTGAGTTACTTCCATTTCACAGATGGAATTAAATGAATACCCTGTTACAATCCTAGTTTTAGCTGTGCTAGAATTTGAACTTTTTTCGTAGTTTTAAAAGCATTGCTTTTATTATGTCATTCTGCCTTTCCCTATTTCTGTAGTCTTTGTTTTCTTGCTCTCTACCACGTAACCTACTGATGTCACTTAAAAAAAAGAGCTACTTTATTCAGATATAATTTACATAGAGTAAAATGCATCCATTTAAATTATATAATTTGGTGCATGTTGACAAATGGATACCCCAGGTAACTACCACCACAATCAAAATATAGAACATTTTCTTTGGTCTCCAAAATCCCTTGTACCCTTTTCCACTTAGTGTTTCTCCTTTCCCAGCTCTTCCCTGGGCAACAACTGATCTGGTTTCTGTCCACTATAGACTGTTTTTGTCTGTTCTTAAATTTCATATAAATGAAATTGTAGAATATGTACTATTGTTTGGCAAATAAAATGAAAGATTGCTCCTTTGTATGAATGAATATACTATAATTTATCCATTCACCTGTTGATAGACAGTTGACTTATGTCTAGTTTTTGGCTATTACAAATAAATCTGTTATGAAAAATTTATGCACAAGTCTTTGAGTGGACATTTTCCATTTCTCTTGGGTAAATCTCATAGTCTCCTAAGAAATTTTTGCCCAGCCCAATTTTTTGAAGATTTTCTCTCCTGTTTTATTTTAGAAGTTTTAGAAGTGTTGGCTTTTATATTTAGGTCTATGATTCATTTCAAGTTAATTTTTGTGTTTAGTGTAAGAGTCAAGAGTTGTTTTTTTATTCTTTTGATATCCATTTTTATTGAAAATATTTTTCTTTTCAAGTGGGTTTCCTTGGTGCTTTTGTTGCAAATTAATTGACCATATATATATGGTGGTCCATTTCTGGACTCCCTGTTTTGTTTCATTGATATATATATATATATGACATGCCAATATCACACTTTTACTTTATTTTTATAGTGATTTTTGGAAGTTGTGTAAATTCCTCAACCCAAAATCATTTTGAAAATAGAAGATAAATCTTTGCATAGTTTTCTCTTTGCCCTCATTGTTTGTGTCTGTGTACGTGTTGCTGATTTTTGTTTTTCATTTGTTTCTGTTTCTGCTTTCAAAGATGTTGCCACCAACAGGGGCTTTGTCTTTTCCAGGGCACATATTGTTTGTATTAAGGAAGATGCTGAGCACTTTCAGCCGGCTCGAAGGACGTAGCAATTGATGTTCTTCTTTGCCACACTATCATTGGTGGTAAGCGACTCTCAGTTCCAGTGGTTCATCTGCATGATTTTTGAGCAGGTCAGTAAATCGGGGCTGCAATAGCAAAAGTGTGTACTAGAATCTAAGTGTCTAAATCCCAAGTCTGAAACTTAACAGGAAATGAAGTTAAAACACTTTTCAATTATGTTAAAATCATATTTTTCCCTCTCCTTCCTCTCTTTATCAGAACCATCCTAGCCTTGCCTAAAGCAGTCTATTGCATGAATATTTGAGAAGCTGTAATGGCACTTGCCAAAACTATAGTGTGTGCTTAGTGGGAACATGTTGAATTGAAGAAAAATATTACTAGTAGATTCAGATTGTATTTATTTAGTTTCTGACTACGTGTAAATGGAAGTAAAATATCGTGGATTAGTGACTACCACTCTTGGTTTCAAAACGGCACCCAGATGCTTTCATTTTTCTTCTTTTCTTAAACTACCTTAGTTTAGGATAAAAATAATAGGAGAAAAGGTAAATGTAAAAGTATTCAATTATATGTTACTTTTTATTTATCAGTGTTTTCTTTCCTGTATATTTTTGGTCCTTCCAATTAAACTGTGCTTTCCTAGATAGGGGTTTTATCTTCTGTTTATTTTGTATCCCTTTTCTTCACTTCTTACATACTAGAAATGTTGATGGATCTTGATTATGCATTTTAATTAACTTGTTCTAGTGAATAATAAGTCCTAAGCTATGGTAGAAATGTACACGCATTTTTTTCTTTCTACTGAAATCACATTTCTTTTTTGAAACACATTTCTAAGCTTTGCACTTGACACAACTTGGAATTTTAGAAACCAGGTAGGCAATGAGGTAGAGATGGATAAATAGCTTCCCCTTTGTAAGTTAATAGTGTAAATTGATTATGGTCCAGGGCTTTAAAAGATTGGTCATCACTTTGTTTCTGTTCCTGTATTTGCTTTATAAAGACTGCAGTGGATTATAAGATCAGCGAGACAAGTGCAACTGCCAGTCAGCTGCTCAAATAGATAATTTTAGATATGTCTCTTCTCTTACGTGGTATTAAGCATGCAGTTGACCACAAATCCTTCATTTGATAGTGAGAAGATGGGAAGCAGGAGCTCCAGGGGAAGCACCTTGAATAGTAAGATCCAAACTAAAAGTGAGGTAGAGATCACATTTCTGATTAAGCATGGTTTTTATTCCTTATGATTCTGATCAAAACTTGATCTTGTGTGATGTTTATATTAATATGATAAATCTTAATGGAATTAAAACATCTAGCTAGACACACATGGGTGAATATTACACTCTTTTTTTTCCTTTTCTTATGATAGCATATGGTGTTTTATGTTCTAGGTCTGGCATAGATTTCACTTTTGTAAATTCATTTACAAATATTTTGAAGTTAACTTTCATTTTGGTTTAATATTCAAAGGTCACTTATTTTGGTTATAAATGAATGGCTGAGATAGAATCTATGTCCATTTAGGATACTTGAAGCAATAGGAAGCTTTGGCTAACTTAACTCAAATAATACCAGAATAATAAGCTCGCCCTCTTAAGGTAAAAACTGAAAAACTGAGTTTTATAAAGAACTGACATTTCAGCAACTTTGCTCTCCTCAAAGGAAGATCAAGGTGCATGTTATCACAGGAAGGGGCAGTGGATGTGGACAGGTTAAAAATAAAAATCCACTACTAGTGTAGTTTCTAGGCTGACATAATATTTCTTTAATCTTATAACACAGTATTAACTATTTCTTGGCTGAACCCAAACCTTCCAGCCTTTGTAGGTTTGCCATGATTATAATACAGCATTTATTAAATGTCTGTGAAAACTGGTCTGCTTTACACTTCAGTCGCTTTTGCCATCTTTTGTTCATGCCCTTAAGTGAATAAATGACTTAAAGTATATAGTTATAATTACTTTTAAGAAATTTTTTCTTTATTTCCTTTATTCATTCAATGAATTTTTTTTTTCAGTGCTTGCTGTGTGCCAGGTACTATGTAAGAAACTGAAGTTTCAACAATAAAAGCTAACATGCATCCCCGCCAGCTTTATTGAGATATAATTAACATATAACATTGTGTAAATTTAAAGTTTATGATGTGATAATTTATAAATGCATATGTCCTGAAATATTTACCACAATAAGGTTAGTTAACACATTCTTCCTCACATTATTAATTATTATTTTATTGTTAGTAGGACATTAAAGCTCTACTGTTAGCAACTTTGAAGTATATAGTGCAGTATAGTTAACTAGAGTCACCATGCTGTACATTATATCCCCAGAACTCGTTTGTCTTACACCTAGAAGTTTGTACCACGTGACCGTCCTCTCCCTGTTTCCCTCACCTCTCAGCCCCTGGCAACCACCATTCGACAGTTTCCATGAGTTTGATGTTTTCAGATTCCACATATAAGTGAAGTCAGACAGTAAATGTCTGACTTATTTCACTTAGCATAATGCCCTCAAGCTCCATACATGTTGTTGTAAATGGCATAATTTCCTTTTTATAATAGAATATTATAAATTCTATTTGTAATATTATTATAAATTATATTCTGTTGTATATACATTCCATATTTTCTTTACCCATTCATCTGCTGATGGACATTTACGTTGTTTCCATGTCTTGACTCTTGTGAATAATTCTGCAGTAAACACAGGGGTGCAGATATCTCTTCAAGATAGTGATTTCATTACTTTAGATAAGTAGGCAGGAGTGGAATTGCTGGGTCATAAGGTAGTTCTATTTCTCATTTTTTGAGCAACCTCCGTACTGTTTTCCATAGTGGCTACACCAGTTTACATTCTCACCAATAGTGCACAAGTGCTGCTTTTTTTCCACACCCTCACCAGCATTTGTTATCCCTTGTCTTTTTTATTCTAATAGCTGTGAAGTGATATCTCGTTGTTTTGATTTGCATTTCCCTGATGATTAGTGATGTTGAGTACCTTTTCATGTTCTTTTTGGCCATTTGTATGTCTTTGGAAAAACATCTGTTCAAGTCCTCTGCCTATATTTAAATCAGGTTTGTTTTGTTTTGTTTTGATTTTTTGCTATCGAGTTGTATGAGTTCTTGATATGTTTTGGATCTTAATCCTTTACCAGTTATATGGTTCGCAAATATTTTCTTCTTTTCCTTTTCATATTATTGACTGTTTCTTTTGCTATGCAGAAACTTTTTACTTTCACATATCCCACTTGTTTATTTTTTGCTTTTGTTGCTAGTGCTTTTGGTGTCACATCCAAAAATTGCCAAGACTGATGTCAAAGAGCTTTTTTCCCTATATTTTTTTCTAGGAATTTTATGGTTTCAAATCTTACATTTAAGTCCTTAATTTTGAGTTTATTTTTGTGTATGGTGTAAGATAGGGGTCCAGTTTCATTCTTTTTCATGGGTCCAGTTTTCCCAACACCATTTATTGAAGAGACTATTCTTTCCCCAATGAGTTTTCTTAACTCGCTTGCTAAATACTAGTTGACCATACATGTGTGGGTTTATTGCTTGGCTCTCTGTTCTGTTCCATTGGCTTGTGTGTCTGTTTTTATGCCTGCACCATACTGTTTAGATTACTATAGCTTTGCAATATGCAGTAGAACCTTGGTTTTTGAATGTCTCCGTTGACAAACATTTTGGTTTACGAACGCCATAAACCCGGAAGTAAGTGCTTCAGTTTTCGAACACGCCTCGGAAGTCGAACATGTCACGCGACTCCCACTGAGTGCAAGATCCTGAGGCCTAGTTGTCAGCTGTAGAGTCCTGAGCACCCACACAACACAGAGGTGATATTTGGGCTTATTTGGTGACTGTGTGCAGTCAGTCTGTGCTCATCTCATTTCAGGAGCACTCTTGCAATCAATTTGTTTTTGTGACTGTGTGCAGTCAGTCTGTGTTCATGTCATCTCAGGAGCCCTCTACCAATCCCTCCTTTGCTGTGAGAAATGGATAAAAGCTGCAAAGCCAAGAGAATCATTAACAGAACAACAATAGAGGTGAAGGAAATTATTTCCAAACATGAAAGTGATGTCCGTGTATGTGATATGGCAACGCAGTTTGGTATTGCCAAATCTACAATTTGTACCATCTTAAAAAATAAAGAAGCCATTAAAGGAGCCAGTGTTGCAAGAGGTGTTAAAATACTTACAAGACAAAGAACGTAGACAATTGAAGAAGTGGAAAAATTGCTTTTCATATGGATAAATGAAAAACAGTTGGCCGGTGACAGCATTTCTGAGAACATAATTTGCGAAAATGCTTTACATTTGCATGCTGACCTCATCAAAAACACCCCTGGAACAAGTGCTGAGAGTGCTATTTTCAAGGCAAGTAGAAGGTGGTTTGAAAAGTTGAAGAGGAGAAGTGGCATACACAATGTGGTGAGATATAGTGAAACTGCCAGTGCCAACAAAGAAGACGCCGACCAATTTGTTTTGGAATTTAAAGATTATGTAGAGGCAGAGGGTTTTCTTCTCCAAGTTTTCAACTATGATGAGACAGGCCTCTTTTGGAAGAAAATGCCAAAGAGGACCTACATAATAAAGGAGGAGAAATCATTGCCAGGACACAAGCCCATGAAAGACAGGCTAACCCTTTTATTTTGTGGGAATGCCAGTGGGGATTTTAAGTTGAAGCCTTTGCTAGTCTACCATTCTGAGAATCCCAGGGTATTTAAGAAAAACAATGTCATAAGAAGCAAATTGCATGTGATGTGGAGGGCAAACAGCAAAGCTTGGGTAACCAGGCAATTTTTTATTGAGTGGGTTCATGAAGTGTTCGGGCCAAGTGTAAAAAAATACATCCAAGGCAAACAGTGAAGTGCCTACTTGTTATGGAGAATGCTCCAGCTCACCCCCCAGGCTTGGTGGACAAGTTGATGGAAGTGTTCAGTTTTACAAATGTAAAGTTTTTGCCCCCCAACACGACTCCTCTCATCGAGCCTATGGACCAGCAGGTCATATCTAATTTTAAGAAGCTTTACACCAAAGCACTGTTCCAAAGGTGCTTTGAGGTGATCTCGGACACAGAACTAACCCTCAGAAAGTTCTGGAATAATCATTTCAATATCCTACATTGCTTGCATCTCATAGACAAAGCATGGAGGGATGTGTCTCACAGAACAGTGAAGTCAGCATGGAAGAAATTTTGGCCAGACGCTGTCCCTGAATGTGTATTTGAGGATGTTGAAGAGGATGCTCCTATTGTTGAGGATGTTGTGTCTCTGGGAAAGTCCTTGGGCTTGGAAGTGAGTAGTGATGATGTGGAGGAGTTAGTAGAAGACCACAGGACTGAACTCACCACAGAAGAACTTCAGAACATTCTGACGGAGCAGCAACAGGCGGCAACTGAGGAACTGTCTTCGGAGGAGGAGGGAAGAGAAAGAGTTCCTACTGCATTGATCAAAGAAATGTGTGCAAAATGGGTTGAAGTGCAAATTTTTGTTGAAAAATATCACCCCGATAAAGCTGCTATAAGTCATGCCACTAACACTTTCAGTGATGATGCTATGTCTCACTTTAGACAAATTTTAAAACATCGGAAAAAGCAAATGTCGATAGAAAAACTTTTAGTGAGGAAAAGATCCAGTGAGTCTAAACCAGGTGTCAGTGGTGTAAAAAAATCAAGGGAAGGAATGGCAAGAGAGGAGTCACCTACAGTGATTATGGAAGAGGGCTACGGAACACCTGAACAACAGTTACCTATTGTGATTCTGGAAGAGGACCACAGAACACCTGAACAACACTCACCTATTGTGATTACAGAAGAGGGCTACAGAACACCTGAACAACACTCACCTATTCGATTATGGAAGAGGGCTACAGAATACCTGAAGAACAGTCACCTATTGTGATTATTGAAGGGGACTGCCCCCCATCCAAACCATGACTATCATCATTGCAGGTAAGAAAAAATTACATTTTCATGTTTATCATTTACAGTACTGTTTTTACATTGTGTTTATTTATTTTTGCTTTTACAATACAGTATATTGTGTTTATTGCTTTCATTGTGTATCATTTTATGGATCTATAGTATCATTAGATAGTAAAATTCATGTTAAATTGCTGTTTTAGGGGTTAATTTTAAAGTTCTGGAACGGATTAATCCATTTTGCGTTACTTTCTATGGGAAAGTGTGCCTCAGTTTTCGAATGTCTCAGAATTCGAACGGTCTTCCAGAACGGATTACGTTGGAAAACCGAGGTACCACTGTTATTTGAAAATAGGAAGTGTGATGCCTCTAGCTGTGTTCTTCTTTCTTAAGATTGCTTTGGCTATTTGGGGTCTTTTGTCGTTCCATATTCTATTTCTGTGAAAAATGCCTTTGGATTTTTGATGGGGTTTGAACTGAATCTGTAGATAGCTTTGGGTAGTATGGACATTTAATAATATTATAACTCTTCCCATCTATGAACATGGGATATCTTTTCATTTATTTTCGTTGTCTTCTATTTCTTTCTTCAGTGTCATTTTTTCAGTGTCTAGATCTGCCACTTTCTTGGTTAAATTTATTCCTAGGTATTTTATTCTTTTTGATGCTGTTGTAAGGGGTTGTTTTCTTTATTTCTTTTTAGATAGTTCATTGTTAATGTATAGAAATACAACTGATTTTTGTATATTGATTTTGTATTCTGCAGTTTTACTGGATTTGTTTATTAGGTCTAATAGTTTTTTCACTTAATTTTTTTATTTCTACATACAAGATTATGTCATCAGCAAGCAGAGACACTTTTACTCTTTCCTTTCCTATTTGAATGCCTTCTATTTCTTTTTCATGCCTAATTTCTCTGTCCAGGACTTTCAGTACTGTGCTGAATAGGCGTGGTGAGAGTGGGCATCCTTTTCTTGTTTCTGGTCTTGCAGAGAAAGCTTTCAACCGTTCACCGTTGAGTGTGGTGTTAGCTGTGGGTTTGTCATACATGGCCTTTATGTTGAGATATATAACTTCTGGGAGGGGGGTGGTAAATGAGGGTAAACGGGATCAAATCTAGGTGATGGAAGGAGAACTGACCCTGGGTGGAGAACACACAATGTGCTATATAGATGATGTAATACAGAATTGTACACCTGAAACCTATGTAACTTTACTAACCATTGTCACCCTAATAAACTTTAACTAAAAAGAAAAAAAGATATATACCTTCTATAGCTAATTCGTTGAAGGTTTTTTTGTGTTTTTTTTTAATCATGATGTTGAATTCTGTCAGATGAATTTTTTGTATCTGTTGAGATGGCAATATAATTTTTGTCTTTCATTCTATTAATGTGTATCACATTTATTGGTTTGCATATATTGAACTACCCTTGCACCCCAGGGATAAATCTTACTTGATCATGGTGTATAATCCTTTAATGTGCTATTGAATTTTGTTTGTTAGTATTAAGTTGGCGCAAAAGTAATTGCAGCTTTTGCAGTTATTTTTAATCTTTTAAACCGCAATTACTTTTGCACCAACCTAATATTTTGTTATGGATTTTTGCACCTAAATAAATCAACGATTTTGGCCTGTAGTTTTCTTTTCTTATGTGCATACGTATCCTTATGTGCTTTTAGTATCAGGGTAATGCTAGCTCCGGGAAATGAGTTTGGGAGTGTTCCCCTCTCTTTAATTTTTTGAAAAAGTTTGAAAAGAATTGGTATCCTTTAAATATTTGGTAGAATTCACTCATGAAAGTGTCTGGTCCTAAGCTTTTCTTTGCTGGAGGTTTTTGATATTTGATTCAAGCTTCATATTTGTTATTAGTCCAGATTTTGTATTCCTTCATGATTCAGACTTGGTAGGTTGTATGTTTTTTTAAGGAATTTATCTGTTTCTTATGGGTTGTCCAACTTGTGTATAATTTTTCATTGTAGTCTCTTATGAGCCTTTGTATTTCTGTGGTATCAATGTAATGTCTTATTTATTTTGAATTTTATTTATTTGAGTCTTCCGTCTTTTTTTTCTTGATAAGTCTAGCTAAAGGTTTGTAAATTTTGTTTATCTTCAAAAAACCAATTCTTAGTTTTGTTGTTGTTTTGCATTGTTTTTCTATTCTCTATTTTATGTCTTTCTATTCTGATCGTTAGCTTCTTCTGTTAAGTTTTGGTTTAGTTTGTTGTAGTTTTTCTAGCTCCTTGAGCTTCAGAATTAGGTTGTTTATTTGAGACATTTATTTCTTAGTCTTAATTTAGGCATTCATCAAAATAAACTTTCTTCCTAGCACTGGTTTTACTGCATCCCATAAGTTTTGGTATGCTGTATTTTCATTTTAATTTATTTCAAGATATTTTTTTATTTCTTCTTTGACTCATTTGTTATTCAGGAGTATTGTTTAATTTCCACATATTTGTACATTTTCCAATTTTCCTCCTGTTATTCTAGTTTTATGCGAATGTGATTAGAAGAAATATTTGGTATGATTTCAGTCTTTTAAATATTGCTAAGACTTGTTTTGTAACCTAACATATGATTTATCATGGAAAATGTTCCATGTGCTCTTGAGAATGTGTATTCTGATGTTGTTGGATTGAATGTTTTGTATATGTCTGTTATGTTCATTTTCTCAAAAGTGTATTTCAGTCCAGTGCTTCCTTATTGATTTTCTGTCTGGATGATCTATCCATTATCGAAAGTGGCATATTGAAGTCTCCTACTCTTTTATATTGCTGTCTAATACTCCTTTCAGATCTGTTAGTATTTGCTTAGTATATTTAGTTGCTCTGATGTTGGATGCATATATATTTACAATTGTTATATCCTCTTGAATTGACCCCTTTATCATTATATAATGATCTTCTTTGTCTGTTGGTACAGTTTTTACTTCAAGTCCATCTTGACTGATATAACTATAGCTACTACCCTTGCACTCTTTTGGTTTCCATTTGCATGAAATACCTTTTTCCATCCCTTCACTTGGAGCCTACATGTGTTCTTGAAGCTGAAGTGAGTCTCTTGTAGGCAACATATAGTTGGGCCTTGTTTTTGTTTTTGTTTTATCCATTCAGCCACTCTATGCCTTTTGATTGAGCATTTAATACATTCACATTTAAAGTAAATATTGATAGGTAAGGACTTAGTATTGCCATCTTGTTCATTGTTTTCTGCCAGTTTTGTAGTTCCTTTGTTCTTTTCTTCCTCTCTTGCTCTCATCCTTTGTGAATTGATTATTTTCCATAATGCTATATTTTGATTCTCTTTATTTTGTATGTACCTTCTGTAGGTTTTTGTTTTCTGGTTACCCTTAGGCTTACTTGAAACATCTTATAGATATGACAGCCTACTTTACGCTGACAGCAACTTAACTTTGGTTTCATAAAAAACTGCTTATTTATTCCCTTCCATCACATTTTATGGTTTTTGTTTGTTTGTTTTGTTTTTAAGATTTTATTGGGGAAGGGGAACAGGACTTTATTGGGGAACAGTGCGTACTTCTGGGACTTTTCCAAGTCAAGTTGTTTTCCTTTCAATATTAGTTGTGGAGGGCGCAGCTCAGCTCCAAGTCCACTTGCTGTTGTTAGTTGCAGGAGACACAGCCCACCATCCCTTGTGGGAGTCGAACCGGCAACCTTGTGGTTGAGAGCCCTCACTCCAACCAACTGAGCCATCTGGCCACCCAGGAGCTGGCCTATGTGGGAATTGAACCGGCAGCCCCATTACCCAGAGCTCACGCTCTAACCAACTGAGCCACCTGTCTGCCCCCACATTTTATGTTTTTGATATTACACTTTACATCTTTTTATATTGTGTATCTATTTACAAATTATTATAGCTATAGCTATTTTTAATATATGTCCTTTAACCTTTATGCTTGTGGTAAGTGGTTAACACACCACCACATTACAGTATAAGAATATTCTGAATCTGACTATATACTTGCCTCATAAGTTTTGATGTTACTAGTTAGTATCCTTTAGTTTCAGTTTGAAGAAGTCCTTTCAGCATTTCTTGTCAAGGTCTAGTAGTGAAGAACACCTCTGGCTTTTATTTGGGAAAGTCTTTATCTTGCCTTCATTTATGGGAAGCTTTGCTGGGTAAAGTATTCTTGGTTGCAGTTTCTTTCAGTGCTTTGACTATATCATCATTCTATTCTCTCCTGACCTGCAAGGTCCCGGCTGAGAAATCCACTGATAGACTTTTGGGGGTTCCCTTGTATGCAAGAATGTATTTTCTCTTGCTGCATTTAAAATTCTCTCTTTGTCTTTGATTTTATACCACTTTATTATAATGTGTCTTGGAGAAGATTGTTTTGGATTGAAATTTGGGGGTAACCTATTAGCTTCTTGTATTTGAATACCCAAATCTCTCCCCAGGTTTGAGAAGTTCTCAGCTATTATTTCTTTAAATAGCTTTCTATCTTTTTCTCCCTGACTTCCCCTTCTGGGACTCCAATGATATTTGCCTTATTTCTCTTAATGGTATCTCATAAAACCCACAGATTATTTTCATTCCTTTTCACTCTTTTTTCTTTTTTGCTCCTTTAACTGGATTATTTCAAAAGATCTGTCTTTGAGTTTACTGATTTATTTATTCTGCTTGGTCTAGTCTGCTGTTGATGCTGATTATTGAATTGTTTGGTTTAGTTACTGTATTCTTCAGCCACAAAATTTTGGTTCTTTTTTGTTTTCCATATTTTTTGTGAACTTCTCATCTTCTTGTATTGTGTTCCTGATATTGTTAAATCATTTATCTGTTCTCTTATTGTTCTCTGAACATCTTTGGAATTATTAAATTCTTCGTTGGTCAATTCTGGGATCTCCATTTCTTTGGGGCCTGAAACTGGAGATTTACTGTATTCCTTTGGTTGAGTTATATTTCCCTGGTGTTTTGTGATCCTTATAACCTTGGGTAGGTAGCTGTGCATTTGAAGAAACAGTAAATCCCTTCCAGATTTTATGGACTGACTTCAGTAAGGGGAGACTTTCACCTGTAGGTGAGAGCATGCTAAAACATGCTATGACCCTGAATCTAGTGTGTAGGGTACCAAGTGTGGGGTGTGTGACAGCACTGGCTTTTTAGGGGACCTGGTGGCTCACTGGCTCAGGCCATTGGAATCCACAGCATCAACAACTATGTAGTGTTTGGTTACCACTGTGGGGGATCCACAGGGGCTTCCGGAGCTGTTGGAGTCCTCAGTAGCACCTCCAGGTTCAGGAGCTAGGGTTCAGGGCACGTAGTAGTAGTGGCCGAAACTGGTGGTATGCACACCCTCAGCTGTGGGGGCCAGTTGCAGGTACCTGTGTAGTGGCAGGTGTGGTTGCAAACTTACATGTGATGGGGATCAGGCAGACAGATAGCTGTGGGGGCCTTGGCTGTCGGCGTGTGCTGCTATGACTGCCGCATCTCACCATGGGTGCATGGCAGTGGAGGCTAGTGATGGGGGTCAGGCCAGGGGCATGGAGGTGCACGGCTGGAGGGGCTAGCTGCAGGTGGTGCAGTGGTACAGGCCAGTAACAGAAGACAGGGCCTGATCTGGACCTCCAAGCAGCTCCGGGTGCCCTGGCTGTTGGTTTGCTCTTCCATGGCTGCACATTCTCCCCCTGAACATGCACACAGCATGGAGGATGGTACCAGGCATCCGGCCACTGCCATATAAGTACACAACTGGAGAGGCTAGTCCAGAGCGCACACACAGCGGTGCAGGACTAGGCTGGCGCTTGTGCAATCACAGAGGCCTGGACTGGCTGTCTGTGTGGGTCCCCAGGCTCCAGTGGGGGCAGGTGAGGGGAAGGAATGGAGCGGAGTTCAGGAAGCTGGTATCAGTGAATGCAAATACCTGTGGGGCAATAGCTGGAGAAATCTACAGGTAGTTTGTGGTAGCTGTGTTTTCCAGTGTAGAGAGTTGCTAGGGTCCTCTGCAGAGCAGGTCCCTGAACTGGTTGCTTCCACTGCGTGGCTGCTCTTAGGAGCCCTTGCTTTTCTGCCTTGTTCCTAGCCTTGTCTATATGTCTCAGCTTTGCCATTCTCTTCATGCGGTGAAGTGGAAGTACTTCCTTCATGCAGTTCCTGTAAGGGCTGGGGAAGCTGGTTGCTCACTCTGCTCTCCCTTTCCCGGCATGGCGAACTTTGCTAGGGAGTTCCTTCTTGGTGCTGAGCACCTCTTTCTCTCTCTCTCTCTCTCTCTCTCTCTCTCTCTCTCTCTCTCTCTCTCTCTCTCTCTCTCTCTGTCTCTGTCTCTGTCTCTGTCTCTGTCTCTGTCTCTCAGGCAAAGTAAAGCTGTTTTCTTTCCCTTTTTGTGCAGCAGTTCATGTTTTCGTTCAGTTGTGTTGCTGAAGTTTTTTAAATGGATTGCACATCTCACCCAAAGCTATTTTTCTTTTCATAGATAACTGTCTAATTGTTATCTTTGTGGGAGAATGGAGTCTGGGGGCTCCTGTGGCACTGTGTTGGTTCCTGAATCCTTTTGGGTGATGGTTAACTGATGCAGAAGTCATTCAATAATTAAGAGTGGACTTGACAAAGTGTGATTTATATAAAAAGAGTTTTCAAATTGTTTAAAAGCTGATGAAAAAGAATTTGCTAATTACACAACTCAGTAGACATTTCCAAAAATGCTCTTAGGAATGGTTTATGAATCACTGATGATTCGATCTATTATTAACAATGACACTTACATAGTATAAGGTGAAATGTTACAGGGTGTTGGATAAGCAGGCTGTTGTAAGACAATTCTCTATTGGTATCTTGGGTTTCTGCATATCTTTCAAGTAAAACACTAACTGCCCTTTGTTCTGGACTATCTTTTCAAGGATGTTTGTATAGGGACTGGCTTTGGAAGGCAGAACTACGTAATGTCTTCCTCCTGAGGAAAGGACAGGTTTGCTTACTGTCCATTACAAAAACGAATGGGGTTCTTAAGCTCAGAGCTCTTCTGCTTTGCATCCTGTTGCTTCTACAGGCATCCATCTGGGCCTGTGCACATGGCTCCCTTGGGACTTGGTGTGGCTACGGTAACTACCGTGTTTCCCTGAAAATAAGACCTAGCTGGACCTTCAGCTCTAATGTGTCTTTTGGAGCAAAAATTAATATAAGACCCAGTCTTATTTTAATGTAATATAAGACCTAGTTTTATATAATATAATATAATAAAAATATAATACCGGGTCTTATATTAATTTTTGCTCCAAAAGACGCATTAGAGCTGATGGTCCGGTTAGGTCTTATTTTGGGGGAAACACGGTAGATAACTAGGAAAGATAGGAAAACTAATTGTAAACATTTAGGAGGATTTTCTAAGTTGATGGCTTTGCAAGTGGTTTTAAGTTTTGCTTCATTTTAAAGAACTAAACTAGAGATCGCAGATGATTGATCACAGCTGTGGTTTAAGCAAGGCAAATGATGCTCAACTCTTAATTTGCAGATCGATAGTCAGTGAAAATGTCCTTCATCAAAAGATTGGAGGGGAGTGCATATGTATGTGCATTTCAGTTGTAATAAAATATTTACAATGTACATATTGCTTTGATCATCTACTCGAATTGACTTTTTTTGAGGAGCTAACTGTACTCATCATGTAAGGCAAAAAGCTTTTACCCTGAATTTGAATAAACTTAGAAAACTATAATGTGCTTTATTGATTTGCTGTGGATATTGTAAGTTGCCTCACATTGTTTTTTTTTTTCCTTAATGTATTATTCTGAAGACATGTTCTAGTATGGACCTGAAGTTGAGATGGTACTTGATACAACTTATATTCATTTGCATTGCAGTGATTATGTCAGCAATGTTTAGACAAGTGGTAGAACTGCTAGCTGTTACGTTGTAGAATATTAGCATTGTAAGGAATCTCAGTGATGGCCATTTTAGTTTCATAATCTTACTTATGAGGAAACTGAGGTCCAGCGACATAAAATAGTTTGCCTAAAGGTCCACTGTTAGTTTCAGTAGAGGTGTGGACTTGAAATGAGGTTCACTAATACTCTTTATATCTCATGTTGCTATGTCAGGACATAGAAAGAATGCCTTGAGGATGATCAAAGGGGTGAAACAATTTGTGGCTAGGTCTCCCAATATTTGGTATGGTGGTGTGAGATGACTTTTACTGGCCTATTGATGAACATTTTTGTTGTTGAGTGTTATATGTTGATGAGTGTTATTGATGAGTGTTGTATATTATGTGTATTAGAAAAAAATGGAACCTATGACTCAAACCAGTAAATTCTTGAAATTTATTAGATAAGGCTAATTAAAGATAAAGGCGATTTTAAAAATTAAGTAAATACATATATCCTGGTATATATGTAAAACTTGTGAAGTTGGTACACCAGTCACTACTGAAAAACAGTGATAACAGAGAAAAATTGTTAAGTTCATATCTGACAGCCTCATTATGGCTTACAGAGCATTGGGGAAAATTCAGTTAATACTTTTGAGCTATATGTTGATGAATAGAACCCAATGATTTAATTTAGTATTTGACTGTTAATGGTAATATTTTTAAATATATGCATCTCTTTTCTCCTTTTGGGTTATTTAAAACATCTGTGATCACAGTGAGACATGTAATACTCTTTGGCTATGCCAGAAATTTAAGGTTCTTTGAATTAAAATTGAAGTAATATATATATAAGACCAGTTAGCAACAATGGAAGGCAACGTGAATGAGCTTTCACAAAAAGGTTGGTGTACAGCTTACATAGACTAATGTCATAAATGTGCAGCTTAATGAATTGTTCACATGTTGTATCCAAGTCACCACTACTCCTCGAGATATAGTACATTTCCAGCTCTCTCATGCCCTCTTCTGGTCAGTAACTCCCTTTATGATAATAAGGATAATCACTTATTTCTGATTCTTATTAAGCTAGAATAGTGGTTGGCACATAGAATGTGCTGAAAAATATTAGTTTAGTAAATGAATGAGGTCTTAAGATTGTATATGCTTTAAGGGGTTCTTTGTACATTATAATTATTAATCTTGTAGTTTTTACAATTTTGTTTTTTTTCTTTATAATTTTTATTTTTTCAAATGTTTAAAATGTTATTACATTTCACCATTTTTCTATATTTGTTATGCATCCTCAAAGATACTTCTTCAAGCATTAGTAAATACTTCATTTTTAATACCCCCCTCATAATTTAACTTAAAATATTTATCTTGTTTGATCTGCAATTTCGTTGTGGTCCTGAATTATTTTATTTTTCCAATTTTAAAGTAGACAATTTAAAATTCAAGTAAATCAAATATTGGCTTAGGACCATGTGCATGTACCTTAACCATATAACTTCTATTTTTCACGTGTTATAGTTGATTTTATGTAGGTAATTTTTTTCTGTTTAAAAAATTTAAGAGTTCTAGAACTACTTAGTTTATGGGTAGTCCTTAAGAAGCAGCAAAGTTATAGTTTAGCTTACTTGAAAGATTTAAGATTTAACCTGTTATAGGAAGGGCAGGGTCATTTGCTCACAAGTGAAACAAGAAATCATCAGGTTTAAATGATTCAGTGTGAATAATTAGTACATCAGGGAAAGGGGTCACAGTGCCACCATAACTGATTTATTTGTAGACAGAACTAGACAATTTTGTCATTGTTGAGGAAAAGTTTGTATGTCTTGAATCTGATCTCTCAATAGGAAAAATCCACACCGCTTTTTCCTCCCCAAAATAAAAAAAAAATTGTGGTAAAACACACATGCCATAAAACTTACCATCTTATCCACTTTTAAGTGTACAATTCAGTGCAGTCAAGTACATTCATATTGTTGTATAATCATCACCCCCATTCATCTCCTGAACTCTTTTTATTCTATAAAACTGAAATTGTATACTATTAAACAATAACTCCCTAATTTCCCCTTCTTTCAGCTCCTGGCAACCACTGTTCTACTTTGTCTCTTTGGTTTTGATTACTCTAGGTACCTCATATAAATGAAATCATATAGTATGTGTTTTTTTGTGTGACTTGCTTATTTCACTTAGCATAATGTCCTCAGGGTCCATCCATGTTGTAGCATGTGTCAGAATTTCCTTTTTTCTAAAGGGTAAGTAATTTCCACTGTACTTGTATACCACATTTTGTTCATTCATCTATCAATGGACATGTCTACATTTTAGCTATTGTAAATAATGCTGCTGTGAGCATGGGTGTACAAGGATCTGTTCAAGTCTCTGCTTTCAGTTCTTTTGGGTATGTACCCAGAAGTGTGATTGCTGGATCACGTGGTCATCTGTTTTTAATTTTTTGAAGAACCACCGTGCTATTTTTCACAGTGCTCAAACTCTTTTACATTCATATCAACAGTATACAGTGGTTCCAGTTTCTCCACATTTGCCACGCACCACTTTTTAATAACTCATTTTGGTAGGCAGAAGCGTTGTCTTATTATTCACACTCCTTTACAGTCGCAACAGGTTTGCATAATTAGGAATTCAGTTTTGGCTACTGTGAAAACCCAAGGTGTGTGTTATGAACAGTTAAGGATGTTATATTCACACGATGTTAGGTGCTGATTTAGTGGGTGTGAGACAGATTTGAACCCTGTTGTTGGATTCTTAAAGTACAAGAAATGCTTTTAGGAAGAAAATAGCAGGTATGTAAAGTGATGGAAAAAAATAATTTGCTCTTTCTATTTAACACATTATTCTTTTGAGAACTTTCTTGTTCTAGAGTAGAGGAACATCAAAATTTTACACACTGTAATTGCTTCTTTTCCATGTTAGCTTATTATGACTAAGAGAAGCAGCTACTGAATGGGCCCTCACCAGTTCTTTGTTTTTATTTCTTAAAATGGTCTAATTAAATAGTATGTTTAAATGTGAATTGTCAAATTCACAGTACCCAGGGCTGGGTGAAATAGGGCTGATCTTACATTGACTTAATTTTTTCTCTTCCATCCTTCCATTCACTCACACCTCTTGCCCCATCATCTCATTATCACTGATGTAATAGTCGTGCCATGTGTAGTGCTACTGGAAATACAGAAGAATATAGGAGTGGCTTGCTGCGTTAGGGCTCATGCATTCTCTCGCTTGGGATGTGTTTCTTGCCCGTCTTTAGCTAACTGCTGCTCATCCTTTAGGTCTCAGCTTAAAACATTAAAACATCGCTTCCAATGAGAAGCTTCCCATGACCTCATGCAGAGGTCATGGATCATGTGTATTTTGTGCACTGTGGTTCTCCAGGGTAGCGTAATGCTTGGCACACGTATCAGGCACTCATTAATTTGTGTAAACTGTCATCATAGATCTTTGGATCTAAATGGGAGAGGCAGATGTATAAACAAATATTTAGAAATATAGTGTGATCAGTTCTGCTAGAAGCACTTTGAGTGCACAGAGGAGGAAACAGCACTGCGCAGAGGAGAAATGGAGTCCATTTGCGCTTGTCTGGCCCTTTTTTAGAACTAATAGGCTATTAGTATACATTTTTCAAGTTCATTCATTCATTTAAAAACATTTGGAATATCTGTTTATGACAAGAAGTTCATAACAAAATTTTCCAGAACAATTAAATGACCCATTTTTTTTTTTTTTTTTTTTTGTCTTGTAGCCTTTTGTTTCAAGTCATTTTCTCTGAGATGTTTTATAGGACCCTGTGTGGGAGGCAAGTGAAAGGGAAA
Source organism: Rhinolophus sinicus (assembly GCF_057876585.1). Classification (NCBI taxonomy): domain Eukaryota; kingdom Metazoa; phylum Chordata; class Mammalia; order Chiroptera; family Rhinolophidae; genus Rhinolophus; species Rhinolophus sinicus. Next base: position 72,895,570 of record NC_142501.1, on the reverse strand, counting down.
ACTGTGATTATTGTTTCTGGTCGTTTTTATTAAACTAATAAATTCTTTGTATGTCATTTTGATTTCTTATGTTCTTAAAGCCAAATGTTTGAAATTTACCATTGCCATCTATCTCAGCAAATATAACCTGTTTGTATTGTATATACAGTTATAGAGCTGTTAATTACCATTCTTAAAACAATTTAAGTACCAGGTGATGGAATAATATAAATGAATGTATTAATAGATACTATTTATGCTTAATATTTGCCATTGATATTTGATAAAACTATTTTTATAATTAAAATTTCATGTATATTAGGTAATCAGCATAAAATATTTTCAAGACCTCGCCTGAAATTTTAAAATTATAATTTTCTCCGGAAACATGTTCTAGAGAGCATGAAAATGGTTGTTATTTTATTAGCCTTTAAGCTTTAATTTTATTTTCTGTTGCCTGCTTTTATGTTGTCACCTTATTCTTTCAATTCTGTGGTACAATTGAGTACGAGGAAGATCCAGTTATCTTTTACTCAAGCTATTTAGCTGAGGTATAAGGTGATTGTGTTTAAAAAGTAGTTCTGCATGTATCCAATGGATAGACTTAGGGTATCTCCTCACTGTGATGTAAGAATGCTAAACTGTTGCCTGTTAGGTTGGTGCAAAAATAATTGTGGTTTAAAAGGTTAAAAATAATTTCAAAAACCACAATTACTTTTGCACCAACCAACCTAATAATATATGATGGTGTATTAGATTTAGTGGGCCACTGATTTTATCAGAAATTTAGAGTTCGAAACCTCTAAAAGGGCTTTTAATAATTTAAATAATTTAATTTTAATAATTAAAAAATAATTTAAATAAGAGGTAGGTGGGGAATAGGGGTATTCCCCACCTACCTCTTATTTAAATTATTTTTGCCTTAGAATGATTAATTTTTTTATTGTAAAGATAACACATTTATACATTTATACAATAAATGTGGAGTTCAGTGTATTGTTAAAATTGTGTAGGCACTGACCAGGTCAAGAAATGGAACATTGATAGCATTCAGAAACCCCGTGTCCCATCCTCATCATTACCCCATCCATCCTCCTCAAAGATAAACCATTATTTGGATTTCTGTGCCATTGATTAATTTGTCTTATTTTTTTAACCCTGTTTAAATTGGATTATATATTATATATACTGTTATGTAAAACGTTTTATGGAGAATAATCCATATAATGGTAGTTTTCTTTTGTTGTGTTCCATTGTTTGAATTTATCAGTTGTTTATATCTTCTGTTGGTGAATATGCCCCCCTCTAGATTTTGGCTATTATAAATAATATTGCTGTGAATATATTTTTGTTTGTTTTCTTTGTTTATTATTTCGCTATGAATATTTTTGAATATATTTCTTGGTGTAATTGTGAATGCACTTTTTCAAATATTGGTATATATGTACCTGAGAGTGTAAATTGCTGTTATCTTTGGGGCTACGTATCTCCAACTTTAGAGGGAAGGTAAGGCCTAACTTTTTCCATAGTGGTTATACTAACTTACTATTCCCAAACATCAGTGTGTGAGTTTTTATTCCTTCATTTCTTACCAATACTTGGTATTGTCAATCTTCTTAATTCCAATTATTCTTATGGGCTTGTAGTTGCATCTCTATGGTTTTAGAGCTCCATATCATATGTTTATTGGCCATTTGAGTGTCTGCTTTTGTGAATGCCTGTTCAAGTCTCTTCCTCATTTTTTCTATTGGGTTACATGTTTGTCTTATTGATTTATAGGAATTCTTCATACTAGTTGGACTGTGAGCCATTTGTCTGTAACATGTGTGGCAACTCTCTTGTACACTGCCACTTGCCTTTTCACTGGCTTTTGATGTCTTTTGATGAATATAAGTTCCTTTTTATGTAGTTGATAAGTTTTTGTACTTATGGTTAGTGCTTTGTATTTAAGAAATCCTTTTCTACCTTTAAAAACATTCAACATTTCACATTAAGTGTGATGTTTTATGTCAATTTTATTTGATTAGGCAGGTTTTTTTTCCTCTTTATAGTCTGGAAAGAGTTTTTATCATGAGTAGGTATAAACTGCATCATTCTTTTTCAGCATCTATTACAATGAACATGTGACTTTTTTCCTTTAATATGATGTAGTGGGTTATATAGATTTTTTTTTGAACAGATAAAATTAATTTGATTTTAATGGTGATCCTTTTTACGTATCACTAGATTTGGTTTTCATATATTCTGTTTAGGATTTTGAGGTACACGTCTTGAGTCATAATTTTCCTGTCTTCAAATGTCCTTGTCTAGTTTTATATCGGGGTTATGTTGACCTTATAAAACTAATTGGGTAATACTGCTTCATCTTTGCTTTTCTGGAAAAATTCATATAAGATTTCTGTCCCTCCCCAATCCCCAGTGTTGGATAAAATTCACTAGTGAAGTAATGCACAGTGAGACTTGTCTTTATTGGAAAGTTTCTTATAATGCATACAATAGGACTATTCTGATTTTCTGTTTCTTCTTGTGTAAGTTTCAGTAAGCTGGGTTTTTCTAGGAATCAGTCTATTGTAAATTTTCAAAGAGTTATTTATAATTTCCTTTTAGGATACTTTTAATATTTGGAGACTTTGTTGTGATGTCTCCTTTATTAGTCATTGTTTATTTCTGCTGTCTTCTTTTCTTTGCTTAGTCTTACCTGGCATTTGTCTATTTTATTGTTTTCAAAGAACAAACCTTTGACTTTGTTGATTTTCTCTTGCATTATTGTTTTGTCATTTATTTCTGCTCTTTGTTTCCTTTTACTTTTTTTTAGGTTTAATTTGCTTTTCTAATTTTTTGAAATAAATGATGAGCTCTTTGATTTTAAACGTGTCTTTTATAGATATAAATTTTCTTTGCAAAGCTGTCCCACCTTTGGCTACTGGGAGCCCCTTCAGGTTGATCTTGAGTCTTCTTTATATGACTCCAGTAGTGTTTGATAGACTTTTTGCTTAGATATGAAAGTTCCTGGAATGTAAGATACTGTAGGCTCACCTTGTACATTTGTTGTCTGAGACCTGGAATGTACCATTTCTCCAAGAAGCCCTGCTGTCTTTTAATGAGAAGTGATATTTAGAGACCACTGACTGGTGCTGGGGTCTGGGTGCTACTGGATTGATTGTTATTTCCCTGTGCTATTTTGCTATTTCTTTTGAAACACATAGAGGTATATATTTCACTTTGGAATGATTTTTTTTTCTTCCCTTGAGGTTTCAAAGAGGAATTATGAATGTATAATAAGAGGGGTCTTGTGTACCTTTCTGTAGGTTGGCTTGATACCTTTAGGGAAACTTATATTACTTTAAGTGAGTTATAGTCTCTATCATAAATACTTTTTCTCTGTATCCAACTCTGTAAAATGTTCAGTAATTTATATATATGATAGAATCTTTCTGTAACCAAAGTTTATTTTCAAATTAAGAAATGATCTTTCTAATCTATTCCTTTTCCACACATTCTTTTAAAAAAAAAAATTATAAACTGCTGTGTAGTAATTTGAGATTGTGTTAGTTGTTCTTTCTTTCTTTATTCTTTTGTAGCATTATGTATCTATTGGAAGATAGTTTTGTTACTGAGTCTAAAACCAAATAGATGAATCTCAAAAAAATGTAAACCTGAGTTCAAAATAGACTGCATAAGATAAGAAAGCCCTTCGATTGTAAATGTTTATAAAAGGTTCTGCATTAATTAATCCTAGTTAGGTTTATTTATATAATCTACTTCTGATAGTTTGTTTGTATTTAATATAAAAGGGGCTTTGCAAGGGTTTTTGTGGTTTGTGTAGTTTGTGTGTGTGTGTGTGTGTGTGTGTGTGGTGGGTCTGGTTTTCTCACTCTACCACCTCCAAAAGTCTGGGTTTAATATCCTTAAGTACTGCTGTAGGTAACATCATGTAGTTTGTACCTCTGTCATAAAGCTCGTTGCATTGCAGTATACTGGCCAGTATATTTTACTGTCTCAGCTAGGACAGGAATGAGGTTTATTGTTCTCTATATTCAGAATCTAGAACAGTATCTTTTACATGACAAGCTGTAAATAAATATTTGATGAATGTGTTTTGAGCCCTATGAAGGACATATAATTGATGGGGGAGCAACAGTATGTATTAACACGTTGCGTACGGCAGGGTTTAAATCCCTCGTGAAGATTCTCGTGATCTGTACGCAACGTGTTAAAGTTTATAAACCATAAATTTTATGAACAATGTGTGTTAGTGCCTTGGTCCAGAGATAATGGGAAATGGAATTTGTTTTGTGCCTTGCCAGAGGTTTGGTAGAAGTGATTTCCTGTTTTTCACTGAACTTAGGCTAACACTATGTTACCTGATGTTTTTCCCTTGAGCAAAGTGCTGATGATATTGTTTGGATGGACTCGACATAAGTAGTGTGTTTTTTATAAAGCAACAAATCAAGAAAATCTTTAGTACATTTTTCTTTGTGTTTTTTATTAGTAACCATTGCCATTTGGATGGATGATTGATACATATGTACATATATCTAACAATGCGTCTATCTTAAATATTTAATGAATTTGCCTAATCTGAAGATGTAAAAGGTATTTGGATGCCCTTCTAGTTCAGAATTTAAGTAATTTATTGAGATTTAATGTATTGTCAAGTAATTATTAAATAAATGCTAACTAGAGTAGAATGACTTTGTGAAATAGATACACATAGGCATAGTAATAAGGCGCTTTTTTACAAGGGTTTTTTGGAAAGAGGTAGTGCTCTGGAGCATGTAGGTATAGGAGTGCATACATACCTACATGCTCCAGAGAAATCCAGATAAGTGGAGTCACCTGGGTTTTTTGCCCTCTTTTCACCTTTATATCTTTAGGTCATTTACTATGCCTTTCCCTCTTCAAAGAATTGGTGTGATTAGTTCAGTCTGTTTCTTCTCTCTGTCTGTCCTCAGGTTGTACAGCCACAGTGAGATAACTAGCCCTTCCCCCTTGCCCAGCAGCGTCCAGATTTTTGCCTGCCTCCTGGTCTTCCAATATCATCAAATCCTAATTGTTGTTATTTTTAGAATGTAGGGAACCTTAACATAATTCATAGGGGCCAAAATATTATCATACTCTAAGACGCATACCAAACTATACTATAAATACTGTACTATTTTACAATAATTTTGTTGAAATTCATTTGGATAGACAGACTGCTTTAATCAAGCAATCACTTAGTTGTTGTTTTTTTTTCCAAAGTGCTTATGAATATTTAGAATTTGATAGGATGACCACATCCCCTGCTACTATTCTGGCACAAATCATCATTGTCTCTTGCTTGGATTATAACAATAACTATATAATTTATGTATCATCTGCTTTTTTGGATTGTTATTTATTCATATAGGAAACTGAATTGACAGTATTAATTAAGTGCAACAAATGTTTATTAAATGTCTACCATGAACTAGTGCTGGATAGACCAATAAAACATAATCTCTGTCCTTGAAGAAAATTGGATCATGAGAACAAATAATCACAATGCAGTGTAATACATATAGTGAGGAAGTGTACATAAGGCTCATAAGTTGGAAGTCAACTTAGTTTGGGCTAATCATATTGGTTATATCAGAGAAACCTAATGCCAGCCCTCCAAAGCACAATTAAAAAATTATTTTCACCAGCATTGACACATCAGTGCAACCTTTTATGCTTGCAGAAAAAAAGAAATGTTTTTGGAACTCCAAGAAATGACTAGGGGTCTTCTGATGTATTGGCTTTTGTTTTGTTAGCTGTTTTAAGGAAGAATTATTAAAGACATTATTAGAGATTTTGGAATATGTACAGTTATTATAGGAGTTCAGCTTGGAGGTTTTGTTTAAAAGTTCAAAAGAAAGACGTGATGAAGACATACTTGTCTAAGACTTTGCAAAATAAAAATAAGTATAAAAGTAATACATGTTCATTGTAAAAATTGAAAAATAAAGAAACACGAAGACTGTTTATATATAACATCCTATCATTTGCTTTTTCTACCTAATGTGTTGTGGCCTTCTTTCTAGTTTGGTGTATATAGATCTACCTCCTTAAAAAAAATGTTGCAGCATGGTGTTCTGTTTATATCTGTAATATAATTTAAGCAAGTTCCTAATGATGGATATTGAGGTTGTTTCTAGTTTCCATCATATCTATTACTTTGTTGGGTGTGTTTATTTATATATCTTTGTGCATTTGTATAAGTATATGTATGGGATAATTCCTAGCCTAGAAAATGCTGGATGAAAGCATATGTATTTTAAATTGTCCTCCGAAAAATTATGATTTATATTCTTATCACACAAATGTATGAGAATATCTGTTTCCTACATTCTCACCAGTGTTAGCACACTTCTTTTTGCCAGTGTAATAATGGAAAAAAAAATAGTCTAATTCTATTTCATTAATTAAAAGCAGATTTAAGCATCTTTTCAAATTTTGCGCAATGTCATGCCTTTAATCTTGTTCTTACTATTTCTCTTCACTTGGAATATTTTCTTCTTTCATTTTTCTCTGAACTTTTATCATTCCTCAGGCCACGTCAAACCCTGTTCTCCCTTATTGATTTCCCAGTATCCTTAGCCTAAAATGATTTCTCCCTCCTAATGTACTTAATGCTTTATTTTCCACTTATCACAATTTTATACCAGTCCTAATACATATGATTTTCTTCTTCTAGGATTTCCAGATTTACAGAATGACTAAACATTAACGGAAAGAGAAGCATAAACCAATCTTCTTTCACTATGGAGGCCGGTTTGGCAGATGGAGAACCTGAACGAACTTTGGTGAGTGGTTCAAATACAGCATAGTAAGGTACTATCATCTACAGCTATAAAGTGTATGATGTAAGCCATGATTTTATTTTAAAAATGTATTTAAAACAAACTTTAAAAAAGAATTTTAAGCTGCTGTGGGCTAGTTACCATGTCCTGCCATGAGTGGCTGGCCTTCGAGAGCTGCCCGGAGCTGCTGTGAGCAGCCGACCAACAACCGCCTACCAAGTGCCTCAGCCCCCAGGAGCACAAGGCTCATATACCAGCATGGGCCAGGGAGCTGTGTCCTACACACAACTGGACTGAGAAACAACGGCTTGAACCAGAGTGGGGGTGGGGGGTGCTGTGCAGAAGAAGGGAGAAAAAAAGTATTTTAAATAATACCTTAACTCCTCAGATAATATGAAAATTACAGATAGTTTCAAGTCCATTGGAGCATAACCTAGTTTTCTGATATTTTTACTCCAACTCCTCCTCTTCCCACACCTTCCCAGACATAGTGTGAGACATACTGATGCGATAGTTTGTGTTTATTTTTCCCAAAAACCTTTTTGTCTTAGTAAAATCAAGAGGATGTTAACAGTTGAGGAAATTAAATGCCTCCAAATCTCAGATCATGCGCTGTTATGAGCAGGTGGGGGGGGAATGAAACAGTTAAAATAATTAGGAATTGAGAGTAGTTACCACATATAGTCTGTCTATAAAAGTATAAAGATGTAATAAACATTCCTGCCTTTTGATTGGGTAGATTAAATGATGATTTGTTAACCAAAAAACTTTTGTCCCATGATAATTTCACTTTTTGCATTTTGAGAGATTCCATTAACTATTTGAGTTATACACTCTTTATTAGGAATATTTCTGTTACCTTAAGTAAGGGTATTACTGTGTAAAATGTAGTCAGCTGGTAGTTCTATGATTTGTTATGTAGAAGATTCTTTGACAAATTTATGTTGTTGGGATAATGTGGAGGCCAACATTCTATCTTTCATATTGCTATGAAGTTAAGAGTCACTATTATATTGAGGTGGTTGTAAATTTTAACTTGAATGTCCTTTGTTCAGGCTCAGATGTAGGAACAGTCTAATGATTGATAGCAAAATATTATTTTGCTTATCTGCATAACTTGGTCCCAACCTTTCTTGAATTTCTGGATCAAATTTTTTGTAGTTTCTTAAATGGTAAAAAAAAAAAAAAAAAAAAAAAAGTTAAACTTTAAAATGATAACTTATTAATACAGAATAAAATGGACATGGGAATAACTTGATTTGTGAAGGTTATTCTCATGGTGATTATAAATGGAAAACTGATGATAGGTTATTTTATTTTCACTATAATTTCAGGGAAAATGTTAAAACATTGTCTTAGAACATGATATTTACTTTTCCATAAATACCTTCTTATTTAATGCTAATGGACTGTCTTAAGATTTTTAGCTGAAATATTTGATAAAAATGCCAATAATAACAATAATTGCTATTTTCTAAGTGTATGCTTTGTCAGACTATCCTCATAAGAGCCACTAAAGGTAGATGTTTGTTTCTCCTCACTTTTATAGGTAGGGAAATAGGCTCAGGAAGGTTTCCTATCTTCTCTAAGAGCTCACAGCTTAAGTGGTGAAACTGAGGTCTGTCTGTCTCTGAATACTTTGCCACTAAGGTGTTGACTCTGTACCTGTCTTTCTGAATAGAATTGCTTAAAATTTGTTACCTTTTAAAATAAATATCTAAGTAGATATTTATTTTATCTACTTTTATTTATTCTGATAAATTCCATACCAGAATACCTGTACTGTATTAATAAAGTCTTAATCATTTTTTATCCAAATTCTGTTAATATAGAGAGTTGGAGCAAATTATTTTAAAAACAGTGAGAGCAATTATTTTTCTTCTTGATCATTAAGTTTCTTCTATGACATAGCTCATTTAAGAGAGAATACCAATAATTTCAATGCAAACTGAAATATTCTGTATTTGAAACTAATCTGGAGATCCACTTTTGAGTTACTTACTTATAAAATGTCACCTTTGAACTGCATAGCCTAAGCTAGTTATCATTTAGATTTAGGGGAAGTGGGATACGAACATGAGCTCTGTGGACATTTAATTATGTGTTAAAATGTGAGCCCTGTCGCTTAGTTGTATGACTTGGGTAATTAATTAAATTCTCCAGGTTTCCAGTTTCCTCATCAATTGAATAAAGATAATAGTAATATCTACCTCCCAGAGTTGTTTTGAGTTTTAATTGAGATAATATACTGTGTTTCCCCGAAAATAAGACCTACCCTGAAAATTAGCTCCAGTTAAGATCGTCAGCCAGACAGATGCATTTAGTACATTATGACAATGCTCCAGAAGAAGGTGACATGACTGCATTTGAGTAAATGTAGATTGTTGTACATGAAAAAATAAGACGTCCCCTGAAAATATGCCTTAATGTGTTTTTTGGAGCAAAAATGAATGTAAGACCCAGTCTTATTTTCGGGGAAATACGGTAATAATAAAGTACCTATTACAAAGCTACGCACATTGTAAACAGCCAATAAATAAAAGCTACTATTGTTGTTATTAATACAAGTATTAATATTGAAACTTCTCTTTAAAAAGATAAATAATTAGAAAGCAGGAGAGGCAATAAAACATTGAAAAAAGCCCTATGCTATTCAGTCTTTGTGTTTTGTGTTTTTGTTGTATGTTGTGTTGTGTGTGTGTTGTGTGTTTTGTATTTTGTGTTCCATTGTGTTGTGTGTTGCATGGTTTAGTGTGCTGTGTTCTGTTGTGTGTTGTGTTTTTGTTTTGTGCTGTTGTGTTGTGTGTTGTTTTGTTATGAGTTGTATTGTGTGTTATATTGTATTTTTTGTTTTGTGTTGTATGTTTATTTCTGTGTGTGATGTGTTGTGTGTTACATTTTGTGTGGTGTTGTGTTCTTATGTGTTGTTATGTTGTGTGTTGTGTATTCAGTGTGTGTTGTATGTCGTTTGTGTTGTGTTGTTTTGTGTGTGGTGTGTCTATTGTGTGTTGTGGTTGTCTTGTGTTTTTTATGTGTGTTGTATGTTCTGTTGTGTTGTGTGTATTGTGTGTTGGTGTTGGCTTTACACTTTCTCTGATTCTCAGTTTTTCTACCTAAAATATTGAGGCAAACATTCTATTTCAATAAAAACTATATAGGCAAGAATATTCATCCTGCCTACTTGATGGGGACAGAATGATCTAGTGAAACCAGAAAGTTCTTTGACTGTATAAAGCAGTATGTCAGTATGAGGTAGTAAAGTTTTTAAAAATCTGATTGCAGGCACTAGTTTTAAAAATATTACTAGTAAACTTTTTTTGAATGCAGCCTTCGTACAGAGTACTGTTACTGTGACAGGTGAGGGAGATGCTGAGAGATACACAGTGCAGTCTGTCTGAATTACGGTATTTTGGGGAAGATTAAATAGAGGGACGGATAGTTAAGGTAATAACAGCATTTAGTGAGTGTTAAATGAGGGACATAAACAAAGCATAGTTCACAAGTTGTGAAAATTGGGCGGTCGTACACTGGGGTAGTCAGAGAAGCTTTCTTAAGGAACATAAACTTTGAATAACATGGGTAATAGGATTGAGAGGATTGAAAATGAACAGGAAGAGCATCCTAGGAAGAGAGGATAGCAAGACTCAAGGCTAAATGGGGAATTCCTCAAAGTTTATTCAGGGAAAAATGAGTAGAAAAATTAAGGTAAATTGGAAGGGAGTAGTGTTTACAGGAGTACTGATTGACATGGTAGATAGAGACCAAATTTATGGGAAACTTTTGAATAGGCAATGGTGTGTCATTGAATACTTTTATGGAGTTGGATAAGATGAATCAGCAAGTGGGCTATAAAATGGTTTGGAGGAGTGAGAGATAAAGATATTAATCGAGATACTATTATAGTAGTCTTGGCATGAAGTTGTGAAAGCTTGGACTCAGTCTGACTTTAGCGTCCATTTAATTTTCTTCTTCCACATGAGATTACTTTTTCCATTTAAAAAAAATTCATTTGCTCATTCATTATTCCAGCTGCCTATAATTCTATTTTTGTGGTAATATTGTCTTAGGTATAAATACCAAAAAATACGGATTGAATCCTCTATGTGTGGTACTAATATACTTCAGGACACAAGGGTACATTGAACATATATCTTAAAATCTTTTGTGAAAGTCCAAAGTTTATATCAGTTTAGAAATTAACCACTAAGAAATGTCTTCCTGAAGGGCCTAGAGATGATCCAACTTCTTGAAATTTTGATTTTTACATACTTACTACGGTAAGTTTTCCATGATTACTGTGATTTGGTGCTCATAAAACATTAGTATGTTATTAGAATTTATTGAGAGCTTTAAATCGTATTTTAAGAAGTATGGCTACTACATTTACCATTTGGCAACGTTGTACAGCTATATATGGGCATGCAAACTAATTGAATTGCCCCAGTTTTGGGTAACATCAAGTATTATTTTGAGTGAGTTACAGTTTTAAGATATTGTTACTTTTGTTATAAATGCTGTTAGTTTAGCTTCATCATTATCATTATTGATTCAGTATATTGTGTGTTGTTACTCATAGCATATTTGTAATGACAGTATTTTTGGTGTACAATTTCTCAATAACTGAACTGTAAGACATTTATGCATTCAAGTCAATTATAAACTATGTGCTAATTACCAGTCTTCCTCAAGTATTGTTGTACAGTGGCATTTGGTTTTTTAAATTAGAATTCTTCTTCCTCTGCCCTCCAGAAAGTGAGAATGAGGGAAAGGAAGGGCTGTGAAGTTTCTATAATAAAAGGGCCTTAGTCAAAGTAGGAGGGCCAACAAATTTGGTACATATTCTCTTTTATTATTTGAGTATACTTTGAGACCTGCCTATTAAGTGTTTGGCTAATGCTTAAGTACTTCAGGATTACCTCGGCAGAGGCCTCTTTGCTTTTCTTCTCGTTTAACAATGATTATGCTATCATCAGAGCCTTCTGCAAACTTCTCAGTCCTGTGGCTGCCTTTCCCTTTTTTAGTCTTTGTGGGGAATTTAAAGATTATTTAGTCTGATGGTCTGTCTGAGGTAAGAATTCTATCTACAGTATTCTCCGACAACTGGTCGTCTACCCTCGGCATCAACACAAGTAGTTGTAGCTAACTCAGTTGTCTCTAAAGGCAGCTGAAATTGTACTTATACTGAAATAGGTTTCTCTGTTAAATTTCACCATTAGTCAGTATGCTAGTTTCCTAGTGCTTCTGTAACAAGTTACCACATGTTTTGTCCTTAAAAGAACACAAATTTTATTATCTTTCAGTTCTAGGTACCAGAAATCTAAAAGCAACGTGTGTGCTCCTTCTGTAGTCTCTGAGGGGAGAATCCATTTCCTTTCTTTTATCAGTGTCTAGACCTTGCATTCATTCATTGTCTCATGGCCCCTTCCTCCCATCACTTCAACCTCTGGCTTTTGTTGTCACGTCTCATACTATTCCTCGCTTTGACCTTCTTGCCTACCTCTTATGAGGACACTTGTGATTATGTTGGGTCCACTCACATAATCCAGTATAACTGCCCTATCTCAAGATCCTTAACTGAATCACACCTTCAGAATCCCTTGTATCCTGTAAAGTAACACTCACACGTTCCAGAGATTGAGATGTGGGCATCTGTGGGAGGCTGTTATTCTGCCTACCGCAGTCATAGTACTAACCTCTGGTGCATCCCAGTCTGTTGCGGAAAAGCGGCGAGGACCGAGAGACTCAAGCGGCACGCAGAGATCATGGAGAACACAGCTTTATTACGCCGGCGGGCTAAGCGGGATTGTTCCCAAAGACTGAGCACTTACTGGGGTCAATAATAGGGTTAGGCCTCCGGGGTTGGGGGGATTCGCGCCATTGCTATTCCAGCGCTAGGGATTGGTTAAATCTGTCCGGGGTGCCGGGGAGGTCTGTCCCTAAGAGCTGTGATCGCTCAATACTGTTTTGACGGGAAAGCCTCTAACTGCTGTGCTCGCAGGAAACTGCTCTGATAAGATATTGGAGGAGTAGGGGGATGGAAAGCTCCCAAGGCTGTGCTCGCAGGGAAACTGCTCCGATAAGATATTGGAGGAGGAGGAGGACGGAAAGTTTCTAGCGGCTGTGCTCGCAGGAAAAAACCGTTCCAACAAATCTAGTGGAGTGGGTCCAACTGCTGGATAACCCAGTCTGTGGTTGGTTGGGGCATCTCACCAGGGGAGTTACCAGTTAGAAGTGAGGTCCTCAATTATGTAAGTCTTAGGTTGCAGAGAGATTCTTACATAAAATAACTAGAAATTTCAGTCACCGATTTATTACCTACGTACTCATTCTCTTTATAGTAAAATAGCTTCATCTTCCCAATAGCTACTAACTGTAGCAGTTTATATTAACCGCACAGTCAAGAATGTTAATAGAAGTTATCTTTCTTAAACTTTTTATTATGAAAAATTTTAAATATGTTCAAAGAAAAGATTAGTATAATGAATCCTCATGCACCCATCTTCAGCAATTAGCAACTTAGGTTAGTCTTGTTTTATTTGTACTCCCACCCTCCGACCCCATATATTTTGGAGCAAATCCCAGCTCTGTCATTTTTTTCACTAGTATTTCAGTATATGTCTCTAAAATATAAACTTTTCTTTAAAACTTTAACCATAAATATCATTGTTATCCTAAAAATCAGTAATTCTTTAATATGATTAAATAGCTAGCCAATGCCTAAACGTCCCTGATTGCCTCATAAATATTCTTTTTATAGTCCTTGTGTTGGACTTGGTTGATAAGTCACTTGTCTTTTTTTGGTGGGGGGTGGTATTGGGGAACAGTGTGTTTCTCCAGGGCCCATCAGCTCCAAGTAGTTGTCCTTCAGTCTAGTTGTGGAGGGCGCAGCTCAGCTCCAAGTCCTGTCGCCTTTTTCAATCTTAGTTGCAGCGGGTGCAGCCCATCATCCCATGCAGGAATCGAACCGGCAACCCTGTTGTTGAGAGCTCGCACTCTAACCAACTAAGCCATCCAGCCACTCCACTTAAGTCTTTTTTAATCTTTTCAGTCTCCCACTATCTGTTCGTAATTTTCAGTTTTTAAATTTTCTTTTCAGTGTATTGAAGAAATAAGGTAGTTTGTCCTGTAGAGTTTCCCACAATCTGGATTTTTCCCCATGGCAATTGTTTAATGTATTCTTCAGTCGCTTATATTTCTTGCAAATTGGTCATTAGAATTAGAGGTTTGCTCGGATTCAGATTCAGTTTTTCTTTTTTTGAAAATAATACTTCATTGGTGATGTTGTGTAATAGTATCAGGAGGCATATAATTAGTCTGATTTGCTCTCTTTTTGTGACTACTGCCTAGATCAATTAATTCAAGAGGGGTATAAATTAATATCCTAACTGGCTTAGAAAAATGGGGGCTGGGGAGAATGACTATGACCTTAAAACAAGTCAACCAAACAACCTACGATTTGTTAGATGTTTGTCTTCTAGACGATTAATCGTTCTGGCATTCTAGAACTTTATTGAACCTTATTCTAAAGGGAGAGTTTTTTTTAAATGCATAGAACAATTTGATAGTATACTTCATGCTATATTAATTTCTGACTGTTACAAATTAGTAGTACTTAGATATTTGTAATGTTTGAACTACCATAGTGGGAAAATAAAACTCAGTATTTCCTATTGTATTGGGTACTTAGATTCTATCTTACTATATCTTCATTTTTTTTTTTCTTTTGGATTTGTTAGAGGTGTTTGTTATTAGAGGCTTGAATAACATAGTGTAAAAACTTTGCTGGTATATGATGGACTGTTTAATAAATTTAGGGAGCCAGGTTGGAGAGTTAATTTTGAAAAAGTAAAAGAAATAGCCAGTCGTCTACACAGTATATCAGCAGAATTGCAAGCCAGAAATTTTTAACGTCTTTTGTGTTTCCATTATGCTTGACAATCTTCTCAAATTGTGTTCTCAGAACTATGGAACACATAAAGACCCTTGTAGAGGATCCGTGAGGTCAAAATTATTTTTGTAGTAATATGATGGTATTTGATATTATTAGCCTTTTTTCTCTTTCTCTTATGAGTGTGCTGTGTACCTTTCCAGAGACTGCATGAGATGTGATGATACGATATCATTGCTCTGCTGGCTAATGGAGTGTGTGCTTATGTATTCTTGTTTTCAAGTTTTCTTAGTTTAATTTTTTTTCCTAAGCAGTGTTTGTGTGTTTTTTTTTTTAATATAATAAACTTTATTTTTAAGAATAGTTTTAGGCTTACAGTAAGTTCTCACTTAATATTGTTGATAGATTCTGTGAGGTTAAGTGAAATGACATGTAACAAAACCCGTTTTACCAGAGGCTAATTGACATAAACAAGAATTAAGTTCCTTGGCCAGCTCCTCAATGTTATAAGACAGCAGTGTTGAACAAACAACATTATTCCAGAACTTGCTGTACAGAAAAATTGTCAACATAATACAGAATTACCATGTACCTGTCCCTAGTTTTCTCTGTTATTAGCACATTACTTTCGTATATTTGATGAAATTAATGAATCCATGTTAACGCATTATTAACTGAAGTCCATACTTGATTCAGCTTGCCTTAGTTGTTGTGACCTAATGATCTTTTTCAGTTCTAGGATCCCATCTAGGATAACACATCACATTTAGTCCTCGTGTCTCCTTAGGGTCCTCTCGGCTGTGATAGTTTTCCAGGCTCTTCTTGTTTTTGATGACCTGGATAGTGCTGAGAAGTACTGACCAGGTATTTTGCACAGTGTCCGCAATTGGGATTTGTCTCATGATTAGACTGGCCTTACAGGTTTTTTTGGAGAAGACCACAAAGGTGAAATGCCATTTTATCACCTCATTATCAAGGGTATATGAGTATATTATCAACATGACTTATCACCTTTGATGTTGACCTTGATGACCTGGTTAAGATAGTGAATTTCTCACTTTTAATTTCTAATACAGCAGATACCAATACATACAATCCACATAAACAACAGCTCTTTGGAGTCTTCATTAATTTCTAGGAATGTAAAGGAATCTGGGGACGCAAAAGTTTTAGAATTGATCTTTTAAACCTTCAGTAACTAAAACTTTAAGGAAGGATAATTGACAGCTACCTGATGGGAAAAGAGGAACCCAGAAGGCGATAGGGGTGGAATGAGGGATTGATGATGACCAAGATAAAATTTGCCTATTTTATAATTGTACCTAGAATTAAGACATAATCTATACCTTAAAGCAGTTTTTATGTTTTTGTTTTGTTCCTTTTTACATGTTGACATTTAACAGATATCTGTTGAATGCCAACTTACTTTGTTTTTATTAGTTTTAATATTTTGTCTTATTCAATCATCTGCAATAATCATTTTATTTTCTTTCTTCCTTGTCAATCCTTATACAGCTGAGCCTGTAGCTTTGTATATGTATGTCTAGGGGTGAGAGTTGGGGGAGTCTTTACAGCTTTTCATATTTTTCCAGAAATTTGTCGATTTTGTATAGGTTTCAAATTTACTTAAGATTTAAATTTTTTTTTTAAGTCTATCCTGTCTTGTTTTTGGGTTTGTGTTTTGTGAATATGGCACTTTTGCTTCTATCTTCCATCTCTTAACTTTTCTTCTGTATTTTCCATCTTTTCCGTTTTTATGTTCTTGTTGAATTCCTTCATTCTAACAGCTCACTAACTTATTATTGTATCCTAACTTTTCTATGCTGTTCAAACCTGCTGTATACTTTATTTCACTATAATATTTTTATATCCACTATTACTAGCTGTTTTCTTTATGATTGCTTGGTCATGCTTCATTTTTACAATATTCTCCCATATCTTTTTGCACATATTATGGTTATTTTAAGCTTTTTATAAATTTGCTTCACTAGTTTTTGCCCCTTCTACCAAGATTGTTGAGTTTGTTTTCTTTCTTAGTACTTGGGCTCCTTAGATATTAATTGTTTTTGTTTGTGAGCTTTTACTTTCTTGGAAATAATATTCTGCTGGGAATATCAACTGCCTTGTCCCATATTGTCCTAGATGTAAAGATAAGAGACCAGGGACTCTTGGTCAATCCAGGGAATACATGTCTCAGGGGAGAGAATCTCTTGTTAAGACCATATCTTCATCGTTCCTCATTTGCCCCTTCAATTCATGTGTTCTATTTATTAGGGGTCTTTTTTGTATTTGTGCTCTGAGCCATAGTTCTTTTCCACAAACTGCTTCCTTAGTTGTAATCACTTAGCTCATTTGGGGGAAAGGGCAGTGGAGGGTAGAAGTGAGCCTCTTTGCTTGTTATGTGCATGCTGCAGCTGGACCCTTGCACAGTTTTAAAAGAAAAGTGTTTCAAACTGTGTTTAATGCCTCTGGTTGGTATTAAATCAGATTCTGCTCTGGTAGTAGACAGGATGGGCAACGATCTGTCCAGTATTAGAAAGAGAAAAGGTCACAGGAAGATGCTTCGCAGCCCTCCCTCCTACTCCCAGCCCCCTGACGTTTTCTCCATCTGTGATACTGTACTCTCCGTTGTAAAGTTGCTCCCCATCCATCCATCCCTAGGAATGGGTTTAAGGGAAAGTGCTAGTTTGTTTCACTGTAAGTAACAGCTCCCATTTGCAAAATAAATTGGTTACTTTTTTTTGGCTCTGTGTTCCCTGTGTGTGGAATGGCTGAGGTGTGGCTGAAAATGGACCAGAGATTCAAAAGAACAGAAGCACTGTCGGATAGTTCATTCATATTAAGATCTTTGCCAGCTGTGACATGCCCACAATTTAAACAGCAGAAGGAGAATTCACAAGTAAATAGATGGTCATTTGCCTGGTAAAAGCTATTTGTTTTGCTAAACTAGACTTCAGGAGGAAAACCAGCTTTAAATATTTATTGTATCTTTCCATGTCCATAAGTAATGCAATCATTCAGTTTTTTAAAGTACAGATTAAAGATTTTTCATAAGTATTATCGCTTGCTGTTTTTGCCTTAGTTTTAAGCCATGCAGGTGCATCTTGTAAGCAGGATATAATTAAAGCCGAGACACCCACAGCTCTACATTTAACTCTGAATTACAATTAGGTACATTAAGAATCTTAAAATAAATTTCTTCCTACTGTCTAAAAAAACAAAATGGGAGTCCCATAAAACCTCAGAAAGAGGTTTTATGTGAAGGATTAGGATTTTAGCATATTGAAGATACATGAAGGTAAAATTCGATTAAAAGTTCAAGAAAATCTTCACCTGTCCAACTGTCTAGTGAGAAATAGAGCAATGGAAGATTTTCATCCAGACCTCAGATCACTTACCGTGTTTCCCCGAAAATGAGGCCTAGCCCGACAATCATCTCTAATGTGTCTTTTGGAGCAAAAGTTAATGTAAGACCCGGTCTTATTTTACTATAAGACCGGGTCTTATATAATATATAATATAATATAATATAATATAATATAATATAATATAATATAATATAATATAATATAATATAATATAATATAATATAATATAATATAATATAATATAATATAATATAATATAATATAATATAATATAATATAATATAATATAATATAATATAATATAATATAATATAATATAATATAATATAATATAATATAATATAATATAATATAATATAATATAATATAATATAATATAATATAATATAATATAATATAATATAATATAATATAATATAATATAATATAATATAATAAATACAATATAAATTTAAGACTGGGTCTTGTATTAATTTTTGCTCCAAAAGACACATTAGAGCTGATTGTCCGGCTAGCTCTTACTTTCAGGGAAACACGGTATATATAATATATATCTAAGTAAATATGTAATATAAAATATACATTTTTTTCTCCAGAGGCCAAGATATAATCATTTTTCTAATGACTGCCCTCATTTATGTTAGAATCAGATTATACAGATTTTATAGTTTGGGATTTTTGTTTTTAAGCTACTGTCAAACCATTGCTTGTTTTTCCCCCCAGAGAAACAAACTGCTCAGAGTTGTGGCTTAGAAAAATTATCTTGGCAGAATTATGGAATATTGGAGGGGCAACTAACTGAATAGTAGAGTTATCTGGGGTGTTTTGAAAAATCCCAATGCTCAGGCTGCATCCCTGTTCAACTGAATTAGAATCCACAGGGTGAGACGCAGAATCAATACTTTTGAAGTCTCCTAGGTGATTTCATTATGCAACTAAGGTCGAGAACCACAGAAAAAAGAGGCGATTAGCCTAGGGAACAAGTTAGCATGCGATTGTGTCATGTAGGTAAAAGGCATTTAAAACCTGTAGGGTAGTAGTAGCAGAGCAGAAAATATATCACTTCTGGATTTTGCTTTTCCCCCTTAGGTGTCTAAAATCTTCACTTTCCATGTATGAGTTACTGTATTTGTGTGGAGAGAAAAAGTACATTTTTGCACATTTACTATGTGCCCTGATCTCGGTGTAATATCGCCCATGCTTTCTCATTTGTCCTCTCCATAATACTGTGAAGTATATGTTACTCTGTTTTTAGAGATGAAGAAACTCGAGGCTCTCACGGTGTTAGTAATTTTCCTAAGATCACGTAGCTAGTCAGTGGGCCATGTTAGGATTTAAATACAGGTACTCTAATTCTGCTATTCTTGTCATTGAATGTAAAGGCTAATGTGTTTATATTATAAACCAATCTCTATTACACCTCGCCTTTTTAAGCCTCCTTTTAAAGTTTTTATATGCATTACCTAATGTCTACTTTGAAAAGTATGTGATACTTGATCTCCTTTAACCCAAAGCTTTGTTCTCCTGTAACTAGTTTTGACTTTTCTATCTGGGGTGAATATTTTGGCATTTAAGCAACACATAGTTGCTGAGACATGACCAGCAATTGCTAACTGCATTTTTATGTGTGGTAGATATTATTTAAGAGAAAGTAGGGGGGAATTTCCAACAATGGAATTTGGGCATATGATGGCCAAAGACTAATAGTAGAAGAAAATATGAATATGCTTTAAGCACAACTAAGGATGTTCTTAGTATTGAGGTAATTTTCTCTGTTTGTATAACAGAATTTTAGGAATGTACCAGATCTCATGAACGAATAAGAAAACTAAATTCAAGATATTTATTCAGGTTTACTCAGGGAATATTGTAGGTAGGCTTAGAACCCAGATTTCATGATTCTAGTCTATATTAGTTCTTTATGTATCTATATTAAGTATGCAGAATGTTAAGTTTTGAAAAGTACAAAGATGAGCAAGACTTGTTTTTTTGCCAGAAGAGAATTTAAACTACTTCGTTTAATGAATAGAGAACTACATATAAGGAATCCTTTGACAGGTATTAGACTTATGATGATTAAGCCTTTTTTTCATTCACGTATTTATTTATTCATTCAATATTGTTGGGTGTCTATGATGTGTCCGGCTCTGTTCTAATCTTAAGGGATACTACAACAGTGAGCAAAATAGGCCAAGTTCCTACTCCGGTGGAGCTAACATTCTAGTGGAATAAGACAGAACAGTGCATAAATATAGACTGTTATGTGATGATTGTTATAATGAAAAATAAAGCAGGGTAAGAAGGACAGAGAGTACCAGAATAGGGGATGGGTGCTGCTATTTTCTGGGAATACCATGGAAGTATTCTGATGAAATGACTTTCGAACAGTTCTCGGGGTATTTTTCTAGGCAGAGATAAGGGCCAAATTTGGAGCTCACGGGTCTGTTAGGCAGACCTGTGGTTAGGCTGTAGGTGTTGAGGTTTGGGGGGAAGGTCAGTGAGGGGTCTTTTCACCTCCTTAGTCAGAAAGATGGAGGTGCACGAGTAGTGTTCTTAGAAACGGTGGAGCTCTGTAGTCTCTTCCCTGCAGTTCTGCCTGATAGAAGGATGCAGAGACAATGCAGATGGAGTATCCCTTTGTTATGCCTGGAGTGGGAGGTCAGGAAAGCCCTTAAACAAGGATGTGATATTTTTTCTGGGTTAAGAAGAATGAGTGTACCCGGAGGGTAATTGACATGGTTTTAAGGGGCTGGAGCTCAGGAGAGGTCAGGTGGGAAGCTAATTTGGGGAGAGCTATCAATGAAAAGAGCCCATTAAAAAATCACGTCAATGAAATCATCTAGGGAAAGCATGTGGAATGGGTACAAAAGAGATTCTGAGATGCATCCTTGGGAACTAACTGTCTTGAGGGGACAAAAGGGGACTGAGCCAAGCAGAGAGAGGGAATAAGAGAAAGGAGAGAAAAATAGCTGGAAAACTAAGGAATGGGAGACAGTTTTGAGAAAAGGAATGGCCAGCAGTGGGAAATGCTAGAGAACGGTCAGTTAGGTTGAGCTGAGGGAAGGGAAGGTTGTGCTAGACTTGAGATGTCCAATAGGGTAGCCATTTATGACTAATTTACATTTAAAGTAATTAAATTAAATTAAATTTTGAGTTCCTCAGTCTCACTAGCACATTTCAAGAATTTAATGGCCATATGTAGCTAGTAGCTACCTTATTTTTCAGCACAGATATAGAATTTTCCCATCATTGCAGAAAGTTCTACTTGACAGCACTGTACTACACCATTATGATATTAGGGAAAAGTTAAACAACAGTTTAATTTTTTAATTTATTTATGATAGCAATAGAGGAAGTACTATAACTTTGCATTGTCAAAGAACTGATATTAGAAAGTCAGAGTTGGGGAATGATCATTTCACCTTGAACTTTGGTAGCAGAATTGGCAATTTGAGTTGAGCCTTCGGGGTCAGGGATCTTTCGAGCTATTGAACAAGGAAGCAAAAAGAAAGTGGGAATTAAATTGCAGACCACTCTGAGCAATCAATTTTACTAGACAGAATTTAGATAAACGGAGTTTTAGAGGTGCAAGGTTGCATCATAGATCGCAACATTTCTGTGGAATGAGTAATTGGACCAAATTGTAGAAGATTTAATTATCGGGGTTTGGAGCTTATTTTCTAGAGAATGAACATTAGCAAATGTTTTTAAGTGGAGGAGCAACATGGCCAAACTGATAGTTTAGGGAGTCAAGTTGGTAAATAATTATTCCCTTCTTGGTCCTTTGTCATTTGTCGTACTACTAAGTAATTCTGCCTTATGTCTATATACTGTTTTTTTAAAAACCTATAAAGTATACAATTCTGAAATGTAAGGTTTTATTATTATGTAGTCACAGAGAAGTAAATAAACCTCAGAGATGCTAAATGACTTATTAATGATCAGATTAGCTTGACGAATGAGTAACATTGGGAAGACTAGCGATAACTTACCTCAATGTCAAATAAATTACCATACAATACATATATATATATATATATATATATATATATATATATATATATATATATATATATATATATATAGTCTTCAGTATATGGTGATCTTCTTGGCAGTAGGGACCATGTCTTCATCGTGCATTTGAATTCATAGTAAATGAATGAGTGAGGTGGCACTGAATGCAGGGACATCTATTGAAAGGGAGATGCAAAAGTTCAGAAATGAGGTGATGTGGAGCTGGCCTAGGTGATATTACTGGGAATTGAAAGAAAGGACTAGATGTTAGATAGACATGGTCGAGTTAAAAATCATCAGTACTTAATGATTTGATCAAATATTGGGGAAAAAGAGAGTTGCAGATGACTCAAGGGCGTAGGTCTGAGTGATTGAAAGAAAGATGGTACCACTGAAAGAATTAGGCAAACTGGCATGGAATCTGGTTTCTGAAGGGAGCTACTGAGTGCTGTTTTTCACATAGAGATCTTTTCTAAAACAAGCTTAAAGCCCTTCCTTCGTTAACAGAATTTGAGAACCAGAAGTTAATCTGCAGTAATATCCAAACATTCAGGTAGCAGTGTTTTGGAATGAAGATATGTCTGGAGGAAAAAAAAACACACAAAAACTTGGAAGTTGTTTGAATAAAGGTAATAAATTGAGTAGGAATGAAATCTTCAAGGAAAGAACAGGTACAGAAAGAAGAACAAATAGCTGAGGGCTGAGCATTGGTGATGGCCACTCACTCACTTGAATAGGAGAACAAAATGGAGACAGGAAAATAGGAGAAGGGGAGCCAGAGCAGTGGAACATTTTAGAAACCAAGGGAGAAGAGGGCTTGTTTGGTGAAAAGACTGATAGAATTAAGTCATGCTGGGAGGATATGGACTGCGAAGAAGCCCCAGAACTTTCCAGAGAGGACTTCACAGGTTGGCGGGTTCACTGTAATTTCCTGAACCCTCAGGATTTTTTTTGAAAAAGGATTTAGTTTCCAGTGTAAATGTACTGTTGCACTTTTTTTCCCTTGCTACTTCTTAAAAGATGACTGCACCACTTACTTCACTGGATTAACAGTGCGTGCTCTCTAGATTCAGGTTCAGGTATA
The DNA here is from genome assembly GCF_057876585.1 of Rhinolophus sinicus. Classification (NCBI taxonomy): domain Eukaryota; kingdom Metazoa; phylum Chordata; class Mammalia; order Chiroptera; family Rhinolophidae; genus Rhinolophus; species Rhinolophus sinicus. The sequence continues at coordinate 72,872,431 of NC_142501.1, read as the reverse complement.
TAAGATTTAAATCTCGCCTGAGAACATTTGTTTTTTTTTTAGATCTTGCCATATTCAGAAGTTGCTGAAGTTCAAGAGACAGTGAGTAATATATGGTGCTATGTTTGAAATGTTAACATTTAATATTTTTTTCAGGATTTCAAGTTGGATTTTTAAAATATATTTTTTACTGTATTTAATCATAGATGAGTTTGTCATTATAAGAAGTAGCTAATGTAGATTGAAAAGATCAGTTTCAGAAACTGTTTACATTTTTTTCTAAAATGTAAATAGGTTTCATCTTTGCCTACAAATAATGAATACCAGTGTGGCATATTTAAACCACACAAAACATAAAATCCTACCTTATAAAACTTATCACTGTTAATATTTTAGTAGCATCTTTCTTGTGTTCATATGTGTGTATCTTACATATGAAATTTTATAAAAGTGAAGTCATATCATACAAATTTTTTATAACCTGCTTTTAAAACCCAATATATAATGGATGTTTTTCAGTCAATGAAAAAAAAAAAAAAACTTTAATGATTACATAATATTTCATTGTGTAAATGTATTATTATCTATTTAATACCTGATTTTAAATGGATTACCGATTTAGATTATTATAAATGATGTGATACATATCTATGGACACATCTTTTTGAACATTTTGAATGATTACCTTAGTATACATTCCTAGAAGTGGAATCAAAAGTAGGATCAAACATGTGATTAGGTTATTTTTAAATAACTGCCTGGCTGGCCAGATCATACTCTCTCTAACATTGATAAGCTCTAGTTCCCAGGAAAGTATTGCCTTAGGATCTGACCTGTAAAACACAAGACTAAAATGTGCATGTATGTGTTTTGCAGACAATTGCAGGAATATGAAAAAGTCAGTTAAGTGTAGAGTGATGATTCCTGTTGAAAGAACGAGCAGATCTCAGCTGCATTACAAATCAAAGGGCCAAAGATAATACTTAGCACACAAGATGTTTTATGTAACCTGCTTCTGAGTTGTGGCTTCTGAGAGCCAGCTGCTGCAGGATTGCTTCTGCAAGTACAACTTGATCAACTTTATTGGGGGAAGAGGTGACACCTGCCTGAAACTTTATTTTCAGATTATACTCATACCAGTGCTTGATAAGCACTTTGTGCTTTGCCTAAGCTCAAAAGATGACTTAAATCAAATCAATATGTATGTTCAGAGGGGAGGTGCTGTGGTCAAGGCACTGGGATCAAGCTTCTGTAGAGACCTCGTGGGATCGTTTCTGTACGAACAGGGTGGCCATCTGTCCTGGATTGCTCACGACTGAGGGGTTTCCCAGGACAAGGGGTGTGACTAGGATCTTCACCTATTCCTTACACTTCTTAAAGATTGCAAGTGTTATGCTAATTATACATGTCATGGCAAATATTTAGAAGTACATTAAAATAAGATCACTTTTTTTGTATAATGTTCTTTTCCTGAGATTTGTAGACTAAAATCAGTAAAGATTTAGATAATGGCTATATTTCATGCTTTTAATTAAAGTACATTGGTAGTATACTGGCGTGTTACTATTATTTTACAATTTTCAGCCCATACCTTCTGCCAAAATAGAGGATTTATTTATGTGATAAAGAAATTATTGGGGTGATTATGTGGACATTGTCTAAGGGGTAATGGTAAACATGATAAATTACTCAAATAGGGAAAACGTGTCTGTTATATCTTCATGGCCTTTTTCTGGACAAGCTGGGGAGAAATTCCTGGATTGTTTGAGATTCTAGTAGTAGTTTGGTTCGCTAATAAAAGCCAAGAAAAGTGGCTAGCTTTTTGTTTATTTAAAATATTTTACAACATACTTGTGTAGAATGCTTTCACATTGTCTTTATTTATGTGTTATACAACATGGAACTGCACAAATTAGACCCAGGTCCTAAAAGTGGTAAGAGTAAGAAATCAGTAGTGTGCAGTTTAGCCATGTGCAGAAGACTTCAGTGATGTAAGGCACTCGGTAAATTTAATGTGTAATCTTCAGTTACTTATATCCCATTTCCCAGTAACGTCACTTGCAAGCAACTCTGGGAGGATGATTTTACTTGCATCCCAATTTAATGCCTTTGTATCCACATCCTTCTGGGAAAGGTTTCTGAAGCTGTGCTTATTTTTTCATTGTGTTTCTGCTTTTATTTGGAGTGTTTCAGCTTGATTCTTAGTTCTGTTCTTTGATTGTAATATATATTTTCTGGTGCCTGTTCTTTTATCTTACGGCATTTTTCAACCTACTGCGATTAAGCCATTCAGATCATCTATCCTAACTCTCACACATGTCATAGTTTATACTACTTTCTTACCAGCCTGAACCTTCCCCTGTACAGGTCTGTCTGTCCAACTGCCGACTTGACATTTGACTTGCATGTCTAACAGGCATTTCAAACTTCACTTGTCTCAAACTGAGCTGCTTATATTTCTCCCTGAGAACCGGCTCCTCCTCACTGTCTTGCACCTCAGATAATGGCAGTTCCATCCTTCCAGGTGCGCAGAGCTCAACACTTGACATCATTTTGATTCCTCTTTTCTTTTACCTGTACTTGGTTTATCTAAAAATCCTGTTCCACCTTAAAAATTATATTCCGAACTGGACTGTTTCTCATCACCCTCACTGTTACCACCTTGGTTCAGGTCTCCTTCATCTCTCCGCTAGTTCATTGCAGTGACCTCCTGCGTATACCCTTGTCCCTCTAGCCTATTCGCAACACAGCAGCCAGAGCGAGCCTTTAACACAGAATCTGATGATGTCACTCCTCTTCTCAGAACCATCCAGCGGCCCCCATCTCATTCAGGATCAAACCAAAGTCCTGACGAGGTCGTGTGAAGTCCTACACAGTCTGACACCCATTTACGTCTTTGACTTCGCATCCGACTGCTTTCCTACTTGCATTGTATTTCAGCCTCTTTGGCCTTTCCACTATTTCCCGAACACTCCAAACTTGGTCCCATGTCACTCCTCTGCTCTACACTGTCTTCCCTCTGCCTGGAATACTCTTCCCCTTTATGTCTTTATGAAGTTACCTCACTTTATTCAGGCAGCTTTGTAGTGAAGCCTTCTTAGGCCGCCCTCTCTAAAATTTTAACTCCCTCTTCCCTAACATTTTATATGTCATTTCTCTGCTTGTTTTTTCCTTAGTATTTATGCTATAAAATGTATAACGGAACTTTACTTTTGTTTATTATGTTATTGTTCATCTCCCCCATTAGAACATAACTACCACAAAGGAGGGATTTTGTCTGTTCTGTTTACTTCGGGCCCAAAACGATACCTGTCTATATAGTAGGTACTCAGGAAATATTTGGGTGGATGGATCAATGATAGGAATAGACAGTGTTGTTTCTTTTGATTATAATTCAGTGCCTCAGTCGAAAAAATATTGGATTAATTAAGTAGAATAAGATTTATATGACACCAACATGCTTGAGGCTATAATGTTGAAAGCCAGTATAATTTGAAACAAGTATTCAGAAGTTGCTGTATATGCTGGGGCTTATTTCCTGCGAGTAAGCAGGTAAGGAGTACAGCTGCACAGAAGTTGACATAGCGCTGTGTTAATCAGCAAAACTTGAGAATGTCACAGAACCGTACAATGAAAGCAAACTTAATCTTTTATCCTAAATATAAGACCAACTCAAAACCCTTTAAAATGACTGGCCCTGTGAAAGTAAATGCTGCCAACCATGTATAAATGGGTAGAACCATTGCTTTCCTTTAGGAAGTTCCTGGTAAATCTGGGAAAACTAGTCATTATTCATATCAGTGCAGGAAGATTTTGAAAGAAGATGCCAATGAAGCATTTGTAGTTTGTAACAATTATCCGTGTCTTAACTTTTTTTCAGTTTTCCACTGTTATATTATTTATTGGTGATAACAGATCATTCTAAAATTAAATGTAAAATAACAAGCATTTATTCTTTTACAATTTCTGTGGGTCAGGAATCCAAGAGCAGCTTTGCTAGTTGTCTCTGGCTCAAAATCTCTGTGTGGTTGCAGTTCAGCTACTGGGGAGGGGGCTGCTGCAACCTTATCGGCAGGCTTGCCCAGGGGGATGGGGCAGGAGCTGGGGTGAATCAAGGTGGGAGATGCACATCAGAGCTCACTCGAGGCTGTTGACAGACCTCAGCTCCTTCACCTCATGGGCCTCTCTACAAAGCTGCCTCAGGGGCAGCTGCTCTCCCCCCCCCCCCCCCACACACACACCTTGATCTAACAATGAGAGACTGCAACCGAGATGGAAATCGTAGTCTTTTTACAATCTAATCTTGGAAGTGACATCCCTTCCCTGCCACCATCTTCAGTTTATTAGAAGTGATTTCAGCAAGTCCACCATAGGCTCAGAAAGGGGATTATATACCAAGAAGTGGGGATCGCTGGGCGGTTTTAGAGGTTGCCTGCCACAATACTTTAATCTCTCCCCGCATGCTTGCTAGTTGTTCTGACATGGTAATAAGCACAATTAGTTCATTGTCACTAAAGCTGTGTTTTTTTTTAAGCTTATCCTGTGAAACTGAAATCAATTTATAGGAGAATGAGCTTAAATGGGCAACAACAGAAGAATGAATAGAGCAAATACCTTTCTTTTTTTTTTTTTTTGAGCAAATGCCTTTGAAAGGCATTAGAACATAATTTCAAGCACTGTGAAATAGCCATCACTTCAGGGAAGTAACAGGGCCACCATGTTTTTCTAGGAGACAACTTTTTTTTTTTTTTTTTTTTTTTGGTCACTGCCAATTGAGATTCTCTCATTCCCTTTGAGTAAGACCAAACAATAATGTACTCAGTGGGAATCTTTTGTTACTTTAGTTTTTGTTGTTGTTTTAAAATTTTTATTGGGGAAGGGGAACAGGACTTTAGTGGGGAACAGTGTGTACTTCCAGGACTTTTTTCCAAGTCAAGTTGTTGTCCTTTCAATCTTAGTTGTGGAGGGTGCCGTTCAGCTTCAAGTTGTTGTCCTTTCAGTCTTAGTTGTGGAGGGCACAGCTCAGCTCCAGGTCCAGTTGCCATTGCTAGTTGCATGGGGCGCAGCCCACCATCCCTTGCAGGACTCGAGGAATCGAACTGGCAACCTTGTGGTTGAGAGCCTGCGCTCCAACCAACTGAGCCATCCAGGAGGAGTCGAGGAGTTGAACTGGGAACCTTGTGGTTGAGAGCCCACTGGCCCATGTGGGAATCAAACTAGCAGCCTTCGGAGCCTTAGGAGCACAGATCTCCAACCGCCTGAGCCACGGGGCCGGCCCACTGTTACTTTAGTTTTGATACATTATGTTACCATAGGTGGTATTGGAAATGAAGGAGAGCTGAAGACCTTGCTCCTGCCAAGGGCAACCAAAACACTTGTCCACAGGCAACATTTAGTGTAGTGCTGTTCATTAAATAGGTACTAGACAAAAGGTTAGCAGTCTGTTTTCTGTTTCTTTTAGTTGATTACAGTTACCCATTTAAGAATGGGGTCTTCTAACGTCCTAAAGACCAGTAGCTCCAGATGATATGCTTAATATTTAGTAGGTCCTAAGGAAATTGTCTGACTTAATAAAATATATTGTTCTAATCCGTATTTCTCTTTGTTTTTGCCATTTGAAAATATAATTGTCCTATTTTGTTGATGTCTTTGTAAAAGCTTTTTGCTCAATGTTTGGCACATAATAACCAGTAAATGTTCCTTTCCTTTTGTAGAAGAAGCAGACTGAGTTACTATGGTAGTGTTAAATGCTTTCATGGCATGCAGAACTAATATTTAGTAGTGCATGGGTATTCTATATTTTTAAACCACTTAAATTTAAAGAATGAATAACTTTTGGCTGTCCCTTACACTTCTAAACAATTTTTACCACTCCTAACCCATATCTTGAATTTTAATTGGAAGTAATTTTTGACTTGAGCAATTTTAAAAAGAAAATACTTGGGTGACTTCGTTTTCCTTTTTCTGCCTTCATTTTCCAAAATAAAACAAATATTTGATAATGCCTAAGCCAGGATCTTTTTATGTGTAGAAAAGGAAATTCCTTGTGAATTGTGATTATTAGGATTTACGTGCATGTGCTTTCTACTTATAAACTAATACTGTTTTCCTTGTCCTTTTGTTTCACTGCTGCTTCAATCCTGATGCATTTTGCTTCTTCCTGGTTTGGATTGTGTTTCTTTGCTGCTCAATTACCTGCATTAAAAGCTTCTTGGTGATAGCAAAGATGTCCTTGGGCCATCAAGTAAGTAGCTAAAGTTTGAATGACACATTGGGAGACATGATAATATTTTGATGTGTATTTGTAAAAGGCATATGGTATTTCTGTGTTGATTATTAAGTCTTCTACTTTTCAGGCATTGAAATACTAAGCAAAGAATATAAATAGTCATTCAGTGCCCATCTATTGTCAGTGTCCATCTGGGATTGGTAATATTTGTACATTTACATCTTGATTATCTAAAGATAGATTATTTCCTCAGCCAATTATCTAATTCATAATTTAGGACCTCTTCCTCAAAGTATTCCTTCCCATATGCATCCTAAGGCATAGATCAAACTACTTTGAGGCTGCACATGGTGTAAGAAACTCACTGCCCTATGACAATGAGAAATACTATTTTATTTTGTCAGAATTTTTACATAACAGATAATTTGGTTATGAAAAAAAATTTGTTTATACTTTGGGGATTTCATAAGTGAAACATGTTTTCTCTTAGTCATTTAGAAGATGTACCCTTTAAATTTATGTCCCCTGCAAAAACTTTTTTTTTTTTTTAACCAGGCACTGTGCTAGCTCTGGGAGATACACAATGAATAAAACATAAGGGTCATTATAGTCTAGCAAAGGAGTTAGACCCAAGAATAGGTAATTTGAAAGTATTGTTAAAGGAGCAACTTTTGTATTAAAAATCATAGAATTACTGAAGTGAAAGGAATTTCGGAAGTCATCTTAAAAAGCATCAATTTTATAGATGAAAAGCCTGCAGCTAAGAGCTGAAATATCCAAGGAGTTAGAATTGGTTATTAGCCCAGAGTATCTTCTACTGGTTTTCAGAAATCAGAATGAAACTCTCAGTTTGCTGAATTCAAGTTTAACCGAATAATTAAAATATTATTGCATTGTGAATCAGACAAAGATTTTAATTGTATTGAAGAGCAATATGGGAATTATGATGATTTAGAAAGTTTTAATGTTTATTCCTAAATAGTTATCTGACTGTTGCAAGTCATTTTACTGATTTGGGGACACACACACACACACACACACACACACACCCACACCCACTCCCACCCACCCACCCACACCCACCCACCCACCCACACCCACCCACCACCACCACTACCCATTGGCTAAAGGAAGCAACTGAGCAAGACAAAGGCAATGTTTCTTCTAGTTGAAAAATTCTTTGGTCTAGAATAGTTGCTATTTGTTTCTAATACTGTTGATAATATGTGTATAATTTTTTTCTAAAAAGAGAGATGATTTAAGGTAATATGCTAAAATTCCTTTTTTAACTGCAACAATTCATAGTATTTTAAATATATTGTTTATTATACAAGCAGCATTATCAGAATATAGTAGAAATTTTCAAAGTAGAAAAAAGCATACAAATCCCAAAACATTTTTATGTTTTCTTGTTCAGCCTTACTTATGATACCTGGTAGATATTTTCAATGGATTTTTCAGTTATTTTAGTTACTTCATATATTTAGATGTCGTAGGTGAACTCATTGACTGATTGGCACTGATGAATTTCACAAATGGAATTTAATTTTTAATATCAATTGAAATGGTTCTGTTTTAGGAACTAGGTTTTATAAATGGAGGTCTTTAATTTTTACTTGGAATAAACGAAATTTATTGTGGTTATATATTTTAAGCATATATAAATAAATACATACAACACATATTAGATATGAGCTTATATTGTACTCTGCCACTATTAAAAGGGGACTGCATAATAATTTACTAGAGACCAGGTACCTTTTAGAGTGAAAATGAATTTCATATAGTATAATACTTTATTAGGCTCTCTACTATTGAATGAAAAAGCTATAATATTATATATACCAATGTATTTAAATTCTTTAAGTATTTGAGAAAAGGAATGCCACCTATAAAGAGAAACTTTGGATTTGCGTAGAGATTATGACTTCAAAATAATTTATTTTAGCTTTCACTTACTTCAAGGGCAAACAACAGACTTTGAAGCTTATAAAATTCTTTAGATTTTATATTGAGCTGAATTCAGAAAGTAAAGAGTGGTAATATAGAATCATATACTCCTTGGAAGTTGCAGCTGGTATGTTAATTATAATTGCTGTTAATTACTCCAGGGTGATTGGTTTCTACTTAGATAGTAAAGCACTGAATAGCAAAGTTGGTTACTTTACTTCCAGTACAAAGTACCACCAGGAGAGGGCACTGTAATGCTATCTTTAGTAGGTGAGGCAATTAATTGTAAAGTCAGAAACTACACTTAAATCGTGCAGGGATTCTTCCATCCAATATTTAATCCGTCATTTAGCAAGTATTTATTGTTAGTTTTATGCCAAGTGATACAAATGAAAACAAAGTCACTGCCCTTCTTGAGCTTACGTCTGACTATGATGTAGGATGTCACAATGATTTTTATGTAATGCAAATCCTTTCTTGTCTGTATAGTTTAGTAGTTAATGTTTGTGAATTTGGTGAGAGAAAACAAAACAGAAAGAAGTATATTCTGTATGTTACTATTTCTACATACCCTCTCACTTTAAGGATATCAAAATCATAAACAGAAAGGGGTGAATAGAACTAAATTTATACTTTTTGCACTATTTCTGTTTTTATGTAGTAAAGTTATGCAAGACATAGATACCTGTGTCTTACTGATGGAATACTACAGCATACTTTAATTCTATTAGTCTTTCTCATAATGTATTTTAAATTAGTGTTAAATGTACTGTCTGATACTACAAAAATGTAGCATATGTAAATTATAAAGTATAATGATTCAGTATGTACATGTTGAACTTACCACTTAAGAACTTCAATCTTAAAAATACCTCACATCCGTGTACTTCTTCTGTCTTCTATTCCTGTGTCTGTCTCCCAGAGGTGATGAGTATTTTGTATTTTTTGTTTATAATTCTTTGCTTTTTTAAAAAAAGAGGTTTTTGTTGTTGCTTTTAAATTACATATGTATCACTAAGTTTTGCTTGGTTTTTAATTTTATAAAAATGGTATCAAGATGTACTTGTGTGTCTTCTTCTAGGGTTTGTTTTTTGTAGTTAACATCTTTTTTCCAAGATTTAGCCTCATTATTGGTTATAGCTGTATATCATTCCTTTTCAATACTGCATACTATTCTATTATATGCATATACCACAATATATTAATCTATTTTTTTCAATTGATGAATATTTAAATTGTTTTGATTTTTGCTATATGAACAGTATGAACATTCTTATTCTTGTCTCTTAGTACACACATATAAGTTTTAAAGCTAAGAGTGGAATTGTTGTACCCATAGGGTATGCTGAAATTCAATTTTAGAAGACAGATCTAAATTGCTTTTCAAAGTGCTGTATCAAGTTGTACTCCACCGGCAGTGCTTAAAAAGTCACACTGATCCGTCCTTATCTATTTGCCATTATCAGACATTCGTTTTTGTTAATTTTACTGAGAGTGAAATATTTATTTCATTCTGATGTTGACTTGTATTTTTCTGATTACTAAAGAGGGTGAACATCTTTTTGTATATTTATTAACCATTTGCGTTTCTTCTTACAAGAAATCACCATTCACATTTTCCCCGTTTTTTTTGTATTAAAATTTTTTATTGAATTATAATTGACATACAACATTAATTTCAGGTAATACAACATAATGATTTGACATTTGCATATATTGCCAAATGATCACCATAATAGGTCTAGTTAACATCCATCACCATACCTAGTTACAGATATTTTTTCTTGTGATGAGAATTTTTAAGATTTACTCTCTTAGCATCTTTCAAGTATGCGATGCAGTATTACTATAGTCGTTATGCTGTATATTACATCCACATGACATTTATAACTGGAAGTTTGTATGTTTTGATTCCCTTCACCCATTTTGTACCCCGCAACCTCTCCACCTTTGGCAATAACCCATCTGTTCTGTGTCTGTGAGCTCGTTTTGTTGTTTGTTTGTTTTAGATTCTACATATAAGTCTGATCATACCTCTTTGTCTGTGTCTGACTTACTTCACTTAGCATAACGTTCTTGGGGTCCATCTGTGTTGTTGCAGAGGTTCAGTTTTTTGTCTTTTTTATGGCTGAATAATATTCCACTGTACATATGTACCACATTTTCTTTATCCATTCACCCTATGATGGGCACTTAGGTTGTTTCCATATTTTGGCTGTTGTAAATAATGCTACAGTGAACATGAGGGAGCATATATTTTTTGACTTAGTGTTTTCATTTTCTTTAGATAAATACCCAGGAGTGGAATTGCTGGATCATATGGTCGTTCTATTTTTATTTTTTGAGTAACCTCCATACTGTTTTCCATAGTGGCTGCACCAGACATTCCCACCATCAGTGTACAACGGTTCCCTTTTCTCCACATCCTCTCCAATGCTTTTTATTTCTTGTTGTTTTGATAATAGCCATTCTAAGAGATAGGAGGTGATAACTCATTGTGGTTTTGATTTGCATTTCTCTGATGATTAGTGATGTTGACCATCTTTTCATGTACCTGTTGACCATTTATATGTCTTTTTTGGAAAAAAATGTCTGTTTAGATACTCTGTCTATTTTTTAATAGAAATGTTTGGGGGGTTTTTGCTATTCAGTTGTGTGAGTTTTTTATATATTTTGGCTATTGACCTCTTATTAGATACATGGTTTGAAAATATTTTCTCCCATTCAGTAGGTTGCCTTTTCATTTTGTTGATTTCCTTCACTGTGTAGAAGCTTTTTAGTTTGATGTAGTCCCACTTGTTTATTTTGCTTTTGTTGCCTTTGTTTTTTTGGTGTCAGATCCACAAATATCTCCAAATCTGATCTCAAGGAGCTTACTGCTTATGTTTTCTTCTAGGAATCATATGGTTTCAGGTCATACATTCAAGTCTTCAATCTATTTTGAATTAATTTTTGTGTACGGTGTAAGTTAGTGGTCCAGTTTCATTCTTTTGCATGTGGCTGTCCAGTTTTTCCAACACCATTTATTGTAGAGGCTGTCCTTTTCCCCATTGTATATTCTTGGCTCCTTTGTCATAAATTAATTGACCATATATGTGTGGGCCTATTTCTGGGTTTATTTCATTGGTCTGTATGTCTTATTTTTATACCAGTACCACACTGGTTTTGTTGTTGTTGTTGTTTATTTTTTGTTTTTTAACTTTAGCTTTGTAATGTAGTTTGAAATCGGAGTACGATGATTCCAGCTTTGTTCTTTCTCGAGATCGCTTTGCTATTCAGGGTCTTATGTGGTTCTATACAAGTTTTAGGATTGTTTGTTCTATTTTTGTAAAAAATGCTGTTGGAATTTTGATAGGATTTGCATTGAATCCCTAGATTGCTCTGGGTAGTGTGGATATTTTAACAATATTAATTTTTCGAATCCATCAGAATGAAATATCTTTCCATTTATTTGTGTCTTCAATTTCTTTCATCATTGTCGTATAGTTTTTAGTGGACAGTAGGGGATACATTCCAAGACCTCCAGGGGGTGCCTGAAACCGCAGATAATACTAAACCCTGTATGTACTATGTTTTTTCCTGTACATACATACGAGTACCTATGAGAAAGTTTAATTTATAAATTAGGCACGTAAGAGATTAACAACAAATAACTAATAATAAAATAGAACAATTATAACAATATACTGTAATAAAATTTATGTGAATGTGGTCTCTCAAAATATTTTATTGTACATACAACATGGATATACTGGACAAAGGGGTGATTCACGTCCTAGGTGAGACAGAGTGGGACAGCGTGAGATTTCCTCATGCTACCCAAAATGACATGCAATTTAAAACAGATGATTTATTTCTGGAATTTTCCATTTAATATTTTCACACCATGGTAAACCAGGTAACTGAAACCATGGAAAGCAAAACTGTTGATAAGGGGGACTACTCTACAGATCTTTCACCTCCTTGGTTAAATTTATTCCTTGGTATTTTATTCTTTTTGATGCATGACCCCATTTTTATATTGCATTGTTAGTCTTTTTCTAATTGATTTATGAGGATTTTTTTTAAGAAAAACATATTCAGGATACTGACCATTCGTTAATTACATGTGTTGCTAGCGCCTTCTCCTGTGTGTGTTTTTCTTTCCAATTTCTTTATGGTATCTTTTGATTAAATTAATGCTTAATTTTTTTTTTCCCATAGAATTTATCAATTCTTTCTTTTATGGTTATTGCTTTCTTTTGTCTTTTTTTTTATTTCCTAAGATAGTAATTAAAATACTTTAAAGATATACACCACACAGAAATATTTAAAAAAATACAAAGGGATTATAGACAAACAATGGATAATGAGAATTCTTTTTAAAAGAGATACACAGTAAGGAAGAAAAACAGTTTTACGTACTATTTTAATTATATATACGTTAATCATAACCCATCGTACTAAAAGCTTTCCGAGCATTGGCAAAAAAAGCTGAAAAATTTTTATCTTCCTTGCATTCTCTTGAAATTCTGCTGGGCACACAAGTGAGAACTGTCTGACACTTCCGAGTCCCTTGCTACATTTCAGTGTAGGCCGAACATAAATAGGATGCTTAGGGTCAATATTAGTGAATATAAACTGCAATTTATCACCATAAATTTTTCAAATTTCTAGTCCACATTGATCTTTATACAATTATACAGATTCTGTAGCCTTTTCAACCTTTCTTCACTAGTTTTTTCAGCAGCAGAAATAGTTTCCTTCTTCCTGGCATATTTTCCTTAGGATTCTGGGCATTTGCAGTAAGTACTTCAGTTCCTACTTTTGGCCTTGTACTTCAACAGTTAACCTGAACAAGTTATCCTTTTTTTCTTGAATGAACTTATTCTGCCAGCAGATGTGGTTTTGATATTCTAGAAACATTGAACCATTCATTCTTCTTCCTTTAATTTCACAGACAGCTTTTCTGCAAATGCTTTTAATGTCCTTGTAGATAGCTCTTAGTCCCACCATCTGACAGATGTCACTGACATTGCTTTTGAATGTATCCCAGAATTCATTTATGCTTTCATCTAACAATGCCAGTTCATCTTCTACCATTTTGTAAGACACTGCTTCTCTGGGAGGCCTGAGCCCCGCTGTCTTCCCTACACGAGGCATGAACCAGTTCTGCCTAACGTCTGTCTCCTGTTTGTCTTTTAAAGGAATCATTCCTTACCCCAAGTTTATGCTTTCTTCTAAAAGTTTTCAAATTTTGCTTTTTTTGTCTTTGACTTTCATAGAACTATTCTTTGTGTGTGGTATGAGGGTAAGGACCTATTTTTCACAACCAATTTTCTTAGTATCAATGATTTTCTTTCCCTACCTCTATCGTATATCTCGGCTCCACATAATTATGGGTTTGTTTCTGAGAGCTCTCTGTTCCTTAGGTCAATCTGTCTGTCTTTATATCAGTACATTTTTATTTCAATAATAATTTTTGGGAGTTAAATGTATCTTGGATTTAATAACTGAACGAACCACCATGTACTTTATGAAATGAAGTTTCATAAAATATAAAATTTGTTGATTGATTCATTCAACAAAATTCTATTGAACACCTTCAGTATGCCAGAACCGTAGGGCCATACCAGGACTCAAGGATTTATGAGAAAATAAAGCAGATAGAAGTCCCTTTTCTTATGGAATTTATAGAGAAGGCAGATAATATATGGAATATATAGAGAAGGCAGATGATAGACAGATAAATGATATAACTTCAGACAGTGATAGGAGCTATCATAAAAAATCATGTAAAGTGATAGCATATAACTGTGATGGAGTGGGCACTAACCAAAAACATCCAAAAGAACTGCTAAATTGTACTATAGTAAAATAACTTATTTATCCGAAGGCACCATGAGGGGCTTTTCTGAAGAGATGACATTGGAACACAAACAACAAATGATGAGAGGGGTTAATAATAAGATCTGGGGGTAGGAGTATTTCAGGTAGAGCAAACAAGAGACTGGGGCAAGATGGTGTGTTTTGAGGAATACCAAGGCCAAGAATGCTGGAGCCAAGTGAGCAGAGTGGTAGAGGATGAGGTTGGAGAGAGAAGCCGGGGCCAGACATTGCTGAATCTTTAGGCCTTGGAATTTATTGCAAGTATAATGGTGAGCCATTGAGGATATTTCTGCATGATGCAAATCAGCTTTATGATTTATAAAGATTGCTCGGGCTTCCACGTGAGAAAGGACTCTACACAAGTAAGGAGACTAGGTAGAAGTCTGCTGCTGTGATCCAATGAAAAGGTAGTGGTGGCTTAGAACAGGGCGGTAGTTGTGGAAGTGGGGAAAAGTAGAAGGACTGCGGATAAATTTTGAAGGTAGAGTATAAAGATCTCAGGTAAACTGTATGTGAAAAATCAAAGAATACATCTAAGTTTTTGGCCTGAGAAAGTGGGAGAGGGGTATAGTGATTCCACTCACTGAGATGGGAGAGAGGAAGGTTTGGAGAATAAGCAGAATCAAGAATTATGTTCTGGATAAGTTTGAGATGCCTGTTAAATACTAGAGGTGATTATAAAGCAGGCTATTGGATACATGAGTTTGAGTTTAGGAGACACAAATTTAGGAGTCATCAGTGTATAGGTTCTTTTTTTTAATGGCCTTGATGGGAAAATACATTTTTTATGTCTTTACTTGGAAGATAAAGAGTTTTTTAATTTTTACTTTGAAACTTAAGGAGCTAAAATATAATTTTAAAACTTTAGCACAATAGAAAACGTGTTAAAGCAATTTGATTTAAAAGATGGTGATAAAAATGTGAATGTGAAGTTCTGGTTAAGTGAAAAATTAAGTCTAGAATGAAAACACAATGATTCTTACTCAAGATAAAACTAAGGTTTTTATAAGCTGAAAGTACAAGAAATACAAAGTGAAGGAATGTGGCGATCCTAGGGCAGTGTGGGCTTGCTCACAATTTGCCTTATTCCTTCATTGAGTATTTTTCTTTTTTCTGTCCTCTCTGGAACTGGGCATCGCCTTCCTCTGTTCATAGCTTGGTCAAGTGGGTGAACTGCAGTCTTAAACATGGTTTAAATTGATTATTGGGGCAGCAAGCTTTTAAGAGCCAAACTTTGGAACCAAATGGTCCTGAGTTAGAATTTTATTACTTAATCTCTTTTACTTAATCTTAGGCAAGGCAATCTCTGAACCTCAAGTTTCCCCATCTCTAAAACAAGAATTATGCCTACTATCTATAAAAATTAGAAATTAGAATACAAATTCTAATGAATGTAAGATATTATTTTATACTACTACTAATTTGTAATTTTTCTGACCACTAATGAGGTTGAGTATCTTTTCATATATTTATTGGCCATTTGTATTTCTTATGTGAAATGATTTTGTCTTTTGCTTATTGTTCTATTAGCAAATATAGAGTTAATAACACAATAAACCGTGGAGTACTTTTTATCATCGGTTGAATATGTAGTTTCATTTTTATAATGTCTGTAATTTGTATTATTTTACTCATGCCTACCTGTCAATTTCTTTTGTATTGATAGCCAACTAAAGTTAAAAGAAAACAAAACAATTATATTAAGGCATTGAACGAGTAAAATTAATATAACCATTGAGGTGATTTCAATCATAGTTCTATTCCATGTTATTAATTATGCCATTATGTAAATGTAGGGCGGAGGTACTAATTCTTTTTCCCTTCTTTCCTTGAGCTGTGGTAGCAAACAGTGACGAATCTCAACTTCTGACACCAGGAAAGATGAGTCAGCGCCAAGGGAAAGAAGCTTATCCAACTCCTACCAAAGAGTTGTATCAGGCATCTTTTAGTCCAGCAAGTCCTCACAACCAGGGTAAGAAGTTGTGGTTTCAACGTTTCCTTCTTTTGTTTTTGTTTTGTTTTGGTTTTTTTGAGGGGAGAATGACATTTTTTCTTTTGAACTATTTAGTGGTACAGGGTGTTTTGTGTGTTTCGGTCACTCAAAATACTCTTCAAATAAGTAAATTTTCTTTTAGAGTCGCTCATATTCTCCTACATACTTGGTTATATCATTCTTCTAATTCTGTGATTCTCAAAGTTTTTGATCTCAGGACTCCTTTACACTGGTAAAAATTATTGACAACCCCAAAGAGCTTTTGTTTATGTGTGGAGGTTAACCTATTGATATTGACTGTATTATAAATTAAAACGAGAAATTTTTAAATTGTTTATTATTAATTCATTACATGAGACTATGGATAACATATTTTTTATGAAAAATAACTATATTCCCTCTCCCTACCCCCAAAATGAGTGAGAAGAGTGGTATATTTTTCCCCTTAGGGTCTCTGAACCCTGGCAGCATTAACATCTTGGGCTGGGTAATCTTCTGTTGTGTGGGGCTGCCCAGTGCATTCCTGGTAGGATGTCTCACAGCATCCCTGGCTTCTACCCGCGAGATGCCAGTAGCACTTTCCCCAGTTGTGGCAACCAGGACTATCTCTAGACATTGCTAAATGTCCATTGAGGGACAAAATCGTCTTTGGTTGAGAACTACTGTTTCACAGTTTTTGCAGATCTCTTTAATGTCTAGCTTAAAAAAAAGACACCTAAATTTTCATATCTGCTTCTGTAGTTAGTCTGTTGTGATGTGATGATTTGATTAAAGTACTATATGAATAAAATCTGGCCTCGTACCATGTTTCCCCGAAAATAAGACCGGGTCTTATTTTAAGTGAAAAATTGTGCAGTACTTTGCACAATGAAAATAAGACCGGGTCTTATATTAAATTTTGCTCCAAAAAAACGCATGAGGGCTTATGTTCAGGGTATGTCCTCCTGAAAAATCATGCTGGGGCTTATTTTCCGGTTAGGTCTTATGTTCAGGGAAACATGGTAAACGCTTATATGGCCAGGGAATACATGGGTCCTGTGAGTGGGTCTCTGAGAGAAATAATGCAAATAAAGAGAAATAGAAAATTGTAAATGAAAATGCCACTTTTTGTTATTCAGGTTTGTAACTGAAAACTTCATTAGATGCCTGCATTTGTGTCATTCCCATTCTCAAAAAGTCAGCAATGGCTGTCGCCTGGAGCAGTGGCTCCTAAGCCTGGCTGTGTCTGAGAAATCACTTAGTTGAGAGCATAAATTGAAAATTGCATGATCTGGTAGTCAGGGCTCTTGGTATGTTTTATTTTACTCTACCTTTCCCATTTCATTTTGTGTTCCCTAATCATAAACCCAGCTAGATGGCTTTCTTCATTATTCCTCAGTAAGACTATGCTTTAATGTATTCTGGTCTTCCACTATGGAATATCTTCTCCCTTCCCCTTGCTTATCTGATACTTCTCAAATCCCAGGGTGCTGTCAGTTAAAAATGGCCTCAGAGTAAGCATCAGATCAGGACGTTCTGTAAAAATTTTTTTGAGACCCCAGAAAGATTTAAGGCAATGCCTCTCAGAGATTTTCAGCTAGACAAAGGGCCTTCAAAGAGTCTTAAATGCCGACCTTTTTAGAATGTCTCAGCTACTCAAAAGCTTCTAAGTCTCTTAAGTCCTCTGTCCCACAGCACGATAGAAGTAGAGAGTGGCCTGTCACAGAGATCTGTGGATGTGGCATCTGTCCAGAGGAGTTAATTGCAGTAAAATTCATAGGAAACCCACAACTTTGTACAAGTGTGGTTCTAATGGAGGCACTACTGGTATAGACAGAAAAGGATAGACATAGTTCGACTAAAAAGAGCCTTTGTGTGAATGGGGTATCCCAATCTTGGATGGGCAGGAAGCAGGCTGAGAAAGCTACACTGTTGGAAACATGGACTCTTTCTTCTGAAATAGGAAGAATGACTCAGAGGATGGAGCCAGGAGCCCAGGGGCAGAATCAAGAGGCACTGAGGACTATTTTCAGGAAGCAGAACTCTTTTCTAATCAAGTTGCTGATGACGTGTACCAAGCAGATTTCACAACTGCTGTGGCACTGCTAGATGCCTTCTGTGTAACTCCCCATCCCCTCCATCTTTTGAATTCAAGTGTCTCTTACAATCCTATCCCTGGCTTACTGCAGTGGGACAGATACGTTATCTTTTGAAGTGATGGTATTTTGGCTTAAGAGAAGCTGTATCTAAGGAGCTGTATGTGAGGAACTAAACCCTAGGAGTACGATCTGCACTCGCATCTGATTCCAAGCTAACATGATCCTGGCCTTACAGGCAGGGCTGTAATAGGATATTTTTTGGGGGGGTGGGGTAGGGCGAGAGTAGGGCATTGAGTATATTTTGCATGTGGAAGGAATGTGAATTAGGTGGACTGTGTTATATTTCACTTTCAAAGACCACTGCAGCATTACCTTTTATTTTGTGTGCTCTTTTTCTCTGTGTTCTTGCAACTTGCCCACCAAGAAATGGAGTTTGTTCTTCCTTCACTTCTACCCCGATTGAATCTAGACTGGCCATGTGACTGCTATGACAAATAGAATGTGGCAGAAGTGACATCCTAGGACTTTTGAGACCAAGCATTAAAAAGACCTGGTAACTTCTGCTTTTGCATATTGGAGGAAGCCGGCTTCCATGTAAGAAGTTTCACTATCCAGACACTACTGAGCTGTGTTGAAGCTCAAATTGACCAGCCTCTAGCTATTCTGTTCTTCTCAGCTGAAAGACCAGACGTGGAGTGAGGAAGCCATGTTGGGTGTCCCAGCAGATGCTGTATGGATCAGGGGCAAGCCTTCCCCACTCCCCACTCACACCTTATGTTACTAAATTGCAGCATTGTGAGAAAATAATTTTAGTGTTTTAAACCACTAAGTTTTGGGTGGTTTATTGTATAGTACTATATAACTGTAATAGTAAGTAACACAAAATGATTAGAATTGCATTTACAAATTTGGAAGAATACAGTATATTTGAGAAGACTCATTACTAGTCTGTACTATCCAGTTGAGGAGAATACAGCCTGGCTGAGAGTGACAGTAGTGCGGGGGGGGGGAAAAGTGGAGAGCTATTTAGAGGAAAATGTGTTAAGGATTAATGAGTGACTGAGTAGGGGGTGACAGTGGAAAGAAAGAAGGAACAATCAGCAGTGACTCCTAGATATTTTGCTTGGGAAACTAGTTCAGTAGTTTACATAGGGAAGTATGGAGGAAGACCATGTTTGGGAGAAAGATGCTGAGAACTCCAGTTTTGGACATGGTGAGTTTGAAGTACTTTGGAGTTATGCACATGGAGTTATTAAGGAGAAATTGGTTTTATTGGTTTAGGATTTAACAGACACATCTGCACTGGAAATGTAGATTTGGAAGTCGTCAGCATAAATAGAGTAATTAAAGACAGAGTTAAAAGAATCATGTAGCTCACTTTAGTGATTCCCAGACATCACTATTTTTTGTTTTTTAATGAAATAGAATGGGATCAAAAGATCAGAGCTAATCTGATCGGTGACATTTTTATCTGATACTCATATGTGTACACACACACACACACACACACACACACACACACTATCTTAAGTAAAATGTATTTCTGATTGTGAGTTGTGAAAAGTTTGGGAAGAATTGTAGCTTGAGAAAAGAAGAAAGCTGGAATACAGTCCTAAAAAACGCCAACGTTTAAGGACCCGATGGAGAAGGGATTGGCAAAGGAGATTTCTAAAGGAGTGCTGTATCCCAGAAGAATGCAACGGAGGGTTTTATGACAGAGGGGTGATGACCTATAGTTTTATATACAGCTCAAAAGTCAAGCCAGTTAAGACAACTGAAAAATTGCCCATTGACAAGATATCATTGCTCATATTTGTGAAATAAGTTTTGGAGATAGTGATGAAGGCAGAAGCTAGATGGCAATAAGACAAGAAGTGAGAAAGATAAGGAACTGGAGACAATTAGATAGCGAACTCTTAGGAATTATGCCCTTGAAGGGGAAGAAAGTGTATGGTAGCTTGAGAAAGACAGGGCAAAAAGCAGATTTATTTTAAGATAGGAGATTTTTAAACATTTTCAAAAAATAAAAAATGACAGTATAGAGTCAGAAAGAGAAATACAAAATATAGGGAAAAGGTGGGGGGGTTAATAGGTCAGGTTCTCAGAGAGGCAGCATCGATGGGATCCAGTGTGAAGGCGAAGGGATGGGCTGGACTAGGCATCAGCTGGAAAGTGCAGGAACCGCAGTGCTGGGGTTGTCAGGGAGAGTGTAGGCCTCCTTGAGGTTGGCGTCAATCTCCCATAGTGTGGGATTTTTTTCTGTCAGCTTGGGTGTTACTAGGTGAGTACAACCAGAGAATAGTGGCAGAGTGAGTGTGGGATGCTGGCCTGAGAGTGGAGGTTTCATGGACGAGTTTGGTGAGTTGCTGTGGTGGAGGAGGTGGGATCTGTACAGGGAAATGTCAGAATCAGTGGGCAGTTTACAAACGTTGTGGAAGTGGCTGTGGGGGCTGAGGCAAGGGCTCCCCAACAGATGAATACGGAACTGCTAAAAGTAATTTGGGATTAGTGTAAAAGGAGGAAAGTTGCAGGGAATAAATATGATAGTAAGCTCTTCAGGGCAGATTTTTCTTTCTATAAGAAATTTTTTTCTTTTCAATTACAATTGACATTCAGTATTTATGTCAGTTTCAGGTGTACAGCATGGTGGTTATATGTATCTCTCTTTAAAAAAAAAAAAATCGCATGCTTACCTGGAACATAATAGGTACTTTTGTATTTAGTAGGTGAATAAGTGTCTTTATTGAGCACATGTTATGTCCTGGACCCTGCTCTTTGGAAGCTTACCGTCTCATTTTTTAATGAATAAATGCAGTTTGGGGGTGATCTTCATGTGCTGGGAGCCTGTTATCTAACATGAGCCTCACATGAAATATTGTCCCTGTGTTGGCTACAGAAAGAGTCCTGCTAGCGAGTGGATGACTGTGCAGCAGGAAAATAATGGTATTTGTTTTGGTGATATTTGTTGGATTCGTACTAATAGCTGCCATTTATTGAGCTATCTACTGAGTTTGGCTATCCTGCTAAAAGTTGTATGTGCAAAATTATATTTAACTCTTGAAACAACCCCACAACATATAGGCACTGTTACTGTATCTGCTTTATAAGAGAAAGCTGTGAGGATTAGGCATTTTAAAAAAAATTGTTCAAGTTCACAAAACTAGTAAATGTCAGAGGCAGGTTTCAAACTCAGGACTGTCAAAGCCCATAGTCTTAGCTCCTGTACTACACTGGAGTGAATTACAGTGTCAGCTTTTTTTGTTTGTTTTTTATACAAATGCCAAGGTGTTAGAACTTTCTGTTTTGCCTGTGCCTTGGAATGTCAAGGATTCTCATGGTTCCTATTTTCTGGCTGCGTCTCCTTCATGCTCATTGATTCATACCGGTTTAATGTAGGTCATTATATCCCTTAAAAGCGATTCTTAAGTTTGTTTTTTGCAGTGTGGTTTCCTTCCATAAATTTAGAATTTTCTTTTCTTTTTTTGTTTGGAAGAACTGGGGATACTCTGACTCTTCTCACCAAAGCATACACACGCATCAAGATAATCTTTTATTTGTTATATGTTTAGATTATGGCAACAAATCAGATTATTCCAAAAAATTGTGTGTTTGCCAAACTTTACCCCTTATTCAAAGATTAAGTACCAGTTTACTTCAAAATAATTTTAACTTAAGTTTGATTACAGTCTCTTAAATAGGATGGTATTCGTTTTACGGTGACTTGTTTGAGCTTAATGTATTCCAGTTGTTTTCAAGAAAGAAAGACATGTAGATTAATTAGGGTGTTGTCTCCCTTTTCCCCTCTACTTTTGAATAAGGACAATGCCCAGGGAGCCTAGCGATAACATTATAGCTCATCTCAGGGACAGATAGTCTATTCCTTCTGGATCATGTTTGAGATCGTTATCAAAGCTTAATGAGTTTTGTAGCTACCCTTTCATTCTTTGGTCATAAACTAATTTACATGCTTTTATTTATTAAAAAAAACATTTTTAAATTGTAGTGATTTGTGACAGGATATGAAATGTTGCTTTGACAAAACTTAGTAAGTCCATTTCAAACTAATTTTTACACGTTTGTGGGTGATAGAAGAGTGAAGAGGGGTCAAATATATGGTGATGGAAGGAGAACTGACTCTGGGTGGTGAGCACACAGTGTGATATATAGATGATGTATTATAGAATTGTACACTTGAATCCTATGTAATTCACTAACCGATGTCACCTCAATATATTTAATAAAATTTTTTTTAATTAAAAACTTGAAACTAAAAATTTTACCTGCTTAGTCAGTTTTATTAAAATTTACTTAGACCATGCTTGGTTTATCTGATCTTGAATTAAAACGTATATATTTAATACTCTGTTTCTCTTTTAGTAAATTCTCTTAAACCTGAAAAGTCCCTTCACCTTGAATACACTGCCAGCATTAAACATGACATGATAGATCTATATCTACAAGTTCATAGGAAACTTCAAAGTAAAGGAGGGTTTTCTTTGACAGATTTACCTGGTTGCAGATGTACCAGCTTCCCCAGGGTGACAGTGGTAGACATTGCTGGTATAATCTCAGGTGACTAACTGGGAATGGCTTCATTAAAGTGGCTCACAGACAAAAGGAATCCTGGGAGTTGGTTTCCTCCGTGAACCAAGGCAGTTCCTTCTGCCTTGATATGACACCTCTAGGATCAACTCTGAACAGATATGAGACCATGTGTGTATGGAACACATAACATGTATTCTTGAATATATGTGTTATATTTCATGAAAATTGTTTTATCAGAAAGAGAGCTTGAATTTATCTCCCCCACCCCAACCCCACTGTCTTTAATTTTTATTCCCCCCCCCCCCGAATCCTGTGCTTTGGTTTATAGACATAGGTTGTTTTCTTTAGAATTAGTATAAATCAGAGTTCATATTAATTTTCTTCTGAGTTTTTTAATCCTCAGTATGTTAGATTTCTGAAGTTGTTTCTTAAGACACAGTTGTTTTCTCTTTTGAATTTCCTTGTGTTTGGGTAGTTGCTTCACAGAGCTGTGAAAGTACATACTAAATAATAAAAGAGAATATAATATTTGGCAAATTAAGAAAATAAGAATAAAATATTTTTCTAAATTTCTCTTCTGAAATGTTGGAATGTCTGTGTTCTTCAACTGTTCCTATGCTTCTACAGGGGAAACGGAAATACTTTGAAAGCATTTATTGAAAAGTGAGAATGAATAATTCAGCTTTGTTTTCAGCATCTTTACAAAGATGAGAGAAAGGATAAGACAGCTTACCCTTGCCAAACCTCATTAATTGCTTCTTTAACAGAGCAGTAAGATGAACATTAAGAACACTAAAGGATACTTTTCCCCTATAAACGTCATAGATGTATTCTTTTTACTTAAGGTAACATTAAAGGATTATCAAATATTATATGCACTAGTTTCTCAGCTCTTTACTATTGTGATTTCCCCCAATTTGTTTCCAAAGTCTGAGAGGTTCCTCCTTAGCAAGAGTGGTAAGATAAGAGATTCATCCGTAGATTTGACTGCTATAATTTTCCTTTTCTTATTTGAGGCATGTAGTGGCAAGCTTTCTGTATTTTTGATAAGTATCTTGCAAGATAATATCAATTTAATTTACCAAGTAACATTTGCACATTTTCTGATAGAAGACAAACAGTAGGCACACTGGGGAGTATTTTGGTTGTTTCCATTTCCTTTGGTTGTTGTAACTTTTACTTCAGGATGAAAAACAGTGAAAGTTTATCACACTCATCTCTTTCTAGGTGAAGGAAAGATGTTTGTGACAGATGGGCAAATACCCCCTGGGGAGTACAGGATTTTCTAAGGGTCTCCTTTATCATGCTGGTCTTTATTTAGCCTACATAGTTCGGTACTAGAAAGCAAAAACAAACCAAAAATGGTATTCTCAGCTGCTGCCTTCAAGAGCTTAATTTGTAATTGGGAAATTTAGGGACAACACAGGGAAACATAAGGAAACATGAAAATATGTTAAGTGAACTTTCAGTTCCAATAACATGGCAAACTGGATGTTCAGAGAAAGCCTTCCTAGTAAGAACATCAAAATGCTGACTACAATGTTTAAAAATTTATTTTTGAAGTGTAGCTGAACTCTCAATAAAGTAATGGTGTGAGGTGGAGGGCAGAAATTCAGAGAGGTGGTGAGCTCTGGAGCCAGCATTTGTCCTGACTGGCACTTGCTAATATGACGATCAAAAGCTTGGGTTTTTACAAGAGAAATGAGTAAAAGCCTGTGTCTCATTCACAATGGAAATTTGGTGTGGAGATCTCTCCATATGAAATTAGGAGTCCTAAAGGGCAGTATTCTTAATTAAAAACAAAGGAACAAACTGGAAAACGCGCCCACGGAGGAAGTCGTGATGTATTTGCCTGTCTTGGTGTCGTCTCAAGGTAGAATGGGTAGAGAGAGGGACACTTCCTTGAGAAGCACAAATACATACTTATGTAGACTTGGGACCAGAATTCATACTATTTCTGTGACAAAAACAAAAACACCCCCCAGTTTAGTTTAATCTTGTGTTATATTAGTATTCTCAGGTGCTCAGGAGAGTTGACACAGATCCTCTTTAGAGAATATTTAAACACAGTCCTCAAAGAATTAAATATGAGCTCATAATTAAAAATCAAAAAAGCAAAAATATGAGACACCATTACGCACCTATTAAAAAGGCTAAAATTCAAAACACTGACAATACCAAATGCTGGCAAGGATGTGGAAATATCACTTATACACATGGGGTAACAAACCACTTGAGAGTATCAGGAAAGAGAGTTGGTTGTCCAAAAAGGCAAATAAGAATTACCAAACCTTTGCCAAGATTAAGGGGAAAAAAGAAATAGACATCAAGAATGAAAAAAGGGTCAACAACTGAAAATGTAAGCAGATGTTTAAAAGATAATATAAATAACGTAAAGTCAGTACATTTGAAAAATTAGATGAAATGAGCAAGTTTCTAGAAAGATATTACTTCCCAAAATTGACTCAGTAATAGAAAATTTTAGTGAATTTTGTAATCTAATTAGTAATATAGATTACCTTTACAAAGACAGCATGAATCCCAGATAGGTTTACAAACAAGTTTTGCCAAACATTTAGGGAAAAAATAATTCCAACTTTACATTTATACTGCATTTCATTAATTCTAAAAGGCACCTCTCTCCCTCCACCCCCATATTAACATCCTGAAATTGGTTTGGATCTTTAATTGATAGTGTTTTACAATCTCTGTTGGCCATTGTTAAACACTGTAATATCTCTGTATCTGGGATATGTGTTACACATGTTAAAATTGCTATCGGTCTCCTCCTCTTCCCTTGTATTTTATGGCATCTCTGAAAGTCAGGAATGTAACTAATAGTTGATGGCATCTTAGAATTGATAAAATGGAAAAAGAAATATTCCCTATATGAGGCTTATACGTGAAAAGCAGACAAGGGCATTGTAAGAGAGAAAAGTTACAAGACATTCTTGCTCGCTAGATGCAACAATTCTAAACAAATTGTTAGCAAACTGAATCAAGCAAAATATAAAAAAATAATACATTATAACCACATCGGGGTTGTTCCAGGATGGGTTTGATATTGGAAAAGCTATGATTGTCATTTAACACTTTAACAGATTAAAGAAGAAAAACTATGTTGTCATCCTACTAATAAAGAAAACCTATATGAAATTTTTAACGTCCATTCATGATTTAAAAAACAAAACAAAACAACAACAAAAACCTCTTAGCAATATAAGAATAGAAGGGAAGTTTCTTAACATTGCAAAGGTAGAACTAAGAATAATAAAAAGGTGTGTACCATCTACATTTCATTTCAGCATTGCACTTGAAATTTAGCTAGTGAATAAGGCAAAAAGAAATGAAAGTAAAGGAAGAAAAGTTTTCTTTACTTGCTGCTAGTATAATTGTTTATACAGATTCACAGATAAATTATTTAAATTATTAAGAAGTTACTGGATATATGTTAGCTGCAGTTCTATGTACCAGAAACAAATGGTTAGAATAATGCAATTCAAAAAATACCACTTCGAATGACAGGAAATAAATAGCAATAAATCTAACGAGATGTGAAATCTCTTTACATAGAAAAATATAACATTATGTATTCTCAATAAATGGAGAGACATACCATGTTTCTGATTGGGAAATTCAATATTATTAGCGTGTCATTTCTCAAATTAATTTATCTGTTCAATGTGTTTTGAATCCATAGCTTAACAGGACTTTTTCATGGTACCCGATAGGGTCATCCTTAACTCTCTAGGGAGAGCAGAGGGCAAAAAAAAAGAGTCAAGACACTCCTGAAGGAGCAGACCCAAGCAAGGTCAGGGATTACCTAGCTTTACTATAATGCTCTAGTACATAAGATGGGAGGTATTGGTGCTGAAATAGACAAAGAGATGAATGAAACCCAACAGAGACTTAGAAACAGACCCAAGCATAAGTGGAAATCCAATTTATGACATATTACTCAATAAATGGTTTGGGGAAAATTAGTTAAACTATATGAGAAAAAAATGAAAATAGATCCCTCTCACTATTTACAAAATCAATTCCAGATTAAATGTGAAAGATAAAGCTTTTAAACTTTACAAAATATAGAAAAATATTTTTATATCCTTGGGGTAGGAAAGGGTTGAACAAGAAACACACACACACACACACACACACACACACACACACACAAACACAAACTGAAAAGACTTACATTCTGCCTTGTTGAATTAAGAACATCTGTTCATCAAAGATACCATATTGGGTGGCCGGTTAGCTCAGTTGGTTAGAGCGTGGTGCTGGTAGCACCAAGGTTGCCGGTTCAATCCCCGCATGGGCCACTGTAAGCTGTGCCCTTCTTAAAATAAAAAAAAAGAAGAAAAAAAAAGACACCATAAAAATAGTGAAGAAACAGATTGTAGTGCATATAACTGACAAAGAATTAATATCCAGGAAAAGTGAAGTACTCCTATGAATCAACCAAAAAGACCAAAACCCCCTAGAAAGCTGTCCAAAAATCATGAATAGCTGTTTACAAAAGAAGTAACACATATGGCCAGTAAGTGTGAAAAGATGTTTAACATCATTAGGAAACTGACCAAGGTAAATTAATACTATAATGAATTGCCATTTCACATCCACCAGATTGAAATAATTTTAGAGACTGAGCATTACAGGTGTCAGTGAGGAAGTGAAACAACAGAAGCTCTTGTATGCTGCGGGTGGAAGCTTACGTCGGTAGAACCATTTTGGAAAACAGTTTGGCATAGCATAGTAAAGCTGAAGATGAGCACACCCTAATCCTTAGCTTTTATACTCCTTAGTATGTCCTAGACTTGGTGAAACTCTCACAGGATGTGTACCAGCAGAACTTTTCCCAGGAAAAAATCTCGGAAAACCCAAATGTCCATCATCGGTGGAATGAATATTAAAATATATGCATACAGTAAGCAGAATAGCATACAATGAAGTGATTGACTTAAAGCTACAGACATCAATATGGAAGAATATGCAAAACAAATTAAAATCTGTGCAGTATGATGACATTTATATAAAGTTTAAAAACAAGTAAAATGAGTGAATGCATTGTGTAGGGACATATACATGATAAAACAATGGAATGAGTAAAACAGAATTTGGGATAATGATTAACTCTGGTTAGAAAGGAGGTGCCATCAGGCACCTATGGGAGCCTTCAAAAGTACTTGCAATCTTTTGGGTTTTTTTAAGGTGGTGGTCATTAGCTAGATTTTCATTTTTAGCAATAATATACATGTTATATGAGTATATACCCTTGTGTATAGATATATAGAATAAATGTATCATTTTTTAAAAAGTATAGTCTGTGGACTGATGCTGGTACCTGTGGTTCTTTCTTAGTTCTGTAATTAAATAAAAACAAGTACACTATTATGAGTTTGTCATTAGGTGAAATTCCTTCAATGTAAAGGACTGACTTTTTTATTATGAGATTATAGTCTTCCTGCTATATGATATTTAGTGTTCCGTTGTGAATTGATGGAGGTTGTGCATTATAGGTTTCTTAAAAATGTCTCTATAAGATGAAAACCATAATAGCAGTGTCACAATTTGGGGAGGATATTTTACTGGTCCACGGAAGTCAAATCTAGGAACCATAGGTTTATGTCACTTACCTATGTGACGAGATTGTGGATATAGGATAAAGACGGAAATTTTTGTATGTTGGATGTGAAGTAATGGGACCTGAAGTTAGATATGTGGTTACACCTGTGGAACCAAAATACCTTCTTCAGGACCTTGTTAGGCTCATCATTAGAAAGTTTTTGGAGTGTGGCAGCCTGTAATTTAATTTATGTCCAACTCCAAAGCTCCTTATGTCGGATAAAGTCTCTGGTGGATAAGTGAAAATATGGGAGCATTGACACCAATATTTGGATATCAGCTAGGAGAGGGAGTGGGGAGATCAGTATCCATGCTTCTTCATCCTGGAACAAGCAATATTGTCTTATAACTTGGCTCCCATGCTTGTGGAGAACGGCTGGAAAGCGACTTACTTTTGGAACACTAAGAGATTCATATGGGTAAGGTGGGGAATGGGATTTCCTTTATCTGTTATGTTTTCAGCACTTAGTTATATAGAAGGAAAGAGTAATAGCTTTTTTCCTAACATGGTATTTGCACAGATTTCTAATGGAAGAATCATTGAAACAGATTTTTTTTGTTGTAAGTTTTGAGTTGAGTCCTTCTTTGTAAAGGATGTTCTTCTGTGTAAAGGATGATTTAGTTGAGTGGCCTATGTCCTATGGTCTCTTCTTTCTCCTTTACCTCAGGATGTCCCTCATATTCTCCCTTCCTACCACAGACTCTACTGTTGCCTGCGACCATCTCTTTTTATCCCTGGTCTTGGAGTCTTACCTGACACAGAACTGCTTGATGCTGGCATCTGTGTTGACAGGCTTAGGGAAGGAAGAGCAGGGAAAGTAAACGCTCCTGTGGCTGGATTCGGATCTTGGCTCTATTCTCATTTACTATGTGACTTGAGGTATATGTCTCTCAGAGCCTAATTATCTTACCCATAAAACCAGGATACTCCTTTTATATGTCATATTGTTGTTATTTGAGTCTGTAAAGAACATATATGAAAACACTTTTGAAAAGATAGTAATTACTGTGTAATTATGAGGTAGTAGTATTATGGTGGTTACATTCATAGGTATTATTAGTTTAGTACATTTTCAGTTAAATAGATTTTTATGAAAAGTCTTATAAACCTAAGCACTTCATTTAACATTTACTTTGTGGGGTTAGACTCTCTCTCTGCGTTTTAATTAACTTTTTATGAACATGTATTCACACACATACTGAACATAATAAGAGCAAAAACTAGGGACTATTATGTTCATAGCTATCTTGTACTTAACATAATTCTGAACACACAGTAGGTGCTCGCTAAATTTTTATTGAATGAATGATTATATAATATACATATATGAAGAACTTGTCATCCAAAGAAAAGTACTATCTTATACTGATTGCCATTAATATGAATATATAGACAAGTGCTATTCAGTCTAAAATTATCTTGAGTCATCCTTTAAATTTTATATGTGCATTTATTTGCATGTGCTTTTATATTGAGAACACATTTGGTGTTGAGAATCTACAGTTATTTTATGAGGAAATGCAGGATAATAAGATTTCTTTGGATAATTTTCAAGCCATATAATCATCAACAAGATTTTACTAATTACATCTAAGAAACTACTTTGCCACATTGGAGGATGGACATTGACATAGAGCTTTATTGTTGTGTTTTCTATTTTAAAGCAAAGGTTATTACTGCCTATCTCAATTTATATATCCTTTGAAAGGTTAATAGATTTGTTTGCTAAGCCTGAGCTGCTCCAATGTGTGAACTATATTCTTATTTGAATTGCGTGCTCTATAAAGCAATTTACTGTTGAATTTGTATAGTACCATCTTCAGATATTTAAGTTCATTTTATAGGATAGTTGTTCTCTTCATGTTTCAATGTACTTTTTAAAATTCTTGCTGGTTGATTTTGTTCTCAGTATTTTGCTCTTTTTCCAACTCTTTTTGCTGCTTTAAGGATTTTAAAATCTCCTAAAGCCTAATTTTATTATCTTGGGATTGGAGACAAAGTATGTAGGTCTTATAATACTTTCATCCCAATTTAAACCAATTATTAGTGTGCATATGGAACTTTATAGAATTTAAGTGGATTTTCCGGCTGCCAAATTAGATTATTTCAAAATATTAGCTATGTTTGCCATTCATCTGTTTTTAAAATAGAGATGGTCTGGAATTTGTCCAGAGAACTCATTAGAGTTTGAAATATTACAGTGAGATGCCTCCTTCAGTCTCAATTTTTTAGCTCTATAGAAAGAGAAATTAAGGCTGGGCATTTTCTTTGGACATATAGCAGGAACATAGAGAATCTTTTTATTATGGTCTTTTGTGCTTTTTGCCTCTGTTCAAATGTCTGCCACTTTAATATGGAAAGAGCCACTAGACCAGAGATAATATATTTAGTTGGTCTCTTCAGTGGCAAGATGGTAATAAAATTTTATAATTAGTTATTTTTAATATTAGGGAATTTCAAAAGAAATACTATTGTTTACATCATATTTTCCAATTTTGACCATGATCCATATGTTTATATAAAGCCTAAAATAAATGACTTGAAAGAACTTGCCTTTTAATACCAGAGTATGATGCACTCTAATATTTCCTATCCTGGCCTAGTCTGTTTTATTTTTAGAAATGCTATTTGTGACCTACTAAATTTATTTTTCAATTTACCAGTAAGTGATGATTTGAATTTTCAAAAGTGTTTTTAAATAAGTAAGCTTATTCATAGATCAAAATCTGTTTCTAATATAAATGTCTCATATGACTTTCAAAACTATTTTAATGATCAGGGAACATTCTTTCTCTGTAATTTTTACTAGTATTCATATATAGATAATGGAATATAAAATGGAAGAAATGGTAGATTCAGATGTTAACCCAGATATGTTTTAAGAGTGTTCAGCCTTGCGTAAACTTTACAGTAGTTGAATGTAGCCAGCATAACACAGTAAATGTGATTACACCATAGGTCTTTAAGAGAGGTAAATCAGGCTTTGAATATAGTTTGACCCTTAGTCTGACATATAATTGATATGAAATCTCTTGTGACTATAAGAAATTCTGAAATTAATTTGAAATTATAAGAGATACATAAAATGTTTTAAAAATAGATCTTTAGTTCTTAGATTAATAAACCTAGATTTTGGTGTTAAATTAGTAGCTGCCTTTAAAAACTTGTTTTGTAAAAGTGTTTTTTTTCCCCGTTATTGAAGAAGAATATTTGTGTTTCCTTTGTGCAGTTAATGCCTATCAGTTTGTTATATCTTTTCCTAAGATCATTGTAATATGTTGGTTTTCTTTGAATTTGAAAAGTATAAGTTATTATTACTATTTCACATTTACAAAACACTTTATATTGATCAAAACATTATATATACACATGTATATATATCTACCATTATGGTAGAGGCAAAACTATGGAGATAGTAAAAAATCAGCGGTTTCCAGGAGTTAGAAGGAAGGGAGGAAAGAATAGGTGGAACACAGATTTTATCCTTGTAATTATATGATGTGGACACAAGGCAGGTCATAGATAACAATTCAACCAGATCTAGGCCCCAGAAATATTAGCTCCTAGTGTTGGTTCCAATGGTTCTAATTGAAGTAATGCTTTTTTTAGTTTGCCAGGTATTTTCATCAAGTATTTTGAGTTTACCAAGAATTTTTAAATCTTTCATATAAAGAATGTTAATGGAAGCTTTGTGAAGTTTGTGTAAATATGAGTACCATATTTATTTCACCACCATTCAGATGAGGTAGGAAAGATAGAGTTCTAAGGAAGAGATTTGGGTGGCAAATAAGCAGGTGAAAAGAAATGCAGATAACGCAACAATGACGTAATGTACTACTACATACCTGTTATATTAGAATGGCCAAAATCCAGAACTCTGACCTCATCACTGTGGAGCAGCAGGAACTCTCATCATTGCTGATGGGAATGCACAATGGTTCAGCCACTTGGCAAGACAGTTTGGTGGTTTCTTACCAAAGTACCCAGTATTCTTATTATACGATCCCGCAGTCACACTCCTTGATATTTACCCAAAGGAGTTGACAACTTATGTCTACACGAAAACCTGCACGAGGATGTGTATAGTATTTTGTCTTTGCTAAAACTTAGAAGCAGCCAGGATGTCCTTCAGTATCTGAATGGGTAAATAAACTGTGGTACATCCAGACAATGGAATGTTATTCAGGGCTAAAAAGAATTGAGATATCAAGCCATGAAAAGTCACAGAGGAACCTTAAATGCATATTAATAAGTGAAGGAAGCCAACCTAAGAAAAGCTTCATATTGTATGATTCCATCTACATGGCCATTATGGTAGAGGCAAAACTATGGAGACAGTAAAAAATCAGCGGTTTCCAGGAGTTAGAAGGAAGAGAGGAAAGAATAGGTGGAACACAGATTTTTAGGACAGAGAAAATACTCTGTATGATACTGTAATGATAGATACGTGTCATTATACATTTGTCTAAACCCATAGACTGTACAATGCTAAAAGTGAACCCTAAGGTTAGCTATGGATTTTGGGTGATTATGATATGATATGTCATTGTTCATGAGTTGTAACAAATGTATCACTCTGGTGAGGGAAATTGATAATGGGGGAGGCATACATGTATGGAGGCAGGGGTCATATGGAAATTCTTTGTACCTTCCTCTCCCTTTTGCTATAAACCTAAAACAGCTCTTAAAAATAGTCTTTTTAAAAAGAGAAAGAGAGAAATAGTGAACACTTCAATGTATTAGGAGTATTCTCAGCTCATCCAAACATCAGGGCATGGGAGAAAGAGAAGAAACAGTCAAGACAAGCCAAGTTCAGAAAAGAATTTGGGCAGAGCTCACCCAAACAATATGTCCTTGGGTTAAAAAGAGATGGTACAGGAGTAGGGGACTGTTTGGTGATGACAGCTGTTTTGTATTGAGTGCCCAGTTTCCAATATCCCAAGCATTCTTAATTTGCCATCACTTTTTGATAGAGTATATATTCTAGTACAGCCTTTCTCAACTGGGGTCTGTTGGCTCCCAGGAAGTAAAGCCTATAGAAAATAATTTAAGTGAATATTTTCTCCATTCTCCAAAGGATATGGTACATGGTTAGCGCCATTATGGATGCATGGGAGAAAAAGTTAATTCATTTTGAAGAGTGGATGTTTTAGTTCATTAGGCCTAATTCCATTGTAGAACCACACAGGTGAGAAGGGCTACTCTAGCAAATTCTTTAAAAATGTGCATGGCAAGTAAATTTTTGAGATCCTGCATGTCTAAAAATATCTTTGTTTTACATTAATATATAATTGATAGTTTGGTTGGGTATTGAATCCTAAATTGGAAGTCATTTTACTTCTAATTTTGAAGACATTACTTATATTAATATTTTTGTCCTGATTCCACTATTATTGTTGATATCAGTAACTTATCTGATTCCTGATCTAGAAGAACTTGGTACTGTGAATTATATGCAAAATTATTGTTTGGAATAAATAGGGTTGGTTCTCAATATTTACCACTGCTGGTTTGTGATTTGACTTATTTGGATCTGCAAGCCAGTGACTATTTGTTTATCTCATGCTTTCCAGTGTCAAATTTATGTTGTTGATGTAACCTCCCCTGGACACATACTTGTGGAATACATACCCATACTTGTTTATGATTTTTTTTAAAAAACACCCCTTTTTGTAATTTTAGTCAAGTTTTAGGAGGGAACACAGTAGGTCATTGTCTTCATTCTGCTATATTAACCTGAACCTTTCTAGATATTACTTATTATCCAATTTGATCCTTATAATAACCCTATAATAGAGGTAATATTATTAGCATTTTATACAGGAGGAAACCCAGACCCAGAGAAATTAAGTTAATTGTTCAAATGCATCCAGCTAGGCTAGAAGTAGGATTTGAACCCAGGCAGTTTGAGTTTCAAATCCTGCTTAACCATTGTACTATTATGCCTTTTGTGGTATTGTGTCTTTTATGCCTTAAGAGGCAAACACCATTGCATGAATTAATTATAATTATTTCTCTGTTATCTATAATTAATGCTAATTTATATTTCATGACATGGAGATAAGCAAAAAAAAAAAAAAAACCTGTTGTGGCTGTGGGTATCAACCATAAACTTATTTTTATCACTAATTGATTTTGAAATGCCCTTGCCCAAGAAAGAATGTTCTTTATAGGAAATAGAGTTTGTTTATTTTTAAGTGTCCTGTCTAGTAAAAAGAAAGCCTTAGACTATATGTAATGCTTATTTATATGAGTGGAGAACCAGCCTTGAAGTGTATGCACAATGAGACAGGAAACTGAGATCTTGTAGTAAGGTACCTATGAAAATGAACCACTAAGTCAGTTGTAACTGAATTAGTTGTTGTCCAGCTAAATGGATGTACTTCCAGGTTGAAAGCAAGAACTGTGATGGCAAAAATCAATCTAGAATATGAAAAGAAAATAATTGACTAGAGCTTTTTTCACTTCAATTAAAGTGGCATAAGGTAAAAAAAAGTTTTAGATAACCTAGAAATATTTTTTTGGAATTTTAAAATTACGTATAAAGAGATGACGTAGTTATCATTTTGCCTATAAGTACTTTCTTGTTAGATTTAAATAATGTGGGATTTACACCAGTCACCTAGTTTCAATCTAGTAAAGAAGGAGACTTCCATTTGTTACTGTGATGATAAAAGTGCATTTTTTAAAATAGGAGTTTTAAATGCAAAATACTCATTGGTAGATTATATATTTTGAAAATTTTAGTGTAATGAAGAACGGTAGCAGCTCGTATCGGTTTTAAGGGAATGTGTATTGGAGCATACAGCCTTATTACGGTGTCTTTTTTATCTTCTCTGTTGATTGGTTTGAATTAACCTTGTATTAATGACTCACATATCCTTGCTAGAGGTAAAACTTAAATGTTTGCTTTCTGCTTTAGCTGTTGGAATCCATTAAAATTGTACTTGAAAGAGTATCTTTCCTTATGAATTTTAATCATGGCTGAGGCAAGCAGTGGGTTAGATATAAATCTAGAGGCTTCAGGAAAGATAAACAGTGTTATGTTTATATCCATTTTTGAAGTAAGCGAAAACTGGAAAGGAAAGAATTGGAAGAGGTGGGTAGTAGGGCGGATACTACAAAAACATAATGGATATGAGAGAAGGGTTGCATTTGTGAGTAAAGAAGAGAAACTGATTTTATTACTTCATCCTGACTATTGATCTTGCTTTGTTTTCCTGAAGCAGCAGTTCAGTGCAGGGCATTATTGGAAAGTAAAACATTAGTAGAATAGCCTTTCTTGTTTATCAGTTCATTTAAAAGAAGTCAGCAGCATGGCTTAATGCCTTTTCTGTCAGTCTCTCTCTCTATCTGTTTATTGCTGATTTGACAGTCTCTGGTCCTTCTCCTTTGCTGTTAAATGTGTGTGTCCTTTGTTTGTGCTGGTGGGTTTTGCTACATTTGGATGTGAGAGAAAAGCCTGTCATTGCCGTACTGGCTTAATTAGCTTCTGGGTGAGCATATACATTAAATAGACCTTCTAAGCCATGAAAGAAGAGAACTCACAACAACGTAGATTTTCTTCCTGTACTGTGGTTTCGCCTGTTTTATTTCCTCCACGAATTGATGGCCGAAAGCTTGTCCGGAATGCTTCATTTGGAGGATACAATGAACTTTCTCCGTTGCCAGGTTTGTCTGTTCAGTCTCACATTCTTTTCTTAATTTCTTGCGGTTTTCAGTATAATAAAGTAGACGTTTTAACATCTTAAAACTGCTTTGGTTTAAACAAAATAATTCTATATGGAAGGTTAGGTTTTAGTAACTGCTGCTATGTGGCTTGGCTTTTCCATATTTTCTCTTAGGGTCTCTCTCTTAAGCTCAAACTTGAGAACTAACAATTCAGTAAAGTATGGATCTTCAGTGCTTATAGCATGAATTTTTGTTTTAACTATATAAATAGTGTGACCCATTGATAAAATTAAAGCCTTTTCTGCACTGGAGATAAATGTGAAATTCTATAAATAAGAAAATTACTCTGAGGTTTTTGCAAATGAAACCCAGATATTTAATATTGATATCTGTTTGACTATTTTCTATAGAATAGTAACTATATTAAAATTGATGTTTAGTTTCTTTAATAACTCAGGTCCTGACTAAAGTGAAGTTTTCTGCCTAAGTATAATATTTGAAATGCCTTACTCCTTGTTCTTAGATGTTTATGTATGATAATTTTTTGCTTAAAAATGTTACTTTTAGGGTAATATTAAATAAAATTAGGTGTTTGACAATTGTAATTTAGATATTAAATAATTGGTCAATGAGAGATAGATATAAATTGATCTTTTGTTGTTTGAAAAAAGATTTGTAGCAAATATATGGATATATATTTTAAAATATAAAGAATCTTTTTTGTATTCTTTTCAAAATTTTAAACTGCTACACAATTATATCTACTCTAGGTTATATTTTTCTTTTATAATAAAAATAATCTTTTAATACTCATGACAAAGAAATATTGCCTGAAACTGGTGGGTGCTTTAACCATTTATATATTTCTCTAACACTTATATTTTGTTAAATTTGAATTATATTTTCTATTTTCACACTGACCTTTATTCTTGGCTTTTTGTGAATATTTATACTGATAGGTGGTATATGCATTCTTTTGTGACAGAGAAATACCTTACAGAAGGTGGAGGCGGGTGGTAGATGAGGGTAAAAGGGATCAAATATAAGGTGATGGAAGTAGAACTGACTCTGAGTGGTAAATACACAATGTGATATATAGATAATGTATTATAGAAATGTGCACTTGAAACCTATGTAATTTTGCTAACCATTGTCACCCCAGTAAATTTAGTAAAATAGTTTTAAAAAGAGAAGGAGTTACCTGGGCAATTAAATAAATTATTTTAAATTCATTGACTTCATTTTCTTTTCTAACAGTGTTTCTGAAAAGAGTTGGAAACCATAGTCCTGAACTGTTGCCTAAGTAGTGTAAGCTTCAAACAGCATTCGTAATCCATATTTAATCGTCTTGGTGTAGCATGGGTACTGTTATGCTTCTTCTTATGTTCTCAAAATGGTATAAATTTTAGTATTTGTCTCTTTTCAGAAGTGGCTTTGAAAAAGACAATATCCTGAAAATGATTTTTAATATTGTTAAATACTCCATTTGCTTTTACAGTGTGACTTGCATTTCTGTATTTGTCTCTTGTCTCCTTGTTCTTTTTTTAAGCCAGCAAGCTCGGTAGCACGTGCTTGCTGACCTTCATGCCTTGAATCTACTGAACAAAAAGAATAATCATGTGACCCTAATAAAAAATAGGAAACTTCTCTTTTCAAAAGTTTGGTATTTACTGAATTAGGTTATTGAAGGCAGAATTGTCCATTTATCCTACCAAAGAATATATTGAAGATAATCCTGGGTCAATGTATCTGAATGGA
Organism: Rhinolophus sinicus; assembly: GCF_057876585.1. NCBI lineage: Eukaryota > Metazoa > Chordata > Mammalia > Chiroptera > Rhinolophidae > Rhinolophus > Rhinolophus sinicus. The sequence goes on along the minus strand of NC_142501.1, from coordinate 72,834,734 downwards.
AAAGTAAATGGTTGGCTTTGTTTTCTAACTCTTGAAGTAGAGAAAATCATATTCATAGGGATGCTTCCATATTCCACTTAATACAGCCAGCAGTTGTATTACAACCAGCCATGATAAAAAGGTCTTTAAAATATGTTTTATTTTATCAGATAAGAAATAGAATGGAATTAGGTACTTCAAAGAAGTGGCTTTTTGTAGTTTTTTTTGTTGTTGTTGTTTTTTTAAGTTAAAAGTAAAAAAATAAATTTCTTCTTGGTCATTTCATTGTACTGAAAAAAAATTTTACATGCATTTGTTTTTATCTCACATTAAGAAAGGAGAGGCTCTACATTAGTGATATATAAAGATAACTTTGTCTTTGAGCACAAAACTTTTTCCATTTGTTGTCCTTAGGAAAATCTTTTTTTTTGTCACTTCTATCTTAAGTATATTGGTATGACCTTTTTATTTATAAGACACTATATAATATGAAAATGGTACCCCTGCCCATGTTCTCATAGTGGCACCATAGTACAATTTTAAAAATATTTTTTTTCAGTTTTTATCTACTTACCTGTATCTGTGATGGGGATCTTATGGAATGCTGACAGTCCTCTCTTTCTTGATTTCAGTGGTGGTTATGCAAATATTAACTGTATACATTAAATTGTACATATATAATTATGCATTTTCTGAAGGTATACTATATTTCACATTTAAAAAATCATTACAAGTAAAAGTGGAGTCCATTTTTATTTCTATTAAGTTTTAGATCAATTTATTAAATTTTTGTGTTTGAGAGGATAAGGATTAGATCCCTCTTTTCAGGAACTCACAAGTCAAGTATGGAACATTTACGTGAAAACAAATAATTGAAGTAATTGTGATAACTACAGTTGTGCAAATAGATGTGAAGTGCTGCATGTGTCAGAGAAAAGGACAGCTAACTATGCCTACACAAAGCAAGACCTCCCAGAAGATATGGCCTTTCGTTTTTTAGAGGCTCCCTGGCATTCTAGAAACAGCATGAATTTTAAAGTTAGACCTATTTGAATCAGCTCTGATATGGTCACTTATTGACATTAGTCAAGTTATTTAATTTCTGTGAGCCTGAGGTTTTTCAATAATATAAAATTTAGTTAATATTTGGGTTTTTTTGTGGCATTGTTTTAAAAATTAGAAAATAAGAAAAGTATATACCATAGTATCTTATAATCATAAGTGTTCCTACAAATGGATGTTGGTTGCTTTATTGTTCTTTTCATTAATGTTATGTTAATTATCATCATTGTTCATGAATGAATCAGAATTAGCCGAGTGCAGAATTGATTAAAGGGATATAGACTAAGTGAGGAAGAATGTCAAAACAGGACAGGTCTATTAAACTGGAAGAATAGAGAAGGATATCTGAGTTTTTATTTCTTTTTTATTGAGGCATAACTTACATATAGTTAAGTGCCCCATTTTTCGAATTTTTAGTTCGAATTTTTAGACATGTGTAACTACTTCCCAGATTCCCAGAACATTCTCTCATGCCCCTCCCAGTCAGTTCCTCTTTCAACAAAGGTAAACCACTGCTGCAGCCTCTAACACCGTAAATTAGGTTTGCCAGTTCCTGAATTTTATATGAATGGAATTATTCAGTATGTACCTTTTTTGTTGGAGAGAGGTGGGTTCTTTCACTCAGTGCTATGTCTTTTGTGTAGTAGTTGGTTCTGTTCCATTTCTGTGTAACATTCCATTGTGTAAATATGCTACAATATATTAATTTAGTCTACCATTAATAACCATTTAAATTGGCTCCAGATTTGGGCTATTATGAATAAAGCTGCTGTGAACATTTTTGTACCTGTCTTTTGATGAACATATACACTCATTTCTGTTGGGTATATCTACAATCAGAATTGCTGAGTGTTAGAGTATGCACACATTCAGCTTTAGTAAATACTATCAAATACCAGGGTGCCAAAAAAATATATACAAGTGTATACTTTGCTCAGTGTTGCTCAAGCAGTAGTTCGCCGTAATCAGAAATGTCTGGACACTGATGGTAACCACTCTGAGCACCTCTTGTAACTGCAGACATCAAGCGTGACTTGTATTCATCGTCTGTGATCGGTATATATTATTATAATTTTAATACAGTTTTTTCCTTTCTTAAAATGTGCATACATGTTTTTAGCACCCTCTGTAGTTGTACAAAGTGGTTGTGCCCTTTATACTCCCACCAGTAGTGAATAGTTTCAGTTAATCCACATTCTCACCTGTAATAGGATGGTGTTAACCCTTTTAATTTATCCATTTTGATGGAGATGTCGGTTTCCATCTCATTGTGGCAATGTGGAGGATAGTAGGAAAATAATTGACTACCTAAAATCATTAACAAGGAAACTTGGTGAAAAGTCATGATCTGAAACTATTCTGCACTATTGATAATGTCAATAATGTGTTGTAGGATTCGGGATTATGTCTACAAATACCACTTTTTAAATAAAGGAGTCATTTTAAAGTAATTTTGAATTCCCACACATGGTGGAAAATAAATAAAAGCCTAAGAAGTATTTTGGTGGAGTCATTTTGTCTTCTAATAAATATATTTTTGTGACTGACTTTTTAAAATAAAGATTATTTTGCACATTTTTAGGAAACCAGCTTTATCCAATCTAAAGAGAGGCCCTATTATGACATTTCTTGCTTTTCTTACCTTGGAATTACCTTTGAAAACTTAGTGTACAGTATGGCAATATTTTCTTTTTAAGGCTTTTGAACATTTTTATATGTTCTTTATAGTTTATGCTATAATCTACTTATTTTCCTTTAGTTGAAACTCAAAATATTTGACCAAACTTAGAAAGCATTTTGCTTCTTCGCTCTATAATTTTAAGTAACGTGGTTGTCATCATGGCCAACCTTTAAAATAATGATTTGATTTGCAAGTTGAAAGTATGGAGAATCTTTTATAATGCTATTCGTGTACTGGGTTTGACAGGTACCATACAACCTAGGATTATGGGGGTCATTTTACAGCATTTGAAACTTTCTGCAAGGCATAGTTTCATGTTAAAGTCTATTCATATTTAGAACTTCTACTTTTGTTTTAACTTACTGTTCAGTTTTTAAAATAATATATGAATGTAGATACAGTGAAATGGTGGTTTTCTTAATCTAATAAATGGTTTGATTGGTCTAGATTCAGCTGAAACTCACTAGAGAAACTGAGGTCTGTTTTTGTTAGCATAAAAGAAGACATCGTGGTTTTCTTTTTCATGTATAATATATACTTTTAGAAAATCTTTGTTCTCTTGTACATACATTTAGAAGATCTTTGAAGTAATTTATATTAGTTTATTAGTATTGAGAATGACTTATTACAATATATTTTTTACTCTGAATAAGTATTTTAGAATTTTTAAACTGAGTTATGTAACTTTAGTTTGCTTTATACTAAAGTTTCAAGTTCTGGTAAGTTTTCATTTTCATTTCATTCCATGTTGAATTTATGCAACAGTTCTTTCCCCTAATACTGGTATTGAGTGATCTTTCTTTTTTTCCAGAGACGGGGCAAAAAGATTCTGTCTTTATATCACAGAAAAAAAAAAAAATCTCTGGATTAGGAAAATGGAATGAATTTGTTTTTAACTAATATAAACCAAAGACAGAGTAAACGGTATCATTGATGTGCTATAAATTATTTTTAAGTGCTTCAGGCACTGGTGCTACTCATGATTTTTTAAGTGATGTTTTATGAATAATTGTATATTTTTTTATTGTAGGCTTTTATTGGACTCAGAACAAATAATTTTAGGGATGAGTTAATAATGCTTGCCCTCAAAAGTAGTAAGAACTTCATTAAAATGAGTACTGTTTCTTTTATGCCTGCCACATAAATCTCAGTATTAACATTTCTCTAATTATACCCTTTATAACATTAATTTGTTCATTGCTTTTTATGTATTGTATATTAATATGTTACCAATTGCAGGGATGTGTGCATGTTTAGCCTCATGCACTCATGTATTGTAGATTTATCCTTTTAGAATTTACATAGCAGTAGTCAGTGATAATGATAATATTAAGAGTTAACATTAATTGAATGTATGCTATGGCACACAATACTATGCTAAGTGCTTTCTATGCATTTTCATTTAATGCTCACGATAAGCAAGCAAGCACATTATTAGATTTATTTTTTAAGTCCCTCAATCTAGATTTATTTCCCTAATCTTCCCCTATCACCAATTCTGCAATTGTTTTACAGTTTTGCAAGAGGTATTGGTTCTATCAGTTCAGATTCTTTGTTAGAAAACAGCTCACTAGAATAAAAGCTCCATGAGGCCTGAATTCATGCAAAGTGCTCTAGGAGCACAGTAAAGAGGTATTTAACTGGACGTTGATGGATTCAAGGAAAGACTGTTGCCTCTGAAAGCCTTAATTTATTCTAAAGAATTACTGTACTAGAGAGGATCCCTTAGAAGGATTTAACCTTACAATAGTTTAAAACTGTATGTTCAGTCTCGACTTCTTGTACTGATGTACATCAGATATAATGTGTATTTGAAATTGAATGATTTACATGCTTTTGCTTTTTAATGCCTACATATGCTCAAAAGTAGAAATACTGACATAATACAATATTTTTAAAGGTTTTGAAAGAGGAAAGGAAGATATTTCTCAAAATAAAGATGAATCTTCACTTTCTATGTCAAAGAGCAAGGTAAGCATATTGTTGTCCCCAAATATATGATTATCACCTTTTTCTAGTATTGAAGATGAGGGAACTAACACCAAAATCCAATCAGATTTTCATGAGATGTTTTTATGTTAGTACATAAACCATGTGGTGTGTATGAAAAAAGGGAAGTTCCACTGGGGCTGATTTAGTGCTGTTGTTTGCTTGGAAATACAGCCTATTGGTAACCACTGTCCTCTAGAGTTACATTGTTTCTGGTATGGCTGCTACAGAGCACTTCTCACACTGAAGTTTGAGAGTTCCATTTAGAGAAATTCTCGGTTTGTGGTTTTAGAAAACAAAAAATTTTAAGTGTTTTCAGTTTATTTGAATTACAACCAAAATATGTACATTTTACCAGTTAAAGGCCAAAGACCTCTTACAGCAATAGCCCACAATTCAAAGACATTTTCTTGGAATAAAATATAGTTCCCTTAGTGATTCTCAAACTGGGATACTTGTACATAATTTTGAGAATTTTTTCTTTTAGGGTACATATTTGAGAAACTGAGGGACACTATGTGATACATTGGTTTTCCTATGGGTTTGTAATTCACTAGATTTCCATAATTTGTGAAGGGATTTAACTTTGTTATTTCTGATCAGGCTTAGTACTATAGCAGGAGAAACTTTTATGTTTGTGAAATTAAACTTTAATGACTTGAAGTAAGAAAACCTATTAAGTTAGTAAATTCTCTGCTATTTTCAGCAGTGGGTTTTGCATTTAAAACTACATTTTTGTTCCTGTTCTTGGGACAGGTTGAGAGGATTCCATGATATGCTTTAGTGTTTAATTTTACAAAAATTTATTTCCACTTAACTTTTTAAGTATTGATTATATAAAGGTCCACCTTATATGTGTAAAAGTTCTTAGGATGGAAGTTTAATAGTATTTTGTATGTATATAACATATACATGATAAATGCCCTGATCATTTTATGAGATAATGTAATTAAAGAAAATGAAAAAGGAAATTATTAGCTTGGGTTTGCTGTGCTAGAAATACAAAGAAATTTATAGAATTTAAAAAACTTATTTTGAAACAGTTAATACCAGAACTGGTGGATGTATGGTTAATGGTATCCCTACTCAAAAGTCTAAACACTTAAACCGCACTCCTACATATCACGGCCACCTCCCCAATTGTAGTCTTTGAATTGGGAGGATGGCCACCATGAGCCTGAAAAAAGAGTTTACATACCTTAATGAAGTAGTGTGCCTTAATGAAAACAATAAGTATAGGCTGTAGAACTGTATTTTGAATACATTAGCACCTAGTTGTACATGACTCTAAGTTTAAATTAATTATAATTAAATAGAATTAGAAATTCAGTTCCTCAGTTACACCATCCACAACTCAAGTGCTCATGTGTTTGGGGGCTACCATATTGGACAAGTCAGACATAGAACATTTCTGCCATTCAGAAAGTTCTACTGGACAGCACTGCTTTAGAGTCAAAAAAGTGTGTTTGAATCTTGAGTATCATACATTACCTGTGACTTCTTAGAAGCTAATTACAGTATTTATAGCTACTTTGTATTAAGAGCTTGCTATGTGTCATTTTAACTCTCAAAACAATACTAGAAGACAGGTATCACTGGCCCCATTTTATAAGTAAACAAAGTGAAGCTTGGAGAAATTAAATAACTTCACAGGTCAAAGTGGTAGAGCTAGAATGGTAAGTGGCTTCAGTTTTTTTATTATCTATGCAAAGGCGTTAAGATCTGCCTCCCAGAATATGATGCTACAAGTGCCTGACAGAGTACCTGGTTAATTACAGGTATATAAGAATTCATTTTCTTCCTTTGAATAAATCATTACAGTTATCATTGCAGAGTGGGATTCTTAACATGGTAATTATTTGGTATACGTAAAATTGTACTCATCCTATTATTTTCCAAGAACTGAAACTTACTGATTCTATCTTAGAGTTAATCTTGTTTTATTCTGTGAGTTTAAGAGATGCAGTCACTAGTTTATTCTTAAATATTTTAACAAATAACCCACTTTGTTGTTTTTCAGAGCAGTCCTAAAGTTTATACATTGATCATTAAATATCATTCTCATGGAATTCAGAAGATTTTATTCTGACCTAAATAACTTGGGAAACAAAATTTTGTTATTCCTTCTGGGATCAATCTGCATAATTACAGACCATCAAATAATTTTAAACTTATCCTTTATGAACTTGGTGCAAAAAGTATCAATACTGTCATTTTGGTCATAGAATTTGGGGTTAAGTGTTACTTCTTAAAATACATAATTGAGATCAGTAAACACAATGGAATATACCCTCCTTACCGCCCCCTCCATTTTTAGAAATAAATGCAGTTCCTGTTTCTCACACATCCTATACGTATGTGAATTGGAAAAATCAGTTAATCAAATCAGTCCATCTTCCTCATAGCATTTTTAAATAAACTTTTATTTGTCCATCTCAACGAAAGGAATTGCTAGCATGAGTAATGTGTCTGGTGGGCTAAAAGGAGTCCTATTAAAAGGTTAAAGGGTTGTGAGCCCAGATCTCTTGATTGCGATTCTCCAGCCATCAGTCTGCTTACTTGTAGGTTTGCTAAGTCATCTATCACTTGCTGTAAAAAATATATTTACCTGGATATTTAAAAAACCTTTCCAAATCAAAATATTCTTATAGTCGTAGTAACTTGTTATTATTCCTTATATCTTCAGTATTTCATAGTTTTCAAAGCAAGTCAGAAGTATTCTCATACGTTTATGTTCCCGTTTATCTAAAGGTCAGATTTTTGACAGCACTTGCAATCTAGAGGATAATCCCAAACCTGAAACACAATATATATACCAATACTATGTTAAACACATCACGCACACTACCTTGTTTAATCCCCAGAGCAACCCTGTCAGTTAGTAGGAGTCTCCTTATTTAATGAGACTAAGACTGGAAGAGATTGAATAGCTTCCCAGAGTTGTACAACCCACAAGGGGAAAACAGTATGTAACATGCTGAGAGCATCCTGAGGCCATTTAATGAAGAAACAAGCAGTACGTACTATGCATCAAACCCTAAGGCCATTCTTAAGACAGTAGTCAGTAAGCTTATAAACAATAGAAAATTTAGTAAAATACTTCTAACAAAACTAGTTTATGATTTTTGGTATTTGAAAGGTAACCTGTTGATTCAGAAAACTTAGGGAGTAATGTATTAAAAAAGACTGTAGAACTTGGTCACTGCATCATCATTTTTTTCAGAGTTAGCTACACAATATGGCAGGGATTTCTTAAAGTATGTGTGCTCTAGTTAAGCTCATGTGACATCCTTCTGGCCTGCTGGTCCCTTACGTACTGGAATCTTTTAGGAATCACCAAGCCAGATCTTGTCATGTCAGAGAAACAGATTTCCTATTGTTCATGACGATAAGTTTTAAATTTGAGTCTTACTACATAGGAATAGTTTTAAAAGGTGAGAAATCAGTATAGTGAGAACTCAATAAGAACATGAGACTGGGAATTAGTTAGACCTGAGTACAAATACCATCTTGTCTTCTTACTAGTTTGCAGACTTCGGGAAATTATTTAATCAGTTGGTCTTCCTTTTCTCATGAGCAAAAGTGAGGTTCTACTACTGTCTCATCTGGTTGCTTTGAGGATTAAATGAAGTGGTATACAATAGTGTTTAGCATAGCACTTGGTAAGGAACACACAGACAATAATTTTCATTAGCCTTTAAGCTAATACTAGAAACTGTCATGTTCTTCTGACAGTGGTTGTGCCCTCTTTGGGTTCGCAGGGCAAGGAGAAGAAGAGAGACCTTTTTGGCCTGAGAAATTTTGTGAAATTGTTTGGGTGTCACAATCTATACCCTTGTCACAGGAGTAAGCAATGTGATGTTTCCAGTCTGCTTCTTAAACGAATAATTTAACAGAAATTGAATTAGGTTAATCCCCACGTTCTGCATGGAGCATAGTTTGAAGTTTCCTTCTACTTCAGCCACTTATTACCATCACCGTAATAACCCATATTTTGTATCAACTAACAGAAGCATTATTAGAAGAGATAAATGAGTTGCAAATTCTAGTTTCATTTTCATTTTATTAGTTCATTGGATATATTTTGAGCCCTTTTCCCCAGGGTATCACTGGTAAATAACATAGTCACTGCCCTTGTGGATCTTAAAATTGAGTGATGGAGTGTATATCCAGAGTTTTTTATCCTTGATCACATGTAGTAATAATATGCACATCTGGCCATTTACCATTTGAAAGCCACCATATGGATCAAGCCCCATATACTTTCTTGGCACTAGGAGTAATGCTAAGAACTTTATCTTCTGTGTCGAACAGTAGGTAACAATGAAAATCGCAGAACACTGAAAGAGTATGTTTAATTCTATTGTTTCAGGATTTGTAGAAGCAGCTTTTAGTTTTATTCTCTTCTAATCTGATGAAAGAATGTAGTCTCCTTAATAGAATACTAGATGAAGAGATGCAAGTTCTGATCCCTGCTATGTTATTGATTGTCAGTTTAGAAAATCGACCTCCCTAAGCCTCTCTGGCATGATTTGTAAAATGGAGATAAAACCACTTGTTATGCCTGTTTTTCAAGGTTCTTATGTAGATCAAATGAAAATGTGAAGTATAAATAACGTCTGGAAACAAGTTTAAGACATTAATAATAATTTAAGGGCACTGACTGGATAAGTAAGAAGTAGATGCTAGGAATTTTGGTTTTCAAACAGTGTGCAAATTAGAGTGTTTTAATACTAGTTTCTGAAGATGTTTGTATTTTTTTCCATTGGAGGAGGAGTAGCAACAGGGCGATCAGTGTGCGCAGCAACTTGCTAGAATGCACATTGTTTGGTTTTTTATTTAGAATATGTCATCTGCTTAAAAATTCTATTGCTTTAGATACTTTTGTCCTAAGAATAAATAATTGCGTATGTTTCTTAGAAATTCTCTGGGAAATTGAATGCAAAAATTTACAAATAATCTTATTTAACCTCACATTGTAGATTAATTTATTGATTAGTGTTTATTTTTATGGTTTTGTGGGTTCAACATGGATTATAGTTTTTAAACCCAAATACTATACTACATAGAAAATCGTTATTTGAAAATCGACATTTGCCTAAATCACAGCAATAAATGGGAAGCATAGTTTGAACATTAATTTTTATATGCCAGATGTGTAGAATAAGTGAAGGTTTTAATTATTGTTTCTTTTTTATTCATTCCTATGTGATTTCAGTCTGAATCTAAACTTTATAATGGCTCGGAGAAGGATAGTTCAACTTCAAGCAAGCTCACAAAAAAAGAATCTCTCAAGGTTAGTTCCATAGTCATTTCATAACTAATATTATGCTTCACATGTGCTTTTGAAGGTAAGCTAATTAGATAAAGAAATAAATATGTCTTCTTAAAAGAAGGAAAAAAAAAATATCCAGACAGGCACACATAAAAATGTTAATATTTGAATGGCGTTCTGGAGTTATCTGAAACGGCTACTTAATAGCTATCCCACAGCTGTTTCAGGTCTCATTGGTGACTCCTGGCTGAGGACCAGGTATATCTCTGCAGAGTTGTACCCCAGTCAGGGACATCACTGCGTTGTAGAACACCTGATGGGAAGCGCTGGTGCCCTTGGAAATTCGAGTTGACTAACTGCTAGGTCATAGGCTGAATTTGGCCCCTGGGTAGATATGCAGTAAGTCCGCACTTAACATTGTCAATACGTATAAGAAAACCAGTTTTACCATAGGTTAATTGATATAAACCAGAATGAAACAACCTTATTCGAGGACCCACTGTATTTTGTTTGACCTACACAATGTTTGTAAAATTTGAGCCAACTATTAATTACAAGTGCAGATTTCCAAATTCTCTTAAGAAACATGCAATATTGGGCCTGCCTTCCAGATTGGCCACAGATCGTGGAGCCTAAGCAACACGTGCCTTCCAGTGGATTCTGATCCCTGAGTAATCTACCTTACCTCTTTTTCCCCCATATTTGATCTTGTATGCATTTGTAATATCATATTAAATCTACTGTTAATTCAGATATACATGATAATACAGACAAAAGTCTAAAGTTTGTTGGCTGTAGAATTATTAAAATTTTGTTATTTGTATGTAGTCTCTTTACCATTAAGTGGAACTAGGAAGATTTTGTGTTATAGTTTAAAAAATATATTGCCAATAAGTTGTTACCATTCTCTCTTATCCACATAATAACAACCAAGCAGTAATAAGACTGCATTAATTGACTGCTGTTTTCCCAGATTATCTCAGAAGTGACTTATGAAGGTAAAACTTTGATATTTTGAATGAATTAATTTCATTGTCGTGGTTTCTTAATTATTTATATTTTTCATATTAGTATTAGGAAAGAACAAAATCATCAGTTGCAAGCAATTGCAGCATGTTTGTAATATGAAAAAACAGCAACAGAGATTTCCATCAGTCAAGCAATATATTAAGAAAAATTAGAGAAACAGTAGAGCATGGTGTTAAGAGCATGTCTTTTTGAGCCAGTCTACCTCTGTTTGAATCCTGCCTCCGTGTCTGATTAGCTGTGTAGTTCTGGGAAAGTTACTCTCTGTGTCTCATTTTTCTCAAGTGTAAAATAAGGATACTAATAGCCCTACTTCCTAAGTTTATTGTGAGGATTAAATGAGGTAATACATGTGAAGTGCTTAGAACTACGACTGGTACACAGAATGTACCCAGTAAATGTTAGTTGTTATTATTCATACTAGGAGTTCTGTGGAGCAGTTAAAAGAATGAGATAGACATGGAAACACTCCAAAAAATATTGAATGGGAGAACATTTTTATGTGTTTGAAAAATCAAAACAAACACAAAAGCTATATATTTCTATAGATTTTATACATAGAAAAAGCCTGTGGTTTTCTGAAAGGTTAACAATCCTGGGGATTGAAATAGGATAGGGTATAAATGAAGATGGCTTTTAGCTTTATTGAAATTTTTCCCATGAGATTGTATTCATGTATTATTCTGTAATTTAAAAAAGGTAAAATTATTTAAAAAGATACAGAGAACTGGACTAGTGATCAGAAAAAATATTATAGATTCTAACCTTCTCTAAAAATTTCTACCAGCTCTAAAAACAAAACAAAATTTTAAAAAATAGTTATTTTATCTTAAGATGCTAGAATTCTAAAAAGAGATTTAAAATTTTATGCTTTACATTCTGTAATTCTAAAACATTTGAAAAGAAATTGCCCCACTACTGATAAATTTTTAATTTTTCTATTTCTGTAAAATAGGTACAAAAGAAAAATTACCGAGAAGAAAAGAAAAGAGCCACAAAGGAGTTACTCAGTACAATCACAGATCCTGCTGTTATTGTTATGGCTGATTGGTTGAAGGTCAGTTTGTAATGAATTTTGAATTCGTGTTGCTGGAAATAGGAATAGGAAAACCCAGACTGCACTGAAGCTTACAAGATAAAAACAAGTACTGAGATGATTGTTTTTCGCTGACAAACGGTTAATTGTATCCCAGAGGTCTGTGTTCCAGTCTTAATGGGGAGAAGGAGACTTAATGTTGTCTCTCTTGACAACAACATCAAATATTTATAACAGTTCTTTTAAAAACGCTTTTGATTTGTGTGACATTATGTAGTTTAATCAATATGCTGTAAAGGAATATTTTCCTTGCTATTCAAATTATTTAATATTGTAGTCTTGGTATATGCATTATTGAAAAGATCGGAGACAAAGTTAATACAAGTTATCATTGGAAAAAGATTAATTTTCAGAGAAAGGTACACACTGCTGTTTCCATACCTTCTTCTTTTGGCCTCTGGTGATTTCCACTTATTTTCATTTCCTTTTCTAGCACCCTAGTCCCTCTGTCCTCTTTCTCCTTCCTATCTGAAGGACATTTGTAGTAACCTTTCAAACTAAGAATGATCTTGTGAGACTCTTTCCTCTAGGAAGCTTTTGGCATTGACCTGAAATTCACTCCAACCCTGAAAGCTTTCCACTTTGCCAAAGAGTTGGAGCAACCTCTGCCTAACATTTATGAGATCTGTCGTGGAAATTTTCTCACTAACACGGCAGTCTAGTGATGGTTTCCCTAGTAGTTCAACTAATGCTAGGTCTTTGTCTGTGTAGTGCAGAAGACACTTTCTAACTAATTTGGCTCCAGATCTCACTTGGGTTTTTCACAGCTAAACCTACTCTTGTCTTTTGACATTGGTTTTTCTCTAACTCCCCAAAAGTCCCCAACACATCCCCCGACTTGCTTTCTAAATCCTACCTTCATTCTGATAATTTGCCACCCATTTTCTACTGTCACATCTCCAAGATCCAGAATGTTACCTCAGGATAACTCTTTTCATCTCTTTTACATACACACGTACTTTTTCTTAAAGATTTTCTCTTCATGCCTGGCTCCAAGTTCCCCCTTTATAAATTTTTCTTGCTTAGAGTTACTGTAGTATGCCTATTTGAGGGATTAGGGATCCCAGTATTCCATACTTCTTGTAAGTGTATTGAGAGAACAGTAATAAAAGTGAGGATGATTCCTAGTTTTCAGTCTCTATTATATCAGCATCCTTTTCAGTATTGTGAATTCAGTGACTTTGCATATAAATACTTTTAATGGATTATAGAAATGGAATAGGAAAAGCTAGTTATAGACTTAGTTTTGACATAGCATTAAACTCTGGGATGAGGAAGAGTTTTGAGACTAGAGAGAGATTTGTGTAACTTGTGTTTTAAATTCCCCACGAAATTTATATGGTACACTTCACGTAATTACTAAGAACAAGGCAATTTAGAGAAGGTAATTTTAGGGGCTAGAAGGAGGTTCTTTCTACACTCACCAAACATTCAGGGAATGCCTGGTGTATGCTAGCGGTGTTTTCATCACTCTTGATGCAGCAGTAAAGAGGGAAAAAATATTAAAAAGTAGAATAATCTCACACACAAATAAAATTATAGCTGTGACAGATGCTAAGAGTATGAGAATCTTGGTACTAGAACGTATATTTTAATAGCCCCTGACCTGGCCCGGAAGGTTAGGAAAACCATTCTACTTATATAGTATTTTGAAACTGTTGATCCAGACTCCCACTAGAAATTAAGTGTCTCAGAAGCAGAGAGCCATGCTATTTTTATGTGTATTAGCAGTGCTTGCTATTTAGTAGCTTAAAAAAAAAATAACATGCACATTTTCTGGAAATTTTAGGTTAAAGCATCCTATTTGCCATTATTCAGTTTGTATCTTGTGGAGCAGGAGGAGAAAAACAGCTTTCTAAAAAAAAAAACAACAACTTATCTTTCTGTAGATTCGTGGTACTCTGAAGAGCTGGACCAAGTTGTGGTGTGTGTTGAAACCTGGGGTGCTACTGATCTATAAAACCCAAAAAAATGGTCAATGGGTAGGAACAGTCCTTCTGAATGCCTGTGAAATCATTGAGCGTCCATCAAAAAAGGATGGCTTTTGCTTCAAACTTTTTCATCCTTTGGAACAGTCTATTTGGGCAGTGAAGGTAAGTAAGCACTTGTTATATAGGTAAAAGGTAAAGATGACAATCTGTGAGCAGTACTGAGATAAATCCATTAATCTAATGATTGCTGTTCTCTGGCAAGACTTATAAATTTGTTTTCAAGCATGTTATTCCTCTTTCTGTCTCTTCCCACAATGAAATGCACACCAAAACTCCATGTTTACCTTTAAGATCTAATTTTAAAATTTCTCCAGAAAATGTTTTCCTAATTTATACTGTACCGTATTATCTCTTTGTGATGGGAATTCAATTTGTACCATTTTTTTAAATTTACAATTACTAATTTTGCTTTGTAGTATTGTGTCATGTTTACTGTGTTTTTTTCTTCATCAAAATTGTGAGATCCCCTAAAACAGAAGCTGCCATTTATTTTTGTGGTTTTCATGCAGTGATGTAAATATGTGGCAAGAAGACTGTAAGCAGACTCAGTCCTACTCACTCTTGAGAGGCAGCTTTCTTTGAAGGTGGCGCTCTAGTGCTTTGTAACTAAAAAGCATTACTGTGATCACCTCTGTATTAGAACAGCAGAAACTTCATCAGGAAAATAGCAATGCCTTATTTAATTAGTCATCAAGGAATTCTACAAAAAAATAGACATGCAGTATACACGCTAACTAAATAAATGAGTCTATTTAAAGTTTTTACAGTGTTTCTTGATTTTAGCTTGTAAGAAGGTTAATTATATTTGAATAAAGGGTTTAGAATTCCTCCTTTAAAGAAAACCACCTACTTGAGATTAGGGCTAACTAATAGTAACTCCCGCTTTTTTAGTATTGCTTAATTAGGCAATATATATGC
This sequence comes from Rhinolophus sinicus, assembly GCF_057876585.1. Classification (NCBI taxonomy): domain Eukaryota; kingdom Metazoa; phylum Chordata; class Mammalia; order Chiroptera; family Rhinolophidae; genus Rhinolophus; species Rhinolophus sinicus. The sequence continues at coordinate 72,819,717 of NC_142501.1, read as the reverse complement.
ACCTAGGAAAAAACCTGGACCTCTTATCTTTATTTCAGTAGTCTGGAGTCATAGCAGGAATAAACTTAGGATTACAAAGTTAGTTCCATGCTGGAATTAGATACTTCCCACAGGGGAAAGAATTTAACCCACAGAACCTTAACCCATAGAACCTGTGGTATTTATATATCATGAGATTCTCAAGTGAAAACAAATTACTTTCAAAGCCTTTTATGTATAGTATTTATTTTTTACTACTACTCTTAGGAATTGTAAGAATTATAATGAATTTTTAAATAACTGAAAATATTTTATTTAATGTCAAATTTTTTTAATTCCATATTTTGGGGGAAGAAAATTGTACAATTATATGAACATAAGAATATTCTACACAAGCAAAACCTGCTTAGGACATTGTTTAAACAGCTTCAAACATAACAAAGGCCATATATGACAAACCCTCAGCTGATCTCATAATTAACGGTGAAAAACTGAAGCCCTTTGCTCTACGTTCAGGAACACGGCAGGGCTGTCCCCTGTCACCTCTGCTTTTCAACATAGTGTTGGAAGTCCTCGCCAGAGCAATCAGGCAAGAGAAAGAAATAAAAGGCATCCAAATTGGGAATGAAGAAGTTAAATTGTCACTCTTTGCAGATGACATGATGCTATATATGGAAAACCCTAAAGACTCCACCAAAAAGCTATTAGAAACAAAAAACGAATACAGTAAAGTTGCGGGCTACAAAGTCAACGTACGAAAGTCCATTGCATTCCTATATACTAACAATGAAATCTCAGAAAAAGAAATTTTTAAAAAATTCCTTTTGCAATTGCAACAAAAAGAATAAAATACCTAGGAATAAACTTAACCAAGGATGTGAAAGATCTATGTCCTGAAAACTATAAGACATTTTTAAAAGAAATTGAAGAAGACACAAAGAAATGGAAAGATATTCCATGCTCCTGGATTGGAAGAATCAACATCGTTAAAATGACCGTATTACCCAAAGCAATATACAGATTTAATGCAATCCTCATCAAAATCCCAAAGGCATTTTTTACAGAAATAGAACAAAAAATCATCAGATTTTTTTGGAACCACAAAAGACCCCGAATAGCCAAAGCAATCTTAAGAAAAAAGAACAATACTGGAGGTATCACACTCCCCGACTTTAGCTTGTACTACAGGGCTACAATAATCAAAACAGCATGATACTGGCAAAAAAACCAATGGACTAGACCAATGGAATAGAATTGAGAACCCAGAAATAAACCCACATAAATATGGACAGATCATTTTTGACAAAGAAGCAAGAAACATACAATGGAGAAAAGACAGCCTCTTCAATAAATGGTACTGGCAGAATTGGAAAGCCACGTGCAAAAGAATGAAACCGGACTGCTATCTGTCACCATGTACCAAAATTAACTCAAAATGGATCAAAGACTTAAGCATAAGACCTGACACAATAAACTGCATAGAAGAAAACATAGGTAGTAAACTTACGGACCTTGGGTTCAAAGAGCATTTTATGAATTTGACTCCAAAGGCAAGGGAAATAAAAGCTAAAATAAACGAATGGGACTATATGAAACTTAAAAGCTTCTGCACAGCAAAAGAAACCATCGACAAAATAAAGAGGCAAACACCTGAATGGGAGAAGATTTTTACAAACAGTGCCTCCGCTAAGGGGCTAAAATCCAAAATACACAAGGAACTCATACAACTCAACAATAACAAAAAAACAAACAACCCAATTGAAAAATGGGCAGAGTATCTGAAGAGACATTTCTCCAAAGAAGACATACAAATGGCAAATAGACATATGAAAAACTGCTCACTCAACATCACTAATCATCAAAGAAATGCAAATAAAAGCCTGACCCCAGTCAGAATGGCTATCATCAACAAGACATAGTAACAAGTGTGGGAGAGGCTGTGGAGAAAAAGGAACCCTCATACACTGTTGGTGGGAAAGCAGATTGGTGCAGCCGCTATGGAAGGCAGTGTGGAGGTTCCTCAAAAAATTACAAATAGAATTACCATATGATCCAGCAATCCCTCTCCTGGGTATCTACCCAAAAAATCTGAAAACATTTATCCATAAAGACAAGTATGCTCCAGTATTCATTGCAGCTTTACTTAACGGTGGCCAAGACATGGAAACAACCAAAATGTCCTTCAATAGATGAATGGATAAAGAAGTTGTGGTATATATACACAGTGGAATACTATTTGGGGGTAAGAAAAGATGATATAGGAACATTTGTGATAACATGGATGGATCTTGAGATTATAATGCTAAGCAAGATAAGTCAGACAGCAAAAGTAGGGAACCATATGATTTCACTGATATGTGGTATATAAACCAAAAACAACAAAAGAACAAGACAAGCAAAAGAGAAATAAAAACTCATAGACACGGACAATAGTTTAGTGGTTATAAGAGGGTAAGGGTTGGGGGGTGGTAGATGTGGGTAAAGGGGATCAAATATATGATGATGGAAGGAGAGCTGACTCTGTGTGGTGAACACACAATGTGATTTATAGAGGATGTAATACAGAATTGTATACCTGAGATTTATGTAACTTTACTAACAATTGTCACCCCAATAAACTTTAACTTAAAAAAAGAAAGAGAAAAAAACAACAGCTTCAAAGTCAGTGTCTATGGTTAGGAAAAAGTAGTGTTTATGAGTTCTTTGTGTCAGGGACTCTTTTGAGCATTTTACATAGAATCTTTTTTTAAATTTTCATACTTTTAAGGAAGATACAATTTTCCCCTATTGACCAGACAAAAAGATTGAAGCCTAAAGGATTACTTAGATAACTTTTCTAGCATGGAACCAAATTTGAAACCCAGGCAGTCTGACTCTAGATCCTACTCTATACTGGTTCTAGGAACTGCCCATAAATTATAATGCTATCTGAAAATACCCAAAGGATATTATAGGATTTGTTAAAATCATATTGATTTTGTAATTTTTTTTGAACCTGCATCTTTCTAATGTTTATGCTTCTCAAAAGTCCATTTTATTCTTTGATCTGACAACTTAAAAATTATGATTTTTCTATTACAATTATACTCTAAATTCAGTCATCAGATTTTCTTTCCAGATTAGACCTGTGTTCATGTAAGATTATCCTTGTTGACGCTGATCATATAGAGCTCTTGGTGTTGTATACTTCTAAAACAAATAACCCCAACCAATAATAAAAAAATTCCTTTTTCTTTCTTGTTTCTGGAAAAATAAAATGAGGTTTTATAGTTGGTATTTAGAAACAAGTATATCATTGGTTATAAAGTGGAGATTTATTTTTCCCTAGACCTACTCAGAACTCTTTTCTCTTTTTCTTATAAATTATAACTGTATTTCCAGCTGTGTCTTTATGGTTTCTAGAAATTAAGTATTTTTCATCTAGTATATATGAAATGGAAATTCTCTGTTAAATTAAAATTTGGTCTTTTACAGTACATTTTAAATTTCTCTTTAATATGTGACTAATACGCAGAGGTAATATTTAACTAATATTAACTATAAGTTCAATTATCTAGTAAGGAGGTATATTTGTTGGAAGAGGAAAATGTTCCTTAATACTTAACATTTGCTTTGTCAGCAAGCATGAAATTAAAGCTTGTTTGCTTTTAAATTATAATCCATGCCTAATTTAGATTGTTACTGATAATAATGGATAATATAAGTTGAGATCTCATAATACTTACAGTAAATCATTTATTTTGCTCATTTTTATTTTATTTGTTTATATTAAGGGTCCAAAAGGTGAAGCAGTTGGATCCATAACTCAGCCCTTACCTAGCAGTTATTTGATCATCCGAGCTACTTCAGAGTCAGATGGTAAATATAGGTTTCGATGGATTGGATTTGGGTCCTCATTGCTAAATATTTATTTTATATACCACCGTGTATTTTTCCTTTGGGCAAGTCTGTCTTTAGTATGGTATTAACAGCAGAGTTACCGTAATCATAAATTGGTTAGAACACAGTTCTATCATTAACTTGGTAGACAAACGGAAATCTGATAGGAAAGAAGCATTGGGTAATTGAGTGATGAGTTAGCAGCCTGGATTTTTCTTCTCCAGGCTCCATTGACATGTTAACACCTTTTGACTGGTTGGTGTTCTCTATGGTAACGCACAGTTTTATCACTGTAGAGGTATGTTTAATACTATTTATATTTTATCATTAAATACTGACATTTATAAGACATATAAACTGTTTTGCGTTTCTTACATAGACATTTAAGTACATACTAAGCTCAGTCAATTAATACTTAATTCCTGAAGCAAATACAGGAAGAGTAAAACTTACTTATATGAAAGCACGGTAACTTTACAACCTTAATAATCGACAGTGGATTTGTTCCTCACTTTTATATTTTATAGACTCGCTTAGCCTAAGGAATCTTGTAATCTTCCAAGTTTACTTTTACCAGATATTATTTTTAAAATTAAAATAGGTACAAGCTTTCATTATAAAAGTGTTTAACTTGGCTGATATTTCCAACAGATCTTGAAACAAATGTATATGAATTTAAGAGCAACCAGCATTTCTTTTTCTGCTAATTACAGTTCTAAATTTTAATTAAAAAATCAGTTATTAGTGTTTCTACTAACTAATGTGGCAGTTAATGACAGTATTATACAAGCATTTCCTTGACTTAAAATTTTTTAAACATGTAAGTGGAATGGATGCTAAACCTGGGGGTAGACCTATTATCAATAACAAAACATTATTTTAGACAATCGTTTGTTTATAGTAGAAACATAACCCCTGTCGTATATTTTATGTACCTTGTTTGGTACCTTCAAATTATACTACATGTTAATGTTCTAAGATTTTTTTTTCTTTTAAGTACACTTATTTAGGCGACTTTCTAATTCGTGCTATATTCTATTCATTTACCAGTGGTTTGTATGTGCTTAGTATGTAAAAAGCACTTGTTAATCTAAAAAATTGCATTTAAGAAAAACCTTTACAAGATTTTATGTTCAAATTAACTTTACCAGTACATCTTTCTCAAAGAAATAATAGTATGCTTAAAGGCTAACAGTGTTAAATTAAGATGGATGCTAGTTTTTCTAGTTTCTTGAATTATACTCCTTATGAATCTGTGTTCTCCTAGGAAGGTGCTGGATGGATGCTCTGGAATTGGCTTTGAAATGTTCTAGTCTTCTTAAACGTACAATGATCAGGGAAGGAAAGGAACATGACCTGAGCATTTCGTCAGATAGCACACATGTGACTTTGTATGGCTTATTACGTGCTAACAATCTCCACAGTGGTGACAACTTCCAGTAAGTAGATATTGCCACTAATTTGGTCATTATTTTAGAGATCATGTTGTTCACTAGGTTAGTAGATAGGCCTAGGATTTTTGTAGTGTTTCTAGGATTGAAACTTGGCTGTCTTCTTCTCATTATATGTCCAAGGCCTGGATTAAGATTTGTTCAGTGACTATGGTAAGGTATAGAAAATTATTTCCTTGATTCCAGCCTATGAGAATAACTTACTTCCCAAATACAATCATGCTGTCTACCTTGTCTTTGTGCATGGTGTTCCCTTCATTAAGAATGATTTCTGGTGCTTGCTCTTTTCTCCTGTTATAATCCTATGTATTCTTCAAGACCAATCTCAAATATTACATCATATGTGAAGACTTTCCTGCCTCATAACCATGAAATGGAACCATGAAATGCCCTTCTATTGCTGCTCTGTAGCTTTTTTTTTTTTTTTAATAATGGCACCTGACTTATTCTACCTGATATTTGTGGAATTCTTCTAGTGTATTTTAAGTGTTTCGAGTTGGAATTGTATCTTATTTGTGATTTTAGTCCCTGCAGCATTTATTATAGTTAATAATAATAAAAAATTTTCTCCACAGAAACTAAGAAGTACTTTGTTTAAGATTCAGTGGTTTGTTGAGGTTCATGTCTCTTTTGGTGCTTTGTAGGAAAAACAGTAGACTTCCTTTTTTCCTCCCTTACCCCAGTGCTCAGCTTCTGCTCTACAGCCACTTACACCTATCAGCATTGGGGTTACTCTCCTCAAAGTACGACTGCCACTCTCCTCTTCCCCATGTAACCTGAGCTGGGGTTTTTTCTTATCCTTTTGCTTGACTCTTTACTCTCTTTAAAAACCTCTATTACATGAGCTTTTACATCATTTCCTTGCAGACCTATAATCTGGAGTTTTATCTTAATCCCCAATATGAAAGCCTGAATGGCATAAGATTGGGGGGTGGGGCACAATTTATGTGGGAATAGATGTTTGTTGGGGCCTCTTCCGACATTTTTCCCTTGAAGCTCTTCAGCTGTAAACTGTTCATTGTTTTTATTGACTACCAGGTAATTTGTAAATTTGGGGATCTTAAAAATTTATCTGCTTCACATATTTATTCATTAAAATTTTTGAACCTCTTTTTAGTAGAAGATATCATACATTTTCTGTATAACTCATCACATTGTGAATAGGGAGATGAATCAGATATGATCCTAAATTTGAATACATCATAGCAGTTCACTAGCTGTGTGATCCTGGAGAGATGTTTTATTTTGTTTTGTTATGTTTGAAACCTATAAATGCCTGGTAACTATAAATAGTAGGAAGAAAAAGACATAAACAACCAAAGGAGAGATGCTTCAGGATAATATACATAAGATCAGGAAAATTTAGAAGTTGAAAACATAGCACCCAGCGAGGCAATCAGGGAGAGGATCAATATAGCAGACTTTTTCAAAAATAGACTCAACATATCAACATGTTTATTTGGGTATATGACAGAAAATGAGCAGGGAGCTGATGATGCAGAGGTGAGGGGGTGGGAGCCTGTCTCCGAGACTTGTAGTCTGCTGGGATATAAACAGGAAGTGTGTGAAGTTAAAGAAGGTCACCAAGCTTTAACTGGGAAGATAATGGTAAAATAAAACAAAGGACCATGTTTGGGAAATAATAATTTATTGAATATTGTACATGTCGAGGCTGCAGTGGTCCCAGGACAAATAGATGATGTCAGCCAAGCATTTAAAATAAAAACATGGGTGTAAAGCTTATTCCTGCATGCATGGGTTTGGAAATCACATACAAATGATAATGAAGCCTTGAAATTGGGGAGCTTGGCAAAGGAGAGAGAGGATATAGAAAATAAAAAAGGGCCAAGGAAGATGAAAATATCTAAGGACAGAAGGAAGTAAGAGAGATCAGAGAGCTTAAAAAGTAGAACCACGGTTACATGGAACCCAAGCACTAAGACCATTTCAAGGAAAATAATCATCATCAAAATCCTGGGATGCAGAGAAGTCACAGGAGGCGAAGATTAGACAAGGCTGTTGGGTTTGTCAGCTAAGCCATCATTAGTGACCTTTAGGGAACAGATTCACTGGATTTAGGGGAGTGAAAGCCAGATCATTAGTAGTCAAGGAGAGAATAGATGGTAAGAAAGCAGAGACAGCAATTTTAGACTACTTTTTAAAAATATATGATAGTCATGGGGATGTAAAGTATAGGGAATACAATCTATAATATGGTAACAACTACGTGTAGTGCCAGGTGGTACTAGTTAGGGGGGTCACGTCCTAAATTATATAAATGTCTAACCACTGTGCATACACCTGAAACTAATACAAAATAATATTGAATGTCAACTATTATTGAAAATTTTAAAAGGGAGGGAAAGGCGGATAATACTGTGTTAGCATGATACAGTGTCAGATGGTTCCTGGGTTTATCATGGTGACCACTTCTTTACCATAGGTAATATAATCAATAATGTAATAACTATGTATAGTGCCAGGCGGGTACTGTTGAATAACTATGATGTACACCTAAACTTAATATAATATTGTGTGTTAGCTAGATTTTAATAAAAATCTTTTTTGAAAAAAGAAATATGACTTCATAAAATTGCATAGGGAGTTTAATTTAGTCTTCTTTGTAAAAATCTATTGTAATGCAGCTATCATAGAAAAAAAGACAAAACAAAAAAATATGGTTATAAAGGGAAAGAAAGAAAATAATATGCATATAAAAATGTATTTCTATTAGAAATTCTCTGGTTAAAAATCCATCAAATGAAGATTTTGGAAAAATAGAAACTAACATAGGAATCAAATAGGACGTCTTTGCTCTGTTACTATCTCAGCATTGTTAAAATATCAGCTAAATATAATGGCACTGTGTATTCATTTTTAAAGTACTTTCGTGTTCATCCCTGTAAGTTTTATTATAGCAAATGAAACCCACAGATACTTTCCTAAATAAGAAATTTCTTTTTAAAAAATTGATTCTGACAATGAGTTTGTTCTTTTTAATCTTCCTTTTTGTACATATTATCAAACCTAATCATTTTAGGATTAGTAGAAACAGAGTTGAGTATAGCAGTTTGTCAATTTTAGGTTATAGTTTCATTTCCTTAAGCTGAAATTTCCGTTTCCAGTTCTCCCTGGATTTTTTTCCTTAAGATTAAGCCTATTGGTCAAGTATTAAATAATATAATTAGTTATCTTTTACATTTTCTTGTCTCATTCTTGAACTTATTTTAAGTGACTTTGGATACCTTTACAGGTGGAAAGTCATAATTCATGTGCATTCACTTCAGAATCTGATGATTGTGAGTTGAAGTTTCAGAGCAGAAGTGACAGTGAGGTTGGTTCCAGTGATGATGATCACAAAACTAAGAAAATAAGCAAGAGATAGTGTAAAATTTTGCTTTTGAAGATTTTAGCCCCAGGTGGTAGAGACAAAGAGTTCAGTGTGTCATCTTTTACATTTCCCCATTTTTTTTTTTTTTTACTTCTCTGCCATTTACTAATGTGTAAAGTGAGAATAGCTACCTATTTCATAGGGTTATTTTGAGAAATAAATGAGTAAAACTACATAAAGCACTAAGAACAGTGCCCAGCACATAGTAAATTCTCAATGAATGTTAGACAGCATCTTTATTTGTAAGTTAAATATTCTTAACCCCTTTTTATTCTTCCTTCTAATAATTCTTTCCCTTAAGGTTAAATGATAGTGAAATTGAACGACAGCATTTTAAGGACCAAGATATGTATTCTGATAAATCTGATAAAGAAAATGATCAAGAGCATGATGAGTCTGACAATGAGGTGATGGGGAAAAGTGAAGAAAGTGACACCGATACATCAGAAAGGCAAGATGATTCATATATCGAACCTGAGCCCGTTGAGCCTTTAAAGGAGACGACCTACACTGAACAGAGTCATGAGGAACTTGGAGAGGTAAAAGTCTGTGATTTTCAAAGATTTGGGTTTTCTAATTCTTGGGAATTTTTAAATGTAATCGAATATATTATTTGTTTGACCTGTGGCTTATTTTTCCTAAAAGGATATTTCTATGATACCTATTGTATTTTAAAAGTTGCATACATATGAAATATGATTTATAAACAGCTAAAAATACAGCGTAGTCATACAAATAGGACTCTATTCTGTTAAATATAAAGTTCACATTTTCTTCAGGTTTGCTTTTAAAATGGGATACTGCTCAATGTCATTGCCAGGTACAAAGTAAACTGCAAGGAAACATGAGTTTGTAACTTTGTTATTACTTGTGCATAGAAGTAAAGATAATAATATAATGGAGTATAATATTTTTTGTGATGGATTCTTTGCACATATGATTCACTTTGATATCTCTTGCAACTACCCTTTTTACATAACTTTTATAGCTATAGACTTTATTTATTACCTAATGGGTTATTTCCGCATTTTAACGATGCTTAAAATAGTCAAATAGAGAATTCTGATTTTCAACATTAGCTGTCTTTTCTATGCATCTGTGTGTCTGAAATAAATATAATATTTCAGTATTTTTGTTAATTGCTGAAGGCAGGTGAGGCTTCTCAAACAGAAACTGTGTCTGAAGAAAACAAAAGCCTTATCTGGACACTGCTGAAACAAGTTCGTCCTGGCATGGACCTGTCCAGGGTGGTTCTGCCTACATTTATCTTGGAACCTCGTTCTTTCCTGGATAAACTTTCAGATTATTACTATCATGCAGATTTCCTATCTGAGTAAGTAGATTCTCATTTCTTAAAATAGAAGGTACTTCATGGTTTTCTAGATTTTTTTCCTAGAGTACTATTTAATAGTTACGCCTTACCAAAATCAGACCCTACTGCGCTATCCCTCTCTCTTCTCCACCACTCCTACAGTTGACCTTAATAAGAAGCATATTTAATACTTTGGTATAATGTTTTCACTTATGAAGTTGAACTAAGATCACAAGCTTGAGGAGGACGGGAGTTTTACCTCTCACCCGACAGCACTGCTGTCACAGGCTCCCTGACTGCTTCCTGACCTAACACAGGGACAGGTGGTTGGCATTGTTTGTTCTCCCACCTCAGCCCTTGTTCAGGTCCCATCCTGGGGCTTGTGCTTTTGTTTATACTTATCCTCTCTGCATGCTGTGAGGCACATGCAGCTTACCAGAACCAGAATGCTCTGCCACATGCTGGCTCTCGGCATAAATCCCCACTTTCATCTTTCTTCCTGCCCGCTGATCCTGGGTACAGTTCCGAAAAAGGCAGGCACAAAGGAGGTAGAGGAGGAACTAACTGTCCACCTGTGTCCCAACAGTTGCTTGGAGAACCAATAAAAGGCAGCAACTCTGTGCATACCTTTCCAAGTTTCACCTGCCGTGCCCATTTTAGCAGCTGTGGTGTTTCAAGGCACTGTTTTCTAAGACACTACGTTCTGACCCTATGACCTGATGTTTAGATTCCCCATCAATATCTGTATTCAGTTTACTAGTTGCATTATTAGTCTATTAGTTACATTAATGAACATTGCAAAAAGAAAATCATAACCTGAATCAAAAGACTATTGATAAACTGTGGGAGATTTTTGCAAATTAAATCATATACAAAGTGTTAATCTCCCTGAAATAAAAAAGAACTCTTAGAAAGTGAATTAAAATGATCAAAAACCTAATAGGAAAAGGAGGATAAGACCAGTTTAACATTGAAAAAATAGAAACAGTCCTTAAACATGTAAACATCACACAAAATAAGAAAAATGCAAGTTGAAACTACAGTAAGATACTGTTTTTCATCCATCACATTAACCAAAAGTCAAAAACTTTTATACCCCAGTTCGGCCTATGTCTTATTATACCTCTTTCTTTTATCTGTCTAGAAATTCATTTCTTTCAGAGTGTATGAATCACAGTAAGATCTTCTTAAGATATGCCCACTTTCCCAAATTGAAAAGATGCACTTTTCTGGGAACACACACTGTTTTATTGCCAAGGTTGTGTGCAATAGGCACTCATACTCGGCTGCTGGGCGATACAAACTATCACAGCACTTTTGGAAGGAATCTGGCAGTATTTCCAGAATTACAGATGCATTCAACCCTTTGATCCAGTAATCCTGCTTCTGGGAATAATCCCTACAGACATAGTTCCACATATACAAAATGACATATATACAAGGTTGTTGCAGCAGGGTTTGTTATAGCATAAAATTAGATAACTCAACTATCCAGCCCCAGTTGACTGGTTAAATTATGTATGGTGTACCCACACATAGGAAGAACTCTGTAAACTGATATGCAGGGATCCTCAGGAGTATGTGTGTGTGTGAACCAAGCCAGGCACAGAAGAATGTGTACAGTTTGCTACCTTCTTTTTAAAGAAAGACTATATATTTATATTCTTTATGTATAAAGAAAATTGTTTATTAAAAAAAGGAAGCTAAAAAATATTGCCTATAGAGCATAACAGTATGGAGAGATGGGGCAATACAGGACATGTGTATTCTTTTATTGCTTTATACTTTTTTATTTTGCTCTGAGTTTTTAACTATGTAGTCTATATATGTGTAAAATTTAAAATAAAATATCATAGTAAGAGAATTTAAACCGGAGAGGAAGAGAACAATCAAAGGGTGTTATTCCCGAAAATGCGGCCTTCCAACTTGACATAGTTGTCAGTAAGCCTAGGCCTAGCCTCCTTCATCTCACACATCATCTTCAGAATTCACCACACTGGACCATCCGACATGCTTGAAGAGTGTAATAGTTAAATTGTATAATAAAATAGATAAATAATCAATAAACAGATTAACTTTGCAGTAGAATTCACTTCTGACGTACACAGTCAGTGTTTTACAATGTTTATGTCAACGGCAAAAAGGCAGCTGAGTCATGGCTTCTAAAAATTTCTTCTTTAAAATGAAAATTATTCTTTGATTACCCATTATGTTGGTAGTTTGTTCACTCTGGAAAATCATTTGGTAGCACATAGGGGAGGTTAAGGCTAAAAATGTGTTAAAAGCTTTTGATTGGTTTAAATTCTTCTAAAACTTCCATATTTGTGGTTTGAAACGTCTGTGTTGTGTACAAGGGGCAGAAAAGGCATATAGTCCTATACACTTAGGGAGGCAGTCTGTGCACGAGAGGCTAACATGCTCCGGGTGTCCTCCCTCCGTGTGCTACAGCACTCACCAGTTACCGTTCATCTCCTGTAATTAACAACCAAGACGAGACTAAATCAAGTGCACGTGGTCCTCTCTCTGACATACGGACTGAAGACCTCTAACAAAGTTGTTAATGAGCCTTCTCGGCCACGGCCCCTTATTGCAAATGTGAGGCATCAAACAGTGCATGAATCTCAAAATCTGTTTATTTTTTTCAATCACAATTTCTCAGGGAACCCCTAGCAACATCTAGGTTTCTCCAGAACCCCAGTCATGCATGAAATCTTAGTTCAGAGAGTTTTCAAAAACTGCTTGAGCAAAGACCTGGGCAGCAAGCACATCAAAGAATAGGAAAAATGGGGAGAAAAGTAACCAGATTTTGAAAAATGATTCTTACAAACTGATGTACGTGGTTGTTTTTGCCATCTATTTTAAAAATGTTTCCCAATCATATCTCATATTCAGTTGTTGACTTAATAAATGTGAGGGAGAATTTGTGATAGATTCTATAAAGTTTTTGTGTTTACCATTTTGTTTTTTAGGGCTGCTCTTGAAGAAAATCCTTATTTTCGTTTGAAGAAAGTAGTGAAATGGTATTTGTCAGGATTCTATAAAAAGCCAAAGGTAATTTTTATATTTTACTTTCTTTAGCCTTATATGAGTTCTGTATTTTTTATGTTATATTTATTTATTAATAATTGCATTCGCACGGTCTTTTTGAATTAGCAAAATGGCAAAATACTTGATAATTTACACCTGCATTATGATTAAAGTCATTTAACTTTATTTCATATCACTACTGTGAAATTTTATAAGGATAAGCTCCCAGGTGATACAGCTAAACCCATCTTGATTGGTTTGAACTATTTTGAATCTTCCACATTTGTAATTTGAAACTTGTGTTTTTCACTAGGGTCTGAAGAAACCTTATAATCCTATACTTGGTGAGACTTTCCGTTGTTTGTGGATTCATCCCAGAACAAACAGCAAAACTTTTTATATTGCTGAACAGGTATTAGAAATGCGTGTTACTGAAACAAAACTGAATCAGAAGTTATTGGGATATTTTCATAGAAAATATTAACTCAGTAAACTCACTGTTGATTAACCTTTATTTGTGAACATTTGGTAAGCATTTTGCCTTTTAGTATTGAGTACTACTGAATGCCGTCCTCATAAGGATTCCTGTTAAAGTCATGGAATCCTGTGACCGTGCCCCCACCCCACCTTTTTTGCCAAAGTTCTTCAGTGTTTCCCCAGTTACTAAACAATTTTACATCCATTTGTCTGGTATCCAAGGTCCTCCATATCTTTTAAATTTACCTCAAATTACATGTCTTTCTGAGCCTTCCACTGCAGTTAAACCTGTGCATTCACAGTTAGGTGACCTGATACTGTGCTGCTTTGCCTCAGTATGTTTAAATTTAATTCTCCCACCCCAGTGTTTCTTCTCAGCAATTCTTCATTTAAACAAACCCTGACCTGCTTATCTTTCATGATCCAGATGACTAGTGATGTTTTCCTTCTCAAACTTCTGTATTATTTTTTGTGATTACCTATTAAGCTGTTATGTTGACACTTGTTATTAACTTTTTACAGAACATTTATTTCCCCAATTGAATTGTTAGCCCTTTGAAGGTGTACCCTCCCCATAATACATTTTTTATTGTACACATAGTAGGCAGTCATAAAATATTTCTTAGTTTTAATATTTTATTAATTTAAACTTTTATACATCTGTATTCATGATTATTAATCTTCCCCCACCCTCATCCAAACAAACCTGAAGAATATGACGTTATCTCTCCATACAGTGGATCCTTATTATAATAATTCTCGCTGGGAGTGTAAGGAGGATGCGTAGACCATGAGGCATTTGAAAAACCTTCCTTTTCTTTAGAGATTTGAATATCCTTCTCGGATTCAAACCACTTATTTGTATTAATTTTTTTCAATTAATGATTGTAACACCTTGCATTTTACTTTGTTACAATGCTTCGCTAAATTGAGATGCTTGAGGAAGAGTGTAATTTTAGCTTTGTGTCATTTCAGAAAACACAAGATGTATTTATATTTATAATGTTCAATTCTTAAAATAACATGTTTGTCAAAGCTTTTATTAGTTTCCTACCGCCTATTCAGTACTCTATATGAAGAATAGCCACTGTGTTAGTTATATTTATAACAAAGTACTGCCAAAACTGAATTGCTTAAAACAATCTTTATTATCTGATACGATGAGGTTTGGGAATCTGGAAGCTCCTTAGCTGGGTGGTTCTGGCACAGGATCTCTCAGGAGGTTGTGGTCAAGATGTCAGACAGTTTTGCAATCCTCTGAAAGCTTAACTGGGCTGGAAGATTCTACTTCCAAGCTATTTCACAATAGGACTTAGTTCCTTACCACTTGGGCCTCTGCATAGGGTTGTTCACAATGTGGAAGCTGGCTTCTTAGAGCTAATAATCTGAGAGAGAGAGAGAGAGAGAGAGACTGGATTATAACCTAATATCAGAAGTGACATACTATCACTTCCCCATAAACCAGATTTGAACAGTGTAAGAGGAGCCCACCTCATGGTGTGAATACCAGAAGGTGAGTTTCCTGAGGAGACATCTTGGCGGCTGATTATTACAATCATCAATATTTGATTTTACTACTTACCAAATGTTCTTCTTCTTCATTAATAGAGTATATGTTTAAGAAGTGAACTTTTGATAATAGCACAATGATATGCTAATTGTATTCTATGTTTTTTCTTCTATTCAATAGGTGTCTCATCACCCACCAATATCTGCCTTTTATGTTAGTAACCGAAAGGATGGATTTTGTCTTAGTGGTAGTATCCTGGCTAAGTCCAAGTTCTATGGTGAGTTTCCCCTTGTCTCAGTTGGCTCCCTTTTCTGGGAAGAAATATTTTCTTGTGAGTTTTTATTTAGACAGTGTCTTCGGCTGTTTTCAGTAAGGAATTTGTATGTCATTTTAAGTATCATTTTTACCTGGATAATAGCCTTTTATAGTGTCTTTATCCATTTATAAATAACACACCCTTAAAAGGTTTTGTTAAGTACAAGGGGATATAGAGAAATACGGTTACAGTAGGAAACTTAATTTAAAAACTATGACAATCCAAACAAATGGCCAAAGTTATACACCAGTAGAAAACATATAACCTTAAATGCTTTTATTTGGATTTTAAAATTAAATTTTAAATGGAGAAAAATCAAATTAAATTTCAACTGAAGAATTTCAATCTTGGGAGAAAAAATAATTACGGTAAAATAGGAAAAATAAAACATGTCAACAGAAATCTAAGGTTTGGTTACCTGAGAGGGCAGAGAACCATAGATAAGTCTGTGACAGGAGAATCTGATAGTTTTTGATACAGGAACATGATGTATGCCTTTATTGTTTTTCAAGATGTCTTTTATTTCCCTTAATGTTAATTTTGTTTGGGTTTTATTTTTGTTTTTGTATTTTTTTGGCCTAGTTTCATGTTTTGTTTGTTTCAGAGTGTGATTGTTTTCTTCTGAATGTTACATATATTTAGGTTATTCCCTCGCTACTACACCTTCCATCCCTCCACACTCTATAACTATAGTGTAAATGGCTTAAGACCATGGAGAACACTAGCAACCACCTTACCCTAATTGATATTTCTAGAACTTTACAGTGGACAGTTGCAGAATTTACATTATTTTCAGATATATGTATGGTGTTTTCACTGGTATAGAGCATGTGTTTGACCATAAAACAACTCTCCATAAATTTCAAAAGACTGAAAATCATAGAGTATATTGTTCTGCAACCTCAATGAAATAGAATAAAAAATAAACATAAGATATCAATATAAATTCCAAATATTTGGGAATTAAAAATCATACTTCTAAGTAATTCATAGGCCAAAGTAGAAATCACAAGAGAAATTAGAAAATATTTTAAATTAAATGATAATGAAAATATAACATATCAAAAGTTGTGGCATGCAGCAAAAGCAGTGCTTAGAGGAAATTTATGATTTTAAATTAGAAAAGGAGAAAGATCTAAATCAGTGATCTGACTTTATACCCTATGAAATTAGAAAAAGAGCTAAATAAATTCAAAGAAAATAAAAGAAATTAAATAATAAAGAGCAGATATCAGTGTAGAAAGTGGACAAACAATACAGAAAATCAGAGAATCCAGGAGTTGATTGTAGACTGATGAAGAGAATACAGATCTAGAATAAGTATCATTACTGATCCTACAGACCCTGAAAGGATGATAAGGAAATACTATAGACTATTTTATGCCAACAAATTTGACAGCTTAAATTGTAATGGGCAAATTGCTTGAAAAACACAAATTGCCAAAACTGACCCAAGAAGAAATACAAAAATTTAATAGGCTTAGATCAGTGAAAGAAATTGAATTACTAATTAAAAATTTTCCTTCAAAGATATACTCCAGGCCCAGATGTCTTGAGATCTTCTAAACATTTAAGGATGAAGTAATACCAATTTTATACAACTTATTACAGAAAATAGAAAAGGAGGATACACTTCTCAACTTATTTTATAAGGCCAGCATTACTTTAAGCCCAAAAACCAGACATTACAAGAAAATAGCAAATCAATCTCTCTTGAAAAAAAATCTTTAACAAATTAGTAACAAATCAATATATATAAAGGGTAATACACATAAAAGGATATATTAAAAGTGTAAGTTTCATGATCATTATATTAAAAGGACAATATATCATGATCAAGTGGGGTTTATCTTAGGAATATAGGGTTGGTATATCATCTGAAAATCAACCAATGTGTAATTTATATTAATAGAATGAAGGAAAACTGTATCATTTTTTAAGAGATGTGGGAGAAGGATTTTACAAAATTCAGCACCCATTCACAATAAAAGCTCTTGACAAATTAGGACTAGATTAAAGGTATTTATGAAAAATATATAGCCAACTTCATACTACTGAGGTGGAAATTGAATAATTTTTCCTAAAATCAGGAGCAAGGCAAAAGTGTTCATTCCCACTACTTCTGTATTAAATTGTATTAGAGGTCCTAGCCAGTGCAGTAAGCAAGTTAAAACGCAGATTAGCAAGAAGTTAAACCATATACATACCAAATTTATATAGAAAAACTTTTAAAATATGCCAAAAAACTACTAGAACTAGTAAGTAAATTTAGTAAGGTCGCCAGATTCAAGGTCAAAATACAAATATCAATTTTATTTCTATATGCTAGAAATGAAAACACTTGCAGAGTGAAATTTTAAAAAATAACTTTGATTCTAATAGTGTCTGGAAAATAAAATATTTAGCAATAAATTTAATGAACGATACGTGAGTACACTGAAAACTGCAAAACGTTGAGGAAAATTAAAGAAGACCAATGGAAAACTACACTATGTTCATATATTAGATTACTTAATAGTGTTAAAATTGTCTGAAATGTGAACACAACAGGATGGATGAATCTAAAACACATTTTGCTAAGTGAAAGAAGTCAGACACAAACTACATATTTTATGATGCCACCTATACAAAGCTCTAGAATAGGTTAAACTACAGTGCTTGAAACCAGATCAGTGGTTTCCTGGGGCTGGGGGAGAGCATTGACTTCCAAGGAGTGAAGAGAAACTTTTTGGGATGATGGGAAATTTTGCATCTTGATTGTGATGGTGGTAGTTACGTGACTATATACAATTGCCAAGACTATCAAAATACACACTTAAAATAGATCACAATATATGTAAATTATACTTCAATAAAACTGGTGATGGGGGAATGAAAAGTACTCATGGGAGAAAAACTGGAAGAAAATACCATGAAATTTTATCATTGATTGCCTGGGTAATAGGTTATGCATATTTTTATTTGTCTAAAGTATCTATAGTATTATACCAGTTATAAGTACCTAAAGCTTGGGCCTTCACTAAGTAATGTGACTGATGGTGGATAAGAAATAATGTTTTTATTCAAAAATGGGCAAATTAAGCTATACAGTGAAACTGTCAGTGTTTTATTGCATGCATTACATGTTTAAGATTTTTCTTGAGACCCTCATGTAAAATAACATAATAATGTAACTATACTTTTAAAAGTACTCATAAGAATGGGAATATGGATCAAATGTGTTTTGGATATAAAACAACAAACACATGTTTGGGCGCATTAAGACTGAGACATTTTTAAGACATTCCACTGTAGCTGTGTGGTAGGTATCCTAAATATACGCGTACCTTGCTTGTTTTGAATTGGTTGAATTTGTTTTGTAAAATTTAGTGAACTATTTATTTTAGGAAACTCATTATCTGCAATATTAGAAGGAGAAGCACGGTTGACTTTCTTGAATAGAGGTGAAGATTATGTAATGACAATGCCATATGCTCATTGTAAAGGTAAATGTTTTTCATACTTGAGTTAGATATTTCTTAAACCTTTTAAATAAATGACTACTCGGTGGCTGTAAATTGTTATGTTTTGAGAATGGTAGGAGTCAGCCTTTTGATTGACAGTGTCCTTGGTTTACAGATACTTAGATCATTGCTATCATCTGCTGAATATTTCTGTGGTGAATTAATTGAGCAACAATGGACTTTTTGTGACGCGTACTTTAGTTGAAAGAGACAGATTACAATAATGGAATTTCATTTGCCTTAAGGGCAAGCTTTAAAATTTGATGAGACTGCTTATTATTTCAGAATCCTTAAAAGTGATTTTTATCTTCTTGCACCACCACCCTTTTTAAATTTCTAATTTACTGCTTTTCATTGTACCAAGTTCTTTAAAAAATGTTTTCATCCTCATTTGGAAACTTCTTAAAATTTAATGTATTATGCTTTTTTATCCCTATTATTTAGGACATAGGTGAAGATACTAAATAATAACTATCGTTTACAACAGTCCAGACCTCCCGACTATTCTGTATGCTTTACAATTTATAAACCCAGTCATTCCCCAGCCCTGTACGGTAGGCAATAGTAGCCCTCTTTTATGGAAAAGGAAAAGGAGGTACGATGAGGTTAATATGCCCCATATTGCACCACTAGGATGTGGCAGTGCCAAGATCTCTGCCATCTGCACTGCTGTGCTATAGAGCAGCAGCTGAATCACTCAGGTTGCTCATTGTCTGTACCTTCCTTTCCAACCCATTTCTTAAAAATAACTTTTTTGGTAATCATCCTTTATTCTAGGAACAGATTCATGAAAACAGAAATATACTATGACCTCATTTCACAGATGAGAAAACTGGGGTTAAGAATCTTATCCAAGGCTAAACCAGCTAGTCAGTAAGAATGCTGAGACTAATATCCGGGCTCGTTGACTCCTATTTACTGTACTATGAACCTACCTAGTACGGAGTACAAGAGTGGCCAACTTGTGGCTTGAGGCTAGATAATCTTAGAGCTTCACATGTGGTTCTAGAAATAAGCATGATGTTAAATACCTGAAATTAGGAATTGAATTGATAAATATATTTTAAAATTTTATATCACTTGAAGTAAATAAAATATTTCATGTAGATACCCAGTACCATACCCAACTATCAACAGGGGAAAATTTTTTCATAGCGTTGTTTTTATTGATGGAAAAAAGAAGTGATTATAACCCCTTATAAATGAGCATAGGAAATGATTATTTTCTACCCTTTGTATTTTCTAGGATGTGTTCCCCAAATCACTAGTCTCACAAATTATTTTACAAAATAAGAGTTCCATAGCCAAATAAATATGAGAAACATTGCATAGTTGTTCCCCAACAAATTAACATTGTGTATTTGTATATTAAGGCTGTCTTAACAGCTTATTCCAACAACAGATATGCACAATTTTTGTTTAACTTTATTAAACTCATAATTTCCCCGGCTTTTAGCTACAGAACCTATTTTGGGGTATTTTTGTTTGTCTTATACAATTCATTCTTCTTATTTGCAGTAGTTCTGTTCTATAAATTAACCACAGACACTGAATTAAATAATATTGAGCCACTGCTCCTAGGGGAAACACTTCTGTGAGCCTCTTGTCTCATTTTTATCAACCAATCAATACATAACCTTGTTTCTGTTTAAAGACACTTCATTTAATATATGTTGTTGACTCATGAAAATGGAACTAACAGCCCACAGTACTATATATGCATGTCAGAACCAAGCTTTCACACACATATTTTCTCCGTAAGGTACATCACAACCTTCTGTGCTTAGGAAACTAGACAGCATGTCAGTACTACATTTGGGGCCATTTTAAACAGTAAAGTCATGAACAAAAAGCACAAAACTGTGGCACTAACTATACTGCAAAAAAGACACCTGTTTCCCTACGACCTGAGAGCTGAAACAAGAAAGCAGAGTGTCTCCCTGTTCCACCGCAGCTGGGAATGTGCACATTGAACAACTCAAAATTTTTGCCACTCTGCCCATGTCCATGATTGACTGCAGAAGTGCTATAAGTATTGGTTTAGGGGTTACTAATATATTTTAGTGAGTAGGTGAATTTGCAAATATGGAATCTGCAGATAATGTAGATCAACTCTTATCTATTTAAATCCTACGAAACCAACTTTATGTGTTTAATTACAGATTGTTATTGAGTGGGACAGAATATCTTTTCCTTATTAGTTTCTCCTAGAACAAATTTAGATTAAAGATGCTTGTTATTAACCATTGTCTCTATCTCTTCAGCCTTTTATCAAAGTTGTGTTTTCCTTTAGGAATTCTTTATGGCACAATGACGCTGGAGCTTGGTGGAACAGTCAATATTACATGTCAAAAAACTGGATACAGTGCAATACTTGAATTCAAACTAAAGGTTAGTAGAGAGTAATAGGAGGTATCACCTAATAGGAATTATCACCTAACAAAGAGTACAGTTTAGTGCCTAATTAAAGACTAAAGATAAGAACACAGAATTCATGAAAGGGCAGCCTTGGAAGCTCCAAATCAACACAAAGCCATCATTTTTTTATTTTTTATTTTAATTATAAAATGGTTAGTGTTGTATAGGAGCTGAGATTTTAAATGTGAATGGATAGAAATTTTTCAGTAAATTACAGCATTGCTTTACAAAATACCAGAAAGTCTGTATCAGCTTGAGCTATATCTGTGTGCATTCTGACAGAGTTGTGTTAGTTACTGTTTCTGCCTAACAATTTACTCGCAAACTCACAAGCTTAAACACAACCGTGTTCCAACCCTTAGGGGTTCTGTGGGTCAGGAATTTGGACAGGGCACATGAAGATGACTTGTCTCTGCTCCGTAATGTCTGGAGCCTCAGGAAGACTTGCAGGCTACGAGTGACAGAAGGCTCATCAGTGACATGTCCCAGGCCTGGCTGGGATGACTGAGAGACGAGGACTGCTGATGTGAATGACCGTGCGCGCAGCCTTCCCATGGCGCTTGGCTTCCTCACAGAGTGCTGGCTTACTTGGCAGCTCAGGGTTCCTAGTGCGAGTGTCCTTGTGAGCAAGGTGAACGCTGCATCACCGCCCAGGACCTAACCTCAAAAATCAAATTATGTCACTTCCTCCATAGTCTAGTAGTTGAAGAGTTATAAACCCATCCACATTCAAGGGGGAAGGCATGTAGGCCTCACTTCTCAGTGAGTGGGAGGATGGCAAGGTCTCACTGGGGAAAAGCATGTGGGCTAGTGGGGGAAGGGTAAGTATGCTTACGACCATCTTTGGAAAATAATGTCTGGCTTAGAGTGAAAGAAATTTAAGACCTTTTCACTGTGGTTGGTGTAAGACCGTACATTGTGTTCAGATAAAAATACTTCTATTAATATGAACTGTTGAAGATTCATTAGTAGCTCCTATGTTGATAACCAGTTTTCTCTAATAAGTATTTTCTCTTTTAAGTATTATTAGATACAGTACCCTTTGTTTGCTTATTTTTTTCATTTTAGCAAATTTTTGTTTGTATGGTTGGGTATTGTTTTACTGTTTTATTTTGAAGGAAGGGGTGTTATTTCTTTCAATAGCTGAGTTAAATCCCTTAAGTTTACCGAGTTGTTATTGCTTCATATATTGTGACAGTAACAGAGCACAGGATTTGAGTCAGTTATGTCGGTGTGACCTTTCTCAATATGTTTATCTGCACTTCACATTTTATGCTTTTTAACCTCCTTTTCCACAGCAACAAATTCACATTTCTTTTTATTGAACATTTCTGACTAAAATTTGAGTCAGTATTTCACTATTTGGGCCTTCAATAGCACTGTAACTATACAGTTACTTTTTCTGTTGTTGTTTTTTGTTTACATTGTATGTAAATACAAATTAAAAGCAAAATGTTTCTTTAACATTTTCTCTTTTAAAAGCCATTTCTAGGTAGCAGTGACTATGTTAATCAAATATCAGGGAAACTTAAACTGGGAAAAGAAGTCCTAGCTACTTTGGAAGGCCATTGGGTAAGTATTTTTTATTTTCGCTTAACAAAAGAATTTTATTCTGTGAAAAAATAATCACATTTTATAAACTCACTTATTCCATTGATAAAAGCATCATTATTTAACATAAGCTTCAGCTTAACAAGTATTTTGATGTTGATCTGTTATCAATAATACTTAGTTTTACGTGATATTTTATGTTTCCAAAATTTTAAATCAACAAAACCAGCTAACACTTATATATCAGTTACTATGTACTGAATTATTTAAAAATGTTCCTTATATTAACTCATTTAACATTTAATATAATAATCCTATAAGGTGAGTCTGTTATTGTCCCCATTTTACAGAGGACACTGTTAAGGCATGGAGAGTTTAAATAATTTGCTCAAAGTAAGTGATGGAGTGAGAATTCTAGCCCAGGTACTTTGCCTCCAGGGCTGTGCTTTTATGAACAGCAGTATACTGCCTCTCACCTAGAACGAAGGGCCATTTCCAACTAGAGTTATATTTCCTTTTGAGGAACATGGAAATTATATAGTGGTAAATGAGAGCAATGGCTTTTATTCTCTGCTAACCTAAATTCACACTATGTAATTTTGTTAAGACAAGCTTAAATGAATAAAAAGGACTATATCATGTTACTGCCTAGATGCACTCTCACTGTGAACAATGTATACTGTTTTCTGCATTATAATAAGCAGAAAATGATAAGAAATAGAAGAGAATGAAATGAAACGCCCTAGAAACTCAACTAAGAGGCCACATACGCTTTGTAATTTTTAAAATTCTATCTGAATATCGTTTGGAAAAAAATATAAAAGTTTGCGTGTTTTTTAATGGAATTTCTAATATTGTGCTCAAATTTTTAATGCCAAGAAAGGCTCTGTTGGATTTTTCTACATAGATTGTGTGTATCTCTTTATGGCTGCAGCAAATGCTGGTCCACTGGCAGCTCAGACATAGTTGTTGAGGCTTTGCATGTAATTGTTTGAAATTTGCTTTTTGAAGTAAAACTTGTAAAATCCTGTGATTTCCTGTGTATTCAATCGAATTTTAAAATGACTAGTATTCACTATTTAATTTTAATGTTTTTATTAAAATGACAAGAGATTTGGGGCTTTTGGAAAAGTGCTAGTTTTATTTGTTTTAAAAATGTGTTTAACTGTGGGATTAAGTATCAGGAAGAAAGTATCACTACTATGCTATATAATCCTCTTTTCAATAATTTTTAAATAAATATAATTCTCTACATTAATTTTTAATATTTTAAAATACAGGATAGTGAAGTTTTTATTAATGACAAAAAGACTGATAATTCCGAGGTTTTCTGGAATCCAACACCAGACATTAAGCAATGGAGATTAATAAGGCACACCGTAAAATTTGAAGAACAGGGAGACTTTGAATCGGAGAAGTAAGTGTACATTTTTCAGCTAATTTCATGATGATAAAGAGTATTTTTTCTTTAATCCCTCAATAGCGTGGGCACTTTTCTCTGTCTTCAGTCATTTTAATTCAGCAAAATAGTTTAACATTTGTGGGATTCTGTTTTAGTTTATGTAAATGTCAAATAAATACCTATAATACAAATCATACTGCTTTCCTGCAGCTCAAAACTAAAACTTCTCATTTTTTTTCCTTTCTTTTCTTGTGTGTTCCAGAGCCTATTAAAATAAAAAACAACTTCTAGTTTGTGTTCATAAAATTATGGGAGTAATTAATGATCCTTGGTTTTTTTATCTAGTAGCTGTTTTCTAACCTGGGTGAGTCACGTAAAACTCTCGATGAAGGATGTAGCACAAAATCTACTTTTGTTTCGTTTTCTAAAATATAAGAATAATGCAAAAAAAAAAAAAAAAAAAATGCCCCTGGACATGCAGGCTTCTAGAGGACTTACATAGGCTGGGTAATAATTAAGGCCATAGTTTCTGTTCTTTGTTATATCTTATTAGATCTGTAATACTTTTGAACCAAAATATTGTATATACATTGCCCAGTTTTATTCTTACTATATATTTCTTTATGTTTGGAGAAACAGGGGTGGGGGGGGTGGGGGCGCGTCTGTGTAAAAGACACTATACTGGGTACTGTATATACATTATGCAGTTTAGTCCTCACTACATGTTCCCACGTGCGTTATCGTTCTGTCTAATGGGACTCAAATCTATGTGTACTTTCCTTCTACACTCAAAATTGAGGTTGTCAGAGATGGAAGAATATGTATGCACCAGTTCTAAAAATTCTGTTCCAGCTGTAATCACATGCTGCTCTTCATCCAGAGTGAAGCTTTACCAAGGCATACAATTTTTGAGGTGTGGGTATAATTTAACATATTTTTAAAATGAGTCATAGACAGTATAAGTAACTCTAAATTCCCCAGCCAAGAAGTTGCAGATCTAGGATTCAACTCTCGTCTGTCTAATTCCAAAGCCTTTGGTTCTTTCAGTCCCAACATGTTGTCTTCCCAGCTGGGTGGAATATAGGTATTATATTTTTATTTATCTGATAAAAAAACTAAACTTTAGTAGGGGAAAAAATTTTACCTCAGTAGTCTTTTCTGTTTAATTGGTGGTTCTCAACACTGACTGAACATTAAAATCATCTGGGAAACATTTTAAAAAACCAATACTTGGGCCTACCAAAGATTCTGATTTTAACAGTTCCCTGATAATTCCTGCATCCAAGGTTGGGAAGCATGGCATTACACTGTTGGGTCTTTGAGGCCAGTGGATCTTATTAGACGTCATTACATTCCTATCATTGGGTCAGCCATTCATTGCCATATGTTTAAGAACCCATGTAATAAATTTTTCTTGCCAAGAAAAAAAATTAGTCTTCACTGTGTTACTCTACTCCAGGTACCACTTATTATATCTTGACTCATTTCCAAGTAGCTAAGCATAAGCTTTGTCAAAGCCAGAAACCCACATGGGCATCATTTTCTCTTACGGGGATTCAAACCTACTCAATGTAGATTTGATTTTCTGTTGCTTTTTAAATACTGTTTTGCACGTGTATTAGACTCTGGCAGCGGGTAACTCGAGCCATAAATGCCAAAGACCAAACAGAAGCTACACAAGAGAAATGTGTTTTAGAAGAAGCTCAAAGACAAGCTGCCAGAAATCGGAAAACAAAAAATGAAGAGTGGACTTGCAAATTATTTGAACTTGATCCACTCACAGGAGAATGGCATTACAAGTTTGCAGAGTAAGTACTTAAAGAGAGTACATTACAAACACTGTATGAACATAGTTTGTTGCCTTCATTTCTAGAATTTTTATTGTTAGTTGGAGTGGTTTTTTATTAAGTCATAGATATATAAATTAGTGTGAGATTTTAAATTTGATGTTCCATTCATTATTAATTTGACTCCATGATAATAGTTAGCCTATAAAATAAGCTGAGAATCAGAAGATTAGATATAAAAAATCTTAATCTAACAGCTGGGTTTATAATTACTAATGAAAATCTCATCTAATCTAAACTTTGAGAAAATTTTTGAGTGTTTTATTTAGTCATTAAACAAATGGTGTTCTTTTTACTTATGTAGTACTAGACCATGGGACCCACTTAATGATATGATACAGTTCGAGAAAGATGGTGTTATCCAGACCAAAGTGAAACATCGCACTCCAATGGTATGTGATAAAAAAACTAACTAGATCTGCTAGGCATATAAAAGTTTTAAATCCTTACTAGTATATTTGGCCACCAACATTTAAAATTTGGTTTCAAAGTTTAAAATTTTAGGTCAGCAGACTGGGCAGCTCCAAGCTCTTGTCCCCCCAAAAGAAACGTAAAAAAAAACAAGCAGACTGCCAGAACCAAATTTCCCAGAAATCTGAAAAACAGTTCGAGGTTTGTAGCAATTAAGTGAACATTGACTCAAGAAAGAGGTAAGTTCAAAGCAGTAGGAAAGCTTTATGGCATTTTTACTGCCCTTGCATCAACTCCTCCCTGATGCAGTGACATTGAAGGGTTCCCAGATTCACAGCCTGAGCCATGGTTCCACAGGGAGCAGAGCAGAGCTCACAAATTGTTTCGTACATCTATTGTAATTTGTCTGGGGGCTACTTGAGGATATATGCAGGGCCCACAGCTCCGTTTCATCTAACTCAGAGCTCAGCTAGAAAGGCTGCAGGCAATGCTTGGAAGTACTGCAAGCCAAACTAACAAACTGCAGACACCCAGGAAAAAAGATTACCATTGAAACATACAATAGACAGAAACAAAAGCAGGGGAGAGATTTTTTGGCAAACTAGGGCATTGGAAAGCCCCGTATGAACAGGGAAATTTAGAAAGCCATGAAAATGTCCAAGGCAAGATGTTTTTGCTCAGAAAAGAAAACCCTAAGTTTTGCCTAAGGCTAATACCAAGGTTCTATGCAAGACTGGCTAAGTGTTGAAGGAGTGCCCCTGCATAGAGCCAGTCTGCTAAGACTGGGAGAGTATTTTTTTGTTTTTGTTTTTGTTTTGTTTTTATTTGTTTACCTATTGGTGTTTAAGGAAATCTCTGTCAAAATACTAACTGAACAGCTAAGGAACAGAGACATCAGTGACCGTGCACAACAGGGAATACAGTTTTTGCAAAAATAGTTTGGGAAATTCACTGAACAACTTCAGCAATCCAGAAAACAGCAAACGCTGGGGAAGGTGGAGAATCTTATTTCCAGAGTCACCACATTATAATATTCAGATGTTTAGTTTTCAACAAAGAATTATAAGCATACAGAGAAACAGACAAGTATGACCCATTAAAATGAATAAAATACATTGACAGAAACTATCCCTGATGAAGTACAGATACCAGACTTAACAAACGAAGCCTTGAGTACAGCAGTCTTAAATATGCTCAAAGAGTTAAAGGAAACAGGGACAGAGAACCAAAGGAAATCAAGAAAAAGATGTATAAATCAAATCAGAATATCAATAAAGAGAAATTATACAAAGGAATCAAATAAATTCTGGAGCTTAAAAATGTAATGACTAAAACTAAGATTTGGGCTGACAGAAGACATTCAGCAAATTTAGGTACAGGACAATTGAAATTATTCAGTCTGAGAAACAAAAGAATGAAGGAAAGTGAACAGAGCCTAAGGGACCTATGAGGCACGATCAAGTGGATCATATGCATTAAGGGAGTCACAGAAATAGAAGAGAAAGAAAAAGAGGCAAAGGCATATTTGAAGAAAGAAGTCCTCCAAATCCCCAAATTTAGTGAAAGACATGTATCTACAAACCCAAGAAGTTCAACAAATTCCAAGTAGGATAAATGCAGAGACCCATACTGAGACATTATACACAAACTATCAAAAGCCAAGAGAGCCTTGAAAGCAGTAAGAGAGAAGCAACTTGTCACATATGAGGGAATCCTCAATAGGCATAACAGCCAATTTTACATCAAAAACTATGGAGGCCAGAAGGCATGAAGTGTTGGAAGAAAAAAGTTGTCAACCAAGAATTCTGTCTTTCAAAACTGTACTTCAAAAATGGGGGGGAAATTGAGACATTTCCAGATAAATAAAAGAGGGAGTTCACTGCCCCTAGACCTGCCCTCCAAGAAATGCTAAAGGGAGTTGTTCAGATTGAAATGAAACTAAAGCTGTATGAAAAATAAAGATTTTCAGTAAAAATAAATAGTTGGGCAAACATAAAAGCCCAATGTTATTATAGTTTTAATTTACAAGTATAACTCCACTTTTTGTTTTCTACGGCATTTAAAAGCAGAATGAATAATAATTACAAATCTATTATTGGGCATACAGTGTATAAAGGTGTAATTTGTGACAACAACCTAAAGAGAGGAAGGATGGAGCTGTATAGTAGCAAAGTTTTTGTGTGTTACTGAAATTGAGTTGGTATCAGTTCAAGCTAGATTGTTATAAATTTAGATGTAAATGTCATCCCTATGTAACCATAAAGAAAATATCTAAAACATGTATACAAAAGGAAATGAGAAGGGAATTGACGATTTTACTACCCAAAAAAATCAGCTAAACACAAAAGGAGTAATGGACGAAATGAGGAACAAAAAAAGTGTAAGACATACAGAAAACAGTGAAATGGCAGAAGTAAGTCCTTTGTAGTCAGTAATTACATTACATTTAAATGGCTTAAGCTCTCTAATCAAAAGGCAGATTGGCAGAATAGATGAAGACAAACATGATCGAACTATGTGCTATCTACAAGAGACTCACTTTAGATCAAAGACACAAATAGAGTAAAATGAAAGGATGGAACAAGTTATTCTATACAAATAATAACCAAAGAAGAGCTGGGATGGCTATTCTAATATCAGACAAAATAGACTTTAATTAAAAAACTTTTAAGAGACAAGGACATTGTATTTTGTTAAAAGAGTCAATTTGTCAAGAATATATAACAATTACATATGTACAAATCAGTGAAGCCCCAATATATGATTCAAACATTGACAGAATAAAGAGAGAAATAGACCATTCTATAACAATAGATGGATACTTAAGTCTACCACTAGCAATAATGGATAGAAGATCATTATTCACATTAGCCAAAAGGTGAAAACAATTCAGGTGTCCATCAATAGATGGGTAAACAAAATGTGGTATATACTTACAATGGAATATTATTCAGCCATAAAAAGAATGAAATTCTGCTACATGCTACAACGTGGATAAACTCTGAAAATATTATGCTAAGTGAAATAAGTGAAACACAAATGAACAAATGTTGTATGATTCTACTCATAATATAAAATAAAATATAGGAAAATTCATAGAAAGATTAGAGGTTACTAGGGACTGAGGGAAGGAGAGAATGTGAAGTTGGGGAGAAAATTATTTGGGGATCATTTCTATTTAAAACAGTAAACAGGGAAGAGCAGGGTTAAAGGTGTATGACCACTGGTTCCCTGTTTTTCTAAGTAATTTACCTTGCCCTTCTGATTCTAGTTTCTTCTCTTGCATTGGAGTTTTTAAATTTAAGATTTTACTTCCAAAATTGCAAGCCTATTAATAGGATAAAGTCTAAAGTTTATTATTCTCGGAAAATTTAGTCCTAGTTGATGGTTTAATATGCTTTTGAATCTTGTGCATGCACTCAAATGCTTTCAGTAAATTTAAATCATGCTCTGCAAAATAATATCATTTTTATTTATTATAAGATGCTTTCTACCTTATGCAGATACTAGAAAAAGTAAATAATCTAAATAATTTCATTGGAAACCCAACATCATTCAGTGGAAATGTTTCTAATGTTGGGAACAAGATAAGATGATTAAAAACAACACTATTATTTAACATTGAACTAGAGGTACTAACTGATGGAGTTAGAACGGGGGGGGGGATATGTATTCATATTTGTGTGTGCATAAAAATATCTCTTGAAAGATATACAAACAAATAGCAGTGAGTATCTATTTAGTGGAGAGGGGATGGGGTAGATAGGGATCAGGAGTGAGAGGGAAACTCTTCATTGTATATTTTTTATGCTTTTTGATATTTGTGCCAAATTGATATTTCCTATTAAAATTAAATAAGACAATATGATTATATAAGTGTATCACATCTTATTTGTTAAGTTTTAGTTAGACTATTTCATCTTTGTTTGTATCTCTAAGTATTGTGCCCATGAACAAATAGTTTTGACAGTTCTACAACATTGGTCTTTAATTACAAAATTCAGTGCAAATTCACATTGTAGCATGATTTATTTTTTAGGTTAGCGTCCCAAAATTGAAACATAAGCCAACCAGGCAACAGAAGAAAGTGGCAAAAGGCTATTCCTCCCCGGAACCTGATATCCAGGACTCATCGGGAAGTGAAGGTAAAAATATTTATTGCAGATTAATTCACTATAGGAGTCTAAATTTTTAAAAGGATAGTACGATGCTATGTTTGATATACCAAAATAGTTTTCATATTAACTTAAGAAGATGTACAAGAGTTTTGAAGGGGGCAGGGATGGTATGCAAAAAAACCAAACCAAAACAAAAAAAAACCTATTTTACATTATAGATAAATTTCAAGACCAGGCTACAGATAAGGGCACGAGGAATGAAAACAAAAGAGTGAAACATGCAAATCAAGAACCACACTGTAGTGTGGCTCTTATGCCCTGTTAGCTTCTGAAAAAAATGTTAATAGCTTCCTAGATTCAATGCAGGAAGCATTTTTTGAGCTTTGAGCTCAGTTCCACACTTCAAAACAATTTTTCATTCTCAAAATTATTGTATTGTTTAGACATCACAGACAAGTAAAAAGAACTGTATCAACATTATGGACTAAATTAACTAGTGTGCCATTCTTAAGTCAAATAATGTGTCAGCTGTGTTGAACTACATTGCGATATAATCAAGAAAAAGTTAAGGTACTGTCTGAGACACTGAAAAATAAATTTTTTTAATGCCATAATCATTAAGCTTACACTGAGCTGGGGAGCTCATTTTTGCAGAGATAACACTAGAAGTGAATAAATTATAAATATCAGGAAATTAGTAGATGAAAATGGTAAAGAGTTGAAAGGAAAAGTAGCTGAATTCAGTCTGAGGGAATGTTCTTAGAGCAACCCTAGTGAGTTGTAGTGGACTACAGCAATCTAGGCTTGAGAATGCACGGTAGGGTACAGGCTACTGGAATAGGAGAGGGATAAAATTAATAAAGGTTTAACAGCAGGAAATGCATGATACTAGTGTGCTACAATGGAGAATTACACTGTTGTTTCCATTTTGCAGAAAAGGAAACTGAGATTAATCTGCCCAAGGCCACACACATACATATGTTGCATATGCAGATATTTTGGCTACTCTCTTATCCCTCCACTACTATATTACCTATAATGTATCAGCTGACATTTAGTGAGTCCTTAACATGTGACAAACTGGATGTTAAATACACCTTATTACAACCATATGAAGTTTGAGTGTTATTATCCCTATTTTACAAATGACAAAACTGAGATTGGGAGAAAGAGGTTAAGATCTGAAGAAAAATGGAAAGGAAGGAACAGATGTGAGAGGGGAATTACAATAAAAATTTCTAGAAAAGATACCAAAACCAATTGAAAAGGTTTAAAGTTTGGGAGACTAGGGGAATAAAGATAACATTAACAATTAATAAAAAACTGAAAAGGGGGCAAGAAAAGCTGACTTCTTCAGATGGAGACAAATGTACAAGAGACAGAAGAGAGCAATACCTTCTCCAAATTAATATATGTATTTTTAATGAACTATTTTTGTCCATTTATATTTGTTAAAAAATAAAACTGATGCCATCTGAAATTAATTCGTGGTTACTTTAAATATACCTGTAGTGTTCTAGTTTTGAAATAATGATTAAAACTTCAGAAATGCAGAGTATTAGTATTATTATGTTAATCTCTAAACTATAAAATAATGCCTAGGAAAATTTTTATTACATGAGAATTATTAAGCTGAGGATTGTTTACAATTAAATATGTTCACTATTTTCACCAAGTTTATTCTAAATGTCCTTTTAGCTCAATCAGTAAAACCAAGCACAAGAAGAAAGAAAGGTATAGAGCTGGGAGACATTCAGAATTCCATCGAATCTATAAAACAAACACAAGAAGAAATTAAAAGGTAATATATACTGAAAGTGACTATTCATTTGAATCGAGAGGAGTAGTTTCGTAGGAAATCATATGCAAACTCTACATTTTTATATCATTTCTAAGCTAAAATAGAACCTTGACTTTTGTCACCTGATGACTGAAACATATGAAATTCTTTCAGCACTAAAATATTGGGGAAGAGGGGGAGGTTTTTCCTCATTTGTGAGGGTAGAGTGGAATCTCATTACGTTATTGCAGTAGCATACCAGGAGTGTAGCTGGGTTGGCTGTGGATGTGGGGAGGTTTCTGAGTCAGCAAAGACCTCTGCAGTCCCCTTTGTATGTGGTTAATATTCAACTGCAGTGCACCAGTTATTGAAATACTTCCAAACAGTGGGTAAATAGCCACTACCCTGAGTCCTTCGAGTGCTCCACTTGCAGTCCCACACCTTCCCCGCACACTCTCCCATGATCCAGCAACTAAAATAAAGGTCATTAACACTTAGGAAGGTTCCTTGGAGGGAAAAGGGTCCTTATCCTGCTTCATTGCTAAGGCTATCATGAGTTCAGATTGATTGCCTCTCATTGCTATATCAGATGTTACATTTTTAAATATTAGCCAGCTTGCTTTTGTGTATTCATTTAGTGCTAGGTGATCTGGAAGATTTTTTTAAAGATGTTTTCTCTGTTCATGGTGATTTTATGATTCATATTGAGTTGCTATTTTCATCTACAGCCTCACCTGCCATTCCCCTACACCTATCCCATGCTCAAGTCCTGAGTCCTCACATCTCAGGAATATAGTGCACTCTCTTATCTTTGGATCTTTGTGCATACTCAGTCCACTTCTTAGATTGCCCTTCCTCCTACCCTGCCCGTCAAGAAAATCTCTGTTTATCCCTCGGAATATAACTCAAATGCCACCCTTTTTGTGACATTTCTCATCACTCACCCTGCCCGGTAGCGTTAATAATCCCTCCACTTCACTGGTTCAGCTCCCTATACATACTCCTTTTGAGTGCTGACTACACTACAGAGTTGTTGTGTGTGTTTACCATCCATTGGCCCATGAGCTCCTTTAGAGCGGGGAGTGTGTCTTCTGCATTAACGGTCTTCACTGATGAGCTCTTCTTAGCCAAAAACATTTAGGGTGGCTTGAGGATAATTTAAGCTCATTTCAAGACTAAATTAACATTTTTATTAGCATATGAAATGCCTGTAGAGTATTC
The DNA here is from genome assembly GCF_057876585.1 of Rhinolophus sinicus. Lineage (NCBI taxonomy): Eukaryota > Metazoa > Chordata > Mammalia > Chiroptera > Rhinolophidae > Rhinolophus > Rhinolophus sinicus. The sequence continues at coordinate 72,786,124 of NC_142501.1, read as the reverse complement.
TTCAAGTTAGGAATGCCATAAAATCTGTTGTATTATTTTTTTCCTGGGCAGTTTAGGGTTTTTCTCCAATTCTCCCTTTATCTCCCTAACGTAAAGATAAAGGAATCTTAGTGGGCCAACTGCCGTGTTTCCCCAAAAAGAAAACCAGGTCTTATATTAAGTTTTGCTCCAAAAGACATAGTAGGGCTTATGTTCAAGGAATGTCATCCTGAAAAATCACGCTAGGGCTTATTTTCTGGTTAGGTCTTATTTTTAGGGAAACACGGTAAGAAGCAAAAATTTTGTTTTAAAACTACTGTGATAACAGAGAAGGTGATATATTTCACATTATCAAACTTAATAACTATGTTTGATGCATCATTAATTTATATATTTGGTACAATGTGGAACATAGATTTAGACAGGTCCTAATAATGGCTCCACATAGCATAATCCTGGTAAGTACTTGTTAACGTAACTAAGTGCTCTGTGACCATGTATCAAATATGGGTTCTGTGCTAACTTTTTTGACAAATAATTATAAAATTTATTGTTGCTTATTTTTATAGAAATATTACGGCTCTTCGAAATCATTTAGTTTCAAGCACACCTGCCACGGATTTTCTACAACAAAAAGACTACTTCATCATTTTCCTCCTGATCTTGCTTCAAGTCATAATAAACTTCATTTTTAAATAGAAGTTCTTCACAGTTGAATCAATGAACTGGAATGATCAGATTTGGCCTGGGACCAAAGTTCAAACTGGTTTGGTCTTTATTAATACATCACAATATTTCAGAAACAAAATCTTAGATTTAAATGTAGAAGTGTTGACCTTTCATACCTTTTATCCTTAACCTGAAACAAGAGCTATTCTGTTTGGTTATTAAAGTGAACTATGTGTTAAGTGCCAGACCATTTCTAGCTTTTGTGAGAATGTGTCTACATGTGAGTATAATAAATCCACATGTATACACAGTAGTGTTTTATGTATACCTGACAGTAGTCTTTGTATTCTATAGTATGTTCTGAGGTACAGCACTAACATTCATAACAAAAAAAGCTATCAATATTATAAGTACATGTATAATAATCTGTTTTCTTCATAAAACAGGCACAAAACTTATTAATAAGGAATTACAAAATGGGAAATGATGGAATAATAGACATATCATAAATAGTTCAATACACTGTACTGTTAAAAAAAAAAAGATCATTTCCAAAGCACCCAGCTCAATTGTCTTCTTAGAAACAGCAAGACAAAGTGTGGTTAAAATTGATTTGTTGAGAGATACAAGGTGATAAATTGCTTTTTTAAAAGTTTACACAAGATTTTTTTAACGCCTAGAATTTAATATTTATAGATACAGGTACAAATGCACGTATGTGTATATCAACATAAAAAATGGTATGCAGCTACTTGGATCTATTGATTATATCTTATCATACCTATATAATACCACCTTAAGCACTTGCTTAAAAAAATGTGATCAAAATTAGTTGCTGTCCTTTTTTCTTATTTTTGTTTTTTAATTCAGTTGGTCCAATAACACAGGCCAAGTTCTAGAGATGTTTATAGGGCATATGAAATGCTGATAACTCTTGTTTTTTTCATTATGAAAAACTTATTTTATCTTTCATTTAGACCCTAGTTGTTCAGTGAATAAGTAGGATAGAAGAAATTATAACTAATATTTTACTTCAAAAGCCAAATATGAGAGGCAATAAGAAAAGACGCTTTGTGTGGTGGCATTTATGTGTACATTAAAATTGGTTTCTTTACAATGTGCAATAAGTTGAGCATCTAAGAAGAACATCAGGTTTTGAAGTTTAATTTTTTATTCTCCTCCTTGGTTCTTAGTAACTTCATTCTGTAGCAGAAACCACAATTCAAGATTTCCTTTTGTTCAGGCTCAGGCAAACTTTTTCCTAATTTTTATTTTATTTTAATATTTTTACTTCATGTTTTTACATAAATATTTATAGTCCTCAAAGCAATTTTTGCAAATGTAAGTTAAAGTTAGGAACATGTTATTCTCAGATATATCGTAGAATCCTTGAAAGTATAGTTTTAAAATGTTTCTTAATGAAAATGTAGGTCAAAATAATTGCTCTGGCTACATTTGCCTTTGACTGAGAAGAGACTGTTAGACACTAGTAAAATAATAATCAACTGTTGAATGCCATGATAAATATAAAACTAAAGAATGGTTGCTAAATCATGAAAATTGAAAATGATAAAAAGAGCCAGCTTTTTTCCTGCCTAATCAATGTAGCTACCTTAAGTATCCTTAGGTTTTATGAAGAGCCATTTCCCATGGTTTTTTGTGTGTTTTTTTTTGGCAAAATTATGCTATATTCCATATGTACATGTGAAAACATTTTTTAATTGATTAAAATATAAATAAGATATACCTATACTCAGTATAAGTATAGGTATAATATGACTACACTGGAACAAATGGGGGTTTTTCATTTGTATTTCATACTTGTCAATACAATTTTTGTACTCACTTTTTGTTTCCAATGTTATGCTCAACTGCCTATTCACTGATATACATTTTGTAAATATTGTACAATTTGATCTTTTTATGGTTGAAATTAGTATTTATATTATATATAACTTGATTGGCTGATCACAAAAGTCATTTCATCATTAAACTCTGAAAACTTAAAATTTCTTGTTGGTATCCCCCCTTTGGGGTTTTAGTCTAATCCACTTGTGGGTTATTTTCATTTGCTCTAAATAGTGTTTTATTTGTATGAGTACCTTCTAAGACTGGAAAGGTAGTTGTTTTATTTTTTGAATTTTCTTTTTAGGGCAGATGTTATGCGTTCTTACTACCCAAGGAGTCAAAAACTATTTCATGAGAAAGAGCAGGGTTACTCATCACTGTTTCTTGTACTCTAAAAGCATTAATCTAGTAGTCTTATTATGCTTTTAGTTGTGTGAGTTCCTTTCTGCAAACTGAAAACACTCAGGAACTGGTGGCTTAGTTTTAGATCACTGCTTATACCAGGCTAACTATATGAATCCTTTAAAACTCGCAGTTAACTTTGTATTTAGCCATATATGTAATTGACTTTGAATGATCTCTACCTGAGATTAATCTTCCCTTCACACATGGATTCATAAAAATTGTGATTTACAGTTTCCAGTTGTCTGAGAGCCTCATAATGGTTTCTAGGATTTAACCTAGAACCGTATGACCTGTTTTTTCATTTGATCAAAAATTTATTTTTTTCTCATGAAAATTTAGGTAAGAGTTATTGAAATGTGCATTTCTATTTTAATTGTTAAATGTGCTATGCCTTCAGTTGTTCACCATTGAGATGTAGTTGACCCAGGAAAAGACAATAAATAGGGCATGTGAAATTAGTTTCAGCAATAGATATTTTACTTGTATTCCATATCAGCACTTTTTTGTACCACTTGTAAAGGTACAGTGTAATCTTTGTCACCATTCCACTGAAAAAGTTGGCCTTGTTAAATACAGCCGTCATTTAGTATTCACGCTTTTGTGCCTTTAAGAGAATACTTTTTGTCATTTTGTGTTACAGAACTATTATATGATTCAAAGTGTTTATAGACTTGTCATAAAAGGGTCATTTCTCTGTGTCACCTTATTTCCTTTTATATAGTTACGTATATCTAAGTTGGTGATGCTGTACTTTTACAAGGGTTTGTCTGTTTACTTATTTCAAATATATTCTTTATCACATCATTGAAGTAGATTTGTCAGATTACTCTGAGTATTGTAAACAGTGCCTTTTTGATGGAATTCACACTGTTTTGGGTGTCAACTTGTGCCATATACATACAAAATTCTGTTAAAGGCAGTTTTAACTTTTTAAAGAATATCTTAGTCACATATTTAAGTAAAACAAATGTATAAAATTCCATTTTTTCCCATGTTTAGCATTTCTAGTGAGCAATGACTATATTGGGGGGGTTGTTTGACATAAAGTGATGATGGCATTATTGATGAGCCATATGTGATGCTGCAGATTATTTTGAATTATGTTAAATACACAGAAATAAAATATTAAAATTAGCATTTATACCAAACTTTCTAATTTGAACCAATGGGGGACACCCAACACAAATCACTAACATTGCATTTCAACTTCTCATTTGACTATATGGAAAAAGAGATGCTTAAAAATGTATAACCTGTCACTATTATGTAATGTAGTTTCATTTCGTTTACCTATAGTGTGAATTTAGTATATTTACTTTATGTTACTGTTAACATACTGTTTGTTTAGTTACAGTTTTTAATTGAAGATGGACTGTTAAAATTATGTAGGACCAGTGTCTCCTTAATATGATTAACATATTTAGAAGAGCCACAAGAAACCCGTGACAAAATGAATGTGAATATACCTTCTAAAATATTTAGAAAAATTCTTTTATGCATTTATCATGTAAAATTACTTTAGTATTACAAGATTGAAATTTATTTAAAGAAAAATGCCATGAAATATTTGAACTGATGAGCCACAGAACTTCAATTGAAAAATTTTCCACTTTTTTAGCATGCCTAAATATACATCTAAGATAAATAACCTGATTGATGGCCATTTTTAAGTTCAAATACTACCACTGGTCAGTTTTGTGTAATAGAATAAAGGTATGTTATCTGCAGTGTTAAGTACAGCACACTGTCAGATTATTTTCCTTAAGGTGCATTGTAAATGTATAGATAGTCATAGGCTACTGTTTTATAATGTATTACATTTCTAATCTATTATTCCTAACCTATTATAAATGTTTGCAGACAAAAGAATAGAGTTTTTCTAAAAATCTGTAAAATTATGCTAACTTCTACAAGTAGGCATTCTAAATAAAAATTTAAAAAAAGAACAAATTGTGACCAAATGACTTTGAATATAACATGTGGTGACTAAATTAGTGCTAATTTTTAAATTAAAATAAATTTTGTGTGGGGGTAGTTGTGATGGGTGGTACAGGACTTAGAAGGGATTAACAGAATCCCTAATGTATGCTTTACTTGGTGCTTTATATTCTTTCTTCTTGAGTACTCATAATAACCTTAAAATAAGTGGAAGTTAGCCCGATTTTATAGATAAAGAATCTGAGTCTCAGAGAAGTTAAATGATTTCAAAAGCTTCATAGTAAGAGTGATAGTGAGCCCAAGTTTGAATCTATGTCTGACTTCAATGTCCATTCTCTTTCCACTGTACACTTAAATAGAACTCTGATCCCAGCACTTCACTTTTAAGTGTTTGTAATAATCCACTGCTCGAATCTATATTGAGTAATGTAATCCCTTTGTGGTGCGTAGAACCAGAAAAAATAAAAACCTTACTATTAAGCATATACACAAAACCCATATGAAAGTTTTTTCCCCCTCAAATCACCTATTAGTTTATATTGAGTCAACATCAGTTGAGTTCCAACAAATTATGCCTCTGGTTTTCCTCCATCCTCCTCCCCTCCCTTTCTTACTCTCTCCTCAGGGTCCAATTGCTTCTGGCTAATAGTTTGTTCTGTCTTATTAATAATTGGGGGGAGGCGGGGGAGGGCTTACAAGTTTCTCCTGCCCTGTGCATAGGAATAATAAGGGGTAAGGAAAACAGCCCCGCACTGTTCAATCTCAATGAAACATCTACAAGATAAATAAATTTCTTACTAATACTGATCACACTCTTAAGTTATGCTATTATGCTATGTTATGTTATTATGCTATTCAACTCTTCTGCGCCTTACAAAATTGCCCTTTCTTGTAGAGACAGTGGGCCCATACAGTGGTGAAATGTCACAGTAATTTGGTGAGTGAGCTGTAAATATTTGACTGTCGAGTGCTTAGTATATGCTTGGCACCATGCAGGTAAAGCGCTTTATAAACATCCCCACCCTCCCCAAAGCCTTATTAGATTTTTCATTTACATATCTATGATCTCCGTTTTTTAAAAAAGATAAGACAAAAGAGGCTACTTGCTGAATGTCACAGACAAATGGCAGAGCAAATCCAAGTCTGAATCGTAAGCCCACACTCTTAACCATTTCATCCTTACAAGAGTGCATTTTAATATATAAAACAGTATGTTCTTTCTGCCTAACAGTACGTGTTCTTTTTTCTGCTGTTGTATCCAATGTTAGGCCACTGTTTTTAAAGCATGCTATTTACCACCAATGTGGCTAAGCCTTCACATCTGTCACCTCTGCTAAAGAATAAACTATGGTGGCTGAGACTTCACAGTGCTAACTGAGCCCAGGAAATGTGGCAGAGCCCCCTTGAGGAAAGCATAAAGCCGACTCCCTCCTTCACGTAGGCCCCACTATCGTGCCGACTTCGGAAAGCAGCTTTCTGGGAGACGGAGGGATTTGGCGGCAGCTACTGGGGGGCAATGAATTTACCGAGGGACGTGGGGAAGGGCTTGCGGTTTGCGCTCCACCGACAATTCCCCGAAAGTCCTGACCTGTTTTCTATCTTCACGAGCTAGTGGACCGCGCTAGCCCCAACTGTCAAAATAGCGGGGCTTTCAGCTGAGGGGGCAGAAGGACAGCCCCCTCGCCCAACCAAGAAGCCGAGCTGCCCGGATTTCCGGCCTCCCCGCCTTTTCCGCTTCCGGCCATGCCCCGCCCCGCCCCGCCCCGCCCCTCCTGGCTGTCCTGCTGTTCTGACAACGGCCCGAGCCCGGCGGGCTATGGCTGCTGCCGGGTCTGTGAAGGCGGCGTTACAGGTCGCGGAGGTGCTGGAAACCATCGTGAGCTGCTGTGTGGGGCCCGAGGGTCGTCAAGTTCTGTGTACGAAGCCCACCGGTGAGGTGCTGCTCAGCCGGGATGGAGGCCGCCTCCTGGAGGCGCTACACTTAGAGCATCCCTTAGCCAGGTACGCGGTCCCGCACTCCAGCCCATTAGGGCATGCTATAGACGGGCACCCCAGGCCATCTCTCTGAATTTATTGTCCCTGAGGCTATGCTCCGGGGAAAATGACCTTGGATGAGACCGGTGTACGCTCAGGGTTAGAGCGCTGCCCAAGGGAACATCCCGTTCGTCAAATCTTACCAAGTCCCAAGAACGCTCCTCCCCTACCTACCCAACCCTAGAATCTTGGAATAGAACAAAGTAACTTGGAAAAGGAAAAACTGAAACTAAGGACATTTCAAAGGGACAGTGTTCTCATTTTATGCTTATAGCTGTGAAAGCATGGTTTCAACTTTGTGGGCATTTAGGAAGGCAGTCCACTGAAAATCTGAGTTGCTTTGTTTCTTTTTTGTCTAGGATGATGGTGGCATGTGTTTCCAGTCATCTAAGAAAAACAGGAGATGGTGCTAAGACATTTATTATCTTTCTTTGCCATTTGCTCAGAGGACTTACTGCTGTCACACACAAAGAAAAAGATTCTTTTATTTCCAAAAATATTCAAACCCATGGAAGACATTGGAAAAATTGTTGTCAATGGAAATTTATTTCTCAAGCTCTTCTAACATTTCAGACACAAATATTAGACTACGTTATGGACCAATACTTAAGTAGACACTTTTTGTCCATCTTTTCTTCATCCACTAAAGAGAGAACATTGTGTAGGAGCTCTTTAGAGTTGCTGTTAGGGGCATACTTTTGTGGAAGAGTGGGAAGAAATAATCACAACTTTATTTCACAATTGATGTGTGACTTCTTTTTCAAGTGTATGCCTTGTGAAAGTGGGTTTGAAGAAGTATTTGAATTAGTGGATGACTGTTTTGTAGAGTTGAATGTTGGTGTAACCGGCCTTCCTGTTTCAGATTCCAGGATCATTGCCGGGCTTGTGCTTCACAGAGACTTTTCTGTATACTGTCCAGCAGATGGTGACATAAGAATAGTGCTAGTAACAGAAACTATTCAGCCTCTCTTTTCAACTTCTGGGACAGAGTTTATTCTAAATTCAGAGGCACAGTTTCAGACATCTCAGTTTTGGATTATGGAAAGGACAAAAGCAATAATGAAACATTTACAGAGTCAGAATGTAAAATTGCTCCTATCTAGTGTGAAACAACCAGACTTTGTTGTTTATTATGCAGGACTGAATAGCATATCAGTGGTAGAGTGTTTATCATCCGATGAAATTTCTCTTATTCAGAGGATCACTGGTCTTTCTCCCTTTATACTACCACAGGCCTCTTCACAGTGTGAAATCTCGAACACTGCTTTGGTGAAATTTTGTGAGCCCCTTATCCTTAGATCTAAAAGGTATGTTCATCTTGGCTTGATTACCACATGCCCGTTTATACCACACTGTTTAGTTCTTTGTGGACCAGTGCAGGGTCTTGTTAAACAACATGAGGATGCTTTACATGGAGCATTTAAAATGCTTCGGCAGTTATTTAAAGACCTTGATCTAAATTATATGACACAAGTTAGTGACCAAAATTTTATATCTAGTCCTATTTATAAGAATACAACAGAAAGTAGTCAGTTACCAGAAATTGTTAATGGCTCAATACAAAGGCCATATCAGGGCACTATTGTAAAGAACAAAGATGAACTGGAAAAAATTCAAACATATGTAAAAGTATATTCAAATTTGGTAGTTCCAAGTGTAGAATTAGAAACACATGGTCCATGTTCAACACCAAAAGTGACACCAACAGATACATACCAGACAGATGAAACACTGAGATGTTTATCTCCAAACAAAACCAGGATAATTGATGACCATGATCCATTTATTGAGAGTAATTCTACTAATTCAACAAGAGCAAACTCTAGAATAGAAATTTCTTATGAAAGTTTACAGGCCACAAAAATTGCTGGAAAGGGGTATACGTTACCAGTGAGATATAAGTCACTGGAGATGGGTACTTCCCAGAATTACTGTTTCTCATCTATACCAGCAGGTTGTGTTTTGCCAGTGGGTGGTAATTTTGAGATTTTGTTACATTACTATCTTCTCATCTATGCCAAAAAATGCCAGCAGTCAGAAGCAGCCATGGTTGGTAGGATCATAGCTAATGCACTTTTAGGCATTCCCAAAATCCTGTATAAGTCTAAGAAAGGAATTCACAGCTTTCCACAAATATATATAAGAGCTCTTCACTCACTGCAAACCAATCAACCCATGGTAAGCAGTCAGACAGGTTTGGAATCAGTATCTGGTAAGTACCAGTTACTAACTTCAGTTCTTCAGTGTTTGACAAAAATTTTAACCATTGATTTGGTAATCAATATTAAGAGACAACCTCAGGAAACTTATGATCTAGATTCAGAAGAGGAACTATAAAATTGGAACATTTTTATTACCCTAAGTTACACTCCAACTCAAGACATAAAGCAGTTATGTGACCGCTGATTCTCAAGTCCATTCAATGTAGTTAGGAAAACAGCCTAATTTAAAAAGTCATCAGAAGAAGTACACTAAGAGGCCAGCAGACATTCAGACACAAGTATTAGACTGTGTTATGGAACCGTTCTGAGGAGGAAGCCTTCCCAATGAGGGAAGCCAAGATCTGACTAAGTGTGTTCGTCCCCCTCAATGTCCCTGTGTCTCACCTCTACGTGTGTTTGTGGTAGGGTGTTTCTTTAAAGATCCTTCTTTTTACTTTTCTGTATCTTTTCACTCTCTTCATCTTTACTCCCTTACCTTTCTGTATTTAGTTCTTAGACTCATTTAATCTCAGATTTGGATGGGGTCTGGAAATCCCATCCTATTAATTTTCTATAATACAGGACATATTATTTGCTTCATTTAAAATAATTTATTTCCCCTACTCATCATTTCTAAAACAATAAGTAAAAAGTCTATTTTTTTCCCTCAAAAAGCATATACATAAAATTGGTTTTTACTTTATATGACCCTTATTTCCATTTCATGTGGAAAAACCTGAAGGGATTCTCAGCATCCATACTCTATTGAAGATATGTTACCAAAAATACGATTTGGTGCATTATGAACTTATTTTCATTTCTGTAGTTAAAAGTTAATTCCAAAAAGGATATGAAATTCATACTTCAATTTTCTCTTGGCCTCTAAGAGCTTGTAAAAATAATTAATGTATTTGCTGTTTTTTTCTTGTATTTGGTGCATAGCCAGAATTCAGTAGTAACAAATAATTTAAGACATTTATTCCTAATGTGAACTTCAAAATGTTTGTATTTTATTTTAAAGGTTTATAAATGCAAATAGTACTTTGCATCTACCCACAGATAATTTCATTTTTGTAAGGTTAATGCCATATGATAACATTAATTTCTGTGACTATGGAGAAAATAAATTACCTCTACTTCTAATACGAATTCATAGATACATGAACCTATTGTAAAATTGCTGTATAATTTTTTCCATTTACTTTTTTTTAAATTGCCTGACAGGTCATTTGATAGTCTTGCTTTATTTTTGTTGTTGTTTTTTTAAATACCCCTCCATCATTGAAGGCATTTGAAGACTTTTGCAGACATGCCCAGTGACTTGCACATTGTAGGTGTTTTGTAGCTATAAATTATCACTGGTTCAAGAGTCCCTTTGTAAGCTGGGAATGAGTCTGTATGTTTGGCACCTGATCTGATATCTGGCACACAATTTTATCTGGCACACAATAGTAGCCAATAAGTGTTTGTTGAGGAACTGCTTGTTGAATGAGTCGTTTGGTCCTCATAGATGAGGTCATAATTATTTCTATCAAACTTTCATGGACAAAGGATCTGTTTTGGGGGAGAAGCAGAAAATGTAGACAGGTGTACACAAAGCAGTCTTTCTTTTAATTAGAAAAATCCCTCAAAAATGGTGATCAGTCTTGCTTTCATGGGTTAACCTTACCATTTACAGAACTCCAGGGGGTTTACACCACTGGGTTAGCTAGAGCACTTTTTAATGTGTAATTACATTGTACTTAAACCATCCTCAACAAAGGATTTGAGGTGACACGCAATAAGAAAAGACAAAATTACAGTAAAATCTGAATAAAAATTAAAGAATCAAAACCAAAGAAAATGTAAAAACGATGATTAAAAGTCAAGACCATGTTCCTGTTTTCTGTTGATACACAGTGAATAACCTTAAGACTTACTAGATTGGAATCACTGTTAATACTTCTCATGGTTCTGAGAGTTGCCTGGACTTAGCTGGGACGTCCACTGTATTCCATTGGTTGAGGCAATCACTAAGGTCAGCTGAAGTTCAAGGGGAGGAACATAGGCCCCACCACTGTGGGAAGAGTGTCACTGTCATGTTATAAGAAGAGCATATGGGATGAGATATATTGAGGTAGCTCTTTTTGGAAAATACAACCTCCTACACCCATGGGAGGGAAAAGAGGACAAATATGCGTGAACTACTTAGCTGAGTGTTTTATTATTGGTCTCGGAAGTCACATGTCAGTTCACCTCCCATAAACACATATTCTCCAATAACCTTTATAAACCTCTTTTTTTTCTTATTAGGTCAGTACAAGCCATTTTTATCCCCAAAACAATAGGCAATAGTTCAACATCCCTGAACTGCTTTAGCTAGGGGGAGCTATTTAGTCATGTTATACTGGAAATGCCTTGGTATCCGTGTTTCAGACTGAAAGAGAAGGGAAAGAGGAATGCAATTTGAGCTGAACTTTTATCAGAAATTACTCATCCCCTCTCAGAGGAATAGAATATATCTTTTCCATCACCGCATAGCAGAGAACACAAAAACTACAGCTCATAAATCATATATATTGTTATTCATTGCAAGTTTGTAATAGCAAGAGATTGATAACCTAAACTCTAGATGGATACACAAACTAAAATGGGTAAGGACAGTGATTTGGGGGGAAACACGCATAAGAAAGAGGTGGGAAGGTGAATTCTCAGTGTATACTTTATATCATTTTGAGTTTTGAACTATTTGAATGCTATCCAAAAATGAAATAAAAATTTAAAAATACAGCAAACACAGAGATTACTCCCCAAATAGTAATAAAGTAATAAGGATCCTGATATTAAAAAAATGCAAGATCAACATGGAAGAAAAACTTTGAGAGACACAGTGACAAATCAGTAAAACTTTGACAGAAGAATGGGATATAACCAAAAAAGGGAATATTCTCTTAGCTATACCTAGTTTGGGGTTTTCTCACCAGTTCTGGAAACATTTTTGCTTAGCAGGCCACTGTGAGCTAAGGAAGAGTGCCAGCAAGCGGTGTGGCATTCATTTTCTTAGGAAATTTCCACGGTCCTGAATTTGGCTCCCTCTTATGCAGACTCACCATCAAATTTTGTCAGCACATTGAGAACAGACCTGTCTCGGGCTGACTCCAACCAAACTGGTATGATCAATTTATTTACAATGAGAACAGTCCCAGGAATTAGAATGTTCCAAGTTCATCTGACCAATACTTACTGTGTGGGTGGGAAGTCAACTAATAATGAGGTGATTGCCCAGTAATCATGGCATCAGAACAAGAGAAATCAAATTAACTTCATGGTCCTCCTCCCAGGATGTCCATGCTCCAGTTCCCCAGTGCTCAGTCCTGGCCCTCTTCCCCACCTACATTTGCTTCCTAGGGGACTCTGTCCAGTTCCATGTGCCGTTACATGCTGATAATTCCACATTTTGTATTTCTAGCCAACCTCTGCTCTGAACTCCCAACTCATTTGTCCAACTGCCAGCCCAGTCTCCTCTTGGATGCTCACCGTCAGCGTGTCCAAAATGGAACTGTTTACCATCCCATAAACCTAGTGCTTCCCCTGCCATCCATGTCAGTTAACAGCATCACCTAGCTCCACTTGTTCAGGACAGAAACATACGAGACACCTTGACTCCTCTCTTTGTTTCATACCCTGCAGCTACTGTCTCAGCAAATCTTGCTGGCTCCACATACAAAATACATTTCAAATCCACCCATTTCTCACCATGACTACTCTAGCCTAAACCATACTTCACAGCAGCCTCCTAATGGTCTTCTTTGCTTCTGACTTACTTTGTAATTCTTTAAAGTGATTTCCCAATTTTTTATTTAAAAAAATTTTAAACCCACAAAAAAATTGAAAAAGAGGACAATCAACACCTATATACCTTTCACCCACAATTACAACTTTACCCTGTTGTGCTTGTACAGACACACACACATTTTATGAACCACTTGAAAGGAAGTTGTAGACATACTTTATCTCTAAATACATCAACATGTATTTCCCATGAAAAGGACTTTCCTGGACATGACTGAATGATTCTTTTTATATGCAAGTCATGCCATTCCCCTTGTTTAAAGTTCCTTCACATAGAATGAAATCCAAATTTATTATTGTGTAAAAGGCTCTGCATAATCTGTCCCCTGCTCGTCCCTTAGATCCTCTTTCACCTTTCCTCTAGCCTTCTCCCCACCAGTTACAGTGACTGTATCAGTCGGGACAAATTATACCATACTGAGGTAACACCTCCAAATCTCAGAGGCTTGGGACACAAATTTATTTCTTGCCACATTCGTGTCAATTAGGGATCAGCTGGTGACTCTGTTTCCCCATTGTTTTCTCCCTCACTCAGATTCAGGCTGATGGAGCAGCCACTCTCTAGAGCATTTTAATGACCGTGCCATAGAGAACAAAGGAGCTCTGCAGGGCTTTTCTTTGGCTCACTCCACAAATGGTCTATGTCATTTCTGCTCAGGACTCACTGTCCAGAGCTAATCACATGGCCTACCCATCCAAAGAAGAACTAGGAAGTTCAATCCTACTTTATGCCTGGAAGGAGAGACAACCAGAACATTTGACAAACAGCCCTAATGAGTACAAAAATAGTCTTTCTGCTCCTTGAACACACACAAGTTCATCCTCGCCTCTGAGCTTTCCACTTGCTTGCTGTTCTCTCTGTGTAGAACACTGTTCCCCTCCTATCATATGGCTCACTTCCTCACTTCATTCAGGTATACCTGCTTTAATATCAGGTGCAGCCTCCCTAATCTGTGCGTGTGTTCCAGGAGTGTCCCTTGAGTGTGTTTTGTGTGTTCTATTGTAGTTGAGCCTTGATTGCTTTTGCCACGTCTGGGTGGAATTGACTCCCAGGCTGACTGACTGAGGATTGGCTGTACCCACAGTGTATGAGCTGCTGTGTGGGGGCTGACCCCTCAGAGGGGGATTCACCCCCATGGGCTCTGGTGCCTGTTGAGACTACTCCCTTTATATGTGCCACTTGTGGGGCTAACCAGGCAGTGCTATGGTGTGGTGTGAAGCAAGCCTCTGGGTGTGTTCTTTTTGGTGTCTCTTGGGAGGGGGCTCCCGCGCAGGCCACTTTCAGCCTTGCCTGTGACCGGCCCGCAGCTACCTGGTAGGAGCCACAAAGGTATATATGGTTGGCTGTTGCCTGTGCTGGACCTGGAGGCCTTCCTGGGAACCGAGGCTGGCTGCCACCAGTCATTGGCCTGAGGCAGCTTAGCAAAAAGCCCAGGGGCCCCTAGGCCTATCACCACCCACCGACTGTCCCTAAGGCCCGGCCGTTGAAAGAGCCTCTTTTGGGGTGCAGTCTGGGCTGGTTGACCCAGTGTTGAGTGTCCCTGGCGATACAACACTAGCTGGGCAGAGCAGAGTCCCAGGGAGTCACATAACATGGCAGGTGGTTTTCACAAAGTTAATGCAGATTCACTTCTTATGCCTGTGCCCCCTTGTGACCACTTCTCACAACACCCTGAGGACACCAGAACCAGCCATAGCTCGCGTGGGGGCAGTGCCTGGCCTGTGATCATTTCGTTAAATGCCCTTGGAATACCGCAACCAACCACAGCTTGCCTCAGGTTTGCAAATCCCTGAGAGCTTCCTGAGAGTGGCTACGGCAAAGGTTTTGGGTCACTGTCCACCACCAAAATCTCCCCAGGCTGTCGCGTTCTGTCCACTGCTGTAAAAGGCCTTCATGGCTTGTGAAGTGGGGCCGGTCGCCCAGGCGCCCAGAGTGCCCCTGGCAGTGCAGCCCTAGGTGGGTGGGTAGGGGTTCCAGGGAGCTAAGGGGTGTGGTCAGTGGTTTCTACAAAGTCAGTGCAGTGTCAGCTCCTGCAACTGTGCTGGGCCTGCGACCACCCTGAAAGGGCACTGCTGCCAGCCACAGACCATCTCAGGCCCACATGTTCCCGAGACCTGCCCAGCAAATGCTGTGTTGCAGTTCTTGGGTTACTGCCCACTAGCAAACGTTTCTGGGCCACCAAGGGCCCACAGCTGTGGCTAAAAGGCTTCAGCAGCCTGTGGGGTGGGCCCAGCAGCCCAGCGGCCAAGAGTGTCCTGGGTGATGTAGCACCAGCTGTGTGGGGGGCGGGGACCCAGGGCATCACCAAGGCAGTGCGCACATGCGGATTCCACCAGACCAATGTGGTCCCAGACTTGACCTTTGGGGGCGAGCTTAACCCTGAAAAGATAGTGCCCTCCTATAGGCCACAGGTGAGTCAGGCTCCACACAGGGACAGCAATGGCTCCTGTCCCTCCAGCTTCTACTCTGAAGCCACACAACTCAGTCCTTTCCCGCATATCAATGGGCCTCCTGAGCTGCCGCCCCTCCACCAGAGACCAGGTGAGTGTTTGCAAGCCAGCAAGTCCATGTGCCGGCTCTATAAAAAGGTGTCTGGGTTTCCAGCTGCCTTCCACCCCACCGAGACTGGCTGACAGACTCCTCGCTGATTTTCACTGCCAGATGCCGTGGGAACTCCTCTTCCTGGCACAGAACCCCTGGGCTGGGGAGCCCAAAGTGGGGCCGGGACCCCTCCCTCTTCATGGGGTACCTCTGCCACTGAGGTGTCCCTCCCAGCATTCAAACAGCATCCACGGGCTTGGGGTCAGCCTGCTTCATGTGTAGCCCCTCCTACCAGTCTCAATGTGGCCTCTTTACATCCTTAGTTATAGGGGTTTTGTTCAGCTAGTCTTCACAGGATTATTGAGGTTGAGTGTGCTGTAATTTATTTGTAATTTTGGTGGGATCCTTAGCATTTACCCAATCCGCCATCTTGGACATCTATCCCATACTAAGCAAATTTAGGAGGTAGTGTGGCACGGTACAGAGACATGGGTTTTAGAGCAACACAGACCTGTGTTTGGATCCTGGATCTGCCATTTGCTAGCTGAGTGACATTGAACAACTTACTTAAACTGCTTTACTTTCCTTATCAGTTCTTTTCGTTGTCTATTGCGCAAAGTATCCTCAGACTTAGTAGCTCAAAACAGCAGACGTTTATTCTGTCATAGGGTTTTTGTGAGTCAGAAATTGGAGCGGTTTAGCTGGGTGGTTCTGGCTCAGAGACTTTCATAAGGTTGCAGTCAGGATGTTGGTCAGGGCCACAATCATCTGAAGACTTGACGGGTTAACCCACTTCCTTCACTCACATGGCTGTTGGCAAGAGGACTCAGTTGCTCTCCACGTGGGCTTCTCCATAGGGCTGCTGAGGTCTGCAGGGCAAGGCAGGCGGCTTCCCCCAGAGAGAGCGAGAAGAAAGCACAATGCCTTTACGATACTGTCTGTTCTGTTGTATTCTTTTATTCATAAGAAGTGAGTCACTGAGTCAGCTTGCATTCAATGGAAGGGGAATTAGGCTCCACCCTTTGGTGGAGGGAGGAATGGCAAAAATATGGTTTAAGGTCATCACATTTGTAGAACAGAAATAATAATATTGATTTTACTGCAACGTTGAAAGAACCAAAGATTAACATATAGGACAGTGCTGGCTTCAAAGTATATATTCATCTACTTAGTCTTTATTGAGTACCTACTACTGTGCTGCACGCTCAGCATAGGATCGTGAGAAAACCCAGCAGAGTTCTGCCCTCATGAAGCTCCCAGTGTAATGGGAAGATAGACATTAATCAGATAATACATAAACCAATGTAAAACCGCTGCTTCGCATGTGCACAATGCAACGTAGAAGGATTAGAACTAGTCGGGAAAGGTTTCTCTGAGGAAATAATGTTGACCTGAGATCTCAAAGATGAGTAGGAGTGGACTTAGGTGCAGAGGGAAGAGAAGAGCGTTCTAGGGAAGAGGGATGACGGGTAAGACTCGGGGGTGAAAGCATGGAGAGGACACGGCACTGGATGAGGCCACTGTGGAAGCGGCAGGAGAAGCGCTGTGGGTTACAGTGGGAGAGGCAGCAAGGAGCCGGCCTCTGCTTTGCTTTTCTGTCTGACAAAGAGCGGGAAACTCCATTTTACACTCTTTTAGGAGACTGCTGTTTGCCAGGGAGTAGAGCTGGGGGTTGGAGTTGACTACAAAGGGCCATGAAGGAACTTTTGGGGATGATGGACTATTCTGTATCTTAATTGTGGTAGAGGTTACAAGAGTGTTGGAACACAAAGAACTGTAAAGAGTGCGAATTTTATTATATGTAAATTATACCTCAGTAAACCTTTTCTGCAGGCACGCTTATGGAGAGTTACCATAACATTGTGACTTTTCCTATAATATGGGTTTTGGGTTTCTTCCAAACAGCATTAATTCCTGCAGTATCAACAGAAGACGGTCAAAATGAAGTTTAATGCCACTAGTGGGGCTGTAGTTAAAACTCTGCAGTCAGTGAGAGTGAGGGGGTGTGTGTGTGTAAAAGGAATAAACGCACATCAAAGTAAACTAAATATAGTAGTTTTGTCATTAAAAGTAAGATGTTTTCATAAGTATGTGAAGCATGAATGGGGAAATTTTTCGGAGATAATGAATCAAGTTACTTAATGTACATGATAGCTTTTTTGGTTGCTCTAATTTCATTCTGAAAAAAAATGTCGCCGTATGAATACAGTTCTAAGATCAACAATGATACTTAACAATGGAATTTAAGAGACTATTATTTTGTTACAAACCAATAACAGATATGAAGCAAAACAGGTTTTCTTGGCTCCGAAGCTGGTATAGTGCCTGTAACATTATCCTTAGGTAAGACACTGATGCTGTTAAGCTTTCGTGAATTAAAAATTTGAGAATAACACTGTGTTCACTGCAGCATTGGACTTCACTTTAAACAGCTGAGCTCTGGAGATTCCAATATAAGATGCTGTTAATGAAAACAAAATGGATAGTATCCCATTGTACAGATGCACTACTATTTGTTTACTCATTACGAAGCAACAGGAAGGAATAGCCTACAACTACACACAACAAAAGAAGCCACATACAAATGTGCATATCATACGATTCCATTTATATGAAGTACAACACCTGTCAAAACTAATCAATGCTGTTACAAGTCAGCAGAGCAGTCCCTTTGCAGAAGGGTTGGGGAAGCCAGCCACTGAAAGAGCGTGATATGGGTTCTTGGTATGGATAATGTTGTTTCTTGATCTGAGCGCTGGTTACACAGGTGTGTTCCATTTGTGATTTTCACTGTGCGATACATTTATGATAAGTATACTTTTATGTGTATATGTTATTTTTCAGTAAGAAGTGTTTAAAAAATAAAAAGAAATATATGGAACACCTACAGGAGACATGTGTCCTAAAACAGAAACTTAGGACATTAGCCCACATTTTCACCATGATCACAGATCTTTCTGATGGAAGGCTACTGCACATGTGACCACAGAACTGTCCTGTCTAAGACCCCTTTTTGAGCAGGAGGCTGTAGGAGGCAACACTCAGGAGGGGCTAAAAAGCTAAAGGACAGCAAATCAAGCCTAGCAATCAACAAGGTGACACATATCAGAGCCCAGCCACCCTCACTGTCTCATTATCAGATTTGCAACTTTACACAATAAACCCAGTTGCTTAAAAACTGACCCAGACGTCAATGTGTGACAGTCTTTGTGCATAGCATTTCTGTATGGCTTGGAAGTTGGAAAATCTGTTTTCTAGTATTTCTCATGATTTCACTATTTACAAGCAGATTTATCAAACACAATTTTCTTCAAGTCCCTTTGCCAGGGACTTGGGGGAATAAAAAAATACAGGAGACACAGTCCTTGGCTTCAATGGGGTTGTGATCTATAGGAAGAGAGCTCCACACCACAAAAAGATTGACCCAAAAGACACAGCAGTAAATAAGATTCGAATGGGGGGAGTTCTGATTAAATGCAGCTATTGGCATGCAGGGTTAACTACTCTGTTCAGTATAGGACAGGGAAAGCTTCTCAAAGACGGCGGAATTTGAGTTGGAATTTGAAGGAAGGAATTTAAAGGAATAAAGTAGACATGGAAATGTGAAGAGAAATTTCAGAGGCGAGATTAGCAGTGTAAACAAAGGTGCTTAATTGGGACTGCCTTGTGGCTCGGTCTCTGAGAAGACATATTCAGAGAAACTGTCTAGCATTAAAAGTAATTCATGTCTTTACTGGAACCTTTCAGAGGCTGTCTGCAGCGACTCACCCAATTGGTAATCCTTAGTATCACTTCTTAAAATATCCTTTTCTACATTCTGAAGAGGTCAAATACCTCACATATTGCAGCTGTAACTACACCAGAAATTGGCAAACTTTTTCTGTAAAGGGCCAGAGAGTAAATATCTTAGGCATTCGCAGGCCACATAGTCTCTGCCGCAACTACTGGACTCTGAAGTTGTAGCACAAAAGCAGCCCTAGACAATATGCAAAGGATGGCTGTGGCTGTGTTCCAATAAAACTTTATTTACAATCACAGGGGGAGGCTGAATTTGGTCTGTAGGTTATAGCTTGCTTAGCCTGAAATGAGACCCATCCAATACCCCACAAAGATGACTTTTCCTCACAACCTAAGTGTGTCCTTTTCATTTTTCTCCCCATCCATCCTTTTGCTGGTTCTCTCTTCACAATTAAATTTTATTCCTTCTAGCTTTAAAAAAAAAAAAAAAAATTATTCCTTCTGATGCCAATTCCTGTTCTGTGATAAAAATCAGGGTCACCGGACACAGAAAGAATAGGAATCTCAGACATACTAGGGAACTATGGACTCTTTCTAACCAGGGAGAATGAGTCAATCCAAGTGACATTTTAAGAAAATTAATCTGGCAGCACTGTGTAGGATGGATTGTTTTGGGAATAACAGAAAGAAAAGAGACCAATTAGGAGGCTATTGCAAAGAATTTATGCAATAGATGTGGAGCAAGCATGTCAGCTAAGGATGGATGTGGGACAAAGTGTGATTCAAAGATTAACTGAAATGAAAAACTGATTAGATGCAGGAGAAGATGGCAGAGGAAGGAGTCGAAGATAGTAAGTGAAAGATTACTGAGATACAAAGACTAAGTAGGAAAATATTGGCACCATTTTATCTACTCTGCATTCTTCTCTTTCCCCCACAAATATCAGTGTTTCTTGGGTTTCCTCCCCTCCCTTCCACTCCCCTTCCCTCGCCTCCCCTCCCTTTCCCTTTCTTCCTACTTCATAAAATTTTCCTGGCTGACATGATTCAAATTCATAGCTTTGACTGAGTTCTCAACTGACAATTTCCAAATCTGTTATCTCTAGCCCAAATGTCCCTGGTGACCTGCAGACTAATTTGTTCAACTCCCTATTTGGTGTTTCCAGAAGGACCCATACATAGACCCTCAACTCGGGGTCCAGGTGAGGTTGATTTCACTCTACTTCTGAGTCAGTGAGTTCACCTATCACTGTTTTATGGATGCAGGCAAAAGAAAAGAGACTCTTGGTTCAGAGACAAAGGTCCTTAATCAACACAGCAGACAGCATGAGCCTCAGCATGTTGCCGCCAGTCCTTTATACTCCAAGTCCTGCAAGAGTGCAATGGAGGGCCAGATGACATGCCTGTACGCACACTGGATTGTGTGACAGGAAAGGGACACTGAGCTTTAGGAACCTGCTGCTTTATTACAAGCGGTGAGCAAGCCTGCTCCTTGTCTTGCAAGGAGTCCCTCAGGATTACTCACTGCAAAACTGAGCCTGAGAAATGGTCCAGGTAGAGAGCAGTCAGGGCCTTGCACCCTTGCCATACTCAGTAAGACGTGGAGGGAAGAATGTCTGTTCCAACAGTCAGCATGTCCAACCGGAACTCACCAACAGCTTCCTTAGACCTGCACGTCTGTTGTCAGTCTTGATGAAGGGGACCACCTTCAACCCCAATCACCTAAACCAGAAACCGGCAACTGTCTCAGGCCGACTCTGTTACTTACTCCCCGAATCTAAGTAGCCACTGTATTAGTCTCCTGCGGCTGCTGTAACAAATTACCACAAACTGGGTGGCTTAAAACAGCAGGCATTTATTCCCTCACAGTTCTGGGAGCCAGATGTCTGAAATTAAGGTGTCCGTAGAGCTGTGATCCCTCCAAAGACTGTAGGGGAGCATCTGTCTCTTGCCTCTTCCAGCTTCTGGAGGCTCCGGGAGTTCCCGCGTTCGTGGCCACGTTACTCCACTCTTTGCCTCCGTGGTCACATCACGTCCTCCTCTTCTATCTGTCAAACCTCCCTCTGCCTCATTCTTATAAGGACACTTGTCTTTGGATTTAGAGCCCAAATGGATACTCCTGGATAAACACTCGAGAAGCCCTTACCGCAACCACTTCATTTGCCATATACGTTTTTGGGGGTTTTGTTGTTGGGTATTTTTGTTGTTATTGGTGGTGGTGGTGGTGGTGGTGGTGTGTGAGTGTGTGTGTGTGTGTTTGCTATATAAAGTAATATTTACAGGTTCTTGGCATTAGAATGTAGACATATCTTTTTGTCTCAGTCTACTCTAGTCACCAAGTTCTCTAAAGGTTCTAGTATAGTCATTTTTATACAATAAATTCAACTTATAAATATAAGTTATCTGCATAGAAGCAGTGGTTAAAGTGGTGAACATGTAGCTAGTGAACAGCTATGCCAGATTCAAACCCAGGCTGTGTGACTCCAAAGTTTATGTTTTTAATCACTAGCCAATACTGTTACCTTCTTGCCTTTTTAATAGTTGTCAATAGTTGTCAATATGTTCAAAAGTCAGCAACTATAGAAAGGAAGCACAGGCTTCAGTGGCACCAATATCCCCTAGGTCCTTGGGTTGGCGAGGGTCCCATGGACATACGAAGCCCTTTGCGGCACCACCACCCCCCAAAACGACTCCCTTACTGGAAAATTAATACAGTGCATGGATGACCTGCCACTGAGCAACTAGGAGGCTGAATTCTTTCTAGCCAGTCCCTTTAGCTTTTCAGTTCAGTGCTCAGAGTTTCAGTCTGGGGAGTAGATATGATCCTGACAATCATCCGCCTTCCCAGTGAGTTCTCTGAGGAGGGTTGGTGTAATCTAGTGAGAGTCAGCACTGATCAGGGTTATTCAAACCAGCTTCTCATTTCACAGAGAATGTCTGCCCTACAGGCCTACGGAGAACACAGGAGCATAAATCCTTAAGACGTACGGAGCACTTTATACTTCAGAAGCACTTAGCTAAAATTAATTACCCAATTAATCTCCAAGGATGATAACCAAATGATTTATTTTAAAAATTATCATTATTTATTAACAGATTAGAAAGCGGATGAAGATATTTTGCACAAGTTTCCACAAGGGAAATTGGAGTCACTGAGGAGCCAAATTCCAATCCCTTTAAGGTCTCTGCACAGAAAAGCAACAGAATCAGACTCACTGTAGCAAGTGGGGCCCACAGAGGGGGGACCTGGAATCTGTCCAACTCACTGTGTGAAGTCATGAAGTAACCAAACTCCTCAAGGCTTCTAGTTCTCTGTCGACCACAACTCTATAACTCTACCCCTGCTTCTCTTGTTAAGCTGATAAGGTATTGAAGTCTTTATGGAAATGAATATGTTTTATTCTGGGAATGTCGACTGACTTACATCTTAAATTAATTAGAAATATATTATAATTAAGCAAGAATGCTCTTTTCTTTGAAGGCAGGGCCCTATGGGGCCAGTTTATTACAGTTAAATACTTCTCCCTATATGTATTTTCATCATTTTTCCATAAAGAAAATTAAAACACACACACACAAAGAATGCTTTTAAACTGCGGATCCCTTAACCATTATTTATGACATGAGTGACTTTGCTGGTGATATGCTGTGGTTGAAAACACAGGATCTGGAGCCAGATGGCAGGTTTGAATCTTACTACCTGGCTGACTTTGGTCAAGTTACGTGCCTTTTCAATAATATGGGCATCACGATAATATCTGCCAGGTAGTGTCATTTTGAGGACTGATGAGTCAATATGGGTAAACGCACTTAGCCTGATTCTGGGTACATCTTAGGTGCCCAATAAATGATCATTAGGGACTTGGGACTTTTATCACAACAAAAGTAAGACCTGAATGTGTCCCCCGTTTCACTGTCTCCACAGCCTTTAAGCAGATGGGTTCTGACCCAGCGTCCAGCAAACTCATTAACCCCCTCCAGCCCCTCTTGCCTTTCACTGACACTTCCATGTCTGTCTTTCCCAGTCTCTCTTTCTGTTGCTCTATCTCCCTCTCTTCTCCCTCCCTCCCCTTTTCTTTCTACCTCTCCTTCCTGTTTCCTCACCATCCAGGACAATGCGGGACCCTACAATTGTCTGGTTCTGCTTGTGGGAAATATTTTTGTCTCATGAAGTATCATAGACAAACAACCAGCGCCATGAGGCCTCTGAATGCACTCTCCTTACTCAACAACCGTCCGTGTCTGCACCTCCACCCAACTTTTTATATCGTCTCTCTGCCTACTTGACTCTCTGTCTCCACCTCTGTCTGCCTCTCTGAATCTGTCTCTTTCTGACTCTCTCCTTGTCTCTTGGTTTGCATGTCTTTCTCCATTCTCTCTGTGTGTCTTTATCACTATCTCTTGTTCTCTCTCTCTCTCCCCTTAACTGTGTGTGTCCCCTCAGCTATGGCAGGTGAGTTCCCTGGGCTCTCTGAAGACCTTCTGGTGGAAAAGAAGAAGGGGAAGACCTCAGCACCTCTGTGCGTTCCCCTGCATTGGGATATGATTGAGACGACTATTTCGCAAACTGGATTAATCAGTACAACCTGACGGTCAGCTCCGGAATTTCAGGGACTCTGGTTGCTCTTGATAGCTGCTGAAGTAGGAGGGACTTGAAGCAATGTGTCTCTGAGCAGGTGTCTGCGTTAAGCAGAGATGATGACTCTAATCAAGACAACTTACATGAAAGTTAACTGGGCACATATTTAATGATACACGTGATTATGATTGGGCTGCATGATAATTCAGCATAATGGTAAGGGGCTCATATAAATGACTGTAATTAGTGTTACTTTTTCACAGCTAAGCCAAATTTCATTTCCCCTTTCTACATTGCTAATTACAGATGCTGATCTGTAATTAGTGTCAATGTCAATAATTTCTTGATGTCACATTCCATTTAATCATCACATCCCATGAACATACACAGATCCAGACACACACCCACACACTAAATAACAAAGAGTGAGTCTGGACCCAACTCTCTAAAATGAGGATTCCTTTGTCCCTGGCTCACTTACTTTCTTCTGCAGGGCAGAGGTTTACTCTGCTCCCACACAAATTCCCACCTGGTTCTTCTCCTTCTTGGCCCTGGAGCAATTGAGATCTCTTCAGGGAGGCTTGACCACTGGCTAATGTCCTCTGTGAGTTCCCTTCTAATCCTGAAATTCTACTAGAATTTCAGGGTGTGTCTGTGGGAGACATATTGAAGAGCAGGGTTTAGTACCTTCATAATTATCATTATCATCTTCATCACAAAAAATGATAGTTATTGGAGTTTAATATATGTCAGATACAATGGTGTGTTCTTTACACCGATTATCTTTTTGAGCATGAGGAGCATTCTAACTTGGGGAAGTAAATTTTGAGGTAGGTGTTATCTGTATGTCTCAAATAAGAAAACTGGGACTTATTGAGGCTAAGTATTTGCCAAAGGTTACGGAACAAGTAAGTGGGAAGTCAGGATTCAAATTCCGGGGCTTTTGACTGTAGAGTATATAATACGTAGGCAACTTGCTCTTCTAGCAAAATACAAACGATAAGGACAATTATTTTCTTCCCCTGAATCTTAATTTTTTTTTCACCAGTAACTATGTTCATGGGTTAGGTCTGTCTCATTTTTATAGGAAAGAAGGGCTAATGGGCACTGGATGTTTGAAAGGGGTTTTGTTGTCAAAAACAAGAGAGAAAAGAATGAAGAGGCACAGAGCACAGCCAAGGTTGAGTTGTTTGTGAAAATCAAACTTGTTTTTCTTCCCTAAATGACCATGGTGATCATTTAGAAAGTACTCAGGATTTCAGAAGAAGAACTCTGGGCATGAGGGCTGTGTACAGCCTTTCAGCAGTTTTAGTTGGGGGCTGCTTCCAGAAGAAGCTTTCACCTCTTCACATTCATTAGACAAAAAGTTCTCTGAGTGACCCTCCGCTAAGGCTTGTCCCCTAAAGGCAAAGTTGAGACCTTCACCTGGAAAGAGGAAAAGAAGTGTTTCAAGGACACAGAAGGAGAGAAGAGCTGAGGGTATCACCCTGCTCACTGTGATACCCTCAGCGGTCAGGTCTAGGCTACTCTCTCCTTTCACGAGCTGCCCCTCCCCCTGCTCTAGCCTTTGGGGCGGCTGGAGAGAGGCCTCTTTGTCCTTAATCCTATTCCTGGACCACAGTGAGTGGTCCAGAGATAGGCACGTGTTCCAACTCAGATCAATGAAAATCCTTTTCTAGGAGTTAGCCAGCTGAATGTGGGGAGAGGGTCTCTATGGTCTGAGGACTGAAAAGTTGCCACTGTGGCCCTCCGTGTCCTTGTACCCCCATTTGCACATGACCTCAGCCCCTCACATTCTCCCACTCCTCTTGGTAAATCCAAATTGTCCACACAATGGCTGCTAATTAGTCAGAATTAGTCCTCCCTTTCCTGAGAACCATCTTGGAACAAATTTTCTTGAAACTATCTGAACTTCAGCTGACCCTGCCTGCTAAAGCCCTATAAAAAATTCCACCCTTCTTCCCAAGTTAGAAAGCTCCTCATGCTGACAGTTTTGAAAAAAAGAGTTATGCTAATGGTTCTCTTGTTTTTTTCCACAGAGGATGTGAGTAAGAGATGCTGAAATGCTAGCAGCCAGTAGGTCAAAACTTGTGGAGGAGGCAGCCTGGGAGAATGAAATTAACATGGGAACAGGTGAGGAGATAAGTGCTGAAGGGAGGGAGAGAGAGAGATCCAACAGGGTTTATTTTTCCATTCCGTTTCTCTGAGGCCAGCACAACATCTGTTATTACCATTTTTGTTGTTGTTGTTGTTATATAAGTGAACTAGTTAAAATGTAGGATAAAAAATAGAGAATCACAGAAGTCCTCAAATTTAGCTGCGCAAACATATAATATTTTTTATAACTCTATACTGAAATGCACCCAAATTTAGAGCCTCTATGTCCAGGAATGAGGGTAAACATTATCTTGCCCTTTTAAGTAAGTCATTCAATCAATCTCTTCGGGGTAAATGCTCAGTCAGAATTTCAGGGTTCTCCCCTCGCCCCTTGCCAACCCTACCTTTGGGGATGAACCAAGTTGCTAGAGATCAGGGTGCCAAAAGGTAATTTCATACAACTATAAAATGAATGTGTAAAAGATTTTTTATTTCACTCACTATTTAATGACAGAACCAGTAAGAAGTAAAAACTGATTCAAAAGAGAATCCAAAGAAGAAACACATTTATAGGCAGGCAATCAGGAATTCTGAACTTAATTTGCTGACCAATGCAAAACTGGCCTCTTCCACAGAATGGAAATTGATGCATTTTCTTTTTTTCTTTTTTTTTTAATTATTATTTATTTATTTATTTATTTATTTTATTGGGGAAGGGGAACAGGACTTTATTGGGGAACAGTGTGTACTTCCTTTTTTTTTTTTTCCAAGTCAAGTTGTTGTCCTTTCCATCTTAGTTGTGGAGTATGCTGTTCAGCTTCAAGTTGTTGTCTTTTCAGTCTTAGTTGTGGAGGGCACAGCTCAGCTCCACGTCCAGTTGCCGTTTTCTAGTTGGTGGGGGCGCAGCCCACCATCCCTTGCGGGAGTCGAACCGGCAACCTTGTGGTTGAGAGCCCACTGGCCCATGTGGGAATCGAACTGGCAGTCTTCGGAGTTAGGAGCATGGAGCTCTAACTGCCTGAGCCACCAGGCCGACCCAATTGATGCATTTTCAGTGGACAAAATACATTTGTATTTCTAAGAATGGGAATTAGTTGCATCACCATCAGCCTTCCACAGTTAACTTCAGTTTCCCCAGACTTGCAAAATAGTTAAGGACAATGAAAGACACAGACCCCTGTAGAATCAGATAGTCTTGAACGGGTCCTTTCTCCAGGGATTCTGCCAAGAATTTCATCGGCACAATCTGATCCTCTACACAGGTTCTACAGACTGGCTAAAATAGCAGTGAGATTTGAATAACTGAATTTGAGAAATTTCCTGCCAAATATGACACTATGGATTGCTGCCAAACTAAAAGTATTCTTCTATTTTCATACAGTCCCCAAATCCACTTGATGGGCATTGTGACAACACAATAGCCATCGAAATTTCTAGTTTCCCCCATTCATTTTAATTAGGATAATTTATCCCTGCTCATTGGGAAATCCTATTGCAAGCCGTGACACCCCACCTTGAGGTGTACTTGCAGATGGAGTGCTATCTCAGAAACTAGGGTTTCTATAACAGAGGGAAATAAGTTTAAGATTTCAAAATCAGACAAAACAGAATATCTGAATATGGACTTGTAGCCCAAATTAGAAAAGCCTGAAAATCATGAAGAAAATACTTTAAACTAGCACCCCTGTTATCTGGCCCCCACCTGCCTCCTGGACACACAGTATTTACATTTGGATATTTCATGCTGACTTTTTGTATCAGGAAGCATGACGTACACACTGGGTTCTGTAGAGGATCAAGAAACACACGGTCTGGTGGGATTGCTCCTCAGAGCTCACAGTGGATTGATTACTCCTTACTGAGAGAAAAAAAAAAAAAAAAAGGTCAAATAAAGCACATTGAACACCTCACAAATGGAACAACCAGGTGGAAGATCAACCTCTTAGACAGTATCCCTCCTCACAGCTGTGAGAGAGGGGGAGACAGAAGCTGAGCATCAATAATTGCAAAGGCAAAGCCCAATGAAGGTTCAGTACAGGCCCAGGTGAAGGAGCATCCGGTAAAATTCTAGACTGAGGGTCAGAAGACTGAGAGGAGTCATACAAGTGTGCTCCATTTATTTTGCTTTCCTCTTGGTCTCAGAGAGCCCTCCCTCTTGGGTTTAAATACCAAAGTTGGCATTGTACCCAATGGTACAATACTAGGTTCATTCTTTCATCCATCTCTTCATTCATGTACATCCTAAACACATGCTGGCTCTCATCTTGGTGTTCCTAAGTCCTCTATGTAATTGTTTATATGTTTCATGTTTAAATAAAAATGGCTGGGTCCCTCTCATACATTCTGTGGAGAGTTCCGTGACTTTCCCAAAATTTCTGCAAGCCCAAGCTGCTTCCATTGCTGTGCTCACTTCTTGCTCAGATTTCCTGGTCCCATTAAACTCTCAACCCACCTCAAATTCCACTTCCCTTCATCCATTGTCATCTTACAAGAAAAAAACAGCACATGTTTTTTCACCAATGCAAGAAGTTCACGTGTAGTAGACATTAACTGAAGTTTGAAACAATCAATAGTTTTATACTGCCAAGTGGCATAGTAGATAATTTAAAATAAAATATGCCTCTTCTTAAAACCACTTAAAAAAATACACTAATCATGGGACCATAGGAGATATTTTGCTATCTATATTAGTTAGGGTAACTAACATAAAAAAGAGTCTCCCAAATACAGAGACTAACAATGCAGAAATTGGTTTCATTCTCACATACGGGTCTTGAGGGGAGTAGTCGGGTGTGTGGGATGACTCCACATGGCCATGCAGGGACCAAATTCTTTCCATTCATTTCCCCGCCTTCCCCGAGGACCTGGTCCTGGACTGCACAGTCACAGCTGGGCTGCAGACAAGCTCATGCTCGCATTCACAGATAACAGAGTGGGAAAGCAAGGCGAACACATGTTTTCTAAGCCAGTGAACAGACATCCCATGCATCCCTTTCCTGCACATGGCACAGTCCATGACCACACCTGGCCACAAGGGGGACTAGGAAATGCACCCTCTAGTGAGGTGACCATCTGCCCCGCTAAACGCTATTACTCTGGAAGAAAGGAAGACACCTGGCAGCCCCCGCCACACTGCGTGTCTCCCTCCGCAGGATCCCTGGCCTCCCACCATGGGATGGGGCCTCCATGTTCACTCATCCATCTCTTTCTCTCCACTTCCCTACCTCTTTGTGATCCCTCTTTGTTGTGGGCTGAGTTGTGTCCCTCCCCAAAATTCATATGTTGAAGTTATAATATCCAAGTAGCTCAGAATGTGATTGTATTTGAAGATAGGGTCTTTGGTTTTTTAACAGTTTTATTGAGGTGTAACTGGACATACAAAAAATAAAACTGTACGTATATAAAAAATTTGATTGGTTTGAACGTATACAAACAGACATGAAACCATCAATTAAGGTAATAAACTATCCATCTCCTCCAAAAGTTTCCTCCTGCTCCCTCCGTTTGTGTGTGTGTTGGGGGGAGAGTGGCAGGGGGGCTAAGAATATGTAACTTGACATGTACCCTCTTAACAAAGTTTTCAGTGTACATCACAATATTGTTAATTATAGGCACTGTGTTGTACAGCAGATCTTCACAGCTTACTCATCTTGTGTAACTGAAACTTTATACCCAGTAAGGCAGGGAACGTCCCATTTCCTGCCTCCCCCAGGCCCTGGTAATAACCATTCTACTTTCTGCTTGTATGAGTGTATTTCAGATACTTCATATAAGTAGAACCATAATGAGATATCATCTCATACCTGTTAGGGTGACTATTGTCAAAAATAAAGACAAAAGAAAAGTGTTGGTGAGGATATGAAGAAATTGAAACCCTTGTATGTCGTTGGTGCGAATGTAAAATGGTGTAGTTGTTGTGGAAAATAGTATGGCGGTTCCTCAAAAAAATTAGACATAAACCTACCATAGGACCCAGCAATCCCACGTCTGGGTATGTATCCAAAAGAATTGGTATCAGAATCTCAAAGAGATACCTGCACTCCCGTGTTCATTGCAGCACTATTCACAACAGCCAAGATATAGGCACAATCTAACTGTCCCCTGACGGATGAATAAATAAAGCAAATGTGGTATATACATACAGTGGAATTATTCAGCCTTGAAAAAGAAGGGAATCCTACAATGTGCAAAAGCAAATCCAGGTCCATGTGGAGGAACCTGAAGGACGTGATGCTAAGTGGAATAAGTCTGTCACACAGCAGATCGTCTTAAAGGGGTAAGTGAAAATGAGTTCATTAACATGGGCCTTAATTCAATATTAATGGTCCTTACAAGAAGAGGTGATTATAATACAGACACCCATTAAGGAAAGACCATGGGACGAGAGAGGGAGAAGGCAGCCATCTACAAGCCAAGGAGAAAGGCCTCAGAAGAAATCGACACTGCTAGCACCTTGATCTTGGACTCCTAACCTCCAGAACTGTGAGAAGATAAATTTCTGTTATTTAAGCCACCCCGGTCTGTTTTAGTATGTTATGACAGCACTAGCAAACTAATACACTGCTCATTTTAATGTAGAACAGTTTTATTCTCCAGTTCCCTGCTCTGAACTCATGGAAGCCTCTGTTGGTAAATCCTTCACCTCATTACGGCTCTCTTCTAAACAAAGGCCATTCTCCCAGGATATCTGCCCGTTAGTAGCACAGAGCACCCGTAGAAGCTTGAAATTGAATCTTTACTTGAATGAGACCAAACTCTTCGGCACACCAGTCTCTAAGTTGGAAGGGAGCAGTATAAAAGTCTATTCTTCCTTAACAAGGAATATGCCACCTCCTGAAAAGCTGGAAGCATCTATAGGCAGATTTTCTTTTGTCTGCTTGCAACAGCAGTTTCCCCTCCCCACGTCATTCCATGCTTTCATTCACCCATTGGTCCAACAGTAGTTTGAGAGCCTCCAGTGCGCGTGCCACTCTGTCAGAGCCGCGCGGCCTGAGGGAAGCCGACCAGCTCCATCCTTCGTGGGACTCACATTCCAGTGGGAAGACAGACACGACAGAGTAAGCAGATCAATGAAACAGAAATTGCCAATCATAAAGGACTGTAATGAAAGAAACAGATATAGGTTTCCCCCACTATCCAAAAGTAGAATATTCCTATGAAAACTTTTGTAAGAAGAAATGTTGAAAAGTGAAAAGGCAATTACCATTAATTTAAATGAAAAAAATGTTGCGCATTCTCAGACCCCCAAATAACCTACCAAATCATACCAAATCCACGTAATTATGTCCAGTTTTAGGCTAAGCATTAACACTCTTATAAGCTCTCTTGGGCCTTTGCGATACCTTAGGACACATCTTGCTAACGGATCCACAAAATAAATCTGGATAAAGCACCAGTGCTCACACAGTTGGAAGAAACAGCGCTTGATGCTGAGTGTAGTTCCCAGAGAAGGATCTGGGTGGGGTCCCATTTCCTGCTCAGGGTGCTCACTGCTCATTGCAAGATAAACGCTGAATGTTATTTTCACATCATCCCTTTTTTGTGAAAGTAACCGCTTTGGATTTCTTTCTGTTAGCAAAAACAGCTACTAATGTAGGTCATGTGTAAAAGCAAAGTGGTGTACAATGAACTTTCTAAAAGACGGGGCTACCTGTACTGTGACAGAGACTCGGGCTAGCACGTTCAAACCACTTTAGTGTTCTGAGAAGACACTAAGTAAATATCCTGCACGGTGGAAAGGAACCAATGTGCCTGAAGAAAAACTAGAGTGAGAGCACTCCTGGAAGGGCTTTTCCGGGGGGTGGGGGATATTCAGGTATATTTTTCTTGCTTAAAAAGGAATGAGGCACCACGCCCACCTAGGCACTGGGAATATAGCAGTGTGTGGGAGGGTGGGATGGGGGGAATGAAACTTTCTATTCACGCAGCTTATGATCTAGTGGAAAGAGATTTAAAAAACAACTCAATGAGTAAACATAGAATACAGGTGATGGTAAATGCTAGGAAGGAAAAAATATGCATAAAGCAGAATAATAGAAAAGAGTAAAGGGGTGGAGGTTGCTTTTTTGTCTAAGAGAGAGAGAGCACGCTTTCCCTAATGAAGTAAGATTTGAAGATTCTCTCGTTCTTCTTCCTTTTTTAAAAAAGAGTTTGGGAAATATCTCCGGCTTGATGGGAGCTATGCAGTATCTGAGGAAGAACATTCAAAAGGCAGGGAAGAGTGAGGGGCAAGCCTGTCCAGACAGGCAAGGAGGTCAGAGGGGCTGGAGACTGGGGGGGAGGCGATGGCAGAGAGGGGCCAAAACTGAGCTGACACGTGCCCGTTTCGACCACAGCCCAGCATTTGGATTTGGTACTCAGTGAGACGGCGTATCACAGGAGAGTTTTGAGCAGAAGAGGAACGTGATCTGATTGATATTTTTACAAGGATCATTCCAGCTTCTGTGTGGAAAACAGTCTCTGTGGGGGACAGAGTGGAGGCTGGGAGAGCAATTAGGAGGCTACTGCAATAATCCATGGCAGAGATACTTGTGGACAGGTCTGTGTGTATTGTGGAGGAGCTGCAAAGCTGTCAGGTTCTGGACACATTTTTGGTGTAGCCAAAAGGGCTTGCCGAAGGGATTTGTGTAGGATGTGAGAGTGAAGAGAGATCTGCTAGGACTTCCAGGTCTGGCCTGAGCAAGTACAGGATGGAGTTGCCATCTGTAGAGCTGAATGGGGCTGTAGGTCTCTGTGCTTTCTTCTGGGTGGAATTCAGTGGTGCTACCCTGGGGGGCTCTTATCTCTACCAGCACTTACTACTCGCCAGTGCAGGGCAGAAGAGAAGGAAGGGAATAATGTTTGTTGAAGGCTTAATATTTACCAGTCACTATTGGGTGGTTTATTATGCATGATCTCATTTCTTGTCCACAAAAAAACCTACTTATTTCATTTTTTTTTAATTAGAAATAATTTTGGAGGCGGGTAATGAAGCAGACCAAGTTAAGAAATGTTCCCCAGGTCCACCAAGTCAAAAGTGGCAGAGCCTCTCCAAACTCAGGAAGTCTATTTGGCTCTCATCCCATTTTTTGAGAAAAGTCCATGGGACAGAAAGCCTGAAAGGTACTGGGAAAGACATAGGGGCCCAGGGCTAAAGAGAGCACTGGGGAAAATGGGGAATCCCAAGTAAACCAGAAAATGATTTAAAACCAGTACTGTTCAGGTTCAGTATCTGGACTGAGCCACATTTTTGCCCCACTCTGCACTTTGCTTTTCTGTTGCCTCCTGTCCCCAAATCATTGCGACATCCCCGGAGGGAGATAGGCAACTTTGCTGTGAAGGCACTGCTTCATCTTTAGTCTCTTCCTCTCTCCGGAATCTTTATCTACTTGTAAATCCAGATATCAGGTTAAACTTCAAGTTTAGAACTTGTCAATTACAAACTAGCTCCTCGTCCTCTATTTCCCATCTCTGTGATGGCATTATGAAATTTCCTGTCAGTTGGGCTTGACTTGACACTTAGAAGTCTCTCTCGTCTCACAGCCACGCAGGTCTGAGACAACCACCTCAATGTCTATAACAGCCTTTCTTACAACCGGAGGTCACTACTGCTGTCATGCCCTCCATGACCTCTCACCTGGATTCCTACAATAACCTCCTATTTCCCATCCATCTCAATCACTTTCTCCTTCCCTCCTTAATTTTTTCTAAAGCTTAGCTCTGATGATGTCACATTATTGCTTAAAAATGGTCAGTGTTTTCCGGTTGCTGCCAAAATAAATACAAATCTTCAGACTCCCATTCAGGCCCCACCCAATTTCATTTCTCACCCCTGATTTCCCCATGTCGCATCTTCTATGAATAACTACAGTAAAGTGCTTTTCTACACTGTTCCCCTCTGACTTTTCCGTCTCCATGCAGTTGCTGACATTGGAATGCCTTGCATTCATCCCTCTGGCCCTACTACGATTTGGAATCCTACGTATCATGCAAGGTTTACCTCCCTCAAATCCTATCTCCTCCATCATTTGCTGGTGACCTCTTCCTTGAGCCGCTTACCATATACCTCTTTTATGGCATTTATCAAGAGACTTACAGTTTGGTTATTTCTTTTCTCACACAGTGGATATGACTTTACAACTACAAATTCAAATGGTCAGTAAATGTCAATTCAAAAACCATATTATATCTGACTCCGAGTCCGAATGCCTCCAGATTGCTGGAGAATTCAGTCTTCCCTAGGGATGAATGAGAACTTAAAGAGGCTAAATGGTCCTCAGATGGAGCCCACACAGTGAGGGCAATGAGCCTTTAGTTTCTAGCCCATTGTTAGATCTCATTGTCCCGGGCTTCTCGGTTCCTGAAGGGAGCCCCGTGGCTGAGACATATTGTATTTCCGTGGTCCTCTCTTCACTCTAAGCCAGGGGTGTCCAAACTGCGACCTGCGGGCCAACTGTGGCCTGCAATTCATTTTTAATTGGCCTGCAGCAAATTCCAAAAATATATTTAGTTTACTTAAATAAACCAGGTGAGGCAATACGTACTTCACTTTGAGTGAGTGGCCCGGCTGTTTGTGTATTTTACCGCATATGGCCCTTGGTGAAAAACGTTGAAAAAAGTTTGAACACCCCTGCTCTAAGCTCTGCCCTGTTTATGGTGCTGTTGGAAGAAAAGACAGACTCCAGCGACCCTTAGACACAGCTGAATTTTATTCCCTTTTCATTTAAGGGAAATTTCTCTCCTCTGTTATCCCTCAAAGATACTCCTTTTTCTCTGCCTCTCTTTACTGTATACCTAATATGTTCACAAAAGTCATAAAACCTTTCACAAAAGATAGAAGGAAGGATTGTCCTCCATAATTCTACTTTCTGCCCTGAAACACAAACCTCCCTGAGGCAAAAGGCACCTGTGAGCACAGCAATCTTCTTAGCCTTGGGGAGGCTGAAAAATCACAAAGAACCAGTGACAAGCTCCTAGCTCAATAAGGATCCCTGCTGCACTTGTCCAAGGTATCTGGCGACAGCATAGCCTCACTCTTGTTTCTATTCTTTCCTGCCAGTGCACATTATAAAGACATCTGGTTTAATAAATGGACTCAGGAGGACTAAATCAGGAAATAAACATGTTTTGTTTTGTTTTTCCTCCATCACTAACGTCAGACATCCTGTTGGTTTTTCCTTCTCTGCTCTCAGACAATATCTCAGGCAGATCCCTTGGCTTTACCTGTCCAAGTATGAGAACACTCTTATTGTCAGTAATTAAGAAATCCAGACCAATCTCATGCCAGACTTTTGCTCTCTCATCTAGTTCAAAGCTTCTTCCCTTTCTCCTCCTTACCTATGCTCAGGAAGAGGACTATGGTCTATTCTGACTCCACGTCTTCTCCTGTCCTCCAGGAGGCTATTGGCGCCTCCACATTCAGAGCAAGGGGTGCATGCAGAGGAGGACAGATGATAGGAAAGGGGTAAAATTGATTATTTAGCCAGCAGTGTTTGAACATCTCTTCTGGTCATTTAGTGCTCTCTCTCGCTCTCTCTCTCTCTCTCTCTCTCTCTCTCTCTCTCTCTCTCTCTCTCCTTATTAGAAACTATTTTTTTTATTTTTTAAGATTTTTATTAAAGTATAGCTAATATACAATATTACAATACAATATTGTATTAGTTTTAGGTGTACCTTGTAGTTATTCAACAGTATCCACCTGGTACTATACCTATGTATTATTGCCATATAATCCTTTTGCTTTCTGTATGTGTGCGTCTTTCAATCTGAAGTGAGTCTCCTGTAGGCAACATGTATAAGGGTCTTATGTTCTTATCCATTCAGCCACCCTATCTTTTGATTGGAGCATTTAATCCATTTACTGTGTTTCCCTGAAAATAAGACTTAGCCGGACAATTAACTCTAATTCATCTTTTGGAGCAAAAATTAATATAAGACCCAGTATATATTATATTATATTATATTATATTATATTATATTATATTATATTATATTATATTATATTATATTATAGACCAGGTCTTATATTATAGTAAAATAAGAACGGGTCTTATATTAATTTTTGCTCCAAAAGATGAATTAGAGCTGATTGTCCAGCTAGGTCTTAGTTTTGGGGAAACACGGTACATTGAAAGAAATTGTTGATAGATATGTAGTTATTGCCATTTTATTATTCATATTATTTTTCGTTTTTGTTTTTTGTTTGTCTTTTGTCTTAAAGAAGTCCCTCCAAAATTCCTTAATAATACTGGTTTGGTGATAATAAAATCCTTTAACTTTTTTTTGTCTGGGAAGCTCTTTATCTGTCCTTCAGTTTTAAATGATAACCTTTGCTGGGTTGTAGATCCTTGCTTTTCATTACGTTAAATATTTTGTGCCAATCCCTTCTGGCCTCCAAAGTTTCTGTTGAGAAATCAGCTGTCAGTCTTTTGGGAGCTCCCTTGTAGGTGACTAACTGCTTTTCTCTTGCTGCTTTTAAGATTCTTTCTTTGTCTTTATCCTTTGGCATTTTAATTATGATTTGTTTTGTTGTACACCTCTTGTTGGACTCTATGGGTTTATCTTGTTTGGGATTCTCTGTGCTTCCCGGGCTTGAATATCTGTTTCCTTCACTGGGTTAGGGAAGTTTTTTGTCATTATTTCTTCAAATAGGCTTTCAATCCCTTGCTCTTTCTCTTCTCCTTCTGGTACCCTTATGGTGTGAATGTTGGTATGGTTGATGTTGTCCCAGAGGTCCCTAAACTATCCTAATTTTTTTGGGATTCTTTTTTCTTTTTGCTCCTCTGATTGGGTGTTTCCTACCACCTTATCTTCTAAATCGCTGATTCGAGTCTCTGCTTTATCTAATCTACTGTTGATTACCTGTAATGTATTCTTTATTTCAATTATTGTAGTCTTTGTTTCTTACTGGTTCTTTTTCATGTTTTCTATCTCCATTTTTGTTTCCTCTCTGTTTGTTAAGTTCTCTCTGAGATCACTGAGTATCCTTATAACCAGTGTTTGGAACTCTGAATCTGGTAGGTTGCTTGTCTACATTTTGTTTACTTCTTTTTCTGGAGCTTTGTTCTGTTCTTTTATTTGGGACATGTTTCTTTGTCTCCTTATTTTGGCTGCCTCCCTGTGTCTGTTTCTATGTATTAGGCAGGGCTGCTATGTGTCCAGGTCTTACAAGAGTGGCCTTACATTGTAGGTATGCTGTGGGGCTCAGTGGCTCAGGCTTCCTGGTCACCTGAGCCATGCACTCCAGGTGTGTCCCTTGTGTGGGTTGTGTGTGCCCTCCTCTTGTAGTTGGGCCTTGGTTTTTGTTTGCACATCAATGAGAGGGATTGACCCTCAGGCTCATTTGTTGTGAGGACTGACTGTGACTACAGTGGAGAAGTTGTGCTGCAGAGGCTGACCCTACAGGGAAAGATCTGCCTCAACAGGGCTCAGAGGCCTGCCTAATCTGCCCCTTGCATGTGTCATCTTTGGAGGCAGCTGGGTGATGCTCCAGCTCATTTCAAAGCTAGATACTTCACGTGCCAGCCTCAGGGCCAGCGGCTGTAGGCCAAGTCAGCCGCAGCCCGTGCCCTGCCCAGGGCCATCCAGAAGGAGCCACAAAGAAATCCCATGGATGAGTGCCACCCACACTGTGCTTGGAAGTGCCCCCAGAGGCCAGGCTGGGAACCAAGGCTGGGTACTGCTAGTCCCAGGCTTAGGGCTGCTCAGAGATACAGGACACCCTTAAGTTAGATGCTGCTTGTCTGTGTTCCATGAACATTTGAGAGACTCTAGGAAAGTCTGCAGCATGAGCCAAGGCTGGTTGTTTGTATGAAAAAGCCCCTGGGAGCAGTTTGGTTGTGCCTGAAAGTTTGGTGTGGTGTGGTCTCAGAATCACCAGGGCAGGTGAATGAACGACATTAGTGATGTTGATAGAGACTCATATATGGCAGCTGTGTCTGCACACCAGGAAGGGGGAATGCTCAACAGGAGCTTCTGCCAGCTCCTGTGTCCGGGAGAAAGCTGCCCCTCTACCCTTATCCTGAAGCTGGACAACTCAGTTTCCTTCCCTCCCCCACCCCCATCCCCATATGTCCCTGTCACCTCTTCAGAAGCTGCTCCAGCGCTGGAGCTCAAAGTGAGCAATCTGTCAGCAAGTCTATGTGCAGGCACCTGGGACTCCATCTCACTCAACCACAGTCTCCACTGGTTTTCACAACCAGAAATTATAGGAACTTGTCTCCCTGGCACTGGAACCCTGGGCTGGGGAGCTTGCTGTGTTGCTGGGATCCCTTGTTTCTTGAGGGGGGACCTCCACAGCCAAGGTATCCCTCCTAATTTTTAATGGTCACACGCAGGTGTGGGACCAGCCCATTCCATGTCTCTACCCCTCCTACCAGTCATGAGGTGGCTTCTTCTGTATGTCATTAGTTGTAGAGCTTTGGTTCAGCAAGATTTCAGGTGACTTTCAATGATGTTTGTTTTATAGTTAGTTGTAATGTTGATGTGGTCATGAGAGAAGGTGAGCACAGAATGGGGTCCAAGCCAGGAGTGCAGTTTCCAGGCTCTCGGCCTCACGTGGAAAGGTGCTGGCTCGGGTAGTAAATGACCATCAGCTGTGATTATTGGATGGTCATCGGCTGTGACTGGTTGGCCAACAGCTGTAACCAGTTGGCCAATTGGCCACTGATGTAACTTCCGTGACTGCGTTGGTTGGTTGGTTGGCAGGCAGAAAAGCAGATGGCGGATTGTGGATCGTGAGGATCCTACTTCGTGTGTCTTGCCTGGCCGCCAGCGAGAATACAGTGGTATGGCTCCCCTATCTATGGCTCCGTGGGTGTTCCTTTTTGGCCTCACCATATCCTGCATTCTTATGTGGGGAACGGGTGCTGAGACCCTGCATGACACATAGCATTTACCTACACTGCCATCTTGACTGGAACTGCCTTCTCTCTCTTTGAAAAAGCTCAAAGGCTGGTTTGTTTTTCTTGTGACAAACATTTGTGGGTTGTTTGAATGACATTTTCCATGACCACACCCAGACTCCCACTCTGTCCAATGCACTCTTTGGGTAATTTCCACATAGCTCTTTCTCCTTGCCAAACTTCTTTCCCTAATGTCCACTTGGCTCCCTAGAGCACATTACGTAGGCTTGCCTGTCTTGCCCCACAACACCACTGAAACTTAGAAGATCAGGCCACTCTCCTTGACCTGCCATCAGGGGTCACCAGGGGCAGCCTCTGTCTTCATCATGTACACACCCAAACTCGTGATCCCATGTAGATTCCTGGCTGTGGTAGGAGAACTGGCACACCTCAGTGTGCATCTAGCTGCGGACTAGGTGAGCTGTCCCTGTCCCCTGGTGGCAGACACCACACCCCTGGCTTCAAAAGGTTCTCTGGCTGCTTCCTTCACTTGGCTTCGGGTCGAAGGGCATTCCAGAGCCTGCTATCCTAACTGACAACGCTCTTCAAAAATAGCCTCTTTGCTCTACCAAATTTCTAGCCTTCTCTTCGACAAGCTGACAGTGGGTGATAGGCTGAGAGTCACATGATCACATTTGGCCACTTAGCAAGTCCTGAGTAGATGTGTCCAACATCTCTCTCTTTGGAACTTGTAGTACTCCTTAGCTATGGTTCTCGGCTTTGGATGTCAGCTGAAATTCTAAGACAGCAGGAAATACCTGTTGAATTAAATAACCTTCAAACCCATTCATTTCTCTGGGTATATAAATGAGAAATAAAAATTAAAGAAAATGATTTTTGATAAAAAAAGAAAATGGACTTAATTCTAATAAACATATTCTGAGCACAAGTGAAATTAAGCAGGTTGTCTATCTCCCACCCTCTCAGGATTGGAAAGGGGCTGTTTATATGTTCTGCAGTCTCTTGAATAGTCTTTCATTATCAATTATAGTAGATCTCTTCTTGATCACTTTAATTTATTACATAACAAATGTTGGCGTAAGTAATTACATTTCAACTACTTGGGGAAAGTATTTAAAAACTTTTTTTTTTTTTTTTAAGTTGCAGTATATGTGCAGAAATTAAGCTCTTCTTAGACTCAAGTGTTAGTCAACTGCTTGCTTTCTTTCTGAACACAGAAAAAAGACTATCACATTTACCTATTTGTTATCTCTCCATGGAAAAAACCAGTTACACAGTGTTGTAGAAGAACTGTTTGCATGAGAGAAAACAGCCTTTAGATTCAGACAGAGCCTTCCTTTCCATCCAAGCAGCTTGGGGCTTGGAGAGCCCGTAAAAGGAGAGAGTTTGAGACCTCAAGTTGACGGATGGGCAGAAAGTTGTGGGTGGAACCCAAAGGTAGGCTCTGCAGGGGCCTGGAATTTAACCCTGTGACCTGGAGAGAGTGCTTGTGTTTGTATTTGTAATATGTTTTTCTTTTAATCATTGAAAAAGAATCCTGACTTTGTGTTTCCAAGAGTGTGGCCCATGGACCATCTGGATCAGAATCAGCTTGAGGGCATGTTTAAATGCAGATGCCTGAGCCCCAGGTAAGACTACAAATTAGAACCAAGGCATCAGGACCCTGGAATTTACATTTTCAACAAGTCACCCATCTCTCAAGTTTGAGAATCCTTGTAGGCTATGCTCTTCTTGTTGGCCCAGACACTGGAGAGGTTATCAGGCTCAGGGCTATTATCTTCTTGTATCAAAACCACCAAAGCTCCCAATTTCAACTTCCAGTCCTTCCTGACAACAGGTTTTCCAGAAATAGTATCATGTTTCATCCCCTACTAGTCCCTGATTCTTTCCCTTTTTTCTTCATTTTCTTCTATCTTCTACTCTTCCCACTTCCTACTCATTGAGATCATAGTTTTATTGAGTCAAGCAAAGTCCTTAAATTTCCATTTTTAGGGGGAAATTTCAATCTGTCTCTTATGTCTCTGAATCAGTTGCACTCTGGCCAAGACTGATTTAAGATATACTCTACAACTAAGATATTCTTTCTGCAAGATTCCTCTCTACAGAATTCTTTTGCCCCAAACTGGAGATGTACTTCTAGAGTCCTACAGTGTCCTCTGGGAAATGTATTTCCTTTATTTCAATAATCCCCTCCCCAGCTGATTAGGTAAACTTTCCTCTGCCTTCCTTCTTTCTTGCGAATAACATGATCATGGAAGAGCAGAACTAGTGGGGACGCTGCCCCATGTGTGTATGGGGCTCATCTATATAAAAATTGGAGCCTCCCCAAATTAGCTTGTCAGCATCACTCTGGTGGACCAGTCTTATATAATGAGAGAAACGTCTGCTCACCAAGCTGCCCGTCTGGCATCAGGCCTGACAAGAACATCCCAGGATATCCCCAGAGGCATGAGTCTAAGGCAGGCTTGCTCTACCCTGTCCATATGGCATTGCTAGCGCAAGCTGGTCCCAAGCACCAGAAAGAGACATAAAGAAATTCCAGATGCTCCAAATCCTAGGCCACTCTGAGACACTAGCCCCATTGGTCCAAGTCTAAGGGCGATATTTCCAGGGAACCAGGTATATCTTACTACCACGGATGCCACACCCCATATCCAAAGGTGGCTGACATGTTTGCTTTTTAACCTTTATGAAGTTGTTGTTGTTTTATTTTGTTTTGAAAGCTTCTATTGATAATGAGAAAATTATTTTCATGCTAGGTATGTACTATTTGAATTATGTCTTTTCTCCTTCCTTCCTTCCTTCTTTCCTTCCTTCCAATTTCTGTCTTTTTCTCTTATACACACTCGGTTTCTGTTGTTCTCATGCAAGCTGCCTTGCTCAGTTGCAAGCTCACTCACTCTTCTCTGTCATACACACCCTCATACGTGTTCTTAGCCTCTCTTCCGCACTCTACATTCTTCCTTACAAAAATAGCATTGATGGGCCAGGCATCATTTTTAACAATTTTTTACTATGCTACCTTAGCTGTGAGAAAAGAGAGAAAGTGCCTCTCAACAGAGAGATGTGCATTTGGTCCTGAAAGTCTATGGCCTGGTCTTCCTCTGTTTTCCCTCCCTGCTTCTCGCTCTCTCTTTCTTTCATTAATATTATTTTTATCTCCCTTTTCCTAGAGCTAGGGCAGCAGACCATAAAATTAGAGTGATCGTTGCACCCAGTCTTGCTGCTCTGGTCTTCTGTGCCCTGCAGGGTTTCAGCTTATGAAGGCTGACGTACGAGGTGTGTTTAACCAGGGTAAAAAGCCTCCTCTTTGGTAGGCAGCAGGCAGTGTTTCTTCATTTAGTCAACAAACATTAGTGAGTACACACTAAATGTCAGGCATTATGCAAAATACTGGGATACAATAATCACTCCTCTGAAAGTATAGGAAAAAAAGCAACTATATAAACAAATAAGAAAGTGATATGTTGAGTTATGTAGAATTGTATCCAAAGTGCAAGCCTAGCAGAGGATAAAGCAGAAGCATTCAGCCTGGACTGGGGATACAGAACCTGGATATCACACCTGGACCTCTTAGAGCCAAGGTTAAATATCTTGTGGTTTCCTTGAAACCGCTTGCCCCAGCTGTCACGATTAAATACACAAGTCAGCAAGAACTGGTAAAAACTGCTTCCAGAACAGGAGGCCTTGTTTCCTAGGGCGTCAGAAAGAAGAGGAACTTTGATTTAAAAGTCAGATATTAGTGGAGCACACAGAGCAGGAGAACCTTTTCACTTATCCTAAATGTCTTGGGAGGTTGCCTAAGATGAAAGAATGCTGCTGAGTGGGTGAGCTGGCAATGCTCATCCCATTCTTTGTTCATATCTGCTAGAGTGGTGATTTTTCATTCTTTTTTTGAGTTTGAGGGTCTGAGATCCTTTAAAGAATCCAATGAAAGAAATAGGGTATCTTGCTTGAAAATATGTGTTGATATGCACACACATGCATGAAACATAATTTTGAATTTGAAGACCCCTAGAATTACGAATCAACCCTCCACATGGGTGCTCCCATGTATACTGACCCTCTCCTTTCTGTTTTCTCGTTCTTCCCAGTCTTGGCCAGGCTGGAACAGCCACAGATCTGTGTGACATAACAGCTAAGGAAGGCAGGAACAAAGAAGGAATGACAAGGGATCTGTTCTTCCTATCCTAAGTTGAAATACTAAACATGATTTTCCACAGAAGTTTGTTTCTATCTGTTGATCACTTTCTAGGTTATCATTAGGTCTATATTTCTGGTACTTTGTGGGTTAATAGGCTGTGAGCTCACCTGGGGACAGAACCACTCATCTTGTTTCTATAGGAATATGTGTTTAATTTGTCCCATCTAAACAACTTGTGAATGAAGCTTTGGAACTTAGTAAGCTGGGAACAGCCTGTGTTCCATTTGTGGAAGAGGAGAAAATATCCTTTTAGACAGTCATGGAATCGGGCTGCAAGCCCAAAGACTGAAAAGGATACACATTACAGGAAAGCACTATTTTCAACTTTAAAAAAATTGAGATATAGACCCTACGACGTTAGGACTCTAAACCACTTGTGTTCTCTGTGGCATAATGCATCAGCACTGTGGCATTGGTAAGTGTACTTCCTCCAGTTGGTAAGCATTTTTACAGAGAAATAGCTCTCTTTTAGAAAATCTTTCTGCAAGGCTGAATAACTAGCTATTTTAATCATTTTAAACCACCTAAGATTTCAGTATTTTG
Organism: Rhinolophus sinicus; assembly: GCF_057876585.1. NCBI lineage: Eukaryota > Metazoa > Chordata > Mammalia > Chiroptera > Rhinolophidae > Rhinolophus > Rhinolophus sinicus. The sequence continues at coordinate 72,742,674 of NC_142501.1, read as the reverse complement.
GATTCTATTTTGGATGCATAGTGTTCTATAGAAACCACAAGTGAAAATGAATAATTCATGAATGATGTGGTACATTTATGATTTATTTACAGCCCAGAAATCCTGGTAACTCAGAGAACATCAGACACCCTACACCCTGACCTGCCATTTCAGGCAGCATTTAGGGGAGGAAAAAAAAGACAAGACAGAATACAGGAGATGTACTGTTAACTTTATATAAGGCAATGAATAAGAAACCTAAATATTTGATGAGAAAGAAATTGAAGGGTGATAAAAATAAAAGGTGGCTGTGAGAAAAGGAGAAGTATCAAGAGATCGACTGTTGGTGCCATGAGAGAAATTGTATACGCTCTTATTTGTTACAGCCTTCTCTCTATGCTTTTTCCTAATTAATTCTTCATGGTATCTTGTGATTTTTTTTTTTTCAGTCTTTCTGAGTATTCCTATTTCCTGATAAAATTTTAACTATGAAAAAAATCCTACGATCCCTGCGATGATCAGGAAAGGGACATAATTTTGTCAGTTTTTCAACAGACGTATTCCTTCGTTGTTTTGCAAACATTTTGTTGAATAGCACAGGTCCCGGTCTCCCCTTACCAGCCATGTTGTCATCCTTAGCCCAGAGGGCCTGAGCTGGGAGGCTATTTCTGGCAGGAGTCTTACTGGGTGGTACATTACATTAATCTGGAGTCACCCTGTCAACAATCAAACAGAGTTATGGGGGGTGGGGGGGTGGGAGTAAGAATGCCATAGTATCTTTCTTTGGTAAAATTATATATATTTTTTCTACACACACACACACACAAAGTAATCATATCAGTTAATTGGGGAAAATGGTTAATAAAACATAAAAATTTATTTTAACATCTTTCAGGAGTTTTCACAGAACACAGCTCCACGTACACTGGGGACCTTAAGGCTGAAGCACCCCCTCCGCCTGGACTTCAGGCCCAGGGGACAATGTATATTCCCTGAGCCAGGACAGGGATCATGTGGGAGGCCTAGCTCCCCAGGCCTGGGCTGACCCTACCATTGCAGTTGAGGTGAGCTCCCAATGAGGAACAAGCTTTGGTGAAACAGGGGTGGTTTCTGGGCTCATTTCCTCAGGGACCACCAAGTTCTGCCTTCTCCATGAAGCCACCTCAGTTATAAACACAAACTCACTGGTATCTTTGTCTTTATTAAAGATATAAAAAAAACCAACTTTAACACATTCCCATTCTGCTGGGGGATTCTGACTGTATAATGCCTCCCTCTTGTATAGATGAAACTGATGGAAATAATCACTCTCCCTGGGAGATATTTTGGCAAATGGTCCTTAGCATGGATTTTACCTCTTTTCTTCAAATATTTGTGGGGGTTTATCTTAGTCAGCTTGGGCTGCTATAACAATTACCATGGACTGGTGGCTTGTAAGCATCATGTATTTATTTCTCACAACTCTGGAGGCCAAGGTGATGGTACAGGCAGATTCAGTGTCTGGTGAGGACCCACTTTTTAGTGGAGCCAGAGATCATCCCTCTCATGTGTCTTCCTGTGAAGGCACTAAGCCCATTCACGGCCTAATTACCTCCTAAAGGCTCCCCCTCCATATACTGTCATGTTCAGGATTAGGGCTTCAACATATGAATCTGGGGGGGACACAAGCTTTCAGTCCATAGCAGAGTTTATTCCTAACTTTAAAAAATCAAGACAGAACAACACACATACACACAAAAACAAGAACTCTGAACAGATCAAAAACACTCAGTGGCTAAGGTCATGGGGTTATAGGAGTCCCTGAGGTCCTGGGTCCCAGCTGCAATGCGGCATTTAACACCCCACACACACACACACACACTCTCCTAACTGCTGCATCACTAGCTGTGGTTGCCCCAGAGACCAGATCATTCTAAGGCTTTGCAGGAAGCATGTCAACCTGTATAGGCAATCAGAGTAGAATTTAGGGTGACATTTGAAGAAAGCCTCCTTGTTCTGTCAACTTTTGCCTTATCCACGCCTGTTATTGGGGCACGAAGCCCACAGGGAGCAGGTGTGAGGTCCACCACAGCAGGTACCAGGCTGAAGACCTCTCAGGAGGATCATAAACGAAGACAAACTGGCTCCATTAACTATGTTGTAAAATAAATGGTTCTTCTCCTCCTTCCCCTCCCTTGGGTTTTTGAGTTGGTCTGCAAGATATTATTAGCACCTATCCTACTCTCTCCTTTAGGACAAAGAATAAAGTCAGTTGCTATAGAGGAAGGTATAAGCGTCATGCTAAACTGAGGTCTTAGGAATGTGCAGGCCCCAATTAAATAGAAAAAAAGTGAAGCAGCCCCCGAGTCGTGGAAGCAATGCTTACAGAATGGAATGAACCCCAATGGGGAAGTCTTGGACTCAGTCTGATGTAGGTATCGTAGTATAAATATCTCCCACAAACCACACACACCACGGAGCCACATCCAACTGGCAGCCTAAGTTATGATGCGTCTACGGAGCTTGAATCTATGTACACCATGTTAACAGGTGACCAATGAGCAGACTGAAAACTGTGCGCCAGTCCAGTTAAAACAGCAGCATCACTGTGGATCTGGTCTCCCTGAAATCACTCACCCCTAAAAGGGTAAAGGTGGGATGTGGGGATGGCAGACTTTCCAAGAAATCTGCTTTTGCTAAGATGGGAAACCTCATCTATGACGCTCTCCAGAGCAAACTGCCAGGATCAGGTCAGTCTTCTCCCATGACCTATAGTGACCAGTGGGGCAATTCACCTAAACTGGGATTGAGTCTAGAGCATAGTAGCCTAAGAGAGAGCCCAGAGTGTCAGCAAGAGAAAAATAGCTAAATCAGGCAGTTTATGTCAAAATTCTGAATTCCTCTGCATGATAAGCACAGTAGAGTGAACCTAGAGGATTCAGCCTGGGCTGGGATTGATCAGAAATATGCTCCACACAATGGCAAATAGGTTTTAACTGGCACACTAGGCCTGCCTGGCTCATAGCTGCTCTCTGGAGCATTGTCTTGATGAGGGTCCTGAGGCTGTTCCTGAGCCCAAGAGGAAAGAGGGTCATGATCAGTGTCTGCCGTAGACCCAGGACGGAAGCGTAATGGTCATGGCCATATACATACCGTCTCTGAACTACACATTGACATTGGAAGTCTGGGTTTAGAAAAGTAGGTTGGAATCTAGTCCTAGAAACTTTGAATATTAGAATGAAGAGTCTGGCATTTATTTTGTGGGATTTTGTGGTTCATTCGGTCAGAACAGTAGTTCTAAAAATATGGACTGTAAATGCCTGTAGCAGGATCCATTCTCTCCGCTTGCCAGAGGGTCTACGCAGTTGTCCTAAGCATTTGGTCACATCTTATACTTAAAGCACCTGAGGGCATTTGAGTTTGTAGCCCTGTTGCAAAAATTAGGAACCACTGGTGGATTGTGAGTTGGGAAATGACACGCTCAAAACATATTTTAGGAAGATTATTCTTGCAGAGATGTGACGGATAGATTGGAGAAGAAGAAAAAAATAGTGTTGAAACTGCAATACCAGTTAAGAAGTCCCCGGAACCCTCCGTGTTGATTATACGTACCTAAACTAGAACCGTGGGAATCAAAAGACTGTTAAGAGACATTGCAGAAGTGACATAAAGGTATACTGGGGGTGCCAAAATAATGTATACACAAGACTTGAATTCATCTTTTGTTATTGGTTTATATTATTACCATTTTAATACTGTTTTTTTTTTCTCTCTTAAAATGTGTATACTTTTTTTGGCACCTTCTGTATTATAGATTGAGTACAGGGGACAGAGAGAAGACAGACTTCAAAATGATGTCAGAGTTGAAACCTGAGGGATGGAGTGGAGACTCTTCGTCCCATTGCCACACATAGTGAACTCAAACAGAGGAACCAGTTTAGGCTGGAATGTGGGGAGGAAGGGGAAGAGCAAATGGATTTTAGAACCCAGTGATTTTTCTGAGAATGCCACTGTTACAGACGGACTCACTCACGACACAGCATTTCCCTGAGAAGAGCTGTGAACTGGACATGGTGTCTCATCCTATCTTTTCCAAGATGTATGGAGGGAATCCAATTTGGACAGCTGGCTGGGTTAAAGGTTTAGTCTGTGGCCATGGAATAAAGCCAGATTAACTGGGATGGAATCTGTGCCCTTGAACAGAAGAGCAAAGGACTCACTGGTGGTCAGCTCCAGTCATTTCTGTTGTAACATCTAATCAGGTATTGGCTTCCTGTCCTCAGTGTCCTGCCAGCTGGATGGGCCCCTTGCCTTATTGCCCTGGCACAGCTATGGATAGATGTCACACTGAACTTGTTTGAGGCCTTATCTCTCTTGATCAAGTGTGGGACTGACAGAGTGAGCATCATAGGGAGTGTGAAAGATCAACGAGTGTAGGTACAGTCTCGCTGGATGCCTCCTAGTGCATCCTGCCTGCCCATCCAGTCTCTGAGCCCTGCTTCCCAATGCCACTTGTGGGGTTTGCTAATGGTACTTACTGCACATCCCCCATCCAATATTCTTTCATTGACGCTTGATGCCAAGACCCATTCTTACCCGTTGAGCTCTGGTTCAGTCATCAGTCAACTTAGTGGCTTGATATAACCTTTTTCTTATTTCACTGGATTCCACAAGATTGACTAGGGCTCAGGTGGATGTCTCACTGGACCCTCATGCAGCTGTGGATGGGGCTGGGGCATCCAAGATGCTTTATTCACAAGTTGGACCCCTTGGCCAGGACAGCTAGAAGCTGGACACAGCTGGGCTACTGGTGGCTGGGTGTCTTGCTTTCCCCATGTCGACTCAGGCCTCTCCTTTTCCATATGGCCTCCTCACGGGGTCTCTCCAGCAGGGTAGCTGAACATCTTACAAGGCACCCAGGGATTTCCAAAACACAAAAGCAGAAGCTGCCATACCTTCTGATAACTTAAACTTGAAATTGGCAGTGTCATTTCTGCCTTGTTGTACTGGTGAAACTGAGTCACACAACCAGCCTAGATTCAGAGTGGGAAAGACTACAGACGATGTGAATACTGGGAGGTGTAATTCATTGGAAGGCATCTGATGGCTTCCCATCTCTTTCAGAATAAAATCCTCTGAAGATCTCTGTGAATCGTACCCTACAGCTTCTGACCTCAACTCCGTCCTCCCTCCCTCCCTCCCCTACTTCTCTGTGACTTCACTGGTCCCCTTGCTTTTCTTCAGCCTGGGAGTGGTGGGATGGAAGGAGGCATTCAGGGAGGTGGTGGTGGGAGCCTGAGTGAGTCTTGTGGGACACGTAGGAATCGTTTATGGAGACAGTTAGTTGATGGTAAGGAAATCCCAAGAGAGAGTAGAACATTGAAGAGCACTGAGGATTTTGAAAATTGCCAAGTGTGTCATTAGAACGTCTATTAGGGTTTGTAGACGATGAGACTAAAAGAGACAGGAGGGGCCAGATCACGAAGGAAATTATGTGCCAAGCCAAAGACTTTTGGTTTAGTCCCCTAGATATTGAAGGGTTGTAAGCAGGAAAAACTTGATTGGATTTGCATTTTAGAAAGAGCACTCTGGCAGTTTGGAAGATGCCCTGGAAAGTGTAGACATTAACAAAACAGAGACCAAGTAGGAGGTTATTACAAAATATCAGGCAAGGTGTGGTGAGGGTCTTAGCGGGGCCGTTCCCATGGTGTGAGTCCCTAGGCAAAATATTGGGGGGGTTTTCTATATAAATTTTTTTATTAAAAATGTATTGCAAAGTTTATGGGTCCATGAAAGATGATTAACTGATGACTTAGAACATAAGTAGAGGAGAGGTATTTATAACGATTTTCTATCCAATTAGTGCATACAAAGATTCTTCATGGTGTCCAGGCCCCAGCTGTTCCTGTTCAGGTCCAGGAAATATCACTTCATGCTCTTTATTTTTAAATACGCTGTTCCTGGCTAATTTATACCTCCCACTGCAAGAAAAATAAGTACAGCGCAGTTATTACTCGCAGTGCCGTGGCTCTTTGTAATCTGTTAGTAGAGCAACAGTATAGATCTTTCTGCTCTTGCAGTCCCCTAACACCAGTTATTTCATGCTGGTTACTTCATTGCTCATGACGTGGCGCCATCCGTCATACTGCCTGTGAACACTGGCTTCCAGTGGTTCCCTCGGAGGTGGTTATGTTGTGCATTGACGATGACCACCAATGCAAGTCTTGCCCAGGGTACGCAGGAAAATGCGAGCAATAATTCATTTTCTACTTATGGGAAATTTATGGTTCAGAACCATACCCTCACTGTAAAATAGCACATATTCCAAGGAACCCTTCTCTTGAACTCTTTAGGCCATAATCACTGCACTCCTAGAATATCATCTTTTACCACACGCCTGCCTTCCCCCTCACCATCTGCAATAAGGATAGGAGAAGAGCCGGTGGGCCCAGTAGGAGGAGCACAGTCCACTCGCTCAAGGAGCATCCATCCCTCATCTGGCCAGGCTGAAGACCAACCTGAGAGCACAATGCCACCATATCAATCAGAGGAAAGAAAAGACGCTGATCAGAGACCCTGCTGCCATGCACAGCAACGGTCTCAAAAGCCCTTGGAGAAGGCGGGCCTGGTCCCTCCTCGAAGACTCCCTGACATGTGGTGGGTAGCCTGCAAAGGGACTCTGGTGATTGCCTTGGGTGCCCATAGCAAGGGGTTGGAGGTAATGGGTTTCCTCTACTGCTGTCAATAACCTTGATTGCTGGAGACCAGAGATGGCACTGTAGTCGGAGCAGGGACACTCCAGAGCCCATGCACATGCCCACAGAGGCAGCTCAAGTGCAGTGATAGGCAGAGGGCTGTCAGCTGCCCAAAGCCGGATTTCTTCTCATGCCTGTTAGGAGTGTCAATAACCCCAGATTAGAATGTCAGCACTTCTCTGGCAACCCAATCTTAAACAGTCCTTTGAAAGAAATGCCACACTGCTCAGTAAAAACAATCTGTGGGTCAGGCTGTACTCCTGGAACTAGGGTCCAGCCACAGGACCTCAGAACAACCCACAGCGGCAAGTTCCACAGTTCCTTGGGGCAAGTGGTGGGCTACACATACCAGATAGAGTTTCAGAAAGTACTCTGAAGAGAAAGAAAAAAAACAGGGGCCAAGAACTATGTAGGGCAGCAGTGCTTTGCCTGGACGGTGGTAATGGAACCACCAGGCAATAGAGAGTGTAGAAAATTTCAAGGAAGGCATTCTGAAACATGAGGCCCCCTTTGCCACAGGGCCTTAGACAGCAGCCCTGCCTGCCCATGTCTAAAGGTAGTGCTTACGGTTTTCAGGTCGCACTGTACTGAAGGGCTGGAGGTTTAGTTAAGAGACTCTTAGAAGATGCTAAGGGAAATGATCCATTCCAAACCCTCGTTTCCCCGTCCCTCTCTCTTGATCATATACATACACGTACATATCCATGTACATATACATATACATATAGTTTTCAGATAAATCTTACAAGGAACACCAATATGTAAAACAGATACTAGCCCAGATCATAGTGTTTGAATTAGGACATGAGGGTTCAAAACCTCGTTGATGTACCGAGTTTAGCACCTCTATGCCTGAGACACTTCTGTCTCTTGGGAACCCTAGGAAAACCTTAGGGCTCCATGGAACACAGTCTGAAAACCACACATCTAAAGAGTGTGCACATAGACTGATAGCGGAAATTAAGGCTGAATTGCTGTTCACCCCACTCTTGTAGCCATCCACTACTATTTCCCACGTGGTGTCTTCTAATCTGTTGGAAAGTTTGTTGAAGAACTGAAGCCACTTTCTTTAGCTTGTTACATTTCCCTTTTTCCATCAGAAATCCAATTCAAATCTTTATTAGGTCTTGCCATTTTCTCCTGCTTCCCATTGACCTACACAAAACTATAAGGAAATTTTAAGGGAGTTGTTATTTTTTAGACAATTTATAGTGACTCTCCTAAAAAAAAAAAAAAAAAAAATGGAAATACCAAAAGATAAAACAGTCTACCTAAATCTTTACAACTTCAATGAGTTGGAGCAAAGTGTGTCAGTAAGCATCACACACCTCTGCTTAGCTCTGCACTGAGGAGGGTGTCGCTACAATTCCATTTAAGACCCACTTGCAAATGACTTATTTTCTCTGGAAAGTCATATAATGTTTTGTTCTTTCTTGTCTTTTTTTTTTTTTTTTTCTAATGCCTTTACCAAATGGCTCCAGGAGGGTTTCACTGTTTTCTGAGAAGAACACCAAAGCTATCGTGCCTTGAGCTGGAATGACTGACAGCAAAGGAGGCCGACCTCAATGCCCTCACACCAGAGATAAAAGGGTTGCTTTGAAATTCTTGCTGACTGGTTGACAGTATTTTCATTATTTCTGTGAAGCCTCACATGGGAAATCTTTTAAAGGAGCAGGATTTTGTGTCCCACACCCAGGAGAAATTAACTGAAATAGTAGCGTCCTGAAGCTTCCAGAGGCTAAAGGCTGACGACCTACAAAAGTGGCTTCACGAAAGATGTAGAAACAAAACTCAAACGAGTTGTGCTGATAACAGATCAAACCTGACCCCTGACTAAAACGTAGAACAACCAAGAGGAATCTCTATTTCAGTGGCCTGCAAGCCAAGGTCTGCCTAGGAATTGGGGGAGGGGTGCAAAGAGTAAGAGCCAGAACAGGGGCAGGGTCTATTCCACCGGTGGACAGAGTACACTGTTGAAAGAGGAGCTGCCTTTTGATCACTTTTCTCTTGGAGTGCTTGTGGAGTGATGCCAGAGGTTTTGGTCCCATGTCTTACCGATCCTTGACAAGGTGCTGCTTTGGGAAAACTGTTCAGACTTGCTCCCTTGTGCTTCCTCCCCTTCCACTATCAACAGTGCCACCTGCAAAGCCCCTTGAGAGGGGAGTTACACGTTATTAGCTCATGCATTTGATCACCCATCAGGCACCCGGCAGGCAGTGCTGTGTGTCACCTCCTCTGAAGCCGCCTTGCTTCTTATTCAGACTTAAGCTATGTAGTCACCATGAGTTTTAAATCTTGTCTTCATACTGCCTTGAGCCTTGCTCTTTACGGTGTTGTGTCTTTCAATGATTTCATCCTTGTGGACACGAATCCTGTCTTATTTATACTTGATTCTCTGACCACATCAGCGCAGCACTTGACTTTTCTGGATTCTCTGATCCTTGGATATTAATTGAGAATCCCACATGCTTGGTAGACTTCAAAACAAATAAACATATGTTGACCGGCCCTTTTGATAACCTCTTTTTTGTGAAGTACCTTTGCCCCCTTTTCTATTAGGTCACTTGGCTTTTTCTTATTGATTTGTAGTACTCTTTATATACTTTGGATAAGAATCCTTTGTCAGTTGTAAGTATTGCAAATATCTTCTCCCACTTCCCTTTTCATTCTCTTTATGGTGTGTTTTGATGAAAAGAAATTTCTAATTTTATGCAGTCCAATCTATTGTTTTAGTTATGGCTGCTGTTCTTCGTGTCTTAAGAAATCTTTACCTAGCCCCAAATCATAAAGGTCCTTTCCTAAATTTTCCTCTAGAAGTATCATTTTCCTTTTCACATTTAGATAGTCAAACCATCATAGGAAAAAGCAATCAACTTTTTCTAGACAGGCATATTATTAGTGGGTTTCCAATGAGACTTGAGAATAAATAGTTCTGGATCCGACCGCATATCAGAATGAACTTTCTCTCAGCCTAATTCAGAGCATTTCATCAAGAGGGCTCAAGTTATGTAAACGAAGACAAATCTAGGCCATAAAGATATATATATAGCCTATAAAGGAAGATGGGCCTTGATGGAATAACATCAGCATTAGTGTTCTAATATGCAGTATAATTAGATTTCTGGTCTAGACTCTTATGAAAACAACACAAGCAGACAAGTACATCAAGTCAAGATTATAATTCACAAAGTGGGATGAGGATATTTTGTGAGGTTGTTGTTTCTTATTAAAGGGCGACCTCTGTTACAGAGTATGTGTTGAGGTCTGATATATATGTGACAGTGCAACATCTTCAATGCCTTTGATTCGCTTCTGAAAGAGAAAGAAACACAAGTGGAGAGAAGTTGGGGTTTATATGGATCCCTTGTTTCCAAATGCAACGTATACTGCATTTCAATCTCTTATTGCCTCAGCTCACCATTAGCCCAAGACTGAAGAGATTGTCCCCCCCCCCCCAGGATAGTAAGTAAGCAAATGACTTGAGCAGCATCCTTTATGCCACATTCTGAGATAGGGGATGATCGTGATTATAAGAAGTCTTGTTCCATTTTCATGTATTAACCATCACTTTGTAAAACATCCACCATGTTGGCCATGAGAAGCTCAGAGTTCCACCCTCTCTGCTACCTTTGCTCTTCCCTCAACAACAGGATCAACAGCAAAAAGAGTCGGTGAGATAGGTTTCTGGGGAGTATAGTCTTACTGGAAAGGTTCAAATTATTCTATTTTAGGGACAATGTTCTGGTGATACTGACTCGATCGGTACTTTTCATCCCACAAGGCGAGATGAGATGAGATGGGCCTAGAAGTTAAGTCTATGGGAGAATAGCTCAAAGAATAAAAATCAGGGAATCTATTAACTAGGAAATATTCATAGCTTCTCCCACTCTCCCCACGGATCCCCTCATTTCACACCAAATGAGGTATCCCCTCATTTTGGGGTCCCCTCATTTTACCCCAAATGGAAGAGTGTGGACATGCTGTAAGCTCTACGTGCCTTTTTCTTTATAGGGACGGAAACGAAGACAGAAAAACTAAGAGCCCAGATTAGTCTGGGCAAAATACATTCACCAAATTGCGTGTGGTCTGCTCTAGGTCATGTAGGTGTGCACTTGGGCTGGGCCAGAGCCCAACAAACTATAACACGCTTTCATTGACCAGTATCATTTTCTGTACATGCACTTCACTCTAGAACAGAATTCAGGTGTGCAGAGTTTCTTGGCATCAATCCCTTCATCATCCGATATTTCTAATAGGTGGCAGATTTGATGGACCAACCAAGCATATTCATCGCCGGCAGTAGAGGCCCTCAGAGATTGAGGGAAGCTTTTATAGGATTTGGTATTAGCAGAAAAAGGGATTCCTTTTGGGTGCCAGCTTGCCCAGGACTCAAAATGCTAGATCAGCAAAGAGGTGTGAAAGCCAAGGTCAGCTCATCACTCAGCTCTGCCTGATGGATCAAGAGCCTCCGACTGCCCCGCTTTGGAAGCTCAGCCAAGGAACTCAAGCCAGGAGGATGAGATCACTGTCACCTTCTTAATGTCCCATGTGTAACAAAAGTAGGTGGCAGGGAGAGTTCTCTTCCCAGAGAACACTCTGTCTTATTGCTTAGTCAAACAAGGACAAGTACATTTCAAATGTGTGACATCTTAGCAGGAGGCAGGTACAGGTCCATAATCCGTTCTCTGCAAATTCCCAAAAGTCTGAAAAAGAGAAGTGTTTTTTTGTTTTTGTGTTTTTTGTAAGAGCAGGGACAAAACTCATTTGGTGGCAAAAACAGTTCTGACATTAGTTGTGTCTCAGAGTTCCTACCCATAAGTATCACATCTGCTGTAGGCATTTTTGTTATTTTAAAACTTGGGTTTAGTTTCACTCTTTGACGAGTTAAAGCTGCCTCTGTAGGTAACAAGTAAGAGAAGGAAAGGAAGAAGGTATCTGTTGTAATCAATAATGTCGTAATTGTCCTGCAGAAGACATATCATGGTGTCTGTCTTAATGAAACATAGAATATCAATATAAAAACAATATACAAACAAAACCAAAATGGCATGTTGTGGAAGATTTCCTGTATAGTGACGATCAAGAACTAAAGAAAAGTAAGAAAACATCGCAAAGGACAAACAGTACAGATCATGACCATGTGCTGGTAAAATGTATTTGACAATGGAGACGTGAACATATACCACTAGTTTCTTGGTCATGAAGCAAGTTATAATACTCATATACTATAAAAATTAAACATTGAAAACAATGCAAATAGTCAGCAGGCAGCTGCATTAGTCAGGGTTCTCTAAAGAAACAGAATCAATAGGATATTATTTTTTAAGTATATACATAAGAGATTTATTTTAAGGAATTGGATCACATGATTGTGGAAGCTAGCAATTCCAAAATCTGTAGGGCAGGTAAACAAGCTAGAAATTTGAGACAGGATTATTGTGTTAGCATCTTGAGGCAGGATTGCTTAACTTCGTGGTTAAGTTATTGCACAGTGATGGAAAATTAATGCTCATAAATTTCAAAATTTTTCAACCATTAGTTTTTGAAATATAATATTTTTCTGTCTTTCTCCTCTTCCTTCTGGGACATCAATTGCATATATATTAGCTTGATATTGTCCCACTGGCACTGAGGCCCCGTTCGTTTCTTTTTTCAGTCTTTTTTTTCTTTCTGCTTGACTTTGGATCGTTTTTATTACTACATCTTTAAGTTCACTTATTTTCTCTTCTGTAATGTCTAATTTTCTGTTAAGCCCATCCAGTGAATTTTTCATGTCTTTTGTTGCTTTCCTCATTCTGTTGATGTTTTCTTTTAAGTATAATACTTGAGCGTACGTATGATAGCTACTTTAAAGTCCCAAATGCTCACTCCCTCATCTTTGTCATTTCTAGATCTGTTTCTATCGATTGATCCTTTTCTTGTAGGTGTGCATTCTAGTTCTCTGGTTTTTCAAGTATTTAGTAGATGGACATTGGATGTTGGAATGTAAAATTGTATCTCGTTGGTCTCCTTCGTTACAGAGTGTTGGATGTTGTTGTGGTAGGCTTGATTATTTCAAAGCTTGAATGTTTCAAGGTTTATTTTTTTAAACCTTATGATGGTGGGTTTAAGATTAGTCTTTGCTTTAAGGCTAGTTTAGTCTTTCTGATAATATGGAATTTTTCTAGGGTATCTAGTAAATGCTTTGGTGTTCAACAAGGACTCTCCATTCTGACTGGTGAGAACTTGAAAGTCTCCCAACTCTGTGTCAGCTCTAGGAGTTATTCAGCATACAGATCCCTGGTCTGGCTCCGCCGGGCCTCCTGGAGTTGCACTCTTTGTATCTGTAGTTTATTCTTCAGCAACAGACTTATGGGGAGCCCTAGTCAGATATCTAGAGCTCTTTTTCTGCATCACACCCTCCATTCTGGTGTACCTGTCACAACTTCCAGCCGCTTCCACCTCTGAGGTGAGTCAATGATACCACCATGCTCCGCTTAGGGTCCTGCTCCTTGTGCTGTGGTCCAAAGCGTGCCTCCACCAGGAAAGCAAGGGGGGTGGAAGGGCTCACCTTACTGGTTTTCCTTCTCTTGGACATCACAGTCTTGCACTGAATACTATCGAATGTTCAAAAACAGCTGTTTAATGTATTTTATCCAGTTTTCATTTTTATAGCAGGAGAGCAAGTCTGGACCCACTTACTCAATCATGGCCAGAAGCAAAAGGTGGAGCAAGTGTTTTAAAGGCCATGGATAGTGCTGCTGCTTCATCATTTGAGAATCTTGGTCTTGACCCATCATCTACTATCTAACTGTATCCAAATGACCAATATATCCACTTCTCTAAGATCTTCAAGAATGTGTATATGTATGTATGCGTGTGTGTGTATACACACCTAAGAGTAAACATATACATACATATGCATACACATAACTTTATATGTGTGTGTATGTAAAACCTTTAACTTAGTTTTAACCTGTGTATAATTGAAATTTTATTGATTATTTCTCTTAAAAATAAAACATAATATTTGGTTAATATTTATTTCACTATTTTATTTACCAATTTGTTACTATATAAATGAACTATAATACTATTTACAGTCTTTAGCACACTTAATTTGAATAGTCATGTTTCACTGCAGAAATATTAATATATTTGCTTTGGGGGATCTGCTCAGGCTTCCATAATAAAATATCAAAGACTAGATAGCTTAAACAACAGACGTAATTTCTCACAGTTCTGGAAACTGGGAAGTCCAAGATCAAGGTGCCAACTGATTTGATTTCTGGTGAGAACTCTCTTCCTAGCTTGCAGGTGGCCAACTTCTCACTGTGTCCTCACATAACAGAGAGAGAAAGATCTGGTATCTTCCTTTATTATAAGCACACCAGTTCTATTAGATCAGGGTTCCAGCCTTATGACTTAATTTAACCTTCATCACCTCTTTAAAAGTCCTATCACCAATATAGTCACTTGGGAGTTGCGGCTTCAACATATGAATTTTTGGGGGACAAAACTGGTTCATAGCATCTGCAGATTCCACTGAGGTATTATGTAAAATATGATATACAAATGCGTAACCTTTCTAAAAATCTTTAAAATTCTAAATTATGAAATATCCAGCCACAAAGGTTTCTGAGAAGGGACTGTTGACTATACAAAAATATCCTATAACTTCTTTCCTTAAGAGTTGGAATTATAGAAATATTGATCCAGAAAATAATACAATTTGAGAAAAATGAAAAGATACGTGAGGGCTGTTCTCCTTTTGCGCTTCCTTTTTTCGAAGAAAACCTGGGCTCTTAGGAACTCAATGAAAGGGGTCTCAATATCTCAGCTATGTTTGCATTTCAGGTTCAGCCTCGTCTGTACTTTTGCACAGAGCCAAGCAGGTCCTCAGATTCTCCACTTACTCGTCAGGAATAAGGCAGGACCGGGGACTCCTATCACAGGCATAGGCTCTTCTGGGTACAACACTCCTCTCTGTTCTGTTCTGCCGCTTGCTAGCGGACTGTCCTTGGGCAAGCCTCGCATCCAAATGACAGCGGTAACAGTGCTTATACCTCTGTAAGGGGTATTGTGAGGATTCAGTGTAACGACCCGCAGGAAAGACTGAGCACAGACAGAGCTTGCCACAGTGTGAGGCAAGCTCTGACTACAGGTGTGGCTATTGCTGTCCCTGCTTTTGTCATTACTGGGAATGGTCAGAAGAGTCGACATTACTTTGGTGTTTTCCAAGGTGGTTCTGAGAAGAAGGAAACTCTCCTACGTAGCAGAAGTCCTCCTCCCTGCCCCTGTCACAGTCACTCTGCCTCTGTCTGTGGCCCTCTGCGTGTGCCCTCTCAGACGTCGGTGAGCACGCTCCTCTCAGCTCCTTCTGCATCTGGAGTGCTCAGGGGACTTTGCATTCACGAGCCTTGGGAAGGAAAGGAAAGGAATAAAGAGCAACACTTCTCAGAGGCAGATGTCTGGAGCCTTCTTTTCTGACGATGATGATGATGACCCTCCTTTCTGTTCCCAGAGATGATTGATGCCTGGAGAACCCCCAGAATAGTCACCATCCACCCCATCACCTCTGTCCAGCACCGCATCCCATCCCTGTGCCGCTTCTATTCCTAAAGGCAAAGCATTCACATGCCCCCGCCCCCTCCACAGTTACTGTTTACCTTTGGCTCTGACTTATGGAGCCCCTACTGGGACAGAGTGACAGGAAGATGCTCCTTCCTCAGAAATAGCTCTTCCTCGGCTCACAAGGGCCTTAAATATCTTGCATTGCACTAAGCCATCTCATCCTCAATCACAGTTATTATCAAAAAGCAAATACTCCTGAGACAGTGTTTAAATTCACACTACCAAGCTGGCCCGGTGGCTCAGGTGGTTGAAACTCCGTGCTCCTAACTCTCAAGGCTGCCAGTTCAATTCCCACAAGGGATGCTGGACTGCGACCCCTGCAACTAGCAATGGCAACTGGACCTGGAGCTGAGGGCCAATGGGCTCTCAACCACAAGGTTGCTGGTTCAATTCCTCGAGTCCCACAAGGGATGGTGGGCTCTGCCCCCTGCAACTAAGATTGAACACAGCACCTTGAGCTGAGTTGCCGCTGAGCTCCCGGATGGCTCAGTTGGTTGGAGCGCATCCTCTCAACCACAAGGTTGCCGGTTCGACTCCCACAAGGGATGCTGGACTGCGACCCCTGCAACTATCAATGGCAACTGGACCTGGAGCTGAGCTGCGCCCTCTACAACTAAGATTGAAAGGACAACAACAACTTGATTTAGAAAAAAGTCCTGGAAGTATACACTGTTCCCGAATAAAGTCCCATTCCCCTTCCCCAATGAAAATCTTTAAAAAAAAACTAAAAATAAAAAATAAAGAGGCAACCAACTGAACGGGAGAAGATTTAAAAAAAAAAAAAAAGAAATTCACACTACTGTGTTTCCCTGAAAATAAGACCTAGCTGGACAATCAGCTCTACTGCGTCTTTTGGAGCAAAAATTAATATAAGACCTGGACTTATTTTACTATAAGACTGGGTATAATATAATATAATATAATATAATATAATATAATACCCAATCTTATTTTATATAAGACTGGGTGTAATATAATAACATATAATACCGGTCTTACATTAATTTTTGCTCCAAAAGATGCATTAAAGCTGATTGTCAAGCTAGGTCATATTTTCAGGGAAACACGGTAAGTTTAAATGAACTATAACATTTCTTGAGGGCAGATTTTCTTAGGGGTCATACAGAGGTTTCATCAACTGCTTTCCTAAAACTCTGGATAGTTCTCTTATTTGTTCCAGGACTGATCTGTACAATGACAGTTCTGTAAAAATATAGGCTGCAAAATGTAGGCTACAAATTGCTGTCTATTCTGTGTCACAGAATGCTCTGATTTAGGTGATCCGTCCTCTCTTTTCAGTCACAGAGTGACTGAAACAACAGTCACAGAGCATGTTGAGAACTACCTGAAAAGATCGCTCTCATCACTTCCAAATACTGTCGGTTATTTCCTGTATCACACCATCAATTGTCTATCCCAGCTTCACTCACTGCATGTATGAGGGTTTCCTGTTAAAGTTTTGGGTTTTTAGATTCTTTTTTTTGGAGGGGGGGAATATTGGGAAAAAATGTGTTTCTCCAGGGCCCATCAACTCCAAGTCAAGTCGTTGTCCTTCAATCTAGTTGTAGAGGGTGCAGCTCAGCTCCAAGTCCAGTCGCCATTTTCAGTCTTAGTTGCAGGGGGTGCAGCCCACCATCCTGAGCGAGAATTGAACAGGCAACCTTGCTGTTAAGAGCTTGTGCTCTAACCAACTGAGCCATCTGGCAACCCCCTGTTAACGTTTTTCATACCCATTTGTAAAGGTTACATGGAAAATTTCAGGCTGGATTTAAATAGAAGGGATTGTAGTATGGAAACTCAATATTAAAATTAATTTAACTGGTTTCTTTTTAGTTGTTTTAATGTGACTACTAGAAACTTTAACATTACATAGGTAGCTGTATTTCTATTGAATGGAGCTGCCTTAGAGATTTCCAGTCATTTTTTAAAAAATGAAACATATATGTACAATTTAAAAATACATTTGGGGGGTTATTTATATGCTTTCCCTAAGCCTCAAGTTCTCTTTGTCAAGCACCTGAAGTCACCTCTTCATTTACTGAACACGAAAAGCTCAAATGCTTTGAGGATTAAGGAGAACAAAAGAGGGTCAGAGAAAGGGAGCTGGTCCCTGCTGGCAGTGTCCTTTCCTATGCTGTGATGTGAGTTGGCCAAATGATGCTCACAGTTTGACATGTGAAAGGGAAGAAAACATGTAATTTTTTAACCCTAATGTCCTAATATCCCTGTCCTACCCTCTTTCCATCATCTGTCTTCTAGGAGGGTGAGAGACTTTGGGTTGGGAAGTTGAGTGGCCTTTGGCAGGGACTGGAATGAAGTCCAGGAAGCTGGCTCCTCAGCATAAACAGGTAAAGACAAAAACACTCCGAGAGTAAGTATCCGCTCATGCTCGGCCGGCATTAGTAGGAGCCAGTGATCTTGGTCTAGGTCAGTGGGATCCAGAGAAAGTCAAAGTAGTGCAAAGTAACCTTCATACACAGAGAAGGAAGAGTAAACGAATGACCACAATATTCTCCTGATGGATGATGAACAGGCCGTCCACCAAGTCTTGTCCCCAGTGGCAAAGTTGCAGTATCAGTTATTTTTTTCTTAAAGAACTGAGTTCAATTTTCTCTCTCACTGTTCACGTGTTGTCAGTTTGCCATTAAGAAGTAAATGATGTGTAAAGCTGAGTCTATGGGGATTCTCCTTGTCCTCCCACAGATAATGTGCAGTGTGGATAGAAACATCTAAAAATGTGTCACTCATTCATTTCTGTGGGTGCCATATTCTAAGTAGTGTATCAATGACATGCCTTGGGAGTTATTACTAACTGTTGATAGAATCATTCCTAGATAAACTATAGATTCTGAGTTAATAAATGTCCTACATAATATCTTGGAACATTTGTGGGGAGTGAAAAAAATTTAAATATCTTGTTTTGAACATGAAATCCATACTTTACAATTTGATATATTTAAGCACAACATATATGTGGAATCAGAAATTAGGAGAGCATTTCTAGACTAGTTTAAGTTACTGAAAATATCATTTAAGTTATCCTGTTAAGATTTTAAGACTATATTATTTTCTTGGTATCTGATTTACTCTCTTTCCATGATTTGTTTGTTACTTGAGGGTAAAATAATTGTGTGCATTTTTTTGGTTTTGTTTTGTTTTTCTGACACCAAATATATCATTCCAACACCAACCAATTCTCCAATTCTCTGATACCAACCGGTTTCCAACAATTCAATTCAATTCTGACACTAACTACCCAGAGTTAGCACAGACCCCACAGGTTCAGACTCCATCTACAAATGGGGTCCCTGGGCTACCCGCACTTCTGTCTATCAGTTCAGTGCTTCCCACAATTTCCCCCTCAGATACCATAATTTGTTGTGGTGACTTACAGAACTCAGGAAAGTGATTTACTTACTATTACTGGTTTATTATAAAGGGCGTAACTCAGGAAAGCCAAATGGAAGAGATGCATATGACAAGGTATGGGGAGCTGGGGTGGGGCTTCCGTACCCCTCAAGCCTTACCTCTCTCCCAGCACTTTGATGTGTTCGCCAACCAGGATGCTGTCCACACCTCACCATTTAGGGGCTTTATGGAGGTTTCATTATATATCTGTACGTTATTGCTTAAGTCAGCAGCCACTGGTGATTGAACTCACTCTCCAGTCCCTTTCCCCTCTCCAGAGCCAGGGGTGGAGGTGGGCCTAAAATTCTAACTCTCTGATCACACAGATGTTTGCTGGTGGCAAACAACCCCCCATCCTGGCTATATTGGGCACTCCCTGAGTCATCTCATTAGCATACATAGCCAGTAAATTCCAAGAGTTTTAGGAGCTCTGTACCAGGAATCAAGGACAAAAACCACATTTTTATTATATCTCTAAATGATCATGATAAATAACATTAATCATTAACTTTGTTGGATGCCAGAGTGTTCTGAGTGCTACATAGGCATTTGCTCACTGCTATGAGGTGGGGGCTGACAGGCAAAGGTGGAAACAACGTGTAACCCGTGGAGATTTTGACGTTTGACATGGTAGATGGAGGGTGGGGCACAGGAACCGGTGTTTTTAGTATCACTTTCCAGGATTCTAGCTCAGGTGCCCACCGATTACTCCGCGGAGACAAACTATACCCTTTCAAGCAGTGTAAACGCTCTTCTACCCTGTTTAGTTCAACGCTGCAAAAAGGTATGTTTTCATTCAGATTCAGAAACATCTAATGTATATTCTCTAACGCTGATATATCTAATGTTTGCAAAGGATTTTATTCTGATGCTATTTTGGTGCTCTAGAACTCAAAAGGCATTCAAGCCACTTTGGTTTCTGAAACAGAGAGCACAGAAGTACTTAATATGCTCTTGGGCCGCCTATACTTCACCAAGAGTTACACCTGAGCAATAGATCAAATATCTAAAAGCAGAGCTTCTCAGCTTCATCATTCTTGACATTTTGGGCTGGATAATTCTTTGTGGGGAGCTGTCCTGTGCATTGTAGCATGACAAGCAGCATCTCTGGTCTCTACTAACTAGACGCCAGTAGCTTGCACCTCCTTCCTGACCTCCAGCTGTGAGAACCAAAAATGTCTCCAGACTGCCAAAAATGTTCTCTGGGGGCAAACTCTGCAGTTGAGAACAGTGCTCTAAAGGAAATCAGGGAAGTGTCCCATGATAACTTCCCTTCTTCTTGCTTCTTTCCCTTTGGTTAAATAGTTTTGTATTGCAGGGAAATAAGCAAAACATCAGAGAGCTAGTTAAAGGCCACATTACATTCAAAGTAAGTAAGAACAAACACCTGGATCCTCGCTGGCCCACCAGGTGCCTTCTGGACCTTAAGTGGGAGGCTGGGGGTGGGTCAGAGATCCTTGCCAGCTGCACTTTCTTTCTCCAGCATTTCAAGTGACCCTGAAATGGAGAGTGAATCATTCTCATCCACCTTCATTGCAACTGAAAGTTCCCAAATTAGATTGTTGAAAACATCAACTTGACAACTGGACCCAGGATTTCCAGGACCTCAGGCAGATCCATGGTAAGAGGAATTACAGCTTCAGAGATATCGCCAACTTTATTAATAGTTTGCCTCAAGTTGTTGAGATTGCCCCAGGCAATTCTATCCTTGCAGGATAAAGCCAGGTGGCCAGTCCACTTGAAGAAAGATAAGTGACTGATCATTGATTTCTTTATAGATTCAGGAACTTGATGTGTAGCAAGCAGGAAGAAAACAGAAATAAAATTTTCTCTTCACCTTTGCTGTCCAGAATGTGAAATTTGTCCTCTTGGAATCTGTTTGGATGATTCAGTTTCCACAGCATGATGGAACTGTGGAAACCCTTATCAGTTTTTCAATATGAAATGAAAAGGGGTTTCCTGAAATTGTAATCATAACAGGCTGACAGGGCCCCTCTCCCTTGACTGGGCCTGGGCACATATAGTTGGAGTAAGTGGTCTGCGAGGGGTCCAGGAGTGAGGGCTGCCACAAAGGCTTCTTTCCCTAAAGCTGCCCCTACCCTTGTCTAAAATTAGACAACCATTCAGATGAATGAAGTTATAGTTTGCAGCCTTTCCAAAAAATGCAAACATCCCTGGGAAGGTTAACAGTTAAGATGACATCAGTCAGTCAATCGTTACTGTGAATTAATTCATTATCTGGCACCAAAATAAGACATTAGTAAGGCATTGAGACATTGGAGGACATTTTGAGGGAGGGGGAAGGGAGAGATAGTTTGGGAGATGATATTTTAACACAAATTATCTAGAAAGAAGAGTCTGAGGCAAAAATTAAGTCGAACAATTTCTTTTTTCTCTATAATGCTTTATTACTGTTGCTAGTTTAAACTATAAAAGTAGCACATGCTAAATAAAACAATATAGAAGCGTATAAAATGTAGTCTCCTCCTCCCCAAATTTACTTCCACTGCCATGTAAATGCCATATTAACATTTTTTTTATTGAGTATCTTTTCATTGGGCTTATTGGGTATGGTTTTTCATGTTTATACAAACTCACGTCTGCGTGTATCATATACATGATACGTGTATGTAGGGTTTTATGAGGTTTTTTCTTTTTACAAAAACATGATCATTCTATATGCTTAGTAATTCATTACGAACATCTTTCCAAGTTAATGCCTTTTCCTCATTCTTTATAATGGCTGCATGTATTCAATGATATAGTCATATCATTATTTATTCAACAATTTCTTTGTTTGTGGATATGCTCTTTATTTCCTGTTCTTTACTAGTAAAGATAATGCTTCATAATATAGTAATCAATAAGTAAACTGTGATGTAGTCATATAATGAAATACCATAGTTAAAATAGATGGACTAGATATATATGTAACAACATGTTTAGTTCTTAAAAACAATCTTGAGTGAAAAAAATACAGAATACAATTACTTATTACATAAAACATTAAACATATAAAATGAAACTATATATTGATGATGGAATGTATGGATGTAATAAAAATTTTAAAAGAAGAAAACAATAATGCTTCAAAAAATATCCCAGTACCTATAGCTGTGTATGCTGGTGCTTTTATTTCAGTAAGAAAGATTTATAAAACAAAGATACTGAGAACACTTAGGGCAAAGAGAGCAACTTTCTGTTCCTGTTTTACCTGACATGGTTTGGAGGAAATTTACTATCCTGTTTGCCAGCTTTAAACATGTTTCAATGTGTCTAATTACTTAAATTCTATTTGGAAAAGGTAGAGATATAAGAAAAATAATAATTTAAAATCCTTCTTCCAGTGTAACACTTGTACAGAACACAAACTTCAGAGGAATTTGGGACATAGTTAACCTGACTGTTCACTTTTCTTATCCTACAGCCTATATTTTTATTTAGGGTGGCAGAGCCTTGCTCTCACTTTGATAGCGTCCATCTTATTGATGGTATGATCCTGACTCTTGGAAATGTAAACACTCCAAAGAGGATCTGAGAAAAAAATTTTCTTACTCGTCTAAATACAAAGCTGGGACAGTGTATCCACCCCAAAGAGATGCAGAATAAAACAATCAGGACTAGAAAGGTCTGTGACCTTGGATTTTCAGTTCCATATAAACCCAAGTTTTATGTGGCATAGAGATCAAGGATGGAGATGTGGAGTGTAGGAGACAGTGAGTGAGGATGTGGACACATGACCCAGCGCTGCCTCCACGCCTGAAACTGTTCCTTGGAAGGTGCTGTTCTATATCTGGGCACGTACGTGTCAGCAGCCCAGCAGGTACAGGACTGGGAGCCTTGCAGGCAGCCTCTCTGGAAACAGCCTTGGTTGCAGTTTGTGGCTGTGACTGTGCCCTGGTTTGGACTCTCCCCCTGCAACTCCAGGAAGCCTGCTTGCTCTGTGTCACTCCTCAGAGAGACCATGCTGTTCAGCTCTCCCACATCCTTTGCCAGGCAGTTTGGCAAGAGCCACTGGGGCAAAGTAAAACAGAGTCCCTGCCTCTCTTCCTCCTCCCTCCCTCCCTCCCTCCCTCCCTCCCTCCCTCCCTCCCTCCCTCCCTCCCTCCCTCCCTCCTCTGCCTCTCTCTCTCTCTCTCTCTCTCTCTCTCTCTCTCTCTCTCTCTCTCTCTCTATTGAGATGTAGTTGACATATAACATTGTATAAATTTAAGGTGTACAATGTATTGATTAGCTACATTTAAGTATTGCAATAGGAGTACTACTGTAGCTTAGCGCACACCTCTATGGTCACGTAATTAACCCAACGTGGTGAGAACATTTAAGATCTTATCTCTTAGCAACTTTGAAAGTCTATAATAGAGTATTGTTGACTATAGTCACCATGCTGTGCATTAAATATCCAGAATTTATTCATCTTCTGGTTGCAAGTTTGTACCTTTAAACAACATCTACCCATTTCCCCTAACCTCTAACCCCTGGTAACCATCATTCTACTCTCTGTTTCTAAAAGTTTGGCTTTCTTAGATTTCACATACAAGTGATATCATAAAGTATTTGTATTTCTCCGTCTGAATTATCTCAGTATAATGCCCTCAAGGTCCATCCATGTTGTTGAAAACTGCAGAATTTCTTTCTTTCTCAAGACTGAATAATATAATAACATGTTCTTTATCCATTCATCCATTGACAGATTTTTTGGTTGTTTCCATATCTTAGCTATTATGAATACTGGGAATGCAAATATCTTTTCGAGATCCTGCTTTTACTTCCTTTGAACACACACCGAGAAGTGGGCTTGCTGAATCATATGGCAGTTCTATTTTTAATTTTTTGAGGACTCTCCATACTGTTTTCCATAGTTGCTGAACCAATTTATATTCCCACCAACAGTGCCCAAGGGTTCCCTCTGCTCCACATCGTTACTTCTTGTCTTCTTGGTGATAACCGTTTTAACAGTTGTGAGGTGATATTCTGGTTTTGATTTGCATTTCCCTGATGATTAGTGATGTTCAGCATCTTTTCATGTACCTGTTGGCTATTTAGACGTCTTCTTTGGAAAAATGTATATTCAGTTCCCCTGCCCATTTTTTAATTATGTTGTTTGCTGGGTTTTTGTTATTGTTCTTGTTGTTATTGAGTCGTATGAGTTCTTTATATGTGTTGGATATTAACCCCTTGGTAAATACATGATTTGCAAATATTTTCTCCCATTATATAGGTTTGTTTTTTATTTTGTTGATTTTTTTCTTTTGCTGCGTGGAAGCTTTTTTACTTTGATACAGTCCCACTTGCTGATTTTTCTTCTATAGCTTGTGGTTTTAGTGTCAGAGAATTTCTTAAATATGTATTTAAAAAACCTCTCATCCCATTTACTTGTCAGAATTCTCCCCTTTAGGTATCTTACCTTAAACATTATCTAGTTGCAGAGGTAACAAACTGAAGTCACCCTCTGAATCCTTTCTGAAAGGAAACAGAGTATATGTGTGGAGCTACAAGGGGACAATGAGGAAACCACCAAGTTAAGCATTACCTATAGACCCCAAGTTCTGGGGAGGGATTCTTTACATCTTCCTGCCCTATTGCCTCTCTACCCTTGAAACTGTCTTTCATGGTCATTGTAAATAACAAAAAAAAATGGATCAGATGTTCTTTTTCTTTGTTCCTATAGCTCACTGTTCTAACTACTATCTCAGAATTTATTGCATTCCTAAGATTTTAAAATGAAAGTATTAACGAAGTCATGTTCCAACTGATACTGAGACTCTTTAGGTCCTTAACTCACTAATACAAAGCCAAATGTATTGTATATTCTCACTAAGCCATGGGCAGTATGATTTGGCTCCCAAAGTATACACCAGTCTTTAGGTACTAAACCAAAACCAATAATTTTCAAACTACACATCCGGACTACCTGACTTCCCCACAAAAATCAAATAGCATGTCCCGCTCTAGTTTGGGAACCCTGTACATATTTTTAACCTACCATTGTAATAGAATGACCAATATCAGCCTACAAGAGTATTGATTTCAGAATTCAGGGACTGTGTTTTAGTCATCCTTTTATTTTTAGCTCCCAGTATAACGCCTTGCACATAGTAGGCACACAACTAATATTTGTCAAATGGTTGTGAAATGAAAAAATGAAGTGGGAGAGAAAACCAAAATTTATTGAACAACTACTACATGCTAGGCTCTGGGGTAAGTGCTTTGCAAAAATCATTGTATTCTTTGGTATTTGTTAGTGTTCTGCATGCTTTATGGGTCCAGGAACCGCACTGGGACTAGCGGAGACTATAGGAAGATGCATTTCCGTTCAACATTAAGAACTTTATATTGTCCAAATCTGACTACAGATGGAGTTGGCTGCCTCCATCTTTATGAATTCCCTATGACTATACATAGATTGAAGATGTTATATGGGGACCCAAGCTTCAAGTGGAGTGGGGGCTGTCAACCAGGCAGGGTCCCACACTCAGATGCCTACAGAATCCAGGAACAAAGCATAAATAAGAGAAGAGGACAAGTGTAAGAAGTACTCATTTCCCCCTTAACACCGAGTAAAGTAGTTACAGCATCATGACAAACAGGGGCTGGCCTTCAGCTTCTAAATTGGAAATAGAGAGTAATAGGGTCTGTGCATAGTCCTTCTGACGAGGACAATTGCTATTTAGCATCAATAGCTTATGTGCAGGAATATGGGTCCTGTGTTGAGAAATCTTTCTGTTTTTCAAGAGGAGCCGGGAATTCTCATTTTTATGTAAAACCGCCTGATTCTTAAATGTGCTATCAAAAATTCCATTGGGGAGAAAAGAAAAAACACTATGAGCCACACAACATGTCTACACATTTGGCCGATGGTCAGGTTGTTATCTCTGCAACTAATAATGTTTAAGGTACTTTCAACCCGAGAGTCTTGAAATATTTGCCTTATGGAATGGTGATAATCCAGTGTTTGGTTGTAAATGATAAATCCCGATATTTAATGACACTGTCCTAGGTTCCCAAACTTTCTACCTTGAACTTTTACACAAGAGGATTCATTTGTGCTGGTCCTATTTTATTTTACTGCTTTCTGTCATCACCATCATCGCATCAAAGGCTTGTCTGATTATTTTATGTCATTTCATCAGCCACAGGGTTGATTGATAACATGGGCAGAGAAAGTCAGATAATCTCATTATGGCTTCCAGCACAGGGCTCAGCTCTCAGGGGGCACAGATCAACTACAATGAATTAAAACCCTGTCCAAGGTGCTGCACCCGTGTGTGACAATATTGTGACAGTTCCCGTTTTGTATTACCTTTCCAGGTGTTCTCTTAGCAAAATTGGAGAAGGCCCACCTCCAGTGAATATCCTTTGACCATTAGGTGAAAACTGACCTAGAATAGAAGCTTTTACTTTTTTATAAAATAAATTTGTATAATTTTTTTATATATATAAATCAAGAAGAAGTTCTTGATTTGGGTTGATGGAAGATGTTTTCTGTTATCTGGAATCAGAAAAAGTTGTGCAGAAACCACAAACATCCTCTCCTGGGAGGATATAGTCCATGTCCTATGAGGTTGCAATTGTTGATTTCTACGGAATGACCTGGAATGGCTTAGATCAGCTCTGCTCTGGGCTATAAAAAAAATCCCAAGTCCATTCCTTTCTTTGTTTTCTTTGTTGATGTCTTAGTTCATTCGGGCAGCTATAACAAAGTACCATAAACTGGGTGGCTTATAAACAACAAACATTTATTTCTCACAGTTCTGGAGGCCGAAAAGTCTAGGATCAAGGCAGCAGCAGATTCAGGGTCTGGTCAGGACACGTGGTAACTTCACATGGAAGGGACAAGCTAGCTCCCCGGGGTCTCGTTTATAAGGGCGATAGTTGCAATCATGAGGGCTCCACACCCATGACCTACTCACCTCCCAAAGGCCACACTTCCTAATATCATCACCTTGGAGTTAGGATTTCAATATATAAATCTTGAGGGGACACAAATATTCAAACTATATGATTTGGGTTATACTTTTTCCCATTCCAATGGAATGATCTTATTTGCCACATTTACAATTTTGGTATGTCCTAGAGGAGGCTGCTTGGCCAACTTTTAGGGTTGTAGGATTTAGAGGTAACTTCTGTAAATAAAACGAAACCCTGTGGTTCCATGTGGTCCATCCTCTTTACCAGGAAACAATTAGGGTGAAGGATAAACCTATGGTAATGAACAGACTGAGTTTTCCTGGAGCATGCCTACTACATAGGTCTTTATAATATGGCTCAGAGTGTGCAGTGCTGGGAGACAATTGTCCAAGCGTCTTTCTGTGTCTGCCGGTGTCGCAAGTTAGATACCGACGGCCCTTTGTTCCAAACTATCTTTTCTTGATCGTTAAATAGTGTCAGCTTTGGAAGATATAATCTCTGCCTCCAGAGCAAACATCAGTTTTTCTTATAACTCTGGAAAATAAAGATAATGCCTCTCTCCAGAGTAAAGAATACGCTCGGTGCCCATTATAAAAAATTCACATTCCCTAGTCTCAGGGTTTGTCTCCTATTGTACAATCCTCTCTGTATCCATGTATCATCTGGCCTTCTTCATTTTGCTCTGTGGGAATTGGTGAAAAATGCTGATACTCTGGCTAATGCTGTTGTAAATAATAAAACATCTTTTGGGGCTGATCCAGGAGACTTTTGTCTTTTAGTATCCACAAAACTGTACTGGGATAAATTGTTAGCTTGTAAATACAGTTAAGTGTCTGACATTTAATTCTTGACTAGCAACTGATTCAGTTTTCAAGAATTTTAGATCCACAGGCAAAGAAGAGGGTACCAAAGTGGCTGGATAATGGATCCTGATTATCAAGGGGAAACTGGGTTGCTGTGGGGTAGAGAGAGCTATTTCTGGAGTCCCAGGGGGCCTCTGGCAGCATCCCTGAGAATGGGGCCAATAAAAACCTTTAATGGAAAGTGGCCGGTTAGCTCAGTTATTTAGAGAGTGGGGTAGACCAATGTTGCTGGTTCAATCCCCACATTGGCCACTGTGAGGTATGCCCTCCTTAAAAAAAAAAAAAAAAAAAAAAAAAAAAAAAATGAGTGAATGAAGGAGAGGCACTAGATGTAAATCTTAAATTTTAAAAAATGGAAAACAGCAGCAATCCAATAAAAAAAAAGACAATGGAGGATTCAGAGTTTTGACAGTAAATGTGTAGACCATTTCACTAGGTAAAAATACAGAACACGTGGCAGAATAAGGAATTTATAAATATCAAAGATGGATCTTGAGCAGATACAGAAATGAAGACCATGGCAGTGGCAGTTCTGCATATTTTCTTCCTGGCTAATTTTCTTTTTAATCCCCCCCTCCTTTCTCCTTATTGTTTACTTTTATAATATAGTCTTTAGGTTATCTAATGTCAGATAGGACTATGACTGAACTAGAAGAAAAATCAACATCATCCAGAGATGGATACTGTGATCATCGGCCATAAATGAATATCACTACTCCTGGGACTTGGTGCTTTTATATTTGAGGGGAAAGTGTTAGAGCACCTTCATTTGTACGAAGGATACTTGTATTTTGTCAGGTAGAAGCATAAAGATGTTAGTGTTGAGGTGTGGATGTTCAAGTGTATATATATGTTTTTCTAATGTGCTCTCTCTCTCTCTCTCTCTCTCTCTCTCTCTCTCTCTATATATATATATATATATATATATATATATATATATATATATATATGCTCTCTCTCGCTCTCTCTCTCTATATATGTATAGATAGATAGATAGATAGATAGATAGATAGATAGATAGATAGATAGATAGATAGATAGATAGATACAGAAAAAAAGAGAGAGAGAGAGAAAGAGTTTACATGTATTCGTGTGTGAATGCAGATTAGTCAAAGGGGAGAGATGGTGCTGGTTAATTTACCTGTTATCACTGGGTTCCAAATCTACTGTTCTTTACCAGCTCGCTTCCTGTTGGGTTTGCGAATAGAGCACATTAGAAAAGGGCAGGATGAAGGGACAGGGGAATTCCTTCTTCCTGCTTGCTGTTTCTGTCAGCATTACTCCAGCAACAGCACTTCATCCCAGGAGTGTTAATTGGTTACAAACTCCAGCTTCTTTCTGGCACCCCTAGGACCAGTCATATTTCACCACTTCCGAGGTGTCAGCGCGAGCTTGGCAGCTCTACGGCCTGAGCTCCAGAGCCATGACCTCTTCTCCAAGCTTCTAGATTCTGTTAACCCCCACTTTCCTTTTGTTTCCCCCAACCGTAGTAGTGGTAGCTGTTTCCTGCACTTGTTATCTCTGCAACACCTCACTGATCTCCTTTTGCTCTTACATCCCCCCAACACTTATGTAACTAGTTTCTCACATTAACTTTTCTATATTGAAGTACTGAGTGCAATTCCATGTTCCTGAGTGGACCCTGTCAGACATAGCTGACTTTGAGATATACTCTTCAATAAGATAAACTCTTATTTATATTTCTATCAGAGAATTGCACTGTAGGTGAATATTAGTGCTACTTAAAGTTGCCAATTTGACTTTTTTGAAAAGATGTTTATTAAAATATAGCTAACGTAGAATGTTATATTAGTTTCATGTATGCACAATAGTTATTCAACATTTATTTACCTGAAGAAGTGATCACCATGATAAGTCCAGCAACCGTCTGACACTGTACCATGCTGTCACAATATTACTGACTACATTCCCCATGCTGTCCATTACATCCCCATGACTTATTTGTTTTATACCTGGAAATTTGAACCTCTTATTTCCCTATTTTGTAACTACCAATTTGTACTTCTTAATTCCTTCCCTTTTCTCACCCATTCCCAACCCCTGTCCCATCTGGCCACTATCAAAATCTCCTCTGTATCTATGAGTTTGTTTCTGTTTTGTTTGTTTATTTTGTTCTTTAGATTACACATATAAGTGAAATCACATTGCATCTGTCTTGCTATCTGACATGCTTCACTCAACACAGTACCTTCCAGGTCCATCCATGCTGCCGCAGATGGCAAGAACCCATTCCCTTTCCTGGCCAAGCAATATTCCATTGTTTATATGTATCACCTCCTCTTTATCCATTCATTCATTGACAGACACCCAGGCTGCCTCCACATATTGGCCATTGTAAACACTGCTACAATGAACATATGGATGCCCATGCCTCCTCGAAGTAGCATTTTGGGTTTCTTCGGGTAAATACCCAGAAATGGGAATACTGGGTACTTCTTTGTCACTTGTTATGGCCTTTGTTTTAAAGTTTATTTTGTCTGGTATAAATAATGCTACCACAGCTTTTTTTTTTTTTTTTTTTTTTTTTCCATTTTCATGAAATATTTTTTCCCCATCCCTTTACTTTCAGTCTATATGTGTCTTTTGATCTGAAGTGAGTCTCTTATAGGCAGCATATGTAAGGGTCTTGTTTTCTTATCCATTCAACTACCTATGTTTTCATTGGAGCATTTAATCTATTTACATTTAAAGTAAGATACGTAGTCATTGCCATCTTTATTATTACTCATATTTTTTATCTTTTTTCTTTTCTGTTTTTTTTTTCATTTGTCTTAAAGAAGTCCCTCTAAAATTCCTTGTAATACTGGTTTTGTGGTGATGAACTCCTTACCTTTTTCTTGTCTGAGAAGTTCTTTATCTGTACTTCAATTCTAAATGATAGCTTTGTAGGGTAATCTTGGTTGTAGGTCCTTACTTTTCATCAGTTTGAATACTTCCTGCCAATTCCTTCTGGCCTGTAAAGTTTCTATTGAGAAATCAGCTGATAGTTATACGGGAGCTCCCTTGTAGATAACTGCTTTTCTCTTGTTACTTTTAAGATTCTCTCTTTGTCTTTAACTTTTGGCATTTTAATTATGATGTGTCGTGCTGTGGGCCTCATTGGGTTCATCTTGTTTGGGACTCTCTGTGCTTCCTGAGCTTGTATATCTATTTCCTTTGCCAGGTTAAGGAAGTTTTCAGTCATTATTTCTTCAAATATGTTTTCAATTCTTTGCTGTTTCTCTTCCCCTTCTGGTACCCCTATGTTGTGAATGTTGGTATGTTTAATGTTGTCCCAGAGGCCCCTTAAACTATCCTTTTTTTTTTTTTTTCGATTCTTTTTGCATTTTGCTGTTCTGATTGGGTGTTTTCTGCTACGATCCTCTGCTTCATCTAATCTACTGTTGATTCCCTCTAATGTGTTATTCATTTCCGTTATTGTATTCTTTATTTCTGATGGTCTTTTTTCATGTTTTCTATTTCCATTTTTATGTTTCCTGTCCCTTTGTTGAAATTCTCCCTGCTGAGATCATTGAGCATCCTTATAACCAGTGTTTGGAACTCTGCATCTGATAGATTCCTTATCTCCATTTGTTCTTTTTTTTTTTTTTTTTTTTTTTTTGGTGCTTTGTTCTTTTCTTTTATTTGGAACATGTTTCTTTATCTCCCCATTTTGGCTGCCTCTCTGTGTTTGGTTTTATGTAGGGCTTCTATGCCTCCTGGTCCTATGTAGTAGGTATCTTATGGGACCCAGTGATGCAGTTTCCCTGGTCACCAGAGCAGGGTGTTCCAGGTATGTCCCTTTGTGTGGGTTGTGTGTGCCTTCCTATTGCAGTTGAAACTTGATTGCTATTTGTATGTCAATGGGAGACATTGACCCTCAGGCTGATTGGTTGTGAGGCCTGGCTGTGACTACAGTGGAGGAGCTGTGGTGCAGGGGCTGGCCCTACAGAGCAGGGTTTGCTTTAGTGGGGCTCTGGTGCCTGCCCAGTGTGCCCTTTGGGGGTGTCACCCTTAGAGGTGGCTGGGTGATGCTCCAGCTCAGTTCAAAGCTGGCCCCTGGGGCTGCCAGCCCTGGGTCTCCTGGGAGAGGATCCACTGCAGACCAAGTTCAGCTGCAATCTGTGCCCTGCCTGGGGCCACCTGGAATGAGCCACAAAGCAATGCAGAGATGACTGCCATGTGTGCTGTGCTTGGAGGTGCCTTGACAGGTCAGTCGCAAACCAAGGCCAGCTGTCACTAATGCTAGGCTTAGGGCTACTCAACCAGAGGAACAGGACACGCCAAAGCCAGATGCTGCCTGTTTGAGTTTTGTTAATCTTGATTTTAGGAAAGTCTGCAGCATGAGCCAAGGCAAGCTGTTTATGTGAAGTAGCCACTGGAAGCAGCTTGGATGTGCCTGAAAGTTGGGTGGGGTGTGGTCTCAGGGAATCACTAGGGCAGGACAGACAAAAGGTGATAGCCAGTTTGATGGAGACTCAGATATGCATCTGCGTGTGTCTGCATGCAGGGAGGGAGAGTTTTCAACAAAGAAATAATGGTTTCCACCAGCTCTTCCATCCAGGAGAAAACTGCCCCTTCAGCTCTCACCCTGAAGCTAGACAATTCAGTTCCTCCCCGTGTGTTTCTGGTGCCTTCCGAGCTGCTGCCCCAGTGCTGGAGCTCAGAGCAAGTGAGTCTGATGGTGGGTAAGTCCATGCGCAGGCCCTTTAAGAGAATTACCTGAGAGTGCAGCAGCCCTTCATCTCACTCAGCCACAACCTTTCCTGGTTTTCACAGCAAGAAGTTATAGGGACTTCTCTCCCCAGCACTGAAACCCTGGGCCTGGGAGCGGCTGGGTCCCCTTGCTCCTCAGCAGGGGACTTCCACAGTCAAGATATCCCTCCCAGTTTGTAATGGTCACACACAAGTGTGGAACCAGCCTATCTGTGTCTCTGCCCCTCCTACCAGTCTCAAGGTGGCTTCTGTATGTGGTTGTAGGGCTAGACTTCAGGAGAGTTCAGCTAGACTTCAGGAAATACCCAATAATGGTGGTTCTGTGGTTTGGTGGTAATTAATGTGGTCCAGAGAGGAAATGAACACAGAGTTTACTTACTCTGCCATCTTGACGAGAAGTTCAGTTTAACTTTTATAATGTCACTTGAGGCATGAAGTTTGATGAAGAAAAGTTAAAATTATGAGCAAATGTGTATTTTGAGGTAACTTACAAATTTCTGTTACTATCGTATTTCTGTCATTGTGTTTTCAAGTGGTCCTTATAAACAGCATTTAGGACAGTTTTTTAAATTTAATTACTCAGATTCTGATTTTAAGGGGCAAATTCAGTTCATTCACAATTAGTATAGAAACTTGATATATTTGATTTTAATTCTTCCATTTTACTCTGATTTTTTTAAATTAACTTTTCTGTTGTTTTCTTTTTACTTTTCTCTATTTTTGCTGGTTTGGTCATCCTAAATTCCATCCTTATTTCCCTGAATAACTATGTGACTAAATAAAAGAGTACATTTTTTTTCTTTGAGAAAA
Source organism: Rhinolophus sinicus (assembly GCF_057876585.1). Taxonomy (NCBI): domain Eukaryota; kingdom Metazoa; phylum Chordata; class Mammalia; order Chiroptera; family Rhinolophidae; genus Rhinolophus; species Rhinolophus sinicus. The sequence continues at coordinate 72,709,640 of NC_142501.1, read as the reverse complement.
ACCAGAGTTTTAAAATATTATTTTTCTAATGTTCATGATCTGATTTATATGGTTCTGCCAGGAATCTGTTGGGAAAACTACATTGGCAGAATAGATTCAGAAGATGTCTTCCTGGGTACTATAGACTCCACAATGGTGAGATTGCTTTGGCTTTCCATTAGATACTCCCTTCTTGCCCTGTGCACACACAGGGCATGCGCGTACACACACACACACACACACACACACACACACACACACACCTCCTCTAAAACATAAAGAAAAGTAAATTAAAAGGGAAAAGTTGAAATCAAAAACGTTCTGTAATGAAAAGAGCTTATGACCTGAATTGACTTGAAAGTTGTTGCCTGCCTTTATAGTCTGATATGCCTTGGTATGCTTTTTCCTCTCTCAAGAAAGCATTGCTTATACTGACAATACTGACAAACTCCTGTTCATCCTTTGAGAAGCAGCCCAATGGTCTTTGCTGTAAATCTTTTCCTGACCACCCTATCCAAACCGTCTCTATGCCCTCTCCACCGCTCATGCATGCCTCCATTACAGCCCCTAAAACATTGTTTGCAATTCTTGTCCTCTGCTTGAGGCTACCTGTTGTTTGAGGGCAGAAACTTCAGTTCATTTATTACTTTATCTTCAGTACTTAGCACCAATGCTTAATTAATGCTTGTTGAGTAAATGAATGTTTCACTAACAGTAAACAATTTATGTATAGCAACATATTTCTGGCATCTCTTTCATTTTAGCTTTTTTCCTAAAGCAACAGAAAAACAATTTCAGAGTTAATGTTGCCTCTAAGGAACATAACTAGTATCTTCAGTAGTCTTATTAATGTATTTCCCCAATATTTTGAAAATTTGAGTTGAGCCCTTCTGCACCCAAGTCTCCGCTCCTCGAAGATTCTTTGGCAGATTTCCACGTGTGTATCAATGACTAACTATCTGAAGTCAACTTCAACCTTCTTGCTCCGTGGGAGCAAACATTGGCCACTAGCCTAACTGCTAGTCCCACTAGCTAAAAGTATTTCCAGTGAGACATCCTGAGGGCTAATGCAGTTTTTGGTAATTTGAGGCCTTTTCTTTTCTTTTCTTTTCTTTTCTTTTCTTTTCTCTTCTCTTCTCTTCTCTTCTCTTCTCTTCTCTTCTCTTCTCTTCTCTTCTCTTCTCTTCTCTTCTTTTCTTTTCTTTTCTTTTCTTTTCTTTTCTTCTTTTTCCCCAGAGAGGCTTTCATGAACCCCTATCCTTTAATCTAAAGTTATCTTTTTAACTTCCACTTCTCTAGGTTAAAGCCTTTATTTAGCATGACAGCCTCTGAGTGTTCTCCAACTCTGACTGACATTCCACTTGATTATATGTTCAGTCAATACCTAAAATCAATGCAAAAAAAAGTGAAGTCAGAAGGTTTGAAACATAAATCCATTAAGGCCTGACATATTCTGGAAATTTTAGTGAATAGCACACAGTCACTCTCTGCTCCAACTACAAAAATAACACCATAGTTTTAAACTAAAATAAGTAACTTGGACCTCCTTTGTAAGAAAGTCATCATTTTAAAAAATGCAGAGAAACCATTGGGAAGCAATTTCTATAAATTCAAGCAAGGGCTCTTCATTACAAGAGTGAAGATAGTTTATTTTCCTTTTCTTATCTGTTACAGAGGGAGGTGTAGGGGAGGAAAAATAATTTTCCTCTACACTTCTAAGTTCTTCTGGCTGGTCTAATAATAAAACTGACATGAGAAAGATAACAGGAGAAAATAACCACATATTTTAGGTATGTAGATATGGGGTTTCCGTAAGAATATGGGACCTGAAGACAAATCGGCCGTTGAGGCTTATGTGTAATCTTGAGCTAAGGTGAAGGGGCTAGTGGTTTGGATTTCAAAAGGAAGGGAGGTGATTCACAGGTAGATGAGAAGGAGCAAACATTCAGTAAACAAATTCTTGCCAGGCCCCCCAGAAGCAATGGGACACAGAGGGGAGTCTAGCAAACAGACTTTGCTAGGTTCCTCCCTGTCTGCCACACTTAGTTCCTATTAAAGTATAGTTGTCTATGATGATAGGTCCCTTCATAGAGCAGGTCCTCTATCTAAATTCTTTTAGGCAGTTTGAGGGAAGGGCAAAGATTCTTCCTTAGTCTTTTGTTTCTTCAAAGTACGCAGCTTAAAATAATCAGTATGCCCAAAAAGGCTTGTTTGGAGGTGGCAAAACTCAGCTCCACCTCAGAGATAATACCAGAAGATATTTTGAAACTGGTCAAGCAGATGTTTCGCATTCCCAGTTATGTCAAAGGTGTTCCTACTACTTGTTATCTGTGCCGTTCTCCACCACGAATGTTCTCTCTGCTTCTCTTCTGTCTAGGTACTGAAATCTTCTTTTTCCTTCGACACCAGGCTGACGCCCTGCATCCTGGACCAAGATAATTGGCTTCTATTAAGAAATAGTATAATTTCAACATTCAATTTGTCCATATTGGACTTTGTGCTTGTTTGTTTTCAAAGAACTTTTAATCATGTAAATATTGTTACTGTCAATGGAGCAGAATATGCCACCCAAAATATGTCACTTTGGTATATTGATTATTTTGAGCTGTAGACACTTGAAAAACAGTAAAGGCAAGGAGAGGCTTTCTCTGAACTCCCCTTACCTGCCCCTTACTCAGTTGTCATAGATCCCCTCTCAGGAGTTTCATCAACCAGGGAAGATTGACTGTTATCACAGAAAAGACTTTGTCACAACTATCCCCATCTATTCTTCTAAGGGCCCATTCATCTTTCCTAAAAATCACTTACTCTCCCCAAAAAGGCCTGCATCCCCTCTCCACTTTTCCTTTTAAGATGGTATTCCTGACTCTTAAAGCTGTTTCTTTGAGTTACTCATTTTTCCTGGGTATCTCCCATGTATACATGAGGCGTGCCTGTTAACAAATTTCTTGTGTTCCTCTTGTTAATCTGTCCTTTATTACAAGGATGTCAGCTAAAAATTCAGAGGGTGGAGAGGAAATTATTTTCTTCCCCTACAATTGTTAGAATGATATGAAAAAAAGTCACAAAATTGTTTCTTCTAAATCATCTGTGATACATTTTTAGAAAAGTAGGAAAAATATGCCAATATGTTAAAGTTAAAAATTGAAAAAATAAGCTCATTGAAAATCCATACCCCTTCACCTAGATCCAATACTGCCCCACACTTTAGAGGGCCCTTTATGTCCTCCAGCTTTGCTCGTTCGTAAGGCATAAGGAATATTCTAGGACAAGAGGCACACCCATCTGAGCTCATCTCCACCCACAGTCCTCATTTTTATTCCATGCTTCAGGTATCATAGGCCCCAGAACTCCTGCTACTTTCATATTTTGGGGCGGGGGGTCTGACTTTCTGAGTTTAGGCCATAGCCACTATGCACACCCTTGGCCCAAAGGTGGCCAAGAAACAGCTGTTTGTGGAAGTAGGAAGCGGTGGTATGGATGTATCAGGGAGAAAAAAAATAATTTCCCTGTCTTCTTCTAAGTTCTTGGCTAAGACCCCTATAACAAAAGACAGATTAATAAGAGAATAACAGGAGTTTATTAACATGTATACTTCATATACACATTGGACATACTCAGGGAAAAATGAGTAACTTAAAGGTTTAGTTAGAACTTGAGTTTATATAGTATTTTAGCAAAGAAACAATCAATGTTTATAGAAGTGACAAATCAAAGGTAAAAAAATACTTTGAGTCTCTATGGGCAGCAAATAATGGGAAGGCAAATAGGTGGGAAACTGATAGTAGATATAATCTGCTTAGTAAAATTTGTTATGTAGATTCCTCTGGTGCCATTTCCAGGTAGATAGGGTCTCAAATTCTCTCTGGTGGTTAACTTTTGTCCTTCCTGGTAGAGAGAGCAGGAAAGACAACTTATGTCCTGCTTCTAGGCAAATAGAGGGAAGAGGGGGAGCCTTTCTTGTATCTGTTTCTTCTCCATTGCCTTCAGCTCAAAATTATTATTATACCAAAGTGGCATATTTTAGGGAGTGGCATTTCTACCCTTCAGATGGTGCTTGACTACATGAACTGAGGTGTTCACACACGTGCATGCGGCCCCTTATGATGCAGGATGGACCTAGGGGTGGGAAGAAAAAGGGGACTGGCTGCAGGCCGGAAGACCAGGACTACCTCCCCTTGCATTGCTGTATTCTAGCATGAAACTTATAGGGGTTTGTGAATTCTAAATTTGAACTTGACTTCTAGATCATTATGAAGATATATTGGTCAAAGTAGAGGATATAACACATATCATTATTTTGTTAGTTTGCCTTACAATTTTAAATATTTAGACACAAGGTGTATGAGCTTCCATTTTTACTTTTGCCCCAGGCCATGCAGGGTTAGGAACAGGCCTGCTTAAATATATGAATTAACGTTTTGCTACACTGGCTTGCTCTATCTATCTATCTATCTATCTATCTATCTATCTATCTATCTATCATCAGGTTGGTGCAAATGTAATTGCACTTTTTAAATTTTTTAACCTTTTAAACCGCAATTACTTTTGCACCAACTCAGTATCTATCCATCTATCATCTATCTATGTCATTGTGCCTGTTTTTAAAAATGTTGGACCATTTGAAAGTAGGTTGCAGACATCATCATGACACTTTAATTACCTCACTATGTGTTTTTCTAAGAACAAGGATATTCTCCTATATGACTACAGTACCATATCACATGAAAGAAGTTTAATGTTGCTGTAATAAAATTATCTAACATATAGCCTACATTCCAACTACTCTGCATTGTCTTAAAAATGCCCTGTTGAGAGTCTTTTGTTTGGGGTTCCCCCCCAATCAAGGATCCAATCAAGGATTACCCATTACATTTGTGTTTCATGTTGTGTAGTAGTGAAATGATGAAAACACCAAGAAAGCCTTTCTCTTATTATAAACAGAAGTCAACTTAGATTCCTCACTGTAATTGGTGGAAATGTTAAAACACTAAACACATTTTATGAAAATAGAATACCAAGTCTTCAGAATTTTAAGGGAGTGTGGGGAGAATAAATGCCTACAGCTTTCAAGCTTTAATTTCACAGGTTTTTCCCCGGCTGTTATTGCTAAATGATGTGCATCTACTTTTTTCTTTTGTAGGCTTCTGCTATGGCTTGATTAATTTGACGTCATTAATCCTAAAATTTAAGAGGAATAAAGGCAATGTCAGATGAGGGAATTTTTTAAGTAAATCAAACCTTAAGCCAGTTGTGCTCATGTGATTTTAATGAACAAATTTGTGCTTTTGCATATTTGCAAATCCTTGCAGTATTAAATACTGATTTTCTTACCTCTCTTTTGGTCCAACTTTTCTTTCTGTGTCCTCATGTGTGGCAGTAAAACATTGATGTTTATGAAAACTCAGTCATTTGCCGATAGCTCATTCTGTTTCATGGCAACACACTGTAATGTTATAAGCATCTATCTTATACAATTTTATTCAAAAATGAAAGTGTTCTTAAGAAGAAACACATTAAACAGACAAGCATTGGGTATTAGAGATCAATACCCTTAGATATTCATTTGGAGTTTTCAGTATGTTTTTATTTGAGCCCAAGAGTCTATGGAAAGACTAACTTTTTAAAATATGAGAAAAGAAGTATAAAGGCCTTTTCTAACAAAATCCTGACTTCCTAAAAATTATCTTCAAATGATTTGCTTTATTCTTAAAGGCACAAATAATTGAAGATCAGAAATATAATACAGTTGTTGCCTTTATCCACGGTTTCACTTTCCACAATTTCAGTTACCTGTGGTCAACTGCGGTCTGAAAATACATTAAATGGAAAATTCCAGAAATAAGCAATTCATAAGTTTAAATTGCACAGTGTTCTGAGTAGGGTGATGAAATCTCACACCATCTGGGAGGTGAATCCTCCCTTTGTCCAGTGTATCCACGCTGTGTAGATTACCCACCCATTAGTCACGTAGTACCTGTCACAGTATTGCGATGTTTGTGTTCAAATAATCCTTGTTTTACTTAATAATGGCCCCAAAGCACAAGAGGAGTGATGCTGTCAATTCAGATATGCCAAAGAGAAGCTGTAAAGTGCTTCCTTTAAGTGAAAGGGTGTGTACGGGTAGGATAAAACATATGTATAGAGTTCAGGACCGTCCAGTTTCACATGTCCATATGGAACGTGTCCCCCACGGAAAAGAGGACTACTGTATTGTCTACGAGGTCTAACAACTAAGTTGAGAACTTCTTGCAACGATGTTGCTAACCATTTTTTATATCAGAGGGATTATTCATTATGAATTTGTACCAAGTGGACAAAGAGTTAACCAAGTTTACTATTTGGAAGTCCTGAAAAGGCTGCATGAGAAAGTTAGACGACCTGAAGTTTTCACCAACAATTCATGGCTCTTGCATCACGACAATGCACCAGCTCACACAGCACTGTCTGTGAGGGAGTTTTCAGCCAGTAAACAAATAACTGTATTGGGACACCCTCCCTACTCACCTGATCTGGCCCCCAGTGACTTCTTTCTTTACCCAAAGGTAAAGGAAACATTGAAAGGAAGACATTTTGATGACATTCAGGACATCAAGGGTAATATGACGACAGCTCTGCTTTTCAAAATTGCTTTGAAGGGTGGGCTAGGCACTGGTGTTTGTGCATAGCTTCCTAAGGGGAGTACTTTGAAGGTGACCATAGTGATAAGGTATGTAGCACCTTTTCTAGGATGAGTTTGCAAACTTAATTGTCCGACCTCATATGTAGTGTGTTGTGTCAATATAGAAATTTAATATTCAGTGAATCTTCCTGTATCTAAGTCAATGCTATTCAAAATGTAGTCCATCGGCAGGTGCCAAATAGCAAATTATTTATTTTCGGTTGTTGACATAAATTTCTAGGCCCAAGATGGAGCCGCTCCTGCCCTGGAGCCACGTCAGCAAATTGAAACTTAGCTCTCATGTCCCTGTAAAGGCTCCACTTGGCCAGAAACACAGTATCTCCCATCAGCCAATCCCAACACACCAAGCCAATGGGCTCTATACTTACTTCCTTGTTCCTTCTCACCCCAAACAAGGCTAAGTATGGGGCTCTAATCCTTCAGGTAGTTTCTGTTTTTTCTTTTTTTTTTTTTTTTTTGTTCTTTATTGTTTATGCTATAAAAGCTTCCTGGCTTCTACCCCATTTTGCAGTTCTTCAAAAGGAGACTGTTAGCTTCATGAAGTGTTCAAGTTTGTTTTTATCACCTCGGTTGTATTCTTTAATCATTTTTTAACACCGTCTGTAAGGAAATACACAATAAATTGAGAGTAAGCATTTGAAAACTTACAAACCAATACATCAGAGTGCTTTTCTATATGTTGAATCTAAGAATAGAAACCTGTATTGTATTTCCTATATATCTTTATTCCATTTTTCTTGTTTATTTTTATTTATTTATTTATTTATGTATTTTGTATTTTATAAAACTGTGAGTTCATGATGGATTGGGAAAAGAAAAGCTGGTTCTTTACCTTGGGTAGTTTGAGAAGCACTGTCCTGAAAATGGTGTTTGGCAGTAGTGTGGAATAGAGTATGTGTGTGTGCGTGGGAAAGAGGTGAAGCAGAAAGTCATTAGATCAAAGAAATATCCTGTGTGAAATAGCTGGAGTTGAATAACTAAAGACCATATATATTTAGGCATTGTTCTTACAATTTCTCAATATGATGCAAATGAAGTGGTTCAGAACAAGTCCCTCCAAAATATGGCACTTTGACATGGAGCTTATTTTGAGCTGAAGTCAATTAAGATACAGCAGACTCAGGGAAAGCTCTTTACTTCCCCCTTAACTGCCTAAAAAAATACATTTCTCCATTTGTGAGGGAAATCTGCAATTATAAAGGCAAGTACATTAGAAAGGGTTGGGGTGGGGGGGATCTATACCAGGAAGAGAGCTACTACCACAGATCATTTTTTTTACCGAAGAAACTTACTACTAACAGGGCAACCTTTGTTTATCAAACATTTTCTCCTCTCACCTTCCCATGAATTGCTTTCCCCCCTTTGAAGCTCCAATTGCCTTGTTCCCTTTTGGGTCTCTATCTATCTTTATGGGGCCCCTCCTACACATATGTAATTAAATTTGTTTTTCTCTTAATCTATCTTATGTCATTTTGATTGTTAGGTCAGCCACAGAACCTAGATAGGTAGAAGGAAAAATTTTTCCTCCCCTCCACAAACAAATTCATAAGCCAGCAAATGGGTTAGTTAATCTCTTATTATTATTTGAAACCACTTTAAGGAAATAAATGAAACAACAAAAGATGTGCCAGGTCACAGCACTTGAACATTTTTAGTATTTTTTTCTTCTCTGATTTATTTTTTCCTCTCCACTCATTTTCCGCTTACAGTGTACACACTATTCAATAATGGCTTCCCACGTTACTAATCTAGGGGAGGGAAAAGTAATTTTCCTTTTACCCTTCTAAGGTCTACACTGGGAACCCTGTACCAAAAGACAGGATAACAAGAGAAAAACAAACAGAAGTTGATAACATGTGTGCCTCATGGATGCATGGGAGATTCCCAGGGAAAAAAATGAGTAACTCAGATCTGGCTTAGAATTCAAGCTTAAATACCATCTTCAGCTAAAGACAAAAGAGAGAGGGTATGGAGGAGGCCAGTTATCAGGAGGAAAAGTATAGTAAACAAGAGTAAGATTTGTTACACAGATTTAAGTTGGTACCTTCTCCATTGATAAGAGTTTTTTGTAATTTACTCACCCTTCTCTTCCCAGTACAGAGAAGGAGACACCCTTACACCTGGAGATTTCTTTATAAATATTAATTCCCTTTACAAAAGGGTAACTTCTATTCTGTTTTCAGAGCTTCTCCTGTGTCTGTTGTTTCTCAAAATAATCCTTATGCCAATGAGGCATATTTGGGGGTCACCCATTCTGCCACCCTTCACTAATCATTAGGGTCAATATCTATATTCACTTCACTTTTGCCTCAAATTCTTTCATCAAGATGTGTGAACCACTTGTCTCTTTCTCGTTAACTATTCTTTATTCGTGCATCTCTTTTACTCCTCCAAGCAGTCCTTTTTCTTTCATTTCTCTCTGTTCTTCCTTCCTCCATCATAGCAGTTTCTGAAATTCCATTTTTTTCTGAAAGACTTTCTTCTATTAACGTCATCCCACTCAGGTCACTCCACCAGACAATGTTAGTGTTTAGATATAATTGTATGTATAATTTAAATTGTATGCACTAGTTTGCAATTGTTCTGAAACCAGGTCCTTGCTGGCCACCCACTTCTGCAACACAGCCCCTGTGCATTCTAAGGTCCTACAGAATAAGAGTAGCTACTTTCATTCTACAGCTGCGCTGTCTGAGATAGTAGTTATATACATTCAAATACTTAAAATTTAAATAACATTAACATAAAATAAATTAAATTGGCATTAAATAAAATGTAAAACTGTGTTCCTCAGTTGCATTAGCCAGATTTCCAGTACTCAGTGGCCATATGTGTGGCTAGTTGCTACCTTATTGGACACTATAGGTATAGAATATCTTCATCATAGCAGAAAGTACTATTGGACAGCACTGTTGTACTATTCCCCACAACACCTATCATAGCCCTCTATTTATAGAAAATAGTCGACAAATGAATATGTAACAAACAATATAGAACATATGGTATTACTAATATATTACTCATATCCAGAAAAGTCACATTTATGAGATCTCATAAAAAATATTAAAGGATTGGAATGGAAATAGATAGACATTGAGAGACCTTTAAAACAAAAATACCAACAATAAAAATAAAAGAGAATACCTGCCCTATCTATTTTCACAGTTGTGTGTGTGATATTCTTGAGAGAATAAAAATGAGAGGTTCCATGAATTGTAGAACCTTAGACAAGTATGAGGTATTGTTTGCACATGTACAACAATTTGGCTATTGTTCCTGATTTAAGACAAGAAGAGATGAAATAGAGATTTGCAATTGTTTGAGAAGCACTGGGTCCTTTCCCTCATTATTTTTTTTTTTTCGCTGTATTTTGCCATAGAGTTTGCAAGACTCAGTCTCTCCAGGGGAGCTGAATACTCAGGAAGCACCAAGACATGCTGCTTTCAGAAGTATTAAGATGCATCTGGAAACAAAAGCTTTGAGCCCTGTGACTAGCTGAGCTTGTTGGCGGGAACATGTCATCTGGTGAGTAGCATTTTTGTGTTCTGAATTAGCTGCCCCAGACAGCGAGGCCACAGACTCTCTGGGCCTCTTTCCTGAGGGACTCTGAGTCGATGGCTACCCTTCAGTACTGACATTGGACCGCCACTCACTTTTCTCCCATTCTGTTTTCTTTTCAATTGAATGCAGGGGTCACAAAATAAGAGCATTTTGGGGAGGATAGACAAAATGGTTTTGCTCAACAGAATGTAGAGTTTTTATGGGAAAGTGTTGCTGTTTCATGTATAATTGAATAAAAACATAATGTCTGTATTGGTACAACTGTAAGCAGCATAGAAAGACTCTCAGAGTTCTAAAAGGCATTAAATATTATTTAGCCCAAAGATGAGGAAAATCCCGGCTAAGAAATGTCTGCTTAGGAACTACATCTTTATCACTAAATGTCCTAGCAGGAAATAGACAGCACATTCCAGCTGGCTAACTGGAGAGTGACTATTGACAAAATTGTGGCAGTCTTTATGGAAACCAAAAAGTAGTTTCGCAGACTAGCAGTATCAGCGAGCACCCTACCTTACCTGTATCTGAGGGGCAATGGAAGGCAACAAGCAGTTCCTGGAGCTCTGAGAGAGTAGCTGTCTCAGTTGGCTGGGGCTATTATAAGAAAACACCATAGACTGGGTAGCTTAAGCAACAGAAAACTGTTTCTCACAGTTCTGGAGGCCGGGAAGTACAAGATCAAGGTGCTGGTAGATTCAGTTCCTAATGATAACTTGCTTCCCGGCTTGCAGACAGCCGCCTTCTCACTGCATCCTCACATGGCAGAGAGAGAGCAAGCTCTGGTCTCTCTTCCTTTTCTTATAAGGCATTAATCCCATCTTCATGATCTCCCCTAAACCTAATTACCTCCAAAGGCCCCATTTCCAAATACCATCACTTTGGGGTTTAGGGCTTCAACGTGGAGGGACACAAACTCGGAGTCCATAATTACTAATATGGAGAGGGCTGCCTGATAGAAACTACCGCCTTTAATAGAGGGATAACAACAATCAATGGCAATATGACATAAAGAGAACCAGAGGAATAAATGCCCTGCTCTCACTCTTCACCAGCCCTCCCATTGGCCAAACCCAACAAGAAGCCGGTGGGTAAGGTGACCAGTTGATGTGGTTTCTATTGGTCAGCGTTCTTTGGTACAGAACGGGGGGCATAAGGATCTGGAGAGGCAGATGGACACTATCCAGCCAGCCTCTTGGACTACTTATCCTCCTGGAATGACTAAATGTGACCATGTGTATAAGGCTCTTAGCGTTGTGCCCACAATGCTATAGAAGCTCAATAAACCCAAGTATGCTGGGTATAAATTTTGTAGTCCCACACGTTATTACTCAGGTATGCACATACTCAGTATTTTTTTTTTTTTAATAAAAGCTTAATAACTGAATTTGGATCTCAGGTTCTCAATTTCTGTTGAGTAGATTGCAGAAAACATAATCTTCCCAAATCATTATAACTCAGTCATTTTTGAAAAATGTGTTTTCTTTAGATAAATTGCCAATTCAGGGTTTTCCAGATCTGATCTAAATTTCTAGAAGGGTCTTATGAATTATCTAGACATTCATAATGTATGGCTCATGGCTGCATTCTCTGTCTTCTGTGATATTATCATCTGTTCTTTCCACTTCTGTGGTTTATGACATGCAATTTCTACTCTGAGCCTTCCAGGCTTTATCCTTAAGAGTCACAATGAAGCTTTGGAATTAAACATAAATAAAGAAAACCAAAAATATTTCAGCCTCACTTGCCCCCTTGGCAAGATATCCATGTGCAATGAATGATCTGTACCACACGAAGCAATCTTCAAACTTGGTGTTAAAGTGTATTATTCAGAATCAGATGTCAGAATTTTCTTGGAGGTAACTGAATTAAATAACAGAGGTAAAATTTAATCAAAGACAAGCAGCTATTCTATTTATTATGTTACTGATTTTTTGGGTGCTTCCAATTTATTAGGGAGTGAAAAAGTCTGACCAACCAAGAGTCACACATTAGTAATATTTGACTTACTTTGTCAGAAGAGGCTTTAATTTTCATGGAAGAGTAAATTTGAGGTTGGCTGTCCACTGAGTTTCTGTTTCCAGATAATAATTCCCTTTTTTTTTTCTCCTTTGGCCTCACTGGTATGAAAATGGGCATATATTTGCTGGAATCTCTGGGATTCAGTTTGGTGTATGCTGCAAGGGGATAAAGCCAATGATAATACTTTGATTTTTTTTTTAAATGTATTCTGGAAGGATTATTTAAATCCTCTGAATATTGGAATTCTGACATTTTAAAATAAGATTAATATGGCCTGTGTGTTGTTATGCCAATATTCAAACTGAGAAAAAAGGGTGCTGATTCTAGAGTTGAAGGTCATAGTCTAAATCCAACTAACGACAAAGGAATGTGGAGCCATGGAAGTCATGAGGATTTAGTTAATCTCTCTGCCCTTTGTGGTTAGTCTGAGCAGGTAAGAGCCTAAAATTTAATTCTTTTGTCCACATTAACATGTGTGCATCCAAAAGAAAAATAAGAATAATGAACATTCTGTCCTCAACATGCATACCCAAAGTCCAGCAGTAATTAATGCAAGATCCTAACTTGCTGAGGGTTTTGTTAAATTATGTAAAAAGAGCAAGTATTTACACATATCTTCATTGCTAGAACACAGTACATTCTCAGTGTGTTACTATTGCTGTCTCTTGAGGGGTAGTACTTGGTGTTCATTGAGTAACAAGAGAAGAACCAGTATAAATGATAGAGAGATTATAAGAGCAAACACCTGTTTAGTGATTTCTCTGTGCCAGGCTCTGTGATAAGCACTTTACATATATTAAATTGTTTAATTCTCCCAACAACCCTATGGTGTAGTTACTAGTGCTAACTACCTATTTTACTGATGAAGAAACTAAGGCAGGGTCATTTATTTAACTAATACTTACTGAGTGTCTACTCTGTACCTGATGCTGGTCTAAAAACTAAAAATGCATCAAAGCACCACTGCCTTCATGGAATTTACCGTGTAGTGGTGAGAGACAAAAAATAAGCTATAAATATGTAAATGATGTAAACTGAAAGTGGTAAGTGATACAGAAAAAAGTAAAGCATTAAAGAAGGAAAGGGCCCTGTGTTTGTGTTGGTGTTTATGTACAATTTAAAGTAAAGGATGATGGACAGGGAAAATCTCACTGAGAAGGGGATTTTTGAGCAAAGATTAAGGGAGATGAAGAGAGACCCATATAAACCTCTGGGGAAAGAGCATGCCACAAAAAGTCAACTGCCAAGTGCAAAGGCCCTGAGTATGATCAGAGAGGTTACGGAGCTTGCTCAGGTCATATGACCATATAGAGTGGACGTGAACTGTCCCAGTGGAGGGACAGTCCCAGAAGTGAAGCCACTCCCAGAAGTGAAGCCACTTAGCCATCCTGGCAGCTGACCACACAGTTATGAGTGAGCCCTGCCAAGAGCAGCTTAATAAATAGTTGCTGTTTTAAGCTACTAAGTTTATGAGTGGTTGTTATGCAAAAAAAACATAGATTACTGGTATTAGGTAGAATTAGTTACGTGTGTTTGGAGTACAAGTGACCACATAAATTCAAGATCATAAGTGATAAATATACGCAAGAGGTGTTATAGTTTCATTATAATGAGGTTGTAAGAGACCTTTTGCTTTCAAACGTCTGCCCAGGTACAGTAATGTAAACTGTATGCTAAATTTCTAATTTCCTTTTTTAGTAGGAAAAAAAGAATATAATCACCTTCAGTGACTTATTTATGACATGAAAGTTGATGTATGTTTCTCTCAATAGGTGGCAAAGTCAGAATAAATAACACTATCACTGTTCCCTGAATTCTTGTCCAAACAACACTCAATAACTGCTTTCTCTTGCCCTCATACGTTATAATTGAAAATTTTTACACTGCCTTCATTTCTTTTGTAAAATTATCAGGGAATTGTTTGCAACAGATGTAAAAACAGTCTTCAAAGTTCTTCAAAGGTCATTTTGTCATAAAATAAAGAGCAAATGTATGAACCGAAGAGTTATTGAAAGAGAAACAAGTACTGTGAATGTGTTTCTGTTAAAGTAATCAACTGATTCAGAGGAAGACCAAATAAGAAAGCAAGTAAGCAATGCAGCAGCTGCACAGCCATGAAGGAAGGGAATTTTGGCAAAGGCAAGGTATAATCTTGAAACAGGAGAGATGAAAATCATAATGAGACCACCACTACATGTAATAATGTAGCTTTTTAAAAAAAAATTGTGGCTTGAGTGAAGCTGAATTTTAAAACCAGGTGGCTAAGAAAAATGCTGGTCCTAACTTGCATCTTTTCATGTGAAGTATAGGTTGCCAGACAAATTGCATAGTTTCCAGGAATGGTGAAATTGACACTAGTCATGTGCCTCAGGAAGGAGAAAAAAATAGGGATGAAAAAGCGTATTGCTGCATAACAAATTATCCCCAAATTTAACAACTTAAAACAACAAAACTATATTAGCTCACATAGTTTCTGAGGGTCAGGAAGCAAGGAACAGTTTAGCTGAGTGGTTCTGGATCATGAGGTTGTAGTCAAGCTCTCAGCTGGGGCTGCCAGCTTCTGAAAGCTTGAATGAGACTTTGAGGAGAATCTACTTCCAGGCTCATTCACATAGCTGTTGGCGGAAGCTTTCAATTGCTCACCTTTTATTTTTATAACCTAATCTAGGAAGCGATGCACAACTACCTCTGCTGTATGCTAATGGTCAAACAGACCAACTTTAGTATGATGTGAGAGATAACTACAGAAGGTTGTGAATATTAGGAAGTGGCATAGTTGGAGGCCATCTTGGAGTTGGCTTTGTTTATGGTTTATTCTTTTATAAGAATAAACGTTTCCAGTTAATGGGCCAGTTAATGTATATACCTACAACTTTGGGGGTTATAGAAATCATAGTCATAGGAACTTGGTGTAGGAATAAACTGTAGAGATGATCTTCTAACCCAACCCCTCGTTTTCTTCTAAGATTCATTAAGATGGAGGAGGAAACATAAAGCCCAGTATGTATAAATGACTTACCCCAAACCACCTCCCTCCAAGATCTGATTCAGAATTTTGTCTTTAGATCTGTCAGAACCGTTTTATAAAATATTTGAATCTTTTATGTATGGTTTATTTTACTGGAAAATCCCAAGAACTCAAATGTTGAGTTAAATTTAATTTTCACAGTTCAGTATTCATTCAAGTAAATGTTCTTTTTTTTTAATTCCTAAAAAAAAAGAAAAAAGTATTGAATGTTATTTTGTGCAAATGCACACTAGATACCGGGTACACTGTTTAATATAAGAGAAAAAAAATCCCTTTCCTAATGAATCCTACAGTCTATTGGAGGGAGAGGATGCATTTACTGAGCATTGAAATAGGTGCTATGTGGGACACAAATAAAAGGAAAATATTATTCTTGCTCTCCAGGGGCTTAAAATTGAGTACAATTAATTTGGGAATTGTGCATGCAGGATGCTTGTTGGCATAATGTAACTTATCATCAAAATGACCTCATGGCACTGGTGTGGAGCTAACAAGCTGTAAAGCTATGTTGATGGTAGCTGGGTTTGCTGCTGACGATCAAGCTGGATCCATGTTACTTTAATGTGTTCACATTTTTAATGTTTCTGTAAGATAGTCTTGTTACGTATACACTTGGAGTATACTTGTATGTGTGGAAAAGGGGTAAACCAAGTGGATGCACTTCAAAACCTCTAATTCTATGCTTCCTTAGGGTATTTAAAGAATGCTAAATGATGACAGTTGTCCCAATTACCAGCAGCTTATGATGGTATCAGATGTCATTAGGAACTTAACTTTTAAAATAGAGTTTGACATCAGACCCAAGATCTGCACGGCACCAGAAAAAAGAGATTCTCCCCAACGACAGGAGATGCCACAGCTCTTCTTCCAGCTTTATGGTTTTGGTAGCCCCATCAGTCAAATGTTGGTATCGAGGAAGCAAGTAATGAATTTTTAGAGTGTGTATAAGATAAACTGTTTCTTGGCAATATCCCCTTGAGAAAGATTTTGGATGGGAAAGTTTTCTTTGGATGACTTCTGCAAACCCCATCCTATCTGCTAATGAAACTTCCGTGGCTTTTCTCTCTTACTGTCCTGCAAATATTGGCTTCTAACTACCTGTGTTTTACTGGCGTGTGTAATCAGTTTGTTCATCTACATCAGGGCTGGCTCTCCCAGTGAGCAGACATTTTGAGGGGGAGATGAAGCCAGAGATAAACATTCTGGTTGAATTTTTCTGCACAGTCCATAGCAGGATATCACACCCAAGAAGGCACATAATAGATGGTCTTTGGTAAACACAAGAACTGCTGGCAGCCCAGTTTCCAGGCTCAGGAGAAGTTGGCCTGTTTTTGTTGTTGTTGTTTTTTATTTCTTCCTAGACAATATTGAATGTAGGCATTTATTATAAGAATTCTTTAGCGTTATAAAGTAGCCCAGAGGCAAAAAGAAGATATAACAGACACGAAAGATCTGAGTATATTGTGGGGGAAAGGGAATAGGCTTTAGAATAGACAGATATTGATTCATTTATCCATTCGGTCAGCCAATATTTGTCAAGAATGTATACGTAGAAGTGAACAAAACTGACAAAAAGTCCTGCCATCTTGGAACTTACATTCTAGTAACTAAAATGTATGGTACCTCAGAGAGTGATAAGTGCTGTGGAGAAAAATAAAGTGGGAAAGGGGTGAGAGACAGCAGTGAGTGGGAGTGTGATTTTCATAGGAGGGTTAAGGAGGGCCTCACTGAGAAGGTGGCATTTGAACAAATATGTGGAGGAGGTGAGGAAGGGAGCAGTGTGGACATGGGGAAGAATGTTCAGGCAGGGGGAACAGCTAGGGCAAAGGTCCTGAGGAGCGTCAGCAAGCAGGCCAGCATGGCTGGAAAAGAGATGTGAGTCTAAATCTAGTCCTGCTTCGTAAGCCACCTAACCTCCTTGAGCCTTAGTTACATCCTCTGAAAAAAGTAAAGATGGCAATGCCTGGATAATTTGCAGGACTGTTTTGAAGAACAAATAAAATAATAACGGTAAAGGACCCAGCACAGTGCCAGGTATCCAGATAGAGCTTTAATTAAAATGTAAAGGATAGTCCATAGCCCTGATACTGCTTCTGTTTCCTCTTCCTGGAAATGAAGGAAACAACAATGGATTGCCAGTTTCTCATGAGGGGTAAAGGGTGGCAGAATATGCTACCCCAAAATGTGCTTCTTTGATACAAGGATTGTTTTGAGAAACAGCAGACAGGGGAGAAGCTCTGAAAACGGAATAGAAATTACCCTTTTGTAAAGGGAAATTTACATTTATAAGGAGATCTCTATTTGTAAGAGTGTCTCCCTCTCTGTATCAGGAAAAGGAGGAGGACTGAATCACAAGAAACTCTTATCAATGGAGAAGGCACCAACTTAAATCTGTGTAACAAACCTTACTCTTGTTTACCATACTTTTCCTAGTCAACTCCCGATAACCGGCTTCCTTCACACCCTCTCTTTTTGTCTTTATCTGGAGATGGTATTTAAGCCTGAATTCTAAGCCAATTCTGAGAGCGACTCATTTTTCCCCTGGGTGTATCCCATGTACACATGAGGTATACATGTTAACCAACTCTGTTTGTTTTTCTCTTGTTAATATGTCTTTTGCTACAGAGTTCCCAGATGAGAATTTAGCGGTCTAAAGGAACAATTATTTTTCCTCCCCTACAGGAATGGACGCAATAGTACATCTAAATTACTTAGTCCAGAAGCAGACACGTGGTAGACCCATAACTAATAGCAGTTCTCATCATCGTCAGATGTTCCATTAAAGTATTCATTGTATAGACATAGATAAAGTTGAGAGAGCATCTCCAAGTCACCAACAACAGGACTAAGTAGAAAACAGGAAGGGCCCAAAAGGACCAGGAAGCATGAGAGCTATGGATCTAACTATCAGGGAGCAGTGAGGATGAATAACATCCAAATCTTACTCAAGTCCAGAGCAGTCTCGGTAAATGTTCTGATTTATTTGTAGAGGCTGGAGTGGGACAGACAGCAGAGCAGGGGCAAAATTAGGTGAACTTGAGGTTTCAACATAAGAAAAGATATATAAGTAATAAATATAATAAAATTGTGCAGGTAGAATCATCATAAGCAGACTTGGCTATAAATGGGTATTACTTGTTGTCTGATGGTGGGGGAAAGGTGTAATGGCCACCATAAAGAGAAAGGATCTTCAGACCGAAAGATGAAGCAGGAAACTCCATAGACTCTAATAGAATTTTTACAGGGTGATTTACTTATGGGAAGATTGGATTGGGGCAGACAGACAGCCCAGCAGTATTGCACAAATTATTCTCTGCTACCAGACCCCTGTTACAGTACCTTTTTTATAGTATAACTTGGGTACTAATGATTGACAAGACAAAGGAACAAAGAACGCAGTAGCGCTGGGGGCCATTCCTCCTGGTGGTCTTGTGATAGATGATTGCTTATTATCAATACGATTACCAATTTGATATCTATCTCAGTTGTCACTCCATTCTCACTGTTGCTAACAAAAATATTTATGGCTACATGTTAAAGAACACAGATAATTATCAACTAGAAAGCTTTGATATGCTTGCTGAGGACTGTGAAGGTGGCCAAAGGTCACAGCATGAAACTTAAAAATAAAATGAAATCC
Source organism: Rhinolophus sinicus (assembly GCF_057876585.1). Taxonomy (NCBI): domain Eukaryota; kingdom Metazoa; phylum Chordata; class Mammalia; order Chiroptera; family Rhinolophidae; genus Rhinolophus; species Rhinolophus sinicus. Next base: position 72,690,737 of record NC_142501.1, on the reverse strand, counting down.
AGGACACAGAGATGGAGTCGGTTTTATTTACATTCCCATCTATACACTTGTCAAAAGAAACAGGCTAGGATGGAGGGGAGAGAGGTTAATTCTCTATGTCAAGAAGATAGCCACATATACAGAAATCCATGTTAGGTGGGAGAGTGCAGTAGAGAACATTTAAATAAGGATAAAATGGAAAGCAAAAAAGATATAATTGTGGGAGGAAACTAAAGACAGTTCCATCAGAAATGGGAAATAGAAGTTGCATTCCTGAGTCAGACAACAAACGCTGGCCAAGCTATCCAGAAAATTTCTAGACCCTTGGTTCGATGTAGAGCAACACATCAAATAAATCCTTGAAAGTCAGAGTATCATGGTGGTTAGCTTAATAGACCATAAGTGTGAACAAATCTAGCTTTAGATGTATTGTATGACTTTGGATACATTAACCTCTATCAGCCTTAATTTTCTAGCAAGTGAAATAAGGATGATAAATAAACTTCTTGTGAAGACAGGATCGTCTTTTGAAAATGGTTAAACATTTTCCTAGAACTTTATTTTGCTCTTAATATAAAAATAATAAAGGGAGTTGATCTTTTTGGATTTAATTTTGACCAACAAGGAAGAACCTATGAGCTGAACTGGGAATTTCAGAAGAAAGGGGAGAAAAAAACACAAAGTAATTATCTACATTAGAGCTCTGGATAAAGAAAGGAGCGCTCGAGGCCTGAGCCTGAGATCAGAATGTTCCAGCGCATTCCTCCAAGGGTTTCCTCACAATTTGAAAAGAACATTCATTTTCCTCTTCCAACCAGACCACCCAGACTGCCACACATTTCACACCTCTTTGAAACATTCCCTTTTCTTTTGTCTTTCTGTTTGATGTTTTTGTGCAGACATTTTTTCCCCCAAAAGTGGTTCTGAAAATGCTGAAGTCAGAGTCAGGAGCACTGGGCTCTGTTTTATTTCACGCCCCACCTTTTGTCTCCATCCCTCCTCTTCTTTCTTTTTCCTCTTCTCCTCTCTCCCCCCCGTTTCTCCCCCATCCAGACTCATTCAAACTTAAATTCCAAACACATGGATTGAAAGAGAGAGAGCTTGAGTTCAGTGGGTGAGAACACGTCAGTGGGAGCTGAGGGTACAGGCGGCAGCCATTGCAATCTCTCAGTTGATCACCTACCTCCCCAATATCTATTCCTGCCTTCACCCCTAATGACGGAATCCTGATTGTGTTCAAAACTGCAATGTGCCCAGCCCTAGGTAATGAATGATGATCAGGCATAACAAATCATGACAAACCTGCTCTGCTTCCCCAGCCTCTCTTGCTGCTAGAGGTGGTGTAGTTGACATTACCATGTCCTTTCCTTCCTGGACACAACTTCTTTGAGGTTAGGCATGGCTATGTGACTTGCTTTGGCTAATGAAATGTGAATGGAAATTTGACCTGTCACTTCTGGGTGGAAGCATGTAAGGTCTGGTACACAACCCTCCATGCTCTCTTTCTCTGTCACCATGATGGAAGAAAATTACCCTTGGCCCTATCTCACAGTTCTACTTATCAATTGCTGCATAAGAAATCACCCCAAAACTTAGTGGCTTAAAGTAAAGCACCACTATCTCATGCTTATGTGAGTTGACTGGGCTCAGATAAGAGGCTCTTTTGTTGGTTTCTCTTGAGGTCCCTCAGGAAGGTGCAATCAGATCATGGCCAGAGCTACAATATCCAATGTCTCTCTCACATGTATGACACTGTAGCAAGGATGGTGGGAAGTCTGGGTTTGGCTAGATTTCTCTCTTTCTCCATGTCATCTCAGGGCCTCTCACTTTCTACCTGATCACTGCATATGGTTTCTCGATGTGATCTTTCTAGAACATAGTGAAGGATAGCAGAATATGCCACCTCAAAATATGCCACTTTGACAGAAGGATTATTTTGAGCTGAAGGCAATCAAAAAGAAGCAAGTACAAGAAAAGCTCTCTTCTCTCTCCCTATTTGCCTAAAAGCAGGACATGAATTTGTAAAGGTATCCCCCCCCCTCTGCCATGAAAGAGGAAGGTAATCACCCGAGGCAACTTTAGACGCTTAGCCTATCAACTGCACCACAGGAATCTACATAGCAAACCTTGCTAAAACTAGCCCTTATTTACCATTAGTTTCCCATATTTTTACCTTCCCATAATTTGCTACACTAGAAACTCAGTCCTTTTCCTTTGTCCTGTCACTTTTCTAAAAATGCATTCATCCTTCGCTAAGATGTTATATAAGCCCGAGTTCTAACCATCTCTAAATTCATCACTGCTGAATGCTCCCATGTGTATGCATGATGCACATGTTAAGAAACTTCTCTTTGTTTTTCTTTTGTTAATTTGTCTTTTGTCAGTCAAGGTGTTTCCTGCTGGGGCAAGCAAAACCTAGGAGGATAAAAAGAAAAACAAGTTTTCTTCCCTTGCAATAGCTACATGGTGACACAGGGTTCTGAAAAGCTGCTTAAGCTGCCAGACTTCTCAAGATGTAGGTTCAGGATTGGCACAGCATTACTACCATCACATTCTCTGGGTTAAAGAGTCCCAGGGCCAGGCCGAAGTCAAGATTGTGGAAAAGAAACACCACTTGTTGATGTGTGGAGTGACAAAGAATTGGTGGCCATCTTTAATCTACCACACTCATATTGAGCATCCAAAAACTCAGTCCTCTTCAAATAGACCTGGACGAACCCAGATTTGAGTTGGTAGTGGAGAAGACAACTGTCCTCGTGTAGCATGTCAGCTCTCACCCCAAAGTCCCACTCCCAGATTTTTCTCCATTGCTTCTGGTCATTTCATTATCAAAGCTCCATTTCTTTCTTTCTTTCTGTTCTACTTGTTCCCCAAGCAGACCCATAGCTGTACCTCCATTCCCCAAGGTAGTGCTATCACAAGGGTGACAATGGGCAGCCAATGGAGGGGAAATCAGATATGAGGCACCTGCATTCCTACAGTCTCCAGTTTCCATTCCCACAGGGAATGCCCTACTGGCAGCCCTCCCTCACCCCCAGGCTGCTCTCCTGCCCCATATTATTGAGGAGTGTCCTAACTCTCAGGTTTCCTTGGCCCACTTCCTCTCTTACACAGGTTCCATTTCTTCTATTTATCCAGATGAGACCCAATGTCGTTTTCCATCAGAAGAATCTCCTTACCCCAGAGAGAAGCATTTTGACTGTATCTTGCTGAACTTTATCTTAACCTCCCCGCTCACATTACTGGCCCTGGGCCTTGGCTTCCACACCTAAAAGGCTTGTTAAAAGGTGAAATGGAAATAACAAGGATTAACTTCGTGCTTTTTCTTATTCATATAATAACTTCCACTTTGATCTTTTATACATTTCTATACATGGCCTCTGCTCTGCCAGAACTCTCTGCTTGTCTTTGGGAGGGTTAGGATTGAAGCATTAGGAATGCAAAGGAGAAGGGGAAATCAATATCGAGCTTTTGACTCCCAGTGGTGTCAAAAACTAAACAAGGTTTTAAAGCCAGTCTTTGCCAGGAGAGGAAATGATTTCTAAATTCCTTGAGCCATTATCAACATATCAAGAGCAGAGTCCAGGGGGCAGAAATGAAAGTATTAGTCCAGGGAGAGCGAACTCAGAGTAAGAAAAGTCCCTGCTACAAAGGGTATGGGGGTTAAGGGGTGGTGGTGTGGAAAGCCCACCTCCTGACCCTGAAGGATTATGGGGAGAAGAAGGAACACACAGGTTATAGAATAGGTAGAGAAAGGAGGCTGTGAGACATTTGTTCCATGCCTGTCCTCTCCAGGCTGAAATCCTGGATGAGGGAGGTCATCAAATCAATAAGAGGAGAGCAAATAGCAAAGGGGTTTTTGTCCTTTCCTTATTTGGAAGCCTTACGGGAGACAGCCAAGCTGGGAGGTATCTAGTTCCATGGGGGTTCTGGAGTGGGATGGAAAAGGGTTTCACAGGAAAGGGAGATATGCAAAGAGACATCTGAAGTAAAACTCTTGACTCCTTAGGGTGTTCCAGATATAAGGAATCTAGTCCTCAGATGCCCTGCTGAATGTAGGTTGAAATTCAGGCTGCAGAACTTGCCACAAGATGTCACTGTGTGGGATGAGGCAAGGAAACCCTGTTGCTGTGAGCTCAAGGTGGGATGGGGCGCAACTAAGATTACTGGTTAGACTTCCAGTCTGAAACGTTTAATTCCCTGTGAAAGCTGGATTTCTGCTTTCCCAATCTGTCCTCAACATAGCACCTAAAACACTTACTCAACAAAGACTATTTTCAGTCAAATATGCCATTAATTAGAAAAACTAACGTGCTCTCCCCACCCCTCAAACTGGATGTAAGGCTGGCTACTTGCTGCCCAGTGGGATGGGAGCTCGTGAGGATTAGGTCTGTGATAGAAAATAAAGTTGCATGTTCTTTGTACATTTGAGTTTTAGTTTGGGCTCAGTTTGCAACTTCATGTCTCATAGATTCCTCAACAAAAACTGAACAGTTGGTTTCCTACAGAGATGAATTCTGCAGCTCTTTAGGATGCAGAAACAGCCACAATTACATTTTTACAGCAAAAATATTTCTTCCCACATCATCAGAAACCATGATTTCTTCAAAATGCTCCCTTTTTCTTATGCTTTATTTAAAAAGACCCAGAACTGAGGAAACAAAAAACTCAGACAGATTACTAACCAATTTCTAGCACCTACCCTCTGAAGAACTTTACTGTCAGTAGCTCCAGCTACCTTTCCTTGTGGTGCCAGCTGCTTGTCTGAAGGGAGCTGTCAGAAGCTCTTGCGGAACACACTGTGTGGAGTGGCCCAGGTATGTTGGGGATCGCATCCCAGCTGACCCAGTTCTGTGATCTTTTTACGTTCCCATCTCTCTCAGTCTCAGGTAACCATCCTGCTGAATTAAAAAAGCATAGTAATAAAATTCCGATTCTTAATTCAACAAAGATAAAATTGGAATGTTTCAAAAGATATTTTCAGTAAGAAACAAAAGATAATAAAAAAACATCAAAATAAGAAAACCAGAAGTTTTTTGGATTACAGATTTATTATAGTAAATGGAAAAAAAAGTGCTTAGACAAAGATCACCTCAGATGCATAGCTTTCAGGGCATTCAGCCCCAGTTTCCTTTTCTTCTTCTTCTTCCTGCCAGGGGACTCTTGTACCAGATTCAGAAACATGTCTTGTGATTCTTTTCTTCCTTTAAGCAGTGGTTTTCAACTGGAGGAAAGGGGGTAATTTTTGCTCCCCAGGGGATATTTGGCAATGTCTGGAGACTTCTGGTTGTCACAACTTAGGGATAGTGGTGCTGCTGGCATCTAGTAGGTAAAGGCCATGGATGCTGCTAAACATCCCACAATGTACAAGGCAGCCCCCCACAACAAGGAATTATCCTGCCCAAAATGCCAATTGAGCTGAGGTTGAGGAAACCTGCTTTAAGGGGAGACGTGTGGAACCAACCCCATTGCAAGAATCATATCAAATATCACAGTAAATTGCTATGGTCAAAGCATGGTTCTCATTGGGAAAGAGACACAACCATAATTCTATATTAATTAATGAATCCATCCATTTGTCTATCAAATATTTTTTGGTATCTACTATGTGCATGGCACTGCTAAGCAATGAATAAGACAGCCTCTGCCCCTAGCTCTGCAAGGACAATTCCAAAAGAAAGTCATTGAACATAAAATTATACAAACTTATTATTTAATTAATTGTGATTATTCCATAAACGAAAAATATGGGCTGATATAAGAATGTTTTTGGAAGGGAAAACTAGCTAGTATTTTATTTAACTAGAATTTTGCTATATTTTCCAAAAATTAAAAAGCCAATGGAAAAAATCCTTAATGTTTTATTCCGTTGAACATTCATCATGACTGTTTTCAGTGCATACTTTCCTTAATCTTCCTTGGTTTTCCAAAGGAGCACTGTAACCCTCCCTGTTTTCAAAACGTCTGTTTAAATTGTTTCTAATGTAATAGCCTATTGACTTTCATTTCCCTGTGGATACCAAAGCAATTCTGGGAAGGGATGGGGTTGCAGGAAAACCTTGGGTTATTTCAAGAGGCAAGACCTAAGTGACAGCCTCCAGTTTCCAGCTGGTGGTCAATTCCCTTTCCTGCATAAGTATTCGGTAAAAGCAACAAGACCCATATTTCACAATTTGAATCTATGGTCCTTTCCCAGGGGTGCTGACCGTGGAAGTCTTCCCTGGGGGAAGGAACATTTAAGCTGAGACCTGAAGGATGAATTAGGCAAAGTTGGAGGAGGCAAGCATTCCAAGAATGGGCAGGTCTCTTAGGTGTAGGCTGGCATATCAAAATAATCCTTGGACGCAGAAAAAGTACCCACTATGATCCCTTGCTTTCGTGTTCTTAAGGGTGAAATTCATTTCTTCAGAGAGGTCAAAACCTTACTTTCATGCTTGATCCTGGACAGGTAGCCCTATGTGCGAGAAAGGAGTGGTGGCAGAATCTGTTTGACAGTGACTCACTGAACAAGAAGCCCCAACAAGCTGCCCAGCAAATTTATGATGACACAAATGCATGCACAACAAAGCAGTGGGTTTTCTCTACTGCGAATGCGCAGGCATGCAGCAAATGTTTCTGTAGACCTGGCTGACTGCCACACCAAGGCAGACTTTCATTTCCCTTTTGAGGTCAAAGATGGAGAATCTGATGAAGATTATGGAATTCTCTCCTGAAAAAGGCACCAGTGCACATACTACATCCAAAGATTTGCATACAGTTCATGGGGTTTTGAATTCCAAAGCTCTTCCATCTCAGGTTAACACAGCTGCTCTCAAGCTGTAACAATGAATAAAGGAAGAACACGCTGCTGGCAGGAGGTATTGTGTTCTGTCTTGATAGTAGTGCATTGGAGGTACATATGGCAGGATATTCAGGTGGAAATGTCCCAGGAGCAGTTTAAAATGCTTCCTGGTTTTGTATGATTTTGTAAGTATGTTTAAATTGAGAGGAAGTGGGTGGGTGTGTATCAGTACAATGGGCCCCATCCCTAGAGCCCAGGTTCTCCCATGTCCATATTTAGAAATAATCTTTTTTATCAGAATAATGTTCACTGTAGGAATTTTTCCTGGATTTCTGCCTATTTGAAAAATGACCCGCCCTTTGCATGTTTTAGGTCCTTTCCATAATCACTCCTTATTGCAAAGCCTGATTATAGAAAAGGCCAGCCATGTCAATGTCTGGGGAACCAGTCTCTGAGGGGGGGCTGAAATATTGTATGTATTTAAAACAAATATTTGATAAACTGAGCCAACCTCCTGCTCCCCACCCCCTTTGCCCTGCTCAAGGGGCTAAACAGCCCTTTGAGGAAGCTGAGTCTGTGAGCTACACTGGTTTCCTTTGTTGTTCTTGGGTATAAAATTGGGGTGGGGCAGGGGGGCTGTAGTATGCTGAAAAATGATCCCAAAGATATCTACATCACAATTCCTGGAGCCTTGTACTTTATATGAAAAAAAAGAAATCTTTGCAAGTGTGATTAAGGATTTTGAGATGGGGAGATTATCCTGGATTATCTGCATGGTTTTTAAAGACCATCTATCTCATAGCTCCTTCTAAGAGAGAGGCAGAGGGAGATTTGACACAGACAGAAGAGAAGCCAGATAGAAGAGGAGGAGGCCATGTGACCATGGAGGCAGAGGTTGCAGTGATGTGACTACAAGTCAAGGAACATAGGCAGCCACCTGAGCTGAAAAGCGGAATGGATTCTCCCCTAGAGCCTCGAAAGGGAAGTACCCCCGTCCCTACTGACACCCTCATTTCGGCCCAGTGATACTCATTGCAGACGTCTGACCTCCAGACCTGGCCTTCCAGAGAATATATTCCTGTTGTTTTCAATGACGAAGTTTGTGGTAATCTGTTATAGCAGCCATAGGAAACTAGCTAGAGACTAAACTAGACAATAGAAGAAAGGGCAAACTGTTTAGCTCAGAGCCTATTTGTCTCCGATTTTTGATGAAGGGTTTGGGTTTCCTTTCCATTTTCAAACCCAAATATTTCTAAATCCAAGTAAATCTTCTCTTACCTTGATGTTTATATTGTAAATTTCCACTGTCCTATACAGACTAACTGATTCTGACTTACTAGTACAAATTTCTATTTTGTTTGTTTGCCTCCTTCCCCCAAGCTTATATTCTGTCTCCAATCATTTAATGTTTTGGAAGAATCAGTCTATCTCTCGCTCTTTCTCCCTACCCCCCTGCTATTGTGCTTGATCTTAAAATAAAAGTTCCATACAATAAGCAGACTCTTCTTTCTGCTCTTGTTATTTCCTTCACTCAGCAAGCTGTAAGGCTGCAAGGCTGCTTGTACACGAGTGTTTGAAGCCACCCACACACTTTGAAGCACAATCTCCGGCAGCTGACAAGTCAACACAAATGACAGTCACAAATTCCTCCATCATTAGTTCCACAAATTCACTATGAAAATGGCTCTGTAATGTAAGAAGAAAAGGAAAGATGACATTTCATGACTGGAACTTTTTTAAACTGAGAAATGGAAAATAAATTGGGTCAGATGATTGTTTTAAAATAAGCTGTGGTGACAATGGGGACTAAAAGCAAATCTATATCGGAGAATTTGGAAAATCAAAGCAAGCCATATGAAGTCCTTTTGCATGAAGACCTCTTAGTGCTTCAAGGAGAAACGGTGTAGAGAGGTCTCTAACAGGACTGCCAAGAGATGGGGACCAGGATCTCAGGAGCAAACATCATAATGCAGGGGTCAGCATACTGTGGTCCCCAAGTTAAATATGGCCCACCATCTGCTTTTGTAAATAAAGTTTTATTGGAATACAGTCATGTCCGCTCATTTACATATTGTCTATGGCTACTTTTGCATTGCAATGGCAAAGCTGAGTAGTTGTGACAGAGACTGTATGGCATGTAAAGCCTAAAATATTTACTGATTTGTCCTTTACAGAAAACAAAACAAAACAAAACAACAACAACAAAAAAACATGCCAACCCCTGTTATAATGAAACTGTAGCAGCCATACTGGGTGTAGAGAGTAAACTCTAGCAATGAGAAATTACCAAGAATTACCAAATGTAATAGTTTTTTAGGGCTGCTATAACAAATTATTGAAAACTGGGTGGCTTAAACAGCAGAAGTTTGTTCTCTCAAGTTTAGGAGGCCATAAGTCCAAAATCAAGGTGTCGGCAGGGCTGGTTCCTCTGGAGGTGATAAAAGGGAATTGATCCTATGCCACTTTCCTAGCTTCTGGTGGCTGCCAGTGACCCTTGGCATTCCTGGCCTTGTAGGCACATGATTTCAATCTCTGTACCCGTCTTCACATTGTCCTCTCCCCAGGTCTTCTTCGTTTCTGTCTCTTATAAGGACATGCCATTGAATTTAGTACCAACTCTAAATCCAGGATGATCTTATCTTGAGGTTCATACCTTAGTTACATCTATGTTGTGTCATTGGAATTAACCCCTGGTCATTTGCAAAAGGTGAAAAGAATTCACAGACTCAGCCTGAAATGAGGAGAGCAAGGAAGTAAGTTTATTTAAGAAGCCAGCATAGAAGTTGTCGGGGCAGATGACTGTCCCTGACTTTAGGGTAGCTTTTTCTTTTATAAGAAAGGGTAGGTAAATTTCCTTACAGCAGGAGATGTGACGCATAGACTGCGGTCATTTGATTGACATATGTTGGTTAAATAACTAATTTCTTTCTATGCATGCAATTGCCCATAATGCATACAGAAAAACCCAAGGGGAGGGGGGCAAGCCTTAATGTTCATTCCATTCTAATTGCATTATAGTTAGGCTAGAGTTCAACTAAAGGACAGTTTTTGGCATTCTGCGCATGTGCGAAGAACCAGTTAAAACCAGTCGGGTCTTATCTCCCCTTTCTAGAGGGGTTTAGACATCTTAGAATGATTTGTAGGGGATGAGCCTGGGCAGTTCCTGGGGAGAATTTGCAGGCCTGGGCAGTCCCCCTTTAGGCTCGCTTGTATTAACCCCTTTTTTGCTTCATCAATCTACAAAAATGCTTTTTCCAGATAAAGTTATATTCATAGGTACTGGGGGTTAAGATGAACATAACATTTGGGGTGGGATGCAATTCAACTCACTGTAACAATAAAACAAATGTTAGCCATTTTGGGGGGAAAACAGGCAGCTTCAAGGGCTTGGAGATTGCTATGAATATCACCCACCCACTCTTGAATGTGGCCTTAGGAGACAGTGATTACATAACTATTTAATTCATTTTGACATATTTTTACATTTTAAGAAATATATTAAATTCACAGACATTCCTAAACTTTAATCTTATAATTTGTTTTTTACTTTCCTTATTCAATTTTGTGTCACTTAATTTTATGGTCTACATGTAGCAGACTAGGAGACGCGGGGGAATTCAGCTATTGTGGCCCTACAAGCAGCAAAGTGAGCAAAAGACAGCAACAAAGGGAGGAGAAACTCAGGACCAGGAAAACTGGTTCCTGCAACCTCCACTGTTGATTCTGACAAGAGAAGCATCACCTTGTGAAGTTGTGAGATTTGCATGATGTGAATCTAGTGAATCCTTTCAAGTCTGTGAGAATCGCTTTTGTCAGAGAGGTTTTTTCATCATCTGTGACTTGAAAACCAGGAGGTGTTGCTGCACTCTGTGTGTCTCCTCTTGTCCTTTGTTTTATTTTCTTTACCACACTCCAGACTCACATTTAGCAGACAAAACTTGAGGGGGAAATAAATGCTGCTCATATTTCTGTGATTCTTTTTTCCTCCATCAAAACTTGTACCATTCTGACCAGAATCCACAAGCGGGGTGGGAAGGGAGGGGAAGAACCCACAGTCAAGTGGGTACTCTTTTAAAGAAACAGCTAAGTAGAAGTGACGGTTTTCTTATAGGGATTGTCCTTGATTGGCCCTAAAACCAAGCTGGGGAGAGAGAATCAGGGAAATCAGGACTGTTCTCCCAAGAATGGGAAATGACATTCTTTTGAAGATGTGTCACTGGAGCTCCTGGGCATGAGAGATGAGAGTCACAGTAGGAGCCAAACTAGGAATCCCTGTGTTAATGTCTTTCTGCTTGAAATACCTGTTTTCCTGTCTGAACCTTGTCTTACCTCCAGGAGCTGGGACAAATCAGGATCTTATGTAATTTTCAGATATTTTCTAAGGATTCACACTCATGGCATACTGCTTTCATTCTTTCCTCATACATAACAAAGTTTCCTGCATTCGTTAAATGTGGCTTGCATTTCCTAAGCTGCCCAAGCCTAAGTTAAAAAGAGGTTATAACAATGATTGAAAAAAATGTGTATACACACACACACACACACACACACACACACACACACACACAGTAGTACCTTGGTTTTCAAATATAATCCCATCCGGAAAACCGTTTGAGTTCTGAAACGTTCGAAAACCAAGGCACGGTTTCCCCATAGAAAGTAATGCAAAATGGATTAATCCCTTGCAGACCTTTAAAATCAACCCCTGAAACTGCAAGTTTAGCATGAAGTTTACTATCTAATGATACCATAGATCCATAAAATGTACAGCATTCGTAAACTGAAATGTTCATCAAAGGAGACATTCGAAAACCAAGGTACCACTGTATAGATATATCACTTCTCTGAATGTACTCTAGGGGAGTTAACATTTTTCCTCTGGCTTAGGGTTTCTGGCTGGGACTGACATAAAACAGATTGAATAGGAGAAAAGCATACAAGTTTTATTTACATGTGCATGGCCCTCACACACACAAAAATGGAGACCCCAAGAAGTGACTAGGCCTCAGGGCTTCCATTCTGGGTTGAACAAAGAACAGCAATTGTGGAAACGTAACTAAAATACACGAGTTTACTGTATTAGAAATTAAAACTGAGAACTTTAAAAAGGTTTCTTTATGAAATCACTTTAAAATAGCGATGACAAATCTATTACATGTTAACATAAATTTTTATGCAAAATAACTATATTTTCAAAATTAAAAAAAAAGAAAATCCTGCCAATAAGCCATAAAAATGGAAATATATACTTCTAATGTCAATCTTAGTGGCCTCCAGTCAACCCTACCCTCTTTCCCATAAAGATACCCAAAAGATAAATGAGTATGTTAATTAAATCAATTTGTGGCCTATCCCACTAATAGAAAACATAGGCATCTCTCCCTAAAGCTACAGGGATCGTCCTCATGATATATCAATTTCCAAATTCATTAATTATATGAGGAGAGACCAAAGGAAGCTAAGAGTTATTTTAACAAGCTTACTTTGTACAGATTTCCCTAAACCTCAACACCCAGTCTCTAGTGATAAGATGTTTCTTCCTTCTGGCATAGGGAGGGCACCTTTCACATGGAAATTTCATCTCCTGCTTTTAGGGGGAAAAAAGGAAGGTTAGAGTGCCCTTCTGGTATCTGCTGTTTTTCAAAACAATTGATGTGCCAAGCAGCATATTTTGGAATGACAGGTCTTGAACTCCTTCAGTACCCACCTATTCTGCTGGAACTGGAGTCCTTCTCAAATTTCTTTGGTAAAATTCTAGTGTAGTATAATTCACAGGCTAATGCACAGGCTTGGGAGTCAGAGATCTGGGGTTATATCCCAGCACGACAACTTGCTAAGTGACTACTATTTGATGTCGCTAAGACTCCTTTACTCATATACATATAAAGGGGGGATAAAAATATACCTACTGTACAGAAAGGAATCAATAGCAAGCCTGAGACTGCTATCATCAGAAATGCCTGATCGCCGGGTTGGCCCTTGGCTTGTGTCTGGGAACTTAGATTGTGGGAGGGTTCCCTCCATTCCCTAAATGTTAAGAGTGGCTCACTGGGCCTAAATTGTTTGTAAAAGAATGTGGTTTATGCTTAACACCTGTTTTCCTTTTGGGAGTCTGGAATTTTGGTATACGCTTGGCAGAGAGTGCCAACAAAACCAGCCCCTAGTAAAAACCCGTGGGCATTGAGTTGCTAATGAGCTTTCCCGATTGACACCATTTTCCATGTCTCACAACAGCTTAAACAACTGCCGTGTTATTTAGGACTCTTGGAAACTTGCACCTGGTTTCCTCCAGACTTTGCCCCATGTTTCTTTTCTCTTTGCTAATTTGCTTTGTATCATCTTACTGCAATAGATCTTAGCCATGAGTAAGACTATATCCTGGGTCCTGTGTGTCCTCTTAGTAAATCATTGAAACAGGGTTGGGGCAAGGAGGTTTCTAGTCTTAGTCTGCTTGGGCTGCTATAACAGTGTACCACAGACTCGGTAGCTTATAAACATCAGATATTTATTTCTCACAGCTCTGGGGCCTGGGAAGTCCATGGTCAAGGCGCCAGTATGGCTGCCTTCTGTCGAAGGGCAGCTTCCTGGTTAATAATGGGTGCCTTCTCGCTGTGTCCTCACATGGCAGAAGGAGATAGGATCTCTGTGGGTCTCTTTTGTAAGGCACTAATCCCTTTCCTGAGGGCTCTTCATGACTTAGGCACTTTCCAAAGGCCCCACCTACTAATACTGTCCCCTTTGGGGGTAGGATTTCATCTTAGCAAACTCCTCTCTGGGCTCCTATTTCCCTTCCATCTTCAGTTATCTCTCTGTACTTCGTCAGAAAGGTCCAGGACCCACCTGGCGGCAGAACAGGAATCCATGTTGGTCAAATTAGAATTCTCTTTGGCACATGTGAAAGGGGAATGACCTGGAGCCTCCATATGTTATTTTTGTTCTGTCACACATCCAACTCAGTGTTGTCCATTTGAAAGATGTCGCTTTGAGATGCTCTACCCTTTATTACCAATGCCCCAGACCTCTTGGGATAGTTGTTTTTGGAACTGACTTGATAGTTGTTTTTGGAAAATCCGCTGCATCCCTTTATGGTCACAGTTTATAGAATATACCTCCCTCCTGGCATCCCTGTGACATTCAGGATTTACCTCTATGATTGTCATAGCCTTCCATTGTCCTGAGCTGAGAGAGAACTGACTGGTTTGGTGTCTCTCAGAGGGCACTGGGTTCATTTTATAGAGATATTGGTGACAATCAACAATGCCTAGGGATCCCTGGCCATGGACATACGCATGGGTAGGTACAGGAGAAGAATGAAAGAGGAAGGAAGAAAAGAAAAAATGTATATAGAAGAGCAAAACAATGGGAGTAAAAAGAATGCAAAATGGAAGAGAGGAAGAAAGAAAAAAAATTAAGTACTGTTGAAAGCAGAGCAACAGTTTATGACTCAGATTCTCCAACCTTTGAATGTAGTTGAGTCTGTTACTTTGGTTCATTGCAGGTTCCCAGCAACTTGGTGGAAGGGGCTGGGGGTGTGGTGGAAGGAGGAGGTGGGAGGATGTGCAAGGGGACTGCCCAGAGACACTAGTTTTTGGTTTTATTATCCACTAAGAAGTTGCTCTGTTGATGATTAAACTTTGATCAAAGAAAGTTGGATTACGAAGCAAGCTACTCAATCTATCAATAAAGAAATCAGTGTGTCCTTTCTTTTCAAAGCCGTTATCTGTGGCGTGACAGTTGACTACAATAGAATTAATTATCATATCACAAATGGTGGATTCAAAGATGAATGAGTGAACTAAGTGGGTGGACAGGCCTATTATAATTGAGAATGCAGTCTGATTAATAGAAGGTAAGTCGGGGGAACAAAAAAAGTTAAAGGGAAAAGACTATTTTTAAAAAAGAGATACGGAGAAAATTGATGTATAGAACTTAAAAAATAGGTTGTAAACAATGTGCATAATGATATTAAAAAGGAAAAAAAAAAAAGTTCATTTCCTACCTACCCCCATGGCTGTATTTCACTGATAGAATAGGCAAAAATCAGTCCGATATGTGGCTGCTGTGTGTGTGTGTATGTGTGTGTGTGTGTGTGTGTGTGTGTGTGTGTGTGTGTACACAAAAAACAATTTATTTAAATTACCGAAGTTAAGTACCTGGTACTATTTCACACTATACATTTGCCTCTAGGGTATAAAATAAATTAGATGACTAATGATGGGCCCAGAAATTACTACTGAATAATCTTTACCTTTAGCTCTACTCCAAGGTTTTTTTTTGTTTGGTTTTTTGTTTTTAATTTTGATTTGTTTAATACTGGGGATAATCCAAGTTTTTAAAAAGCAAACCTGTATAAATTCTTGTTGGAATTTTTTTCATCTTTTCTTTCCATAACTGACACCTAGAATCAAGCTGTATGAGGAATTAATCTGAATGTTTTGGTATCATGCATGCTATTATTTGATTTCTTAAAGACAGTCTTTGCTATTGAGTCAGGGATATTGAAATCCCTAAGAAAAATCAGGAGATTACGTATCAATTATTAACAGATATGTCTTATTATTTTGTAGTCAACATTTTAATATAGGAAATTTGTTTTTATAGACCAGTTTGAAACCAGGGTCACTAGACAAAAAGAGATTTTATAGAAAAGTGGCAATCTACTCTAATGATAATTGAAAAACATTTGGTCTCAGATAGATGATAACATGCTAGTGTTTCTTTTATTAATTGATTGGCTATGTTTAAGAAGAATACAAAAGACTGCAAAAGGCTCATGCATACATTAAAATTTTTATTATTGGCTTCCATTTCATAAAATGAAAATTTCTACTAAAACTATTCATTGGAAAATAAAAAATTAATACACTTATCATATTGCTCCCTTGGCACTTGCTTTTGTTATGATACTCTAAAATAGTTCACAACCTTAATTGCACATTAGAATTATCTGGGGACTTTAAAGAGTATCCTAATGCCCAGGCAGCAGCCCAGAGCAATAAATCAAAATCTCTCAAGGGTGGAACATGGTAGTTTTTAAAGCATTCCAAGTGATTCCAATATTCCATCAAAGTTACAATCCACTGATTTAAATAGGCCCAGATCAAGCCTCACTTTTAATCATCACCTCTGATAGAATCATTCCACCTCTGATAGAAACATTTCTCCTTCGCACCAAAAGGAGAAGACATAGCAAGCTGTATCATTGCAAGTTAGGTCTGTGTTTCACTGTATTTTCATCTTCAGTACCTGCTAGGGGCTCAATAGGGCAATGAGTGAACACACAAAATGGTGGCCACCATTTTGAAGATGGCAGATTCCTCATATAGAGGGGTGCTGTGACTCATTTGGTTATATTACACAGCTCTGAGTCACCAGGCACATGGCCAGTCAAAAGTTTCAGAACCTGATGTTTCAGATTCTTAGCCAACAGACATTTTTATCCTGCAAGCCAGGTCTGAGGGTGCCGCTGACTGCCTCAGCGCAGGGCTTCTCTTCGGGAAGCAGTGGGAAGTACTCCCGCTTCCTGCTTATGTAACCATATGCTGCACAAGCATGACCCGTGGAATGTAATCCAAACCTTATTTTCATCTCCCTCCATCACTTTAAATGCAACTCAGTGAGGATAAACTTCTCTTGTCTATGGATAAAGTGTTGGCGTCACTCTCAGCATCAGTCAGTTTTAGTTGTAAAACAGTCTCACGTTAGAAGCTTAATATATTCTTAGTCTCACATAATAATCAAAAATCCAAACTTGAAGTCAGGGTTAAACCATCACCGCTCCTCCAGCCCTGGGCTGCTTCACAAGCCTTCAGTGGGGAAGGAGTTTGTGGTCCGTCTGTTCTCTCTTTTCTCTCAGCTCACCTGTGCCACCTGTGATTTCTCTCTGGCAGGGGTCAAAATGGCATTGCCACTTGGCTGAACCTGGCAATTGTTAAAGCTGGTATCCCTGGAAGGGGTCGGCAGGGGGTTGCCATTGATTCTTTTCTCGTGGGGAAATTTTGTGAGTTCTTCAGAGGTTTCTTATTGAGTTCCTTGCTCTTACAGCTCCTTTGACCTGGAACGATTGCTCTGTATTCTCGGTGGCCATCTATGACAACTTTTTCACCCTGCGGTACACTTTTAATAGAGTAGCCTATTAGCTGAGGTCTCTGTGCCCCTCCAGGCAGTCCTATCAGACCAAGAAGACCCCACACTGCACTTCTTCTTGGCCCACAGTGGCCCATTCTTCCCTCATGCATCCCTCATCTCCCCATGATCTGGGATCAAGCCATCTCTACGTAGCAGCACCCTCCTGGCTCCACAGTGAGGCAGTTGACCTTAGATCTCCAAGGTGAGTCAGATACCATTCACCAGCCACTTGACCATTCTCAGATCTGAGTGAAGAATTGGTCCTCTTTGTCCCTTGATTGCAGGGGTACTTCAATGCTCCCCAAGTCCTTACCTTGAAGCGCTCATCTTCAAGATCCACTCCCTGCCCCATCTAGGAGGTGGATCTCCACTGCCTTAGCTCAGCCTCCCTAGAAGAGGGGCCTAAGATGGGGGTTCTTGTTCAAGTGATTTGTTGAGGAAATGTTCTCATTAGAAGAGTGGGAAAAACAGGGGAGAGGGGAAGCTAAGCAATAATCTGACCCCAGCTGCAGACTAGCTTCCATCTGATCCCAGCAGGAAAACCCTGCAGCTCAAAGTGCATCACAAAGATAGTCCCACCTGAAGGCAAGGAATACAGTTCATATCCTCCTGCCAGTTGGGCCAAGGTTTCTGGGGTGCTCTGGGTCAGGGGGTGCAGCCTACAGGTGCTGTCTGGCTGAGGGCCATTCTCCAGAGAGGGGGCAGCTGAGTGTTGTTATGGGTGGGGAAGGGGGGTGGACCAGTTGGTCACGGGGATCTGGAGGGACAGTAACAACATCCACTACACACAACTCACACCCTGTGAGGAAGATGTTTTCTTCCTCAGTCCTTTCTTGATCTCATGGAGCAGTTCAAGGATTGCAGACCAGATGCTTGGAGACATATCCTTTTAAATTATTATTTGGAAAGGGAGTATTTGTCTCTTATTTTGGTATCTGACATCTAACATCTTGCCCCCACAGTTGAAACAGAGGCAGGAAGAGTTCCATTCTAACATCCACTTACTCTGAAGAGTGTTCAGGCATTTGTTTTGCACCAGTGACCACAGGCTCAATGCCTTCATCCCACAGAACAGAGCCCAAGATGGTGAGTGAACTCAAAACCATATTCCCTTGTTAATTTCAAATGCATAAAAAAAGTACAAAACTGCTATTTCCCAGACCGTTTGCAATTTTGGTCCTTGGCATTTGTTGTCAGTTTGACTCAAACTCTTATAAAAATTCAGAAGAACAACATCAAAAACATGCCTAGTGGCTTCCCTGGTAGCTATGATGAATTTGTGCTCTTCATACTCTTTCTCTCCACAAATCCCACTTGAGACATGGTTGGTGAGAGAAGGGTACATTCTCTGTCCATGAAATAAAATACTGTCAACTGGAACAAACCCATGACTTTCTCAACAAAAAGCAAGCGCATTAAGTAAACTGACTACCAAGCCAAATAGAGAAGATGACTTTCAAAGTATCCATTACCATGCTGGGGTTAGAACAGTCTTTTGCAAATCTGCTTGAGGAACTGCATTCAGGAGCTGCAGGGAGAGGAGACAGGAGAGACCTTGATCGGGTGTGGCAGTAGATGACTGATATATCCCGAAGAAGCCTGGAGTCGGGGGGTGGCAGTGGACACCCACTGCAGAGAAACCACAGAAGGGCTGGAGTTAATCAGGGATGAGGAATAATAACAGGGAGCTGACAGAATCAGCCGGTTTCCCATGCCCACTTTCTCCTTTTGCTCTCATTACACAACTTCCTGATTCCTACCAAAAAGATAGAAAATTGTCCATGATCCATTCCTATCCAGGGTTCTCTCTTCACTGAATTACAAGGATATTGAAGGTGGAAGGGACCCTAGCCTTTATCTAGAAAAGCTTCTTCCTTTCACAGATGAGGAATTGTGGCACAGAGGGGTTATTATGAAGCACTTGCCAACTGGCAACTCATAAGCCAAACCTGGCCTGCAGTCTTGGTTGGAATATGAATTAGTTGTAAAGACTGAAAAAACAGGTAATTTTCTCTCTCTCTCTCTCTCTCTCTCTCTCTCTCTCTCTCTCTCTCTCTCTCTCTCTCTCACCTTCTTTTGGAAAACTGAGACCTGGCCACAAAGTCGACAAGTTGTGGGGGTTCCAAAAATTGGGACGAGTACAATGACACAGTCTTGTGGCCAATCATGATTGGCATTGGAAATTTTGGGCATGAATCAGCAAGGCCCCAGTCACAGGGCTGGCAGTCAGGAGTAGGATTCCAGTGCCCGCTTGGAGAAATGGGGTACTGGTCAGAACAAGTCAGAACTCAATCTTGAAAGAAGAGCTGTGGTATCAGGGAAGATCTAAGGTCAGGAGAATAATCCTAGGACTCGATTACGTTGCTAGAACTGGGGCCTGACGTCAGAACCGACCTGGGAGGTGGCTGACTTGTGGCAGAGCCATGTGGGCTCAGTAAGTTCCTCCTTGCTGAGCTCCTAGAGTTTGGGCTGTGGGTTCAAGGGGTCAGTTAGCTGAGAACGTAGTGTGGAGTGGGGAGTGTCTCAGACTCAGCCAACCAAGCCAGTGATCTATTCCCTGCCTGCTTCCTTTGCCAGGCATCCCACTCACTATTTCTCATTCACCTACAAACTCAACCTTCACATAATTAGAAAATTGGCTTGGCCTTGAATCTTCACTACATCTCTTCTCATATCTATAAATACCAAAGCTGGAAGAAAACAAAGGGAGAATTCTGAGTGTTCTTCAGCTTGGCAGCAGGTGGAAAAATGAGCCCACGATGCTGTCAAGTATCGTGTGAAACAACAATGGCACTTGTCAGCTGTTACTTTCAATGGGCATTAGATTTGATGAAATAGCCCAGTTGTACAAAAGAGGGGAAAAAAATAAGTGACAGCTATAGAGACAGATGAGGAGAGACTTGTCTCTGCACCCACAGATACAAAGTTTTACTGAAATACCTTTAGAGGCAACCATCTTAGATAATTGTGCCTCACTATGAGCTGACTCTAGTTTCTAGGACATGTTTCTTTTTGTTAAATGGTGAAAAAGATAAATAATTTAATCTAGGCAAAAAACGAACACCAAAAAAGTCAACCAGGCTGAATACATAATAATCACCAATATTTTCTGCTAAGGACCAGGTGTCATGCTAGCTGCTTTATGTCTCAGTTAATTCTCACCACAACTCTAGGAGCCAAACACTACTATTAGCTCTATTTGCATGTGAGAATAGTGAGGTTTAGAAAAGTGAAGTCAGTTACCCCCATCCACACCACAGGTGAGAAGTGGAGCCTGATTCGAAGCAGCGTGGCCAGTCCCTGAGAGGCAAAGCATATAATCCTCTCCAGTGGTGCAAGCCCTGAGGTGGTCACATTGCTAGTTGACCATCCCAGCATCCAATACTAAAGAATTCCAGTCTACCAGAGGAGTTGATACATTACATTGATGGTCCCAATTCATGACTTCCGCGTCTCCATGCCCTTTGCAATGACACTTGGAATAATAACCATGAGGACAACCAAGCATAATAATGGCTAACATTTAGTCAGCGCTTACTATGCGTACGTGTTAAGTACTGGTGTGAGCCCATTATATGGACTCTGGCATTGCTTTGGTTATTCAGTTATTTGTTTAATAAATTGGTTATAGAGAATTACAAATAGTTTTCCATGTAAACCATATTACATACATGCAGATATGTATGTGTAAAATATATATTATATATAAATATATAGAGAAAGCTCAAGGCTCTATTAAAGCACTATTTAATTCATATTATCATGAAATCAATGTGTCCTATTATAGTTTGAATTTGAGGTCCTGTAAGTAGAGTCATTTGATAAAGCAAGAATAAAAGCTGAGACAGTGCTTGCAGTCTGGGCAGAGCTGAAATAGGTGAATTGGAGGTCTTTCCAGTCCCACTCTGCATCTCTGTGTCTCGGTGTTTTCTGATCCCACCCTCTCCCCACTGTCTTAGTGTGGCTCAGGTCCCCAATGTGATACTCCATAGGATTGATCAAACGCCTCCCATGTGCCTTCTGATTCAAACTGCAACGTCCATCAAACTTTGCTGTGCTCATTGTAGAAATTACAGAAGCTGTTCGAAAGAATGTAGTAATCTCTAATTAGGAGCTTGTTAAGAGAAGCAGACCTGTCTCCGCAGTTGGGAGCGAGGGGCACGTTATTCTGAGAGAGGCTAGGCATCTACCTTGGAAGTCCTTCCTTCCGCCTGCCCCTGCACCTCCCTACCCAGCACAGATCTGCCCTGTCTGCTTCTGAATCTGAGGATTCTTCAAGTGTGGCGCCTTTTTAAGCCACAGTTTCTATGGCAGCATCAGTGGAAACTCTGGAACTAGGAAGTCATGATTGTTCCTCGTATTTATAAAGTTAGTTCGTCTGATGTGTAGTAAAAGCGTGGAAAGCTCTAAACCTTTGTATGCTTCCACCCAGCAATTCCACACTTAGGAGTTTGCCTTTAAGCAGTAAGTGAACAACAAACAGGAGGTTTGTCAAGGTGCTTTTTAAAATATGGAAAAGAGACAACAACCTAATTATCCAAAATAGAAGATCACAGGAGATTTTCTCAAAGTGCGGTTATTTAGAAAAATTAGTCTCTAAAAATTGTCCTTAAAGGCTGGAAGGGAAGTCGGGGAACCCTCGGTTTCTTAAACAACATGTAACATTTTTGATGGGGATTTGTTTTTGTTTTAATTGTTTGTAGTCCCTGCCAGTCCTGGCTTACCAAGGGCAGGTGCAGAGGCAGTCCTAGGTAGGTACAGACAATCAAGGAGAGCATTTAACAAGAATAATCTGAATCGTGAATTCAAAAGTTGCTCTGCTTTTTGTTATGTGCTCGCAACTCTAAGCAATGTCAGTGATAAAATACTCTTCCCTGAAAAAATATCTTGTTAATTTAAGGTTTAAATAATTGCTGTGGTTACTGTGGAGTGTAATAAAATATATTCAAGCTTCAGATGAACATATTTTGTTCTTCTCCTTTAATAAATGTTGTATTTGATATGGAGGTTACTTTGGAGAATTCACAGTTATGCAGTGGCTGCCTCTCCCCACCCTCCCCCTGCCCTCCCACCCATCTCGAGTCCCCTTCCTCCTCCCCATGCAAATTCAGCAACAAAGTCTTGTGAGAACATACATCCCTAATATTCAGAAACATTTGAACTCACTTTAGGTGCCAGGGTAGTACCAACCCCTTTGGTACTACCATTTCCTCATTTAAACAAGTAGCTTTGAAATAAACAATCACAGCATAGTGACTTTCAAAACGAAGAAACTGAATTTGCCTTCCTTCAGTTCTGACGCTGTGACCACTCTGAGTTTTCTTATTTGTATTTCAATGTTAAATTGTGATAAAAAGTGCAAAATGCAAGGTGTGCTATTTTTGTTAAGTGCAAATTTTAGTTCACGCATGAAGTAGTTTGTGGAATTTAAAGTAGTATTTTTAAGACTAAAATTTATTCTTTTTAAGTTATGGTTTGTTTTAAACCTTAAAAACACACACACAAGAATGAACAAACAAAACAGAAGCAGACTCATAGATACAGAGAACAAACTGATGGTTGTCAGAGGGTTGGGGAGCTGGGTGAAAATGGTGAAAGGATTAAGGAATAAAATTGGTTACAAAATAGCCATGGGGATGTGAAGTACAGCATAGAGAATATAGTCAATAATGTTGCAAGAACTACCTATAGTACCAGATGGGTACTAGACTAATAGGGGGATCACTGCATCAATTACATAAATGTCTTACCATTATGCTTGCTGTACACCTAAAACTAATATAAAATAATATTGAATGTCAACTGTAACTGAAAAACTAATTTTAAAAAGAATTACTATTCCTGATTATTACATAGCTATTACTAAAAATAACCCTGTCTTATACAACAAAAGGGCGTTAAAAAAAACTGACCTGCTCCAGGTGTCAAATACCCTAGGTGTGTCCTTATTTGGGGGGGAAACTTACTAAGAAGCCAAGTGTTACTAAGATTCCTCTGAGACTTGTGAAAATTGTTGGTGGGCAAGCAATTTGCTGCTGCATGTATTAGTTGTTCAGGAAAAGAATGCCAGAGCACATGGGTATACAATAATAAACTCCTTCTTCCACTTGCACCATTTGTCCCCAATAGTCAGCAATGGCATCCATCTACCATCATTGGAGGTGGCATAACTCATTAGCAATTTTTAAAACTTTCAAAAGTAACCGGTGCTTCAGAAACTGAGCTGTTAATTGAACAGCAACAGCATTGAGGGAGACAACTAACACCTACCATATTCATGAACAGATGGGACTCAAAGCAAACTACTAAGATAGTTATATGGCGTCCTGGAAGAAGTATGGATTTCGGAGAAGACCGGGACTTTGTTTGTGGCCCTACTTAAATTAATTCGTTCAAAATATTTAATGATTCTCCATGGTGTAGGTGCTGGAAATACAGTGATATATAAGACAGACATGGTCCCTGAATCAAAGGAAGGGGACTCCCCACCCACCAAAAGGAAAAAAAAAAGTCAACAAATGGATGTAATACTTTTTTGTTGTTGGTTTAAGTACAATGAAGGAAATAAACAAATGGCTTCCCATTGCTCCTACGATAAAGACCAAAACTTAATATGGTCACCACCATCCTCTCCAACCACATCCAACACCTCTCCCTTGCTAGCTCTGTCTGTTCCAGCCACAACCTTATTTTAGTTCCTCAAATGTACCAAAACATTCCTTTTTCAGCATTTTGACATATACTGACCACCTCCACCCCTACTTTGACTGTTAGTTCTTCATATATACTTCAGATCTCAGAAGATGGCAGAAAAGACTTCCCTGATATCCATCTACCTACACTCCACATCTTCATCCCCAATATACATACAATCAATGGCCAGTTCATATATTCCCATAGCTTCCTGGGCTTTTTCTTGATTACTCTGTAATTATTGGTTTGTCTATGCAGTCATTTGTTTAATATCTGTGTTCTCTCCCTCCACAATCCACTACCACTAGACTGTAAGCTTCATGGGGCAAAGTTTTTCTTTGGCCCACACCACTGAATTCCCAGGTCTTGGCACAATAAATTTTTGTGGTATGAATGAATAGTAGGCATAGATGCATAGGTAACCAAACTAAAACACCTGCCACCAGGGGTGGCCTCAAGAGAATTCTGTTCCGAGGAAAGCCTGACTATCCAAAGAACTTCCTCATTCATACTTTCCGTTGACTGGCCTGTCTGGTCAGGTTGTTGTTTTGAGTTTTTGTTTTTACAAGTTCCTTATTTTTTTTTTTTTACTTTCGTCTACTTATTAAAATATTTACCTTCATATTTTTCATTTTATCACATGGGCTTTAACTCCATGTTAATTTTATAGCTTTCCATTTCTAAACTTTAATCTCTTATTTCACCAGTACTTGGTCTTTTTAAAAAGATATAAATATGTAAATAGAACAAAAATTTTATTCTATTTTTATAAGCTCCTAGTCTTTTTTTTTCTTTTTTTTTTTTTTTCTTTTTTTTAGAAGTAAATTTCAAATAACAGTTTCTTTTTTTTTTTTTTTTTTACAGGACTTTATTGGGGAGCAATGGTCAAATTGTTGTCCTTTCAGTCTTAGTTGTGGAGGGTTCTGTTCAGCTTCAAGTTGTTGTTCTTTGAATCTTAGTTGTGGAGGGCGCAGCTCAGCTCCAGGTCCAGTTGCCGTTGCTAGTTGCAGGGGGCACAGCCCACCATCCCTTGCGGGAGTCGAACCGGCAACCTTGTGGTTGAGAGGACAGGCTCCAACCAACTGAGCCATTCGGGAGCTCAGCGGCAGCTCAGCTCAAGGTGCCATGTTCAATTTTAGTTGCAGGGGGCGCTGCCCACCATCCCTTGCGGGACTCGAGGAATTGAACTGGCAACCTTGTGGTTGAGAGCCCGCGCTCCAACCAACAACTGAGCCATCCGGGAGGCAGCTCAGCTCAAGGTGCCGTGTTCAATCTTAGTTGCAGGGGGCAGAGCCCACCATCCCTTGCGGGACTCGAGGAATTGAGCTGGCAACCTTGTGGTTGAGAGCCCACTGGCCCATGTGGGAATCGAACCGGCAGCCTTCGGAGTTAGGAGCACGGAGCTCTAACCGCTTGAGCCACCGGGCCGGCCCTAAGCTCCTAGTCTTAATTTGGAATATTTAGCTCTAGATTTAACTCTTTTTTGTCTTGCTGCTTTTAGTTTTCTATATCCCATTTCAAATCTAATTTTAAATAGGTATTATTTCTCACATAATTTCTTTTTAATTTTTCAATGTGCTTATTTTTAATTTACTTGGTAGATTTAAGCATTATTTGACCACCTAACCTATCTTTTATTTGGAGTTTTACCCCGTTTGTTCTCACCTCCTTCTACCTCTCCCTCCCTCTTCACCCCACTGCTTCCCTCATGCCTGTAATCCCACTCCCACTTCCTCACTTGTGTTTGCAATGGCTAGGAAGTTGAAAGTCAGAGGGATATAAACAGTGGAGAGAGTTTGCTTTATGAACAGGAAGGATGAAGGCTATCTTTTCCCCTCCAGTTTTCCTCCTTAGGCTACTTCATCAGATTATCCCTCAGACCTATTAAAAATGGTTCTCCAGAGAACCTGATGGTGGAAGATTTGGTGAACTCAGTTAATTCTCTCCAGGGGAACAAGCCCCATTCTGTAGCTGGAATATTTGATTTGTTGGGACAGTGTTGATTGTTAATATCCCTTACCATCTATTCCTTAGGTGAAGAATTTGAAGGGAACTGCCAGCTCCATGCCCAGGAGAGGTTCAACCCTGGAAGGGGGCGTCTCCACGTAGATGCTCTCCAGGCCTGGTCCTGGTGAAGGGCTGACAAATTCTCAATAAATCCTTAGAGGATGTTCCGATATAGAGCATCTACAGCCAGTGTCTTGGCACCGCTTGAAACCAGCTTGCATTTCTCGTTCTCCCAAGGATGTTTCCCTTCCCCTCTTGGCAAGTTGAGAGGAAGAGCCTTCTGGGCCGTGACTGGCCTCAACTCTCTCCTTTGTGCTGTGGGCTGGTAGAAGCTGTAGGGCGTGGGCTGAGGGCAGCCTCACAAACAGAGCTGTAAAAAGAGGAACACTCATCCCGTTGCTTCAAGATTTGTTTAAATTTAAAATCCTATACCGGATCATTGAGGACTTCTCAGAAGAATAGATTTCTAGGAGGTAATAGAGAACTCCCTCACTGTCTCCTCATGGGATGTGAGTCTCCTCGGCATTATGCTAGGGGTTTAGGCTGAGTTAGTAGGGTCTTTTGCTATGCCTCCAGAGGAGAGTTGGATGCCACTCTGGGAGACCAGAATCCCTGAATGATGCCCTGCCCATACAATCACACCCTACCTTCCCTCCTCAGATCTAGCATTGGGTTCCTTTATAGGCTTCTACTGACATGGACTCTTTCTCAAGGAAATCTATCCCACTCCATGTTAGTTGGAGAGGTTAAATCCCTTCCCACGTAGTTGCAGGGAAAGAACCTATCTTATGGAGTGGACACTCAGATACCCACTGTCTTGCCATTCTTAAGAAATGTCGTAATATATGGTGACAGAAGGAGAACTGACTCTGGGTGTTGAACACACAATGTGATAGATAGATGATATATTACAGAATTGTACACTTAAAACCTACGTAACGTTACTAAACATGGTCACACCAATAAACTTTAATTAAAAACAAAAACAAAAACACAGATAACTGTCCTTTGAAAATCTTCCTTTCACCAACTCACCAGCTAGCCCCACCCCAGCACTGGTGATCTGTAACTGCAGATTCACTTTAGTTTCCTTAGCTATAAAACGGGGATAATAAGATCTGGGGTTCTCCCAAGGACTGTATAATACATTTATACAAAGCAGTTGATGTGTATATACACCAGTGTCTGACATATATGAGCGGCAGTTACTAAAAGCTAGCTATTTTTATTAGATTTATCATCGTGTTTCCTCTTAGAACTAAATCTGATTCATCAGATCCATAGGTTGATACTTTCTGGTACAGGAAAATATGCCATTTAGAATCTTTCCAGGAAGCCAAGCCCTCTCTCATGCTCTCATGTTTAAAATAATTTGTTGGATTAGTCCTGTATTTTATTTTTAAAAGAATTGAATTGTAATCCCAGTTTGAGCAAATGGGGATGGTGTTTACTTTCCATTTCTTGAACCTAGGGTGGTATAGTGGTATTCAGTGGCTCTGAAAGAGTTCTAAATCTGACCATAGGACTTGGGTTATGAACATAGAGGCCCTAGAGCACTTTTCATGAAAGAAGTGAGTTATTCTCTGTACCCTGGGCACATTTACATATGCAAAATAACCCACCATCTCCACCCCAGTACATACCCTTTAAATTTCTTTCTCAATTTAAAATCATATTAATCATTACAAAAATCAACGATTTTAATTTGACAGAATTTTATTTGAATATGGAATATAGAAATGTCATGTTTTATGCATATGAATTAGCTGCATACTTTTAAGGAACAAATCACGGAGAAGTCCATAACCACTTATTTTTTTTATAAGTTTAAAACAAGTCGAGGTCAATTGGAGTGGAGTAGGCCTGGAACAAAGGCCTGATTTCTATAACACTTTAGAATTATAGAGAAACCAAATTGGTTATTATAGTGATGATAATAGCTACACTTATTGCAACTTTACTAAGTAACAGTTCAGTTGCTTTCTGATTAGCTACACCCATGGTTTTAGTGTCTTGAATTCAGGAGGTTGTGGGAAATGATTCCGTATTATCAAATATTTTCTGAGCTCAGTGAAAGAAACATACTTAGGGACCCAATTCCTTGCTTTGACCAAATGTTTAGGAAGGCAGATGTGCTTTTGTTAAGGAGACCTAAAACTCACTAAAAAGTGGACTTTTAAAGACAAAGCCCTAATCCACACAAGTAAGACCACTGGTTTGTGACAAGTATGACACTGCGGAAAGAATCAACTTCTCAGTAAATGGTCTGGTCAACTAAATATTGACATGAAAATAATGAATGTTAATTCCCACCTCACATCACATAAAAATAAATCACTTGAATTAAGTTGTAGGTCTAAAGATGAAAGGCAAATCACTAGAGATTTTAGAAGAAAGCATAGAATATCATCATATCCTTGGAGAGAGCTTAGATTTTATAAAAATAACACAAAAAATATTAACCATGAAAGAAAAAAGGAATAAATTTGGTTTTATGAAGATGATGAACTTTGGTTCATTAAAAGACAACATTAAGAGAGTGAAAAGGCAGGTCACATAGTGAGAGAAGATATTGGCTATATTTACATCCTGCAATGCCTAGTAAGTAACCAGTAAAAGACAGATAATCCAATAGAAAAATGGGTAAAAGATTTGGACAGTCACTTCACAAAAGAATATAATCAGGTGTTCAGTAGACATAAGAGGAGACTTCAAGGAAATGCAAACTGCACTGTGATGAAATACATTTCACCTGAATCGTTAATGTTAAAAACATAAGCTCTATTAAGTGTTGGAGAGGATGTGGAGCAATTGGAACTCTAATGGGGATGTAAATCAATACAACCACTATGAAATCTATTTGGCCGAATCTACTAAAAGCTGAACATGCACATACCCTATGACTCAGCAGCTCTACTCCTAGATGTACACCCAACAGGAATGCATGCATATGTACACCCAAAACTATGTTCAAGGATATTCATAGCCAACCCAACTGCCCATCAATGTTAGAATGGACTAATAAATTGTAGAATATTCATAAAATTCAGCACTACCTCAGAATGAACTCTTTACAACTACCTGCAGCACATGGGTGAATCTTGTAAACTGAATATTGAGTGAAAGAAGCCCAGCACACACAAAGAAGCACATACTAGATGATCGATTATGTTTACGTAAAGTTCCAAAACAGGTAAAATATAATTTAGTGTTAGAAGTATACACAATGATTACCTGTGAAGGGAGAGTAATAACGAGAAGGGGGCCCAAGAGTGCTTCTAGGGCATTGGTAACATACTGGTTTTTGATCCAGGTGCTAGTTATGTGGGTGTGTTTATTTTGTAAAAATTCATCACATTGTACACTTGACTTGTGTGTGAACATATATATATATATATATATATTTCTGCAATAAAAACTTGACTAAAGAAAGGCAAGGCCCAATGTGCTTGGTTCAAGCAGGTGGTTGTTCTGTGGCTTCAGGAATGGAGAAAACCAACTGTGTCACATACACATTGAAAACAAAACACAAAGATATTCACTAAACATCAACAGAGGTTATCACTGAATAATTGGATCAAAGATAATTTTTTTTTTCCTGTCTCCAGCTCCTCTATCCAAATCCTCTTCAAGGAATCTGTATTAGTCTTGCCATCTGGCCCTTGAAGGAAAGCAGAATCCTGGAAGACATTGTTTTGCCCTCAAAGCATTGGTTAAAACTGTCTTTAGTAATCTCTAACTTCCTTCTTGCAAGAAGTATGAATTTCATTTTCGGCTGCTACCTGAGTTCCAGGATTATTAGGTTGATAGTTTAGTTAACTATATTTGGAGTCATATCCCTTTGGAGAGCTGTAAGAGATGAATAGATACTAAGATCCAAGGAAGTAGTGTGGGAAAATGAAGGAAGGCCTCCTGAGGGAGATGACATTTGTTATGGGTATCAAGGGATGAGCTGGAATTTGTGAAGTGTATTGGGAGGCAAGGGATGAAGGACAGGTGGGTCATTGTAGACCAAGGAGAAGGCATGTGCAAAGCATGAAAAAGAATGATGTGATCATGGACCAGGAAGGAGTTGCCATCATCAGGGAAGTGTGGAGGGACAGGAAGCTGGAAAGGACTAGAAGCTCCAACATTTGTGAGTTTGTACCCACGCCATACTTTGTGTTTATAGGTATAGTTGTAACAAATGCCAAACGTCGTTCATTGCCTTAGACCATGAACATGCATAAGTCCTCAATTTTAGAGATGTATTTTACAGCAATATCTTAATAACAAAAACAATGTTTCCTGTGTTAGCATTTATCCTGGAAGCCCTGAAGTAATCAGCTGGAATAAAACCAATCTTTGTGGAATAGTCTCGAACTTTAAATTATTTAAGTTGATCAAAATCTAAGCACGGATATATGTTACGCCAGCTCCAGAACACTCACAAAAATCGCTTCCCCTAGAATTATAGAATATCTTGGTACCAGCATCGGTGTCCTCACATGAAATGAATTTTCAATGAGATGAGGTTACATCCCTGAGGTTACGATTCAGGGATATCGGTATTGTAAGGGCACCATTATTATGATGAATAGATGCAGACAAAATGTCTGTAGCCTGTCATTCAGCAGCTCTCTGGTTCACCAAAGAACCACTTAAAAATACATAAATGCACTCACTCTTCAATCTAAAGAACAGATCTCTTTAGCAATTTCCAAAGAGAGGAGAGAAGGAAAAAAGAGAAGGTAGCTTTTCTGCTGCTCCCCATGGTTTACACATCAACATAACCCGATGAGTAAAGGCAGCTTGTTCTCTGGGCAGCAGCATCAGGCCTGGAGGGAAGACTCAGACCACCATCCACTCTTCCTTCTCACTTCAAATTACACCAGGAAAGTGGAGGCTGTGAGGGGTGCTTTCAAACGCGCTGGCTTCTGATTGGTTCTGGGGAGGAATTTAGCAGTATAGACAGTGACTGTCCAGTTCATCACCACACTCCCCTGTGGACCACTGGCCGGTGTGAACACTGAGACAACCCAAGGTGATGTAGTGGAATAGGCAGTCTCTGCTTTCGGATTCCGTTCCTGGCAAGGAAGTTGCAGAATGAATCACCTTGGAGGCAGATGCCTGACTGCACAAGAGCTATAAATTGACTGGTACAACACTGTGTTGCTTTCACTGGCTCTGACGTTAGCAGAAACAGCTGAGGAACCAGACAAAAGGCAGTGGAAGAGGAAAATGGAAGCGGATTGATATTTAACATCTGCTCTGTGCCAGGCATAGACGAAGAGTCTTCACGTGTGTTACGGAGGCAGCGAGGTGCTGGTTATGGTTCTGCATTTACCTCTCGCTGGCTGTGTGAACTCGGACAAGCTCCTTAACCTCTGTGAACTTCAGTGTTCTCATGGCTACCTCCGAAGGCTGTGTGGGAAGGAAGACAGAATCCATGTTCCCATGGCACATAGTAAGTGCTCTGAAAACGTAGGTATTTTTAGTTGTTGTCATTACTACCATTACCATTTAATTTTCAAGCCAGCATCATGACCTGTTCTACACTAAGGTTCAGAGGGATAAAAAGCGTACTCAGAGGATATAACCTCGGTCTTGTGATTCCAGCCCTGTCTCACGCCAGACTCCGTACCCCTTACCACTCTAGACCACACTGTCTTTATCAGTTAGCTTTGAAAAAATGGATTACAGAAACGAGAAGCAGCAAAAATGGGCTTGTTCACAAATATCCATGAATGAAAGTTTGGTGTGGTGTGTTAATTAGTCAGGGTTCTCCAGAGAAAAAGAACCAATAGGATGTATTTGCATATATAGAGCTATAGAGAGATTTTAAGAAATTGACGCATACAATTGTGGACGCTGGCAAGGAAGACCAACAGGCTGGCAGCCTGGAAAACTAGGGCAGAGCTCCTATTGCAGTCATGAATCTTCAGGCTGTCTGGAGGTAGTATTTCTTCTTCCTTGGGTGACCTCAGTCTTTTTCTCTTAAGGCCTTCAACTCATTGGATGAGGCCCACCCACGTTATGGAGGGTAATCTGCTTTACTTGAAGTTTACTGATTTAAATATTCATCTCACCTAAAAAATACCTTCGTATCGACATCTAGACTGGTGTTTAACCAAATATTTGAGTACCATGGCCTAACTATATTGGCACTAAAATTAACCACCACAGGTGGGGAGTAGGGATCTGTGGCAAATGTGAACCGAGAACCGGAATGTTTGAGCTGAAGCGTTATCTTTAATTGATTTCAGCCATCAAATTGCTTAGGTTTTTGACTGGGTTTAGTTATTAATTTCTTAAAACCCACGTGCTTCTTAGGCATTTTTGACTAGTCAGATGAACTAAGATTATTAAAACAAAATAAATCCATACTGAGAAATGTAACCAGTGGGCTTTTAGCAGCACACATAAAAACAGCTTCAGAAAGTGAGGTCCATTTTCTTGAATGGCTGTTTTACCTAATCCAAGCTCCAGGGTGAGCTATTATTTTAAGCCTTTGTATGTCTCCCCCTCTATTCCCTGTCGCTAAACTGTGGGACTCATCCATAGTCATAACAGAGTCATGTAAAACAGTTGGGATATTTTTTGGAAAGTGGAAATTAGCTTATTTCCTAAACAAAATTGGAAAACACTTTTATTATAATAATTCAAAACTGTTAATTTCCTCAAGTGGCATCTGCAGGAGGATAAATTTTCCTTCTTCTACTTGTGAGAATGGTCCTCCAGACCTTCAATCAAGAATACATGCTTCTTGTCTCCTCTCTTGGCTTCAAGGGGTTGGAAAACAGAGGGGTTTGTTCAGATCCACCTGCCCTCGCCCACCAGGCTTTGTATTTGGGAGAAAGCTGTTTTGGACTGAGGCAGTGATCTTCAGTCAAGGAATCCAACTGAGATAATTGGCGGTGACAGGCTCTGCTGGTTGGTCCACTTTCTTCTTAGTAACAGGACCCCAGTTTTATTGGGGGTGGCACTGTGTCCAGATAAAGAACAACAATTTCTAGTCAGAGGATAAATCCCCTTTTATCCTCTTGCTCTTGAAATGTAGATGTAATGGTTGGCATCCTAGCAGTCATATTGAATTAGGAGGTAACCTTGAGGTTAGCAGCCACACACAGTGGAACTTCTTCAGAAAGCCACAATACCTGCTGTGGATTTCCTACCTCCAGGGTTCTTTTATGCCAAAAAAGAAACACTTGTGTTTTTAAACCACAGTAGTCAGATCTCTGTTCCATTCAGCACAATTCAGTCCTTACTTCCTTACTGAATCACTAACCCAGGCAGCGATCAAAGCACTAAGCTTTCTTAACATGCTTCATTGAAGGGTAATAGACCACAAATTCAATATGATTTTAAAATCCATTGGGATTTCATATAGGGGGCAATTTAAATAATCCAAAGAAAGAAAGTTGTTGGGCCTTACTACCTTAAGCCATAAACTAAGAAGCTGTTAGAACTGGAAAGTACTTTAGAAATCCTTAATCTAACTTTCTGCCCCACCATCCATTTCACAGGTGAGGAAGCAGAGGCCGAAAGGTTAATCCAACAAACATACCCAATAACTGGGTCAGAACCTGAACACAAATCTTCTAACACTAATCCATTACTTCATGGTTATTTTCTATTCTTGCTCTGCAAATGAAGACATAATCTAAATGTTGTACATAATCATGAAAGCAACTAGAAACCATTGTACACACTAGAGTTGTATTCATCTGAATACCCTTTTGCCTACCTTTGTAACATAACTTTGTCCAATTGCATGTAACATAACATGCAGTTGCCCAATTTACTGATGGAATAATCTGAGCTCACACCACAGTGCCATTCCACATTTGAGCATCACAGAGCAGTCCTCACCCAGTGCCTGAAATCCTGTGTAGAACCTCTTATGGCTTTTAGTGCCAACTCTTGTTAGCTGGAGGCAAATTATCTACAGGCCCAGCAAATAAAGGGGCTCATTGGCAACTATTCATCTTGTCAGATTTGAAGCTGTTCAGCGAAAGTATTTTAATTAGGCAGTGGGAGAGCTGCCACATTTAGAAGCAGCTCCTAAATGGCAAATAGAGAATTTCAGGACCAACTGTGGTTATTGATGCTTTTGTTGTTTACCATTTAAAAAACAGCCCAGGTGAATTCTCCAGGACTCCTTTCATATTCCAGGCTTTGTAAGATTCCGAACAGTTCACTGATTTCTTGAGGCTCAGTCCTTAGTTCTCATCACACTTCTGAGTGTATGGTTTGCAGACAGAAAGTGGATCCTTTGATCATGGTCTAATTAACTCAAGTTATGTACCACGTGAATGGTGACTGTTTTGATTATTACCTTCCGTTTTTCCAAAACTGCTACAAGACAACTCATTTTCGTGGAGGCCTGTACAATCCATGAACTACAAATGTTTTTTGGGCAACCAAAGCGATAAACCAGTAATCATAGCAATATTCTATGTTATTTATCTGCTTGCTTACAGAAAGCTGAGCAGTAGCTCAACTGTCGAGAACCATGGTCTGTATTTTACAGTGAAGGAACTGCGGCAGGGGAAGATTCAGTCACTTGGCTCATGAAAGGCAGAGAAAGAACTCGAAGCCAGAACCCATATCATGGTTTAGCAATTGTTCAAATGAAAAACAATTTTTATTTTCTGATCTTTTGATCTGTGTCAAACACTTTGGCAATAGTCTCTTGTGCGTGAGCATCTATTGCAAAGAAGTGGCCCAGCTTTGCGATGAAGAAGTGGGAGATGGCATGCCTTAGGACAAAGAGCATTGGACAGATATTGAAACTTGATTTCTGCCCTCAGCTCTGTGCCTGACCACCACTCTGACTTAAACAGGGGCCTGCGGCTCCTCATCTACAAAATGAAGTCTTAGCATCAGAAATCTTTCATCAGAAGACATATTTGGCAGAATCCCAATGCACAAAACAGCTAAGAGCAGAGTGCTCTGGTGGAGGCGGGGCCAAGAGACCCAGTGCATATGGTCCTTCGTCACGCTCTTCCCACCTGGATCCATAGCTCACGCCGGTTCCTTTCTAAGCCAAGGGCATTGATCCATGTAATGGAAATTCACTTCCATTGCTATCTTAATATTTCCTTTCTCCTAGGCTTTTTAAAAACTGGAGGAAAATGGAGGAAAACTGAAGCATATGGAAATCACTGTTGTTTATCCATCACGTAAACCATGCTTTGTCTCAGAAGACACCAAGCAAAGCTTCATCTTGTTTGCATTTCAGAAAGGGAAATATTTCTTCAGTGCCCATCAGGAGGCCTTCACCAAGACTGATTGACAACTGACAGCTAATGTCTACTGGCTTAGGGGGCGAGAGGATTTCATGAGTTGGCCATTTGGGAAAGTAGGGGATATTATCTAAGAACCACAATCCATAGAACCTCTTCATGGGTGAGGAGAAAGGGCTGGGGTAGGGGGAAAAGATTCTTAGTACAACCTGATTCTCCCTCATTATAAACAAGGAAACTGAAAAATAGGACCATGTGGTATTGATGTCCAGACTCATTAGAATCTTCACCTTCCTCAGTCTGAAGGATGCTTAGACAGTATCCCATGAAGCATGAGCTCACTCTGTGACTGTTCCCCAGTTTTTGTCTCATTTTCTATCTCTTATGCAGGGATGGGGTTTCAGCTAAATACCCTTTCTTTCAGTCACCAAATATGCCCATTCACTAAATCATGCATATATTCCCCCCCCCCCCCCCATAAAGCCACATCTAGTTTTCATTCATGGAAAAATGAAGTGTTATTGCTATTTTCCTCTGGTTCTGTCACCTTTTCACCCATTCCGGCATCATGGAAGGTTAAAAGCTTACTTGATTATCTTGAGAAGCCTGTTCTGTCAGCATGGGCAGCTCACCCCATCTGTAATCACCACACTTGTGTCCAAATGCAGGGGCTCTGCGTAGCAACAAGTTCTGTGGGGACTCTTAACACTAAAACGGTAAAGGTAAGTAGAGACTTGTGTGGCTGAATGGGATTTTTGTTTTCTGCACTTACCTGACTTGCAACTCAATCAGCACATGAGGCTTACATAAAATATAAATTGCAGCCATTAAACCACAGCAGGTGTCTTATCTATATATTTTTTTTAAATGTTGAGCTTTTTATAAACTAGTCACTTGTGGTAGATTGTACAAATGGCCACATTTTTTCCCCCCTCATCCCTGTAGTCACACCTCTTCAATGTGAATTTGAAGTTCCACCCATCGAGAGGTGGCATCTATTTCACCACACCTTGAATCTGGCTTAGACATGTGACTTGATTCAGACAATGAGACTGGTAAATATGGAGCAAGCAGAGACTTGCACATTAGGCCTCATCTTTAACTGGGGTCACAACCCTGACATCACCATGTGAAGGAGCCCAAACTGGCCAGTGAAAGGATGACAGGGCGCAAGGAGGAGGTTGGAGGTACCCTAGCCACCCAGGCCCCAGTCAACAACCTAGCAATAGCCAGACATGCGCGTGAGGTCATCCCAGACCACCCAGCCTACAGTCAAACTGCCAGCTGACCACCGAGGACAGGAGTCAGCCTGCTACTGAACAGAAGGAGTTCATCCCCCTGGTGCTACCCTGTTTCCCCGAAAAGAAGATCTAGCTGCACAATCAGCTCTATACGTCTTTTGGAGCAAAAATTGATATCAGACCCGGTCTTATATTATATTATGTTACATAAGATCCAGTCTTATAGAAAATAAGGCCAGGTCTGATATTAATTTTTGCTCCAAAAGACGCATTAGAGCTGATTGTCCTGCTAGGTCTTATTTTCGGGAAAACACGGTAGCAGAGCCAAACACTCAACACTGAGAACTGCAGTGGAGAAATTAGAGTCATTTTATTTGCAGAGAGCTAAGCAAGCAGAAAGGGAAACGCTATAACTCAAAAACCCAAACTCCCAGATCCAGGATTGGGGCGGGGTTTTAAGAGTTTAGGGAGCACAGGTGCCGGCAGGGTAAGTTTTAATTGGAGGACATTGGAGTTTGGCCTTTTATGATAAGGGGCTTCAGCACTGGGTCTTTCTAGACAACGGATCCTTCACTTCTATAGGGGTCCTAGTGTGTTCAAATTGTTTATGCTCCAATCCGTTGGTTGGTGGGGAGGGCGAGAATTTGGTTCTGGGTGCAGCTCGAGGTCAAAGGTCTTTCCTCTGCGCATGCTTTGGCAGCATGACTTGCAGTTTTGGTCTGTTGTCTCTGAAAAGCAACTCAGTATCTAGTTAAACAGAATAGAACCATTTTGAGCTAGTTCTGTGGTTACAAGCCCAGCAAAGCCAGCCTAAAGAAGAAGTACCTGACCAGCCCACAGCATTATGAGCTAAATGCATGCTTGTTGTTTTAGCAGGTAAGTTGTGGGGTGATTTGTTATGCAGCCATACCTAACTGATATAGTACAAATTAACAAATAATTGCTAATTCAGATGTCTAAAAAGAGTCTGAGAATGCAAAGATAATTATATATATTTAGAACACAGCAAAGAGAAAATTGTTAAATAGAATAGGCAGAGGTAAGCAAATGGATAAGCTGATTTTTCTCCCTGAATTAATCAAAAAGCAGCAGAAATATATTTGTATCCCCAACTTTTGACTCACCTTCTACTCTGACCTACTCTGTGAATCTGCTGAGTTCATGCTGGCTCTTATTCAAAATAAATACTGACACTCCCCCCCCCCCCAATGCAAGTATGGAGATGACTCATGAAAACTCTTGTTCAGTAGGAATCCAGGGCTCCTTGGATGAGGTAGGAAGGACAAAGCATTACCGCTGACACAGAAACAGCGCCAGTGTTTCCTGCATTAATATATAGCCTCTTTGGGAAGGGGGGATGTGCTGGTTCTGCAGCCAGGGATGGAAACGGGAGAAAGCCGTGGGTGTGTGCAGGAAGTACACGGAGCAGTATGAGTGTGCAAATTTCAAACATGTTTCTATTTTCAATGTTGGCTATATCTACATTTTAATCTGTTCAAAGAGTACAACTTCTCAGGAAATGCTGAGGATATAAACATAGCTATAGCATTTACATCCCAAATCACAAACTTCCTAACAATTTCACTTTTCCAACAGCTTGCCTACTCATACTTTATAATGTGTAACCAGGCAAACTATGTGATATAATAGTTTTGCTGAGATTGAAATATGTTTCTCATTTGAAAAGATTTCCAAAGTAAGAAAGGCTTATAAAATAAATTGATATTTTTATACATCTTGGTAACTCAGAACTATGTTTGTTTTTAAGAAATAAAGTTTCTTTTTCCCCCAGTCAGATTTCAGTGTTAAGTGTCCTTCTACAATGTTAATTGTCCCTCTAGTGGGTACCAGTGGGTCCCAAACTCTTTCGTCATTAGAGTTCCTACAGTCTTTTCAAAAATATAAAGACCTTGGCCTCACTCATAAATGTTCTGATCCAGTGGTACCTAGGATTCTGTGTTTTCAAAATGGTTACTCTGTCGATGACCCAGTTTTGGAAATCACTATGGGAAAATGCAATTAAGGAATGCAATCATTTGGCCTACTTTTCCATAGTCATAATAAAGAGATTCGTCTCAAAATAACATTTTTTTACAACCCTACATGAGTGCCTACTCACTATTAGCAACTGGACTATTTCCGAAGCAAAAACACTACTGTGTTTGCTGAAAAATAAAAATCATTATCTGTTGCAGAAGGAGTTATTTGGAGCAAATGCTTTTTGTGTGTCTCCTTGTACCGGATACAAGCGTTTGAGCTCGCATACGTAGATTAAGTCTTAATTGTAAATCTAACTTCTAATGCTGCCCAATCACCATTAATATGCTCCTGGCCCCTCCCCACCCAGCTCTTCTCCCCAGGGAAAGGGAAGTGACTTCAGTGGATTGAAGAGATGTTTGATGGAGAAACTGGGCATACTGAGCCCTTGTTCCTCTTCCCCTTGAAAGAAAATTTCCTGGATGACTGCGTGTTGTTCCTTTGTCCTCCCAGGTGTTACCTGGTCAGTGTGAACTGTGGTGTAAACCTGTTTTTTTCTGGAATTTGGTACACTACTTGACTGCAGATAAAAGTCACATGTCTCTTTATAAGTTGTAGTAGTCCTAAACGAAATCGTTTTGCCTCTACCAGACCCAGGTAAAGGAAAAGAGTATTAGGTATGGCAAATCATTATTTTTAGTATTTCTGTGAAATCATTATTTTTATTTTTTCTGTTTTAGAGATGAGTAAAGTAACATTCAACAGCTAACACCCCGAGACCACTTGAGCCATTAAGAGGGAACC
This sequence comes from Rhinolophus sinicus, assembly GCF_057876585.1. Classification (NCBI taxonomy): domain Eukaryota; kingdom Metazoa; phylum Chordata; class Mammalia; order Chiroptera; family Rhinolophidae; genus Rhinolophus; species Rhinolophus sinicus. The sequence continues at coordinate 72,651,900 of NC_142501.1, read as the reverse complement.
CTGAGTCCTGCATACAGCTGTGCTGACTCTAAATAGTATACTTGAAAAAAGATTACATACGGACTTTAGTTAATAATATATCAATATTGGTTCATTACTTGTAACAAATGTTAGATGTTAATAACAGGGAAAATGGGTGTGGGGTACATGGGAGCTCTCTGTACTATCTTCACAATCTTTCTGAAAATCTAAAAATATTCCAAAAAGTTAAAGTTTATTCTTAAAGAAATTACATATGAAATGCATACATAAGAAAGAATACTATTTCTGAATTTTTTTCAGGGTGCTAAATAAAAATAGTAAAACTTCTAGTTTGAGTGTATCTGCATTGCCTCACTTCCAGGTCTGTCAGAGTGCAGGGGTTAAGAAGGCTCTAGAAGCAGACCTTGATTTGAACCACAGCTCTGTGACTTGCTTCCAGTTACTTAAACTCTCTGAGCCTCAGCTTCCTCACTGGTAAAAAGGGGCCAACACCTGACTAATGAGATGGCTGAATGAATTTAAATCATATGATAGTGGCTATTATAATGTAATGCCTAAAATAATAAAAGTAACTAGAACACAGATGAAACACCCCATCCTCTATCCGGCCACCCCCATTCTGATTCATTGTGCTGGGGGTGGAACCAAGAGCCTGCTTTTTAAATGTTCCCCAGGTGATTCTGATGGTTTCCGAACCATTAGTGAGGCTCAACCTCACCTCAGCCTTCACCTGACTGCCTGGACTATCAGAAGTAGTTTCACTGGATGGATTTGAAAGCTCTCTCTCCTCTTGAGGTTTTTCTCCCATTTTCCTCCATAAAGTCTTCATCTGGCGCCGCTCCTTTTAACAAACTAGAGACACTGGCCAGCCCTGAGCTCAAGGGCCCATCAGCTCCGGTTACTTCCTTGTTCACCTCTCTTTGTTCTCTTTGAATTCTGATTCCTGAAGATTTCTTTCCACAGAGGATTTCTTTCCACAATACTGGAATTACATTCTTGAAGCACATACTGTTTTTAATATTATAACGACACAACAAGTAATTCCTAGCAAACGCACAGAGAGCTATGCCATCACAGGAGAAAACAGTAGACATTCCAAACACCGAATATTCTCCTGCCCTTAAATTCTACCCACTGCCTGTGGCTTCTAGATCTAAGGTGCTTAAGAGTCTATCATGTCACAGAACCTTCCTCCATGATGCCTAAGGTACCGGTCATCTTTTTTCCGCAATTGCTTTCTTTCCACACATTGACTATATCTTTGGACAATAGATGGAGATACGAGGAGTGAAGAGAAGAAGGGTTAAAAAAGAAAAGAATCTATGCTTCAAGTGGAGAAAATTCTTTTACCTTCCTCTAAAAATATTTATGCTTCCTTTGGAGAGACACTTTTAAAAGATCTTCCTACTGTGTTTCCCCGAAAATAAGACCTAACCCGAAAATAAGCCGTAGCATGATTTTTTAGGATGCTCGTAATATAAAATAAGCGCTAAGCATCTTTTGGAGCAAAGATTAATATAAGATCCAGCCTTGTTTTTGGGGAAACATGGTACTAGAATAGTATAAGTAAAAATAAACACAAAGGTGAGACACAAAATAGGAAATACTAAGAAACCTAGGGAAAAAAATCATCTGATGGATATAATTGGCTATATAGTAATGGCATATTGATGGGTTTTCTCTTTAGGATAAGATTAATTATCATAAAATAGATGGCTAGGTAATGCCATTATAAAGTGCCTTCTACCGCACTGTGGGTCCAATCCTATTCTTTATGTATCTGTGGTACATAAAACCTTTTGCATCATTATTGGCCTTGTCCTCTAACACCAGTGTCATTTGGGGTTTTGTGGATATCTGTGTTTTGGCCTATACAGCATCCGTTTCCTGTGTGCGTGTGTGTGTGAGCATTCTAGATTTTTTAGGGAGTTACTTCCTCCCACACTCATATATTATGAATGAGTCCTGAGAAAACAAAACACTCCCAATATCTGAATAAACAGTGCAGTTTAGACCTCCTATATCAGTCTTTCCCATTCAGATTAACTCAGTACGCCACCAAAAACTGCATGAAGATATTTTCTTAAACAAAATAGACCTTCTACTAGGTTTCTACTTAGTAATACAGAAATCAAGAAGCTTGAAGTGTTCTAGTTTTTTATTATCTTATTTTATAATTGTAGTTGTTTAAAGGTAAGTAATAATCTGACTTCCCCTCCATTTTTCATAGTACCTATGAAATAGGATAATCTAGAATATATAGTAAAAAGTTAATAAATGCTTGTTAATGAGTGTCCACTAAATAACCTCCTTTTTTCTCTGATATTGTTCTTTATACCTAACATCTTTGGAAATTTCTCTCTAGGGCATATAACCAGGAGAATAGGTACACTGAGTTCAATATTATAACATATCTGAAGTTCCAAGAGATTTAAGCTTAATGTTCCAAAGAATACTGAGAACTTGGGCCAAACCAAACATAATAAATACACAAAGACCAAAGAATAAGCTCAACCCCATCTTTACTACACATCTTCATCTCCACCATGTCTGAACACGTGATTGGATGGTGGGTGGTTGCCTAGGCATCCATATTTTGTAAAGTTTCTTCTGAAAATACTCTGATCATACTGAATTTTCAAATAGCATTTTAAGGGTTCAAATATTGATAAAGAAAGAGATATGCACAAGTGCCTTGAGTTCTCTGTGTGGGAGATGGACACACTTTAATGTCTTCTCTCTATATGTTGAGTCAGGCATTCTAAGAAGGAATTGGAATTTGACTGCTTAGTGCTTTGGGCTCTCAAGAGGAAAACATTTTTAGGTATCATTAATAATTCATAAATGAAGTTAACCAGATCAAAAAAATTCTATATTTTTGTAACTTAGATCTCTAAATTTTTAGTGCCTTTAAAATGCATGCCTACCAAGAATCACTTTGAATGATTATTTTAATGATTAATGGCAGTCCAGTGCTCTGTGATACAAAGATTGATGGTTGCAGCCCACCCCAAAGTGAGTGCATTCCTCAGCAGCCCTCATTTGGAGGATGATGACCAGTATAGAATCACTTTTTTAATAAGTCATATTATAGTGGACTTGGGGCTGTAGACACCTGTGTTTAACATCCTTTTGTATTTAATTTAGATTATTTTATCTGAGGATGGGAGAAAAAAAAGAACAATTTCAGCCTACGGCTTCTCTGTGATAGTGATGGAAATTCAGGAAGAACAAGGTAATTTTCTCTACTGTTGATGAGAGGGTCCCTTGCCTCAGAATTTAAAGGAATGACAAATGAAAAGTTCCTCTCCCTCCCCATGAGCTTTACAAATCAGAAACAACACTCCTTTCCTGGCATGTGATACTTTTATTTATTTATTTATTCTTCTTCCCCTTGTTCTGCCTCCCACCCCACTCCAGTTCAAGCTGTTGTTTCTCAGTCTAGTTGCGTAGGACACAGCTCCCTGGCCCATGTTGGTATTATGAGCCTTGCACTCCCCTTGGCTGAGGCAGTATGTCGCCATTTGTCGGCCGGCCGCTCACAGCAGCTCACGGCAGCTCTCACCAGCTGCCGGCCACTCACACTGGCCACCGGCCACTCCTAGCAGCACATGGTAGCCCGCGGCAACACACAGCAGCCCGCGGCAGCCCATGGCAGCTCAAGCCCATCTCCAGCTGCTCACGGCAGCCCAGATTCAGGGAGAGCCGTTGTTCACAATCTTAGCTGTAGAGGGCACAGCTCACTGGCCCCTATGGGAATTGAAACAGCAACCTCGATGTTAGGAGCTCGGCACTCCAACCACCTGAGCCACCGGGCTTGCCCGATACTTTTATTAATGTGATTTTACACTTTCTGAAAACTTTGGTTTCATGATCCAATAGTGTATTTTGGGAGGTCAGAATCACCTGAGGGAGAATTTCCAAATACACACACACACAGACACACACACACACACACACACACACACACAAAAATATACATACCTCACTCATTTTTTAATTTGCAAATTTGATTTAGAGGATAAATTATTTAAAAATTGACCAAGAAAAAAAAAATGACCAAGAAGACAAAATTACTTTGGGAAGTTCATAGAGGGTAGGTAGTGATTACCAGTTTCTCTGCCTCTATGTTATAATTATTAGCATGAATCTTAGAGAAGGCAAAGAAGGAATCAGGTTAGACATGTTGTGGGCAAGAATTTACATAAATCAATAATTATATTATTTTCATTTTCAGTCTGCTGTGGCTGCATAAGTATGGTATATCCTTTCATCGTCATCATTTGAGGATGCATATTAATTCATAAATAAGGCTTTGTTTTTATCACTTGTAGAGATTAAAAAATTAAGGAAGGCATTTGTTTTAGACAAGGTAAGAAATGCATACAAAGCCTGGTAAATTAATTTAGCATTGCCTTTTATATAGATTTTATTTAATTTTATTCTTAGCCTAGGTGATAGATCATAATAATAGAAGTACATTTTTAAATACTTAAATGATTAATTTCTTGCTAAAGAAAACTAGCTCAAAATTAAACATAATCTTGTACTAATTTACTTTCAAAAAGCTAAAAACCTACATAGGTGTAATTTTTTGGCAATATTACATTTTAAGTACATGTAATGTACTTACAATATACCCAAAATATTGTTTCAGGATTTGTTGGGTAGAATTTATGAAACATAATTTATTTAGTCTTAAATTGCAAATTAATGCTGTGAATATAGGAAACTAAGGAATTTTTGTATAGTAGCATAACCGCTGTATGATCCTGATTTTAAGTACTATGTAAGAAACCAGACAAGTCTATTTGAGGTGGAGGAATTAGGTGAGTGGACCACAGGTCAAAGGGTACCAGTATGAAATAATACTAATTTTTGCTCAGCTCTGAAAATTTAAAATTTTGACCAAGCTACTTGTCACTGACATCATTGCTCATAAGAATTAGACATTTATGCTTTAGAGCTCTCTGATATAGTTTTGAACTCCATCTAAGGGATATCATGTCTTGGCAACTATTAGTCAACAACACTGAATCCAAAAATGTTACGTTTTGTCATACTCATAGATCCGCGAAACTAAAAGTATATGTGCATATTAAATTTTCCTGTATTCATGGAGCCAAAGAAAGTTAACTAGAGTGTATAGTCTCAACTCAAATATAATCGTGACACATTGCTTAAAAACCTTTCAGGAAAGTCCGTAATCTGGCCCCAGCCCACACTGTGTTCTCACTCCTGATACTCTCCTAGTGCATCTTATTCAGCTGCTCCTTTTATTCCAACAAACCATGTTTAATCCTGCCTTCTTGCCATGATTCTACTGTTCTTTTTGCACTGAATTCACTTTCCTGACTAGCTATCTTTCACCCTTTAAGACATAGCTCAAATTTTAATGCCTATAAGAAGTCTTCTTGACCACCCCCACCCCAGTTAATCATCTTCCATCTTTCCTTCCCACAGCATTTCAGTATGTCTCTCCCACTAGACCATGAGTTAGTGAGCTTCTTGAAAGCAATGGCAATGTCTTATTCATCTTTATATTCCTGTTCCTCTCACTGTTCCCTCAAACTACCACAATGCCTACCGCCATGCCTGGCATAGTACCTCTTTAATGGATGACTGAATGCTAAATCAATATGATCCCCAGTTGCTCCAAACTGCAGTCTAAAGAAGATGACATTTGTGTGATAAGGCAAGAAACAAACAAACCTGTACAACTTAAACAAAAGACTATACACAATTTATACAATTGAAACCCCAGATTTTATTCAGAAAATAGAATGGGAAAGTTAAGTATTTATGGTTAAGTACAGAAATTAAATGTAAATCATTGGGAATTTGCGTAGGAGACAGTGCTTGGAGGTGAATTTGCAGGAGATCATGCAAGTCCTGTGTCATATCTGCTGAGTTCCTGAAGAGAATGAACTCTGACTAAAATAGTTCCTTTTGCCATCCATCATGGCTTTGTTTCACCAGTGGTTTTCCTATGTGTTTGGGTTATTTTAATAGCCTACCTTTTTGCAACATGCAATCACAACACTTTGTTTAAATAAAAAGTCTTAACCATAGTAGACAGAGGTTGATCCAGATTTATGGAGCCTGAAATGTATGCAATTTGGTAGTAGAATCCTCCTTAAGACGAAGAACACAAAATCACAAGTATCGAATTATGTATGGAAGCGAATATTTATTTAGAACAAGAAATCAAAACAAATTGCAATTTTTCAAAAGTGACAAATACCACAAATATCACAAACCCATAAAAATATTATTTTTATTAATATCCTCATGTGCCTCTATAATTTTTTCCCTTACATTTTTCCCCTATATGCCCATTGATTGCCTCTTCATATGATAATGATTTTGTTATCACTTACTGTAGAAAAAGTGGAAAAATAATTTAGTCTTGCCTCTAGAATGTTTCTCATGATCTACCCACAACCTTCCTGTGCTGGCCACTAAGGGGACACATACTTATTGTGAGAAACCTCTGGCTTTGAACCTTTGTTATGGTGCTGCTAAGTCTGCATAACGGGCTATTAGAGCATTTCTGGAAGCCATTTCTACACCAGAATGGCTAACAATGGCTTACCTACACATAGAAGTGATGAAACCCCAAAAACATACCCTAAACATCATAAATTACCAATCTATTTTCCTTATCCAAGTCCCCAGAATGCCTGCAGCCACTGCAACAAACCAATCAGACATAAGGAAAAATGTGATAGAGGAGACATTGGAATGGGAAGATAGAATGGTCTTAGCCAGTTATAGTTAAAATATCTCACTTTTGCAAATTTTACAAAATCTATCTGATCATGTGAAAACAACAGTAGGCCCTTTCCAGCGCCTTGAAAGGGGCCAGTGCACAGGAAGGGCCCCAAGGCTGGAATCTGCCTCTTACCCAGTGGAAGTGAAAGAAAAATCACTCCTTCCCTGGCCCTCAAATGGAAATGAGAATATGAGGAAATGGAAATGAGGATGCTGGCTGAGAACATCATCAAATCTCAAAGATTCATTTTGTATTATTAAGAAAATAGCTCTTTCTCATTCTCGATAGATGTGAAGAGAAAGGGGGTGGATAAAGGCAAGACCATTGCTTTGCACAAAAATATGACTTACAAGAGTATGGATTCTGGAGGGAAAGATGCCTTGTAAATTAGGAAATGGTTAGAAAAATGTTTTCTCCTTTTTACAGGTTTGTATGGTGTTAGTGAGGGGAGTCATAGACTGGCAAAACATTAATCATATCCAACCTGAAGGTAGTAAAGTGTCTTTCATGAAAAAAAAATAAAAAAATGAACCAACACAAAGAAACTTAACTTTAAAATACAGCACTTCACCTCTCTATGGTAACATTTGGCTGGGTTGGACAGTGACTGCCCCTTATAGATCTAGTATGTGAACCCAAGGCTGTCAGCATCCTCACGACTTACACAATCATACAAAAGCTTTTATTTCAGTCCACTTTATTTCTCGCTCCTTACTTAGGCTTGACTGTATTGTTTTTATGCTTTAAGGAATTGGTCTTTGATCCAGCCAGCCTGCCTACACTTCATACTTGTGAGGAGACCATGAAGAATCCGATTTTATGTGGAGAATCCAAGCGTGTTGGAGATGGCATCACAAGACTTGGAGAGACTATTCTGTGGGAGGTGGACACCAGTAGACCACACTGACTGTACTAGTAACAGGCTACCTCCCAGGACGTTATCCCAGACTGAGTGAGTTGGACTCAGGAAAACTTATGGCTACAGGGAGAGTGGAGAGACCTGTAGGGAAGGAGGACGGACAGGCAGTGTCAATAACTGGGTTCAGTGTGTGGGGTTTTTTCAGAGGTTGGGGAGATTCCAGGGAAGGCTAGAAAAAGGAAGGGTTTGGGGAGAAGGATGCAAATTTGAAGACCAAAGAAGCAATTTAGGGACAGTGGCGTATCCAAAGAGGGTCACAGTAAACGTTTTAAATGATCACATGCTTTTCCTTTGGTACTCTAAAGAGCCATTTTGAGCCAATAGCTTCAACTGTCCCTCTCCTGGTATGTAATTTTCTTCAGTTACCCCAACATGAAGGAAACGGTGGAAGTCCACACCATCTTGTATGTTGGTGCTGAGGATTCTAAAGGTTACAGGGCAGTAAAGGAGAAGGTGAACCTAACCCACCTGCAGAGAAACAGAAGCATCCAGTGGAAGAAACCATGCCCAGGAGTGCCAACAAGTGACCAGCAGCAAGGTGAGTACTGCCTGAAGCAGTGCTGAGAGGATTGCAGAGAACATATAATTTTCTCGAGTTCATTGCAAGAATGCTGTCAAAATGCTTGCAAATCCCAGTTCCTGGCACAAAGAAAGTACCTAAAATTCTTAGCCTTCCTTGTTATTTTTGTTACTGTAGAACAGCATTGGTTTGAACTGCATGGGTCCACTTATATGTGGGTTTTTTTCCATAAATACATGGAGTAATGTAAATGTATTTTCACTTATAATTTTCTTAATAGCATTTTCTTTGCTTTGACTTTATTTTAAGAATATAGTATAAAATATATAAAATATGTGTTAATCAACTGTTTATGTTATCAGTAAGGCTACCAGTGAACAACAGGATATTGGTAAAATTTTGGGGGAATCAAAATTTATACATAAATTTTCTCCTGCACAGTGGGATAGAGTGAACACCCCTAATCACCCCCCAGTAAATTGTTCAAGGGTTAACTGTGGGTTTTTTTTCCTTCTTAAATCTACTTTCGTGCTATTTGTAGGTCATAAATACTTATGGGTAAGGATAAATGTCATACAGAGGCAGCTCAAAATCTACATTTGGTCCTTTTTTTTGAAAATTTGTCAGTCTGTCCAGTTTCCCACAGCTCACGCAATAATTACTACATGGTTTAAAATTACTTACATTTATAAAAAAATTTTTTTCTAAATTTTTACCACTCATACAAAAACAGTCACACGTGGTAAATTAATGAATAAACACACACACAATCATAAATTAAAAACAGAAGTTATTATGGACTCCAGATCCAAATATTTTAGAAAGACCTTTATCTGGACTTTTCAGCAGCAGCATGTGTTTCAGTCACTGTAGTTTGGTTAAAGAGAGGAAGGAAAGGGGAATTATCCTCAGAGATGACTAATTGTTCAGGGAAGTGAGTCTCTCTAGAGAAATGTTAAGAAGGAAATTACTTAGTATTGGAATTTTAAGTTGCTAAAATGCCACTTTGCAGAGAGGAAAAGGTAGTCCCTGTCCAGTCATTGTTTCATCCCTGAGTGTGGTCACCTTAAATCCACAATACAGAAAATCTTTTAATAATAGGCATCCACTCCAAGATGCAGTGTGCAGCATTAAAAAAACAGAAAGTAATAGAATTGAGATCACTTGATTATTTCTTCAAACACGTTTTAAGTGTCTGCTGCGCTATGCTCATCGCTGGGGATGCAAACAAGAAGTGGGGCACACGGCCGGCCTGGTGGCTCAGGTGGTTGGAGCTCCGTGCTCCTAACTCCAAAGGCTGCCGGTTGGACTCCCACATGGGCCAGTGGGCTCTCAACCACCAGGTTGCCGGTTCAACTCCTCGAGTCCCACAAAGGATGGTGGGCTCTGCCCCCTGCAACTAAGATTGAATACCGCACCTTGAGCTGAGCTGCTGCTGAGCTCCCTGATGGCTCAGTTGGTTGGAGCACGTCCTCTCAAGCACAAGGTTGCCTGTTCGACTCCCACAAGGGATGGTGGGCTGTGCCCCCTGCAACTAGCAACTGCAACTGGACCTGGAGCTAAGCTGCACCCTCCACAACTAAAAAACTGAAAGGACAACAACTTAAAGCTGAACAGCACCCTCCACAACTAAGATTGAAAGGACAACAACTTGACTTGGAAAAAAAAAAGTCCTGGAAATATACACTGTTCCCTGATTAAATCCTGTTCCTCTTCCCCAATAAAAAATCAAACAAAAAAAAATTAAAATACATAAAATTAAAAAAAAAAAGAAGTGGGGCACAGCCCCCAGAATATACTGCTCGATGACAAGAAGTGTTGCACTGATACTTAATTTTTCTGCCTTCTCTGAAAATCTACTACATTGGGCTACAAATATAGCCTATGTCGGCTTGTATAAAAGATTATCTGGTGATGTGAACAATCACTGCCTACACTTTATTGTCTAGAGCCTAGGCAGGAGGGTTCCACGCAAAGAGAGAATTTTGCTGCTTTTCCCACACTTCACCAAGGAAAAGAAAAGAAGTAAGCCTTCTTGAGCACCGATTACTTATTCCTCACAATCACCCCGAGAGGTTCGTGTTTCGCATCCAAGAGTTTTATGTAGTTGAGGATCATGCGACTCAGAGAAAGTAAGTGAATCGCTGAGGTTCCACAGGGCAGTGAGGAAGTGGCTGTAACCCCAGCGCTCTCCTCTAAGCTACCACCTTCTACGTGCCAGCTCTTCGCTTCAGTATCAGCTTCAGACACTTGGTCATATCTGAATGCCATATTAATAAGCATTTTACCTTAAATCAACTCACTTTTTAAATTTCAAATATTTCTCTAAAAAGGAAACTATATACTGCCATAGATGGAAATTCTGTTTCTGGGATCATAACCAAAAAGTAACTATAAAAAGTCTCCATGGGTAAAATGCTTGTCTGTCAGCTCATCCTGACCTGTTTCCACCTCACTGTGATGTTTAAAGGGTTTTCTTTCTGTCTCTAGTCGCCCTATGAGGTCTTGGTCAACCCTTATTTCCCACCCTGCCTCAATTCTTCTCTCTGAGAACCGAAGGCTGCTTATCAAATACATTTGAAGGTGCCGTACGTCTCCAAGCTTGACCTGAGAGGCCTACATACAGGAATATAATACTTTTCCTCTTGTGCACAACTGAAAAGCATGCACACTTTGGGAAACCCCAAAGCAAGCTGCTTCCTAACACTGCCTTTTAAGAAAAAATACTAAACCCAAATACTGCTGAGGGATCAAAACACAAACAGTGCAGTTCTGAGGCATATGAATTGGCCTAGTCATTCAGTAATGACTTTGGGAAAACACAAAGGGCTAATATATCCTTTTTAGTAGATAACATTTCTCTCTAAAGCTCTCCTCCATGACGTTTATTTTTAGCGTCCTGTGGCTAGCATGCTGGACTGGGGCATGATGGACCTATTCATTTATGCTGTCTTCATGTTGAATGCAATTGCTACAGTTGAATCAGTTGTGTCATGAACCAAACTAGTAGTTATAGTCACCAATACAAATGGGTTAATGGTGCCTTGGGCTCTTATTTTGAAGGCAGTCATTTCTCTTGAGTACCATGCAGAATCTGAAAGGAAAAATTCTTGGTAGCTGCAGTGAATTTTCTTTGGAATGTAACTTGTTAAGTGTTGATTCTCTGATTGAAAACCTTTGTGGGTGACGATATTTTGGTAGCCTGTTCCATTTACATAGGCATGTCCCTGATTCCTGTTCTATGTGCATATGCCTTTATTAAAAAGTTGTTTTATTATTTCGGGCTAGGCACTATTCTAAATGCTTTATATAAAGTAACTCATTTAAGGAGACATGTTTTGGTTTGTGTTGTCAGCCATCTTCCTTCTATACTCTTTTCTGACTTTTATATGTCTTCTCTCCACATTACCAGGGCACACGGATTGTCTTGTGCTCTCTGCTCTGGCTTTTGCTCTGGCTAGATTGATATTCCTGGGTGTTCCATGCTCTAAAATCCTCTACTCTCCAACCCCTACTCATCAAAATTCTCATTACTTGTGTGTGGCTGATTTTAGGTGCTAGAAAGAAACTTTCCAGAGATGCTTTCATGTGCAAAGAGGATACTGCATAAATCAAATGTGTATCTGGTGATATTTCAGGCAAGTGGGTCCAGCAGTGAGGAGTAGGCATGCAGGCGTTCCAAGTTACTTGGTGGAAGGGTTGGCCCTTCTGAGGGGTGGAGGCCACAGCTCAGAGCTGTTTCTCTTTTTTAAAGCATCATCTTTTCTCTACTTTTGAACATGAGAAAAACACAGGGGAAGAATACCAGCAAAGATAAATTAGCACACTCAGCTTCTCTTAAATTCTACAGAACATACCAAGGCAAGGGCAGGGAAAGTGATATTGTGAAAAAAAATAAACTATGGGTGTCTTCTTTAGGTGCAGGTTTCCTACTATTGCTGTTAACGTGCTAACCTGGACCTGTTGATCATTGGCTGACCATGTACAAATTAATTTACATTTACCCCCATTCGGGGAAGCTCTAAGGAGAAAAGAAAGTCTTAAATTAATTTCTAGAACTCTTAACCTATGCTGATATATATTTTTTTATCTCAGTTCTTAATGGTGATGGTGGACTAAAGCTTTCCAAAGCAGGACATGCTGGTTTTTCAGTCATCTTTTGCGTATAACTTTCTGAAGTAAGAATTAATTATTTCACAAAGGTATGATCTTTTCCTGTCATCCTTAACTTCTAAACAGAAGGCTAAGGCTATTAGTCTTTGTCTTCTCCAAATTAATAATGCAGATGTCCCAAGCAATGACATCATTCCAACTCAATTTCCATATTTATTATAGTAAAACTGCTTTATATACTTTCCAGAATAATTTTTAAAATTGGAGCTCTGGAAAAGAACCGAAAGAAAAACAAATGCAATAATTAATTATTAGGTGTTTCCTGATAAGTAAAAGGGATATTTATGCCTCCTATTTATGTTTGTGTTTTTTCTGATGTACTAATTATCAAATTATGTACAATGCAATATCACTGCACAATAGAATTGCTGACTAATGATAACAAAGTTTACCTTCAGAGATTCTTCTTAGTAACTAGGCCCTTAAGCTAGGCCTATTGCCTGGTCAGCTTATGCCACCCTTCATTTACTTTTTTTTTTTTTTTAATTTATTGGGGTGACAATTTTTAGTAAAATTACATAGATTTCAGATGTACAATTCTGTATTACATCATCTATAAATCCCATTGTGTGTTCACCACCTTCATTTACTTTTTATGACTCTTGTCACAATTATAGTTAATCATTTGTGTTGCTATTTATATGATCTCTTTCTTCCCTATTTGGCTGTGGGCTGCCTGAGGAACTTTCGTGATTTGCATTCCCAGTATGATGAAAGCCCCTGGCATTCTCAGGGTGAGTAAAG